>NC_141698.1:412184755-412784755 GCF_964263255.1 Lissotriton vulgaris
GATTGGTGGCTCACGCTTGATTTACATCCGGCTCTAGAGGGGTGGGCATATTGATTAAATCCTCTGCCCCTTGAAATAGATGACGTTACTCTTGATGATAGGGGTCGATATGCTGCTATCTCCGGGCGGTGGGAGGGGAAGGTGCTCTCAATCGTCAGTGTTTACGTTCCTCCGCCCCCCCCCCCCCCCCCCCCCAGAGTCTTGCCGACTTCCCAGTTGTGGCTTTCTGAATTGCTGGAGACCTATGGGTTGGTGGATGTTTGGAGGCTGCGACACCCTTCGTATTTGCAGTATATGTTCCACTCTGGAGCGCATGGTAGCCTTTCTAGGATCGACTATTTCCTAATGCTGTCTGCCCACACTCCTTCGGTGCGAGAGATCCGTCATCTCCCTAGGGGCATCTCTGATCATTCACCCTTGTTGCTCCGGGTCTCGGTGGGTTTGTGTAGCGAGGGCAGAGTCGCCCGTATTAATCCTTGGCACCTGAGAAATCCCAAGATTCGTTCTGAGCTTATTAAGGCCATTGATTGCTACTTTAATGAAACTGTGGGGTCTGTTTCCGCTTCTGTATCCTTGTGGGAGGCTTTTAAAACTGTTATACAGGGTTCTGCATTACCGTTGATTGCTGCCAATAAGAAGACTAAGCAGGAGGAATTATTAAGCCTCGAGGATGACATAACTTTCTCGAAAGTGAATTGGGTGGTAATAATACTCCTGCTGCTTTACACTCCTTGACTTTGAAGCAGGCGGACTATAGAGTGATAGGGATGAGTGCAACTCCAGTTTGCTCCTGCGTGATATTGCGCTACCCTGCCTCTCGGATGAGGACAGGTCCATTATGGATGCGCCTATAACGGTGGACGAGGTCGCCGGTGCCATTCGTGCCCTTCGATCTGGTAAGGCTATGGGGCCCAACGGCTTGCCCATCGAGCTTTACAAGTTGCGGCCTGATAAGATGGCGGCATATTTGCGACACATGTTCACTGAGGCCTTTGACACTGGCCTCCTCCCTCTTGATCAGCGCTTGGCCACTATCGTTGTCATTCACAAGGACGGTAAACCTTGTGACCGATGTGCCTCCTATCGCCCCATTGCCTTGCTTAACGCGGAACCTAAGATACTGGCTAAAGTGCTTGCCACTCGTTTGCTTACGGTCATCTGCGACCTGATCCATCCGGATCAATCCGATTTCATCCCGCATCGGAACACTGCACTTAATCTTCGGAGGCTTCATGGAGTTCTCGCGAGAGCTGGGACTTTGACTGAACCGGCCATTTTGGCTTCTCTGGACGCCACCATGGCTTTTGATACCATTGAGTGGCCTTATCTCTGGGCAGCTCTCTCGAAGTTTGGATTCGGCTCAAATTTTATTGCCTGGGTCAAACTCCTTTACGCACAACCACTGGCCCAGGTGGTGGTAAATGGCAGGGTGTCTGGTTCGTTTGCACTTGGGCGTGGCACCCGACAGGGTTGTCCGCTGTCTCCATTGCTTTTTGCTCTAGCGCTGGAGCCGTTGGCAGAGTGGCTTCGGTGGGAGCCGTCGATCAAGGGCATCCAGTGGGCCCCTGATCTTGAAGATCGTGTCTCGCTATATGCCGATGACATTCTCCTTTACCTTATCTCTCCCCGGAAGTCTCTTAATGTGCTTTTTGACGTTCTCACCTCCTTCTGAAAAAATTCGGGTCTCGTTATTAACTGGACTAAATCCTGCGTTTATGTTCTGGCAGGGGAGCTCCCTCCGTTGCCTCGTAGATTCCCGATCCAAGTGGTTGATACTGGTTTCAAGTACCTGGGGATTCAGGTCTCCTTGGATTCCTCCGTTCGTTATGACCGCAATTTACATGCTCCTCTCCGGCGTCTTAAACTTGACGTCCAGCGGTGGCGTCGCTTGCCCCTATCCCAGTTGGGGCGTGCAACTCTTTTCAAGATGATGTCGCTCCCTAGGTTTTTGTATGCTCTTCAAAATGTTTTCAATCCTATACCCTCCGGGTATTTCCGGGAGGTTGAGAGCCTTCAGAGACAGCTGATTTGGGATGGGCGAGCTCGTATCTCCTTACCCAAACTTACTTTGCCGTGGTACGATGGTGGCATTGCCCTCCCCGATATCAGGCGCTATTACTGGGCCTCTCAGTTGAGCGCGGTTAATCTTGTAACCTACTCCCCTGGTCCTGCTCCTGCTTTTGAGATGGACAAGCTCCTCATGCCGGGTGGGAATTTTAATAGGGCACTGTATTCCAAGGAGCCATTCCGCGCCCTGACTGGTCCCACGAAAAGTGCTGTACGAGTGTGGCGGGATGCAAGTGCTGCTATGGGATGGAGCGACAGGTTGACACGAATGACGCCGTTATACGACTGATAGACTGGGTAGCTTGTGGAGAACGAAAGGATTCGATAAATGGGATACGATTGGTATTAGCAAGGTGGAGGATCTCTGGTCCAAGGCGACTGGTAAGTCCTTTGAAGCTCTTAAAGTGGAATATGAACTTGGTGACAGAGAGCATTTTAGGTACCTTCAGGTGCGGCACGCCTTGACCTCCGTTTTTCCTCCAGGGACGGAGATTCCCCAGTCTTCGCCGCTCGAGGATCGGATTCTAGATGGCCATGTGCCAGACAGTACAATATCCCTGATCTATAAAAAGCTCATTAATAACAGGATCGATCTTCTTGTGCGACTCAGGGCTTCGTGGACCGCCGACGGCCTGGAACTCGATGACGAGGATTGGCAGATGGCCGTCTTCTCCCCTAAGGAGGTGGCCATACCAGCTCGCCTTCGTTTTGTACAGCTGAAGATCCTCCACCAAGTATATATTACTGGTACGCGACTGGTGCGAATGGGTTACTCTCTTGATGGGTTATGTAAGCGTGGCTGTGGTATGATTGGCACCTTCTTGCATATCATTTGGGAATGCCCTGAGGTGTCTGCCTTCTGGTCTAGAGTGCATGCAACTATGGAAAGGGTCACCGGGGTCTCTCTTTTGCCTGAGGCCCGACGGTGCCTGCTTAACGTCTGGGAACCAACGGATTGTACCACGGCTCAGACTTTTTGGGTTACTCTTGGTAACATGGTTGCCAAGAGGGATATCGCTCAACTCTGGGGTTCCCATAGGCCACCCACGATAACTGCTTGGAAGGAGAACATGGATTGGTGCATGTTCAGGGAAAAGACTGTCTATGTGGCCCGGGGCAGACCTAAGAAATGGGGCAGGATTTGGTCCCCATGGAATGCGTATCGTGGTAATATTTGCACACCCCCATTTGACTATACCACTGAGGTTTCATTGTCCCCGTAGCTGACGTTCGTCTGTGATAACTTGTATATATCAAGCTGCTCGCCACCCCCCCACCCCGTCCCTAGCCATATGTCTCAATATTCTATGGAAATTGGTTCCCTGGCCCTCTCCTCTAGAGTCCCTGTAATTGTCCTCGCCATGTGTTTGTGTGTTTTGTTCGTAAGATGTTTCTTCACCAATAATTTTAAAATGAAACCTATTCCATCCTTTTTCTGATCCTGCATTATGCGCCTGATGCACCGAGAAGTTGCTGACCTACGTGCAAGATGGAAGCTTTGTGTACAATGTTATAATGCTATCTGTCATAGCGGCCGGCCCGTTGGGTTGTAGGCAGACGCTGGGTACTGCGCATACCGGAAATAAAGGTTTTTAATTTAAAAAAAAAATGATGTTCTTTCATCGTTTTAATTTACATTTGCCAGCACTTAGCCAGAGCTGTTGGGAGGGCTGAGGTATGGGAGGGAGGGGGGGGAGGGGGTGGAGGAGGAAGGACTGCTAGTGCACTCCATTCCCTAAGTGCACATTTGTGGTTTAGCCGGCTGTCTCAAAATACAAATGCGCACTTAGGTTTTCTCCATCCCAGCTGCATTGAGCAGGAGGGCTGTAGAAACCCCGGAGACACTCTGGTCTGAGCAGGGCACCCTTTCTGCCTGCTCAGAACAATCCACGTGGTGATCGGACAGGGAGTCTGTCTCAGAGGCTGCTGGGACCAGCACACAGAAAGATGAGCGGCTAGCGGCAAAAGGTACGGGTGTTTTACATTTTCAAAATACCCACGTGCGACCCCTCTACACTTTGTTAATGGCGACCGCCGCTGTTCAAGCAGCTCGAACTGCAGCTTGTGTGGTGTTAAGCAAAAGAACTTACACATGAAGGGAGAAGAAAAGCAAGTGTAACAGGTTAAAACATAAAATGTTAAAAAGATCATGAAACCAGATAGCTCACTCCCATCAGCAGTCACAGCTATCAGCACTGCCATTAAATAGAAACTGCTTCATGCATATAGGTCAATTTCAGAAATGAACACCTTACAGAACCAATTCTATCTATGCTACACAGGATCTGTAATTAATATTTCATAAGCCTCAGGAAGAGCTTCACAAAGGTACAGCTAGCACAAGGGAGGAAACTCAATCACTGTAACCATACCAGATGAGAGGGAATTACTTTCCCTGGCTGCTCAGACACAAAGAAAGGGGATAACACTATATTCCAACAACAAGCTGATCCTGGAAACTCTTCCAATTGCTGCCAAGCTTTCAAAACTGAGGACTTTAAAGTTTCCATTCATGTCAAAGGCAACATTCAAAGGTGAGCGACTATTTAAAAGAAAACAGTTACTGATGGGTAGTATGGCTGACACAGTGTGCACTCCAGCAGCCATTTGAAAAGGACAGTTAAAATAACAGAACATGCAAATAACTAATACAAATATTACAAATCCTAAGCATTTGTGCAGCAATTTTAGTGGCAACTTAACAACGTTATCATCTTTACAGATCAGAGTCTGCTCCTGTGGCAAATAAAAAAGAAAAATAACAAGCATTTGCAATGCAATCAATCTGGCCTTTGGGACCTTATATGTATACAGCTATGCAGCAGATTAGCCTGGGTGCTGAAACATCTACTGTTCTTTAACATGGAGGGAAAGTAAGCACCAAACTGCATGGCACGCCAGGTATGGGAACATATGGAGAGAATGTTGCCTTTCAGCTGGAATTGGTATAGTCCAAAGCTTTTTTAATATAAAATCAGGGCCTTCGGGGGTCAGATTACTGAAAATATAAGATTTGAAAAAAAATTGTCTACGGGTGCTCATGGAAGACAATTTCTATGGACTATAATCTGGAATATGCTAAAGTGATTCTGGTATTTTACAGACCTCTGCTGGTCGTTTTCTATCAAGAAAGTTAAATAGAGGCAGTTGAACAGAAAATCAAGTCCATATGCGGAAGCAGACATGTCCTAGGGCTGATCTCCAGAGCCCACAAACTACATAAATATATAAAGTATATACTGTCTTGAATGCTCAACCTAACAAGCATTGGCATAGCCAATAGGTCTCGCTTTTGGGACCTTATAAGTATTTAGTTATGCAGCACATTATCCTTGGTTCAACAACATCAACTGTTGCATGACTAAACACGTATAAGGTCCCAAAGGCGAGACCTATTGGCAATGCCAATGCTCGTTATGTTAGAAGACACTATGTAAAGCATACCCGAGTAATATCTCTGTAACTACACTTCCGTTTGTCGTGGTTTCTTACGATAAATAGAGTGGACGCTGACCTATACAAAAGTCAATAACCTAATTTACTATGCATCTGAAATGAAGCATCACACCAAGTGATCGCATGCTCAACCACAGCTACCACTGGAGAATTAAGGAAACTGAGGGAGCCATCAATAACCTTTAAGAGCAGATAGAACAAGGAGAGCATGGTGTTCAATGAACTACAGGAAATGCCTGCCAAAAAGGGACAAAATAATCAGCAAGGAAGAAAGATAGAGGGACACCTCTATGGGTGTCAGTGCAGGGCTGAAAGTTTAGAAAGATGGGAAACAAATGGACGAGAAAGAAGATAAAATCACACGAGGGAGAAGGGAGTGACAGTGATGTGAACATGGAAGGAGCTGAGAGATATAACGAAAAGGATATAAGTGACAAAGGAGAAAGGATATTTTTTTAATAACGAGTCATGTTCATTACTTTAAATAGCAAGTGCAAAACATAAGAAGTAGAGAAATCGAGAGTGAGTGTCCTTCAACAGGATTTAACCACAGAGCTTGGTACCTCGTTATTTACACACACACAAACATTTTGAAAAGCACACTTCAAGCGCCAAATGGTTAAATGTTAGCATAACTAAATGTCATCACCAAGATTTATATGGTAGCCTGCAAGTACCATATAAAATAAACGCCATCACTCCACATTCTTTGATAAAATGTTCTGTTACTGCGTCCGTTAGCAATGCCATTCTATGTAGCATAAAGGAACTGGGCAAATGTATGAATGAGTTGATTCTTGTTGCAGATGCAGCAGCTCACTGGGTGTCCAGCCTGTATCTCTCATGAGCTTGCTCTGTGGGCTGAGTGCCTCCTGCACCAATCTGTGCGTGTGATCTGCGTCTCGTCTTCACAAAGGTGAAGGTCTGAAGAAATTTGGGACTGTACAGGTTTAAAAATCTTGCCGATGGTGGATTCTCTTTCTGAATGTTTTGCCCATAAAGGAAGTGATGCGCTGTAAGATCAGATGACCTGGCCTAAGTCATTTAATTTAAGTCCAGTTTACAACAAAGGTCTAGAACTGCTGACTCCAAATTCCAACAACACAAAGTGTGCAGTCTATCAGTTTTCTTGTACTACTACAGAGGATTTGAATATCTTTTTTCAATAAAACTCAACATTCCTAGACCATTTATGTAAAAGAAATGAGAAAAACTAGGTTTGTTTCCTAATGGCGTTAGCGCATCTTACTATGGGTCTCAGTCATGTTTCCAAAACTCAGAAAGACACATTCAGGATACACACGAAGATCCTCAGATATGATATCATAGATTGCATGTGAATGCAACCAAATGCATCGGAACACAACCGTGCAAATTTGCAGTTTGCCAGTGTTGGAAATGAAATGTCACAACAGGTTATCTCCACTGAATTGCATTCATTTTGCCCCTTTAAAAGTAGAACCGTTGTGTCACACAGAGTGCGCTGCAGGGCGGGGCGCATTACCCTGTGAGCGGTCTCTAAGGATATACAGTCAAAAGGATTGCCTGTAAGCTTGGTATCATTATGTTGGCCGTCTGTAGGGCTGTAAAAACAAGTGTGAACAGTACACAAGCCCCCGAGACAACGAAGGTGGGTTCCTTGGGATAAAACAAAGAGACACAGAAAACAGTATGCTGCTGTAAATGCGTGCCACAGACCTGAAGGGTGAATCCATGGACTGGTAGCTAGCTGCCTGCCTGTCGCATGCAGTTTGAGAGGTGTTAGAGTGTGCACACTGCTTTATGTGGGGGATGCTACCCAAGGGGGAGGCGGCTCTCCAGCATGAGCTAGATAGGGCTTATTACAAGAGCCCTTGCGATAAAAAAAATACAGAGCAAAGCCCATATCTGAGGTGCGCTTTAGAAAAGAAAAGCATTTGTAAAGTAACAATACGAGCGAAACGGTAAAGTAACAAAAAACCAAGCAAAATACCAGTGGCAAAGAGGCAGGCCAAATTAAAATAAGTAACCTGAGACTAGAATGCAGCCTGCCCTCGCCGCTGCTACGTGCTCAATTTATTGGTTAAAAACAAGCCGGTAATGTTGGTTTAAATAAGACGTGCAGCCGCAAAAGCGAGTTGTTCGTGCGCGAAAGTGGAACGAGAAAGTGAAACTGATCGCGGTCCAGATGGCGCCCTGGACGGTGAAAGCTGGCACGTGCACACACGCGTAACTGCAAGCGCTAGGCCAGCAAAAGCATGGGGTAGCACTTCGAAAACCCCACTTACTAAATGTCTCGCAAAGCAGCAAATGCGCCTGCTCAGGCGAGACCTAAAAAAGGACAATGTATGAGTAGACCCTGAAAGTAACTCCTAAACTCCAACAGTTTAATTATAAGAGGTTTGTTTTACTTTAATAGACTTTTTTTTTTTTTTTTAAACAATTGCACTTGAGCGAAGGGGAAGGAAGGCTGACTAACTCCAAAGTAGCTCCTCAAGTCAATAGCACATTCACTGACCCCCATGGTCAGGTTACACTGAACAGATGGATCTTGTTTGCTCGGCTTTAGAACAGGTCTTCAAACTGGGGCAAGCACCACTAGTGGGGCGGTCTGAACTGATCTCAGTAGTAAGGAAATTTATAGACCATAGTCTAACAAAAATGCTAAATACTTACAATTATGTAATACCATTAAAATTATGATAAGAATATCAATCTACGTAACATTTTTTGTTTAAAATACACTTACAACTATTTACTGCTAATAAAAATCTTCCTATTGCACATTACACACACTAATATATATTTTTTTTTTTAATTTTTGAAAACCTTTATTGTGCATCGAATCAGAACAATTACGGGCCTACAACCTGCCGGCCGGCCACGAAAACAGTGAAGCACCAATGCAGCGTTACGGCGACACAGTAATATCTCTCATTGAAGCAAGCATTAAAGAGGTTACACTGTAATTACCATATTACCATGTCCCAGAATCAGTGAAGGTTAATTTTTAAAAGTTTTCATCGCAACCATTAAGAGCAGGTCGTATTACTCCGTACTTATACAAATAAGAGAGAAGAAACTAGGTCCATGTAGGTGGGACTCGACAGTAGACACCCTTACCAATCAGTACAGTTCGCAACATGCAGGTACCAGCCAGAGGATGGCCACAAATTATGCACACCCCTAGAGAGGGCGCAACATCCCAACTAATACCGCGCTATCACCCATTCCCCAATATGCCTAACACGGGCCAAGAAAAAAAAGAAGAAATTATATAATAGCAAAAAGGCACCATAGAAAGAAACACGAACTAAAATTTACCCCCCCACCCTACACACATGCAGAGGCTACGGCCTACCCCCCCCCTAGCAGAGTGTTTGTCACCCCATAACCCGAAATATAGCGAGAGAAGAGAAAATTGAGAAGGAGAAAAAGAAAAGGAAAAAAGGAGAGAGAAGAAAGAATACAATTCACTTGGAGAAAGAGTTCCGTTAGGAAAGAAAAAGAAGGAGTATGAATCACATAAGACCGGGGGAGGGCCGTAAGAACATGTCCAAAACCGCCAAAGTACGTTATTCCGGCCACCCTTACCCCGACCCCGCCACCAATACAGTACCAACATATGAAATCCACCGGCAGTCCATCAGTGTCCCAGCATTACAAGAAAGACAGCTCCGAAGGGAAAAGGGACACCCTCAACCTTGCCCCTTACGGTAAAATGCAGCGACGCAGTCCAACTGGATCGAAAACGGAGCAGATGAAATGAGGGGATGAGAAGACCTCGTCAGGATAGGAGAATGGTCACAAACGTTCATCCAGTCCGCTGCCGAGAAGACGGTAATGATACAGGAAGAGGCATCGCAAGGTAATGGTCCAACGAGTGCAGTCAGTCCCAACATTCGCCACCGCTCCAAGAAAGGGAAGTGCATTTCGCTAGCCGCCATTGAGGGATCTTCATAAAATGGCGCCCGATGCCGTCTCTCCAGCCGTAAAACAGTCCCAGACATTCCGGTTCTACCCAGGGGTGTTCCCGCCAGTTCACATACAGGATTGGAGTCCCGCGTTGCCCCCACTTCAGCGGCGACCGGGGCAGAGGAGCCACGAGGATGCATCACCGGGTGTGGCGTAGCGGCCAGATGCTGCGGACTTTCACGGACAGATAGGGGGGCCGCGGACAGTATCGCGTCCATCTGAGCCCCCAATTCCCCAGCGACGGTACGCAGGTCAGCCCTCAAGGCAGACAGGGCGCTCAGGATGTCACATAGCCGCAATGGCTCCATGGGGAGAGAGGGCGCAGCATTGTCCTCCAGTTGGGGCAGATGTGCACAGAGCCGCTCCGTCGGTCGATAGCCTTCATTGCCAGCATTCCCTAATAACTCCAGCTGGTTCATAGCAAAGTGAGCCCGGACGGGGGGCGCAGGGGCAACAGTCTCTATCACCCGCGCCGCAATGCTTTCCCAGACCCAGTCCCGGGTGTTCACCTTCGGAGGATGAAGGCAGGCGAGAAGATGGCGCCCGTCCCTGCACTGCAGTGAAACAAAGTAGCGGCGGAGCAGATTCGGGTCCGAGGGAGTGCTACAGTGTAGCTTCTGCAGCTTCGGCGCACAGGTCAGAGGGAGCGGCAGGCAGGGCTCCAGGATCGAGATGCAGCTTCGGTGACACGGCAGCCAGCCCCGTCCAGCAGTCCCAGGCGATCGTCGTTTCACACGGGGCTGGGCTCACTCTGAGGACAAAGACCCCGAGCCAGCCTCGCCGAGTCCGGAGAAGGTGAGGGCGTCACGGCGCTTCCACTGCCGGGAGCAGGCTTCAAAGCACGGCGGCAGGATCAGGCTCTCCTCCCGGTTCCGCCAGCGCCATGTAGTCCGAGGAGTGCGTGCAGGATATCGCGGAAACCGGGAAAGCAGTAAGAAGGCGAGCGGAGCCGAGGAGTCAGGCGGCCATCATGGTTGCTGGCCAGGCTCCTCCCCCACACACACTAATATTGATACACATATATATATATATATATATTACACACACACACAAACACATATACACACACATATACACACACACACACACACACACAAATATACACAACCTCAAATTACAAAATGAACACCCAATGCATGGCATGTGTAGTAGCATCACCACAGAGCTCGGCGCAATCACTAAGCTGCAGGCGGAACCGGGTGAAGTGAAATCATGCAGTATCAAAGAGGTGGGATATCGGGGAGGTCTGCAAAACGAAGGTATTGGCTGTCCCAGAGCAGCCGCTGCAGGCTTGAAGGGAAGGAAGAAAGCTGAGCATGCGAGCCGCTGCCAAGATGTCGGCTTGAGCTTCCGACCCAGGGGAAGCCCTGTACTTCATTGAACTGCTCGTCAGAGCACAGTGGATTGCTGGACCATCCTGGAGTGAGGAGATGGAGGAGCGCTGCAGACACCTATGGGGCGCGGGTGCCGTTTTGAAGAGGTAAGCGACGCCCAGGATAGAGTATAGAAGCCTGGCGACCGAGGTAGGAGTCGGGTGAGATCCACTCTAAAGCGGCCCGATATCGCTGCAGCAGTAGGAACGCCTGCAGTGCATTGAGGCCGTGACGACCATATGAGTGGCCCGCACCCGATGACTGCAGAGAACGCACCTTTTTCGCTAGGCACGATCCACGGTCCTACGGACCGTAGACAGAGGCGGGCGTCCACCATAGAGGTTTGGGGCAGAGGTCTCTATTGCTCTGCGGACCTGTTGGGTGTGTTGCCCTTGCCTGGAGGTGCCAGAGGCCTGGGTGGAGTCCCCCAGACAGAAAACCTACTCCCCTGCACGCTGCTTGTTGATTTTCACATAGAGGTCTGTTTCTTCCTCGTTTGCCTGGACTCTGGTGTGGGGCCCGTGCTTCTCTGCATATATGGGGCCTAGCAGCTGGACAAATGAGAGTGCGGTCTGGCGAGAGGCTTTTGAACTGAGTGGGCATGACTGCGATCCTGGGAATTCACTGCCCTTGCCTTTGTTTCTCCACGCTTCTCATGATGCAGTGACCATGACTGCACTGTGCTGCAAGGTAAATTAGACCCTTTTATTGGAGAGTTGCTCTCCACGACTCCTGCCAAGAAAGCAGAACACAAGAAAGACTGCAGCCCAACTTCACTGTCCCCCTCAGAATCTCACAAGCTACCAGCATGGGAGAGGAGGGCCCTGTTACCCGAAGTTTCATTGCATCCCTCTTCCACAATCTAAGAGTCGATATCGCAAATCTGCGCCAAGAGGTGTCCTGTGAAGTTAAAGAAATCTGCAAGGACATGAACAACCTGGGAAAGCGAGTAGACATGTTGGAACAGAGGGCTGATGCAGGAAAGGAGGAGCTGAAAGTATGCTCAGCCAGGTTCTCGAGTTCCGGGACCAGAACGCGGCTCTAAATCACTACTTGGAGGAATTGTAAAACAGATCCCACGGATCTAACATCCGCATTAAAGGAGTTCTGTTGCAGGGAGATGCAGGTAAGCTGGAGGATTACATAATCTTTCGTTATATAGTACCTGTCCTAGCCGACAAGGACATCATCCTGGACCCCACGCACACATCAGGCTGGCTGTCCGTCTGGGCAACCTGGGTCCTTGCAGGACATTCTAACATGTCTCCATAGTTACCTTCAAAGGGGGCCATTTATTTCGGCAGTACGGGACCTACCCCATATCACTTCTGAGGGAAATCTGGCTATACCCGGAAATATCCTTCATTATGCTGCAACGACACTGGGCCCTGAAATGAGCTACCTTTTTCCTATGGGAGAAAGGGATTTGTTTTAAGTGGGGGCACCCATTCTGCCTCACTTTTGCTTGGGGAGAAAAAAAATGCATGTGGTCCGCACATTGTCGGAGGTGGTGCCAATCCTGGGCCTAGCCCTGGAGGGATTAAACTCACTGTCGCAGCAGCTGCTTCCCTCATCTTCACAGCCTACATCTGTCTGCAGATCCAGACCTCGGAACAGGAATAAAACTAGCAGACCATCGGTGAAGGAGAGTCTCAGAGAGAGGTCTGCCTTGCAGACTCAACTTACTAATAGGGGAGCGTCGCCAGACTCAGTGGTGAAGTGAGGAATTGGAAGGTCCCCCTTTTCCGTGGTCGCTCTGGGATGGCCACACTGCTGTTTAGCCAGTCCTACTATCGGACTGACCCCTTGTGAAAAAACATGTTTGACTCTGGGGTGCAGTGCTTTTTGGCTGACCATCCCCTCTCCTCCACCTCGAGATGCCCGGAAGTCACGCTTCTCTATTCGGGTGGCGGGGCTCCCATGCATCTATGTTTCCTTGCTACTATCTAGAAGGATCGCCAGCAACGCGGACCCTCTACTCCAGACCCGGTTTCTTCACCTGTTGGTGTAGTTCATATTTTTTCATTACTTATTTTTGTTGTTATGGATGCTCGCAGTATTTTCAGTACTATAAGTTTCTTGCTCTGCCATGCTCAATCACGACACACTAGGGAATCACGGGGTGGGATGATCCGGGGGAAGATATCCTGGTTTCTTTCTATTCGTCACAGATATGGTTAAGATGTTGAGTCTTAATGTTAGAGGCTTGAAAGCCCCAGCTAAACTATTGGCTTTGATGTCTCAACTGAAAACCTTCCAGTGCAATATATGTTAATTGCAAGAGACTCGTCTGCTTCGGAAAGATTAGGGTGGCCTGAAATCAAAGAGGTTTGATTGTCAATACTTCTCTTCCAGTCAAGGAAAGAACGCTGGGGTTGTGATTCTTCTGTCTACATGCTTCCAGGGGTAAGTAACTCAAACACTCTGAAATCGTGGGCCATTTACTTTCCCTACGCTCCTCTCTACAAGCGCTGCTTTACAGTGGCATACTTTTTTGCCCCTAGCGATAACCAAGAATCTTTCATACACCAGCCGCCTGGGGACGTCCTAACTCCCTAGATGCGAACATCCTGATTGGGGGAGACTTCAATTTGGCATCTATATCACTTCTCGGCTGCTCAATACAAAGGGCAGGACCGAACTGGACATACACTACAAATGGTCTTCAGTGGTTGAATGAAGCAGGTTTGGTGGAAGTGTGGAGGCACTTGAATCCTACAACAAGGACTTGCTTCTCTTTCACAGCGGCACACCAGTCTTAAGCTTGGATAGACTAAATGCTCGCAACGGCGTCCTTAGTGCCGGTTGTTTCCCACACAGATATGTGGTGTGGGGGCGGCCCTTTCAGACCAGCTCCTAGATTTTTGCCACATCCTCTACTGAGAATACCAGGACTACATCTACCAGAGAAATAGAACAAGCATTTGCAATGCAATAGGTTTCGCATTAGGAAATTTTGAGCTATTGGTATTGTAAATGGCAATTTTTTTTTATTTCTGTGTTGGTTTTGAAAATAGCTAAATTAATAGCTTTGTCATTTACAATGCCAATAGTTATAACTTTCGCAAATGTGACACCTATAGCATTTGTAATGCAAATGTGTTGTATTTACGTGACATATGTATTGCTATTACAAATAACGAAGGCTTTTAATTTTGTTAAATTATGAATACTAAAATAAAAGTTATTGTAATTGATAATAGCAATAGCTTAAACTTTTGTAAATAACTTTTGTGAAGATTGTGTTCAGTGTATTTTATTGTGACTGGGTGATGCTGGCGTGGCGCTGAGTGATAATGTGGTGGCGCTGAGTGATAATGTGGTGGTGCTGAGTGATAATGTGGTGGTGCTGAGTGATAATGTGGTGGTGCTGAGTGATAATGTGGTGGTGCTGAGGGCAGAAAGGCACAAACAACGAGTCTAACAGAGGGCAAAAGGGCACAAAAAACGAGTCTAACAGAGGGCAGAAAGGCACTAAGAGCTACTGTCGTCGTAAATTACAATGTTTGTTCATTTTTAAAGAAAAAAAGTGTTCCAAAGCCATGTGTGCTCCTTTGAGGTGTCAGACAAATTGTTTGTCTTGCATTTAAAATGGGGTACTGGAGACAAAACTACCAGAATGCAACAGAGGAACTAGAAACTACACTATTAACACAAAAGAGCGTGGTTTTGGTTTCCTTTTGTGTGCATGCACAGCAGGTAACTATGCACTAACATACACGCAGTGTGCATACAGAGAAATCAGTTTACAGACATGGCACACATGGAGTGTGCCAACAGCATACAGCAATCAATCACAACCGTTGCATGTGAGCTATCAATCACCAGCGGAGGCACTTACTTTTTCGAGCCATGCAATTGACTGTTTCCATGGTGGCCTGGGGTTGGGTGAGCCGCGCAGAAGAAAAGAAATCCGCGGCTACCGTTGTTGAGCTGAAGTGCAAGGTGCAGCAGGGCTGCCAGCCATACCAGCCTTGCTATGGAGAGGGCCGGAAAGCCCATGCCAGTGAGCAACCTCCTCAAGGTGTCATGATTAGTGCATGGGTGGGGCTCAGTGTAGGGGAGTGGGAAGGGTTCAGTTGGGGAGAGAGGGAAGGCTGTTACATGGGCGAGGAGTTGGGATGAGTGAGTAAAGGACTAAGTTAGAGTTTGGCGAGCAGCGCAGAAGAAAAGAAAGTCATGGCCACCGTTATTGAAGCTAAATTACGGTATGCTGCACTGTTTAACAAAAACATAACAAAGCGGGGTGTACAGCGTTTAAAAAAAAAAAATAGGTTCTGTGCAGAATCAGAACAACTGCAAGAAGACCTACTGATGATTAGCAGAGGCACTTACTTTGTTAAGCCATGCCAATGACTGTCTCCATGGTGGCATGGAGGTGGGTGTGCCGCCATTCTTGAAGCGGAAGCACGCAAGCCTAAAAATAAACATAATATAAAGCGCAGCGTGCTGCGCTGCTTACAAAAATATATTAGGTTGTGTGCAGCGTAGAGCTAAACCGCATCATGCCACACTTAATTTGTTGAGCCATGCTTATATCTGTCTCTGGGGTGGCATGAAGTTGGGTGAGCCACGCAGAAGTAAAGGAAGTCGCGGCCACCATTGATGAAGCTGAAGCATGCTGCAATGCTTAAACTAGACATTATATAAAGTGAGGCATACCGTGCTGTGTAAAATAACATAAGATAAAGCGCAGCATACTGCGCTGCTTTAAAAATAAATGTTAGGTTGTGTCCAGCATATAGAATAAAGCTTGGCGTGCTGCACTGCTTACAAAAAAAAGCATAAGATAAAGCACAGCAGGATGTGCTGCTTGAAATAAAGAGACACGGCCTGGCGGCCGTGAATAATTAGGGGGAGGAGAAATGCGAGACACGGCCTGGCGGCCGTGAAAGTGAGAGGGAGGCTAATTGCTTCGATGTGGACGCGCGGAGGAGAAATGCCTGAGTCCGAGCGAGTGCATGCTGGGGGAAGCTTCAGAAGCCTGTGGGAGGGAGGCTGATTGCTTTGATGAGGACGCGCTTTCCGCTCCAGTGCACCACACAATCTGTATGAAATCTGCAATGGTTTCAGAGCTTTTTGGCCCACTATACTCTTGTCTATTAACCCTTGAGGGATTAAAAATTTGTAAAGAGTAACTTTCACCCAACGGGTATCTTGGTGCTGTAGCACGTTACATCAACACCCACAGATGGAAAGAGGGAGTGGATTGGCAGTGGGAGTTCTTAAACACCACGAAATCAGATTCTGGGGAACAGCCATGGTTCAACCTTTTTCCTGAACAGCAGGTCATGTGACTGTCTGATTTCTAATGGAAGTTTATTCCAGAGCTTTGCGGTGGCTGTGCTGAACGCTCCACCACCTGATTTCACTCTTCGAAATCTAGAAAAAACTCACCAAGTAAGGAGAGGACAAGCGAATACACCTCGTCTGAATATACAAGGCAAATTTCTCCTGTAGAGGCTTGGGCCCTGAACCATGAAGGGCTTTAAACACTATGCAAAGAGATTTAAACTGAATTCTTTGTAGTATTGGGAGCCAGTATAGCTCTACAAGGACCAAGGAACCTGACAAGCATCAATCAAAGCATTTGTATAGCGCACTACTCACAGTAGGGTCTCAAGGCGCTGGGGGAAGGGGGTCCGCTACCGCTCGAACAGCCAGGTCTTGAGTTGCTTCCTGAAGGAGAGGTGGTCTTGGGTCAGGCGGAGGTGGATGGGGATGGAGTTCCACGTCTTGGCAGCCAGGTAGGAGAAGGATCTTCCACCCGTTGTGACTCTTCGGATGCGGGGGACAGCGGCGAGGGCGTGGCTGGTCGATCTTAGCTGGCGGGTGGGAGTGTAGAAGGTCAGGCGGTCGTTGAGGTATCTTGGGCCTTGGTTGTGGAGAGCTTTGTGTGCGTGGGTGAGGAGTCGGAACGTGTTTCTCTTGTTGATGGGGAGCCAGTGCAGGTTTCTCAGGTGTTCGGAGATGTGGCTGTGTCGGGGGAGGAGTCCAGGATGAAGCCCAGGTTGCGTGCGTGGTCTGTCGGTTTGGGTGCGCTGCCCAGGGCAGGGGGCCACCAGGAGTCGTCCCAGGCGGAGGGCGAAGATCCCAGGATGAGGACTTCAGTCTTATCTGAGTTCAGTTTCAGGCAGCTGTTTATCATCCACTCGGCTACGTCTTTCATCCCTTTGTGTAGGTTGGTTGTGGCGGTGGCGGGGTCGTTGGTGAGGGAGAGGATCAGCTGGGTGTCGTCGGCGTAGGAGGTGTAATGTAATGTAATGTAAAAAGGATTTGTATAGCGCTGCGTTCACCGGACGGTTTCTTGGCGCTGATCACCAACCCAGTAGGAGGCAAAGAGGGGAGAGAGAAGAACTTTATGTATAGACACCGCGGAAAAGGTGAGTTTTTAGGAGAGAGCGAAAGTGAGGATAGGAAGAGGAGAGTCTGAGGTCTAAAGGTAGGGAGTTCCAGAGTGAGGGGGCCAAGAAGGAGAATCTAAGACCTCCGTGCTTTTTACGCCTGTACCTAGGTGTCTGGAGGAGGGCGTGATGGGAGGAACGGAGGTGTCTGGGGGGGGCGTACGGATGAAGAGAGGAGATGAAAGAGGGGCCGATACCGGCCAGGGATTTATGGGTTAGGCAGCCAAGTTTGAACTTGCAGCGCTCCGACACAGGAAGCCAATGAAGGGCTTTGAGGAGGGGACGAACGTGGTGATGTTTTGGCTGACGATGGATAAGACGGGCGGCCTGATTCTGGATTAACTGAAGTCTCTTTATTTGATATTGTGGAATTCCTGCGTATAGGGCGTTGGCGTAGTCGATCCGAGAGATGACTAGCGCCAACAGCGCCAGGGTGAGAGCTTCAGTGGTCAGGAAGTGAGCTATTTTTCGGATTTTTCTGAGCTGGTGGAAGCAGGAGGATACTGTAGCGCTGATCTGATGATTCATGGAAAGATCTTGTGAGATGTAGACCCCTAGGCTTTTTATTTTTTCAGCGGGACTAGGAGGGGGGCCAAGGGAGAGGGGCCAGAAGGTGGAGTTCCATGGATTGGCTGGGCCTCCGACAAGAACGAGCTCCGTCTTGTCGGGGTTAAGCTTAAGGTGGTGAGCGCCCATCCAGTCGCTGATATGGCAAAGGGTGGACTGGAAATCCTGGGCCGCTTCCTGCGAGTCAAGGTTGAAGATGAGCTGAATGTCATCTGCATAATTAAATGCAGTGACATTCCTGCCCCGGAGGGAGCGGATCAGGGGGGTAAGGTATAAATTAAAAAGGAGTGGAGACAAAGACGAGCCCTGCGGGACTCCGCAGGTGAGTTTCATCCTGTCCGCCGAGAATTGGGAAATTCGAACAGATTGGTGGCGGTTCGTCAAAAAGGAACGAACCCAATCAAGGGCCGTCCCTCCAATACCAGCCTCCTTGACACGGTCGACCAAGATGGAGTGGTCGACCGTGTCAAAGGCTGCCGACAAGTCCAGGAGGATTAAGGCTTGGCTGGCGTTAGAGTCAGCACCTCTGCGGAGTTCCTCCATAACAGAGAGAATGACCGCCTCAGTTGAATGGGCTGGTCTAAACCCAGCCTGTTGGGGGTCCAGGAAGTTGGAGTCCTCAACAAAGGAACTGAGGATGCTGGTGACATATGACTCAAGTACCTTACTAAGGTAGGGAAGGAGGGAAATGGGTCGGAAGTTGGCCATGATCGTAGGGTCAGCGCTGGGTTTCTTCAGGATGGGTACTACTTCCGCGTTCTTAAACTGACTGGGTACCTCACCGAGCAGAAGGGAGTTGTTCAGGAGGGCCAGTGGAGGGGTGGGGCAGGCTGAAAAGGCAGCCCGGAGAATCGCGGGGGGCAGCAGTCTGTGGGGGAGCCAGAGGAGACTTTATTAAGCAGACTGATGAAGACTTCTTCTGATATCGGGGGGAACTGAGTCAAAGAATGTGGGTTGACAGGGGGTGCAACCTCAGTTAATGGTGTAGCCGGGGGAGTGGAGGAGATGCTATTTTTGATTTTAATAATTTTTTCTATAAAGAAACAGTTGAGGGAGTCGCAGAGTGCTTGAGACGGAAGAGGTTTGAGAGTTACCCTATCCGGATGTGAGAGCTCGTCTACGATTGCAAAGATATCTTTAGATTTCTGCGCAGAGTTAAGGATTTTGGTGGAAAAGTAGGCGGTTTTTGCAGCGGAAATGGCTAGTTTGTACTCTCCCAATAATTTTAGAGAGGGTAATTTCTTTACGGGGTCGTAGTTTCTGCGCCAGTGGCGCTCGGCCTGGCGGAGACCTAGTTTTAAGGTTTTAAGGCTATCAGAAAACCATCGATGTGCGTCGTGGGGGCGCTTGGATCTTATTAGTTTAAGAGGGGCAACCTTGTCGCTGGCATATTCTAGCCAGTCGACTAGTGCAGCTTCTTGGGAGTCAATGGGGCCAAGAGCGGCCGGAACCGAGGATGATAAAGAGGTGAGGAATAGGTCATGGTCTGCTTTGTTCCAGTTGCGAGCTTGGAGATTATGTTGAGGTTGTGTTGGCATGCGATAGCCGCAAGGGGGCTCATGTAGACGTTGAACAGCGCGGGGCTGAGTGATGATCCTTGGGGTACGCCGCAGATGACTTTGGTGGCCTCGGATTTGAACGGGGGGAGGCTGACTCTCTGGGTTCTTCCGGCGAGGAAGGAGATGATCCACTCCAGTGCCTTCTCTTGGATCCCGATGTTGCTGAGGCGTTGTACTAGGGTGCGGTGGCAGACCGTGTCGAATGCCGCGTAGAGGTCCAGGAGGATGAGGGCCGCTGTTTCTCCGTTGTCGAGCAGGGATCTGATGTCGTCGGTGGCTGCGATGAGGGCGGTCTCGGTGCTGTGGTTGGCCCGGAAGCCAGACTGAGTGGTCGAGGGATCCATTCTTCTCGAGGAAGGCGGCTAGCTGTCTGTTGACTGTCTTCTCAATGACTTTGGCAGGAAAAGGAAGGAACGAGATGAGTCGGTAGTTTTTGAGTTCGGTGGGGTCCGCTGATGGTTTCTTCAGTAGGGCGCTGAGTTCAGCGTGCTTCCAGCTCTCTGGGAAGGTGGCGGTGTCGAAGGAGAAGTTGATGATGTCCCGCAGGTGAGGTGCGATGACGGAGTCGGCCTTGTTGAAGACGTGGTGAGGGCAGGGGTCGGTTGGAGATCTGGAGTGGATGGAGTTCATCGGGCGGATGGTGTCTTCGGTGTTGACCAGGGTCCATGCGCGGGTGGTGGGGGGGCGTTGGTGCGGTCGTAGGGTGCGTTGGCTGTGTGCATGTCTGCGATCTTGTTGTGGAAGAACGAGGCGAGCGAGTTGCAGAGTTCTTGCGATGGGGTGATGTAGTTGTCTCCGGCGCTAGGGTTTGAGAGCTCTTTGACGATGTTGAAGAGTTCCTTGCTGTTGTGGGCGTTGTTGTCAAGTCGTTCCTTGAATGCGGTTTTCTTGGTGTGGATCAGCTGGTGGTGTTTTCGAGTGGCGAGCTGGAGGGTGGTCATGTTGTCTGTAGTTGGGTCTCTGCGCCAGGCTTTCTCGAAGGCTCTGCAGTTCTTCTTGGAGCTCTTGAGTTAGTCGGTAAACCATGATGCTTTCTTGGTGCCGGGTCTGGCGAGGGGGGTCTTCAGTGGGGCGAGGTCGAGGGCGAGGTAGTCTGCGCTGTTGTTGATCCACCTCGTGAGGTTGTTGGCGGCTTGGTTGGGGTTCGTTGAGCTGGCAGGAGGGTTCTGGCTCAGGGATGTGGCGAGCTGATCGGCTGTGATTTTGTTCCAGCATCTGCGGGGGACCTGTTGTGGGCGGTGGTGGATCGTGGTCCTTCTGAAGCTGAAGTGGACGCAGCTGTGGTCCGTCTAGTGGAGTCCGGTGGCGTGGCTGATGGCGATGTCCTTGCTGGAGGAGAAGATGGGGTCAAGCGTGTGGCCAGCGTAGTGGGTGGGGGTGGTCACCAGTTGCTTGAGTCAGAGGTTGGCGAGGTTGTCCAGCAGGGTGGTGGTGTTGCGGTCGTTCTCCAGGTGGAAGTTGAGGTCCCCGAGGAGGATGTAGTCAGCGGAGGGGAGGGCATGCGGGCTGATGAAATCGGCGATGTCTTTGCTGAATTGTGTGCGTGGTCCCGGGGATCTGTAGATGAGGGTGCCTCTGAGGGTGGTCTTGGGGTCGGTGTGTATCTGGAAGTGCAGGTGTTCGGCGGCTGTGAGGGTGTCGTCGGAGCTGGTCGTGATGTGGATGGTGTTCTTGTGAACGATGGCGATGCCTCCTCCTGTCTGGTCGACGCGGTCCCTCCGGGTGATCTTCTATCCATCCGGGATGGGGATGGCGATGTCGGGCGGTGAGGAGACGTTCATCCAGGTTTCCGTGAGGAAGGCGACGTCTGGTGATGTGGTGTCGAGGAGGTTACAGAGTTCCACGGCGTGTCTGTGGACGGAGCGGGTGTTGAGCAGGATGCACTTCAGGTGGTTGCTGCTGGTGCTCGTCTTGGCGGATGCGGTGCAGGTCCGGATGCAGGAGAACTTGCAGGATTGGCAGGTGAAGGGTCCTTGGGTGCGTCCTGGGGTGGCTCGGTGGCAGCCGGGGGTTCGGCCGGTGTTGAGTGCTCAGATGGTTGCTGCGTCGTAGGTCCGGCGGGTGGGCTGGAATCGTCGGGGGCCAGGGGTCCTGGCGCGGGCCAGGTGCGGACGGGCGCAGACGGGCTTGCCTTTGGCGCACAATCGGCGCGTCCGCTGCGCTCACGCGCGGCGATCTCCATAAATGGCGAAGTGGGGGGAGCGGGGTGGCCAATGGGCGGGTTACAATGGAAAAAGGGGGCGGGCCGCAGGGGAGCAGCAGCGGGGACAGGGAAACGGACACTGGGGCACAACAAAATACAATATTAGGGGCACAGGCACAGTAGGCACAATAAATTACTATATCAGGGGCACAGGAAGGCACAACAGAATACAAAATCGGGGCACAAACCGGCAGAGAGCTGGCAGAACGGCAATGCAGGCACACGGCTGTGCAAGGCAGCAGCTGGGGGGTCAAGGGTCCCGGCAGTCACGGAGGGAGCTGCGCGGTGTGTGGAGCGACCGGCCCTGCAGACAGGGGCAAAGGTCACAGCTCACCACCGCGCGGCGACCTCCATAAATAGCCAAGTGGGAGGGAGGAGCAGCTGGGAGGCGGGAGCGGGGTGGCCAATGGGCGGGTTACAACGGAAAACAGGGGCGGGCCGCAGGGGAGCAGCGCGGGGCCGGGGAAAAAGCGGCGGAAACGGACACTGGGGCGGCGAGAACAAGAGCACAGTGGCACAACAAAATACAATATCAGGGGCACAGGAAGGCACAACAGAATACAAAATCGGGGCACACACTGGCAGAGAGCTGGCAGAACGGCAATGCAGGCACACGGCTGTGCGAGGCAGCAGCGGGGGGGGGGGGTCAAGGGTCCCGGCAGTCACGGAGGGAGCTGCGCAGTGTGTGGAGCGACCAGCCCTGCAGGCAGGGGCAAAGGTCACTAAGCATTGTGGCTTCTTGACCACTCTTTCCACAGTATCACAACTATGAAGTACATTTCACCACAAGCTGATATTTTACAAAACACTGATATTGAAATCAAACTAACCACAGAACAAACACACACACTAAATTAATTTATTTTTAAAGCACACAGTAGTCACAGGCATCTATTTGTATACCAACTTAGAGTCATTCCATCCAGTGTTCTTCTTAAGGTAGAGACCTCCTCTTGCCCCACTTAAACAATCTGTATGAAAATTTACAAACTGAAGCAAAAGTGGTGTAAATGTTCTCGTTATAAAGTTGTCAAATAAAGTCAAAATTACACACAAAACACTTTTCCTATGTAAAGCTAAGTTAGATAATTTCCATTTTTATAGCACACACCTGCCATTAGTACAGCCTAAAATGCTGTTTTTCTCTTCTATTTGTATGTGATTTTAAAGTTGTTTTTATTTTTTAACTAACTTGTAGGATTACAACCATATATATATATTTCTAAACGTGTGTGGTATTCAATGTTATCACATCTGTGAACATGTGCTGAAGTATACAATTGAGAAAAGGTTGAATGATTGTGGGGTGTCAAGGATGCTGTTTTAATAGTCACTACGGGAAGCATTTCGTAGTTTTATTTATACAACCCTGTCCCTTTAGTCTGAGGGGTTTGGATGTACATGGACACATACCTTCCATGGGCCACTACTTCACTAGGCAGACAGCCTCACAAAAGGTTGCCTCTACTTAAGGAAATCATGGACTTGCTTATGGCCTGCTCATTCCCTTTAGCCGCCCTTTGAATGTGGTAGGCGATTTGTTTGCCATATGACAAGTGCATTACAGCCTACACACTGCATAGAACAGTGGATCATGTTGCCACATAGTACTCTGTGTGGCAAAACCTAAAGTCTTAGGCAATTTTTGAAGCGCTTTTTAGGAAACTTAAAGTCTTCACAGGCATGTTTGCCATAGTTTCAATGGTAGATAAGCTCACATAGTTCGTGAATTTGGGTTTCGGAAGGCATTGCCAGACACCTCCAACTTGCATGCACAAACTGCAAGGGTTTAGATTTAGCACAGTAAGTGCGTTATAGGTACATGAAAGGCACCTTTCCCTGAGCTACAGGCAGCTAGCGATGGAGGACACTAGTAAAGGCTCAATTGGCAAATATAAGGGATTAGACAAGACTATGAAGGAAACCAAGACAGTAAATGGTAGGAAATACTTAGGATAGGTGTGTTCACATGAATATTGCATAGGTAGAAGGCAAAAACTTAAAGTAGTAGAGATACACAAGCTGTCACTTCATCTTCACCAAAGTACTCCATCAGCGTTGCACTCACCCGGAAGAGAACTCTGAACTCAATGCTACACGCAAGGGTTTTATTTGTTTCCCGCTTGCCACGTTCATCCTCCATCAGAACACAATACATGTTCAGTTTGCCGGATGAAAAGTGCATTACAGTCAGAACTGCACACAACAGTGGACGGGACATATGTGATCTTCTCACTCACTAACTTGTGTGTCAAAAATGAACATATTTTGTAGTTTTGAACATGCTCTCTAGGGAACTTAGGACTGTCTTCCCTAACATGTTCACCTTAGAGCCAAAGAGTAGTGTGCTCACTCTGTTTGTGGGTCTCCGGACTTATTCTCGAACACCTCCCACCCCCCAACTTCCATCCACAAACTGGGAAGGGAAGATTAGGCACAGTGAGTGAACTAAATGAACATAAAAAACATGTCTTCCTGAGCCTCATGTGGCTCTCATTGGAGCAGTTAGTAAACGTTCACTGGGCACGTGTTTGGTGATGCTTAGAACATCAACAGAAGTAGATACTTGATAGGTAGTGAAAAGGTAATAAAAGATTTTTGTTTCCATGTGTGAAGGTTGATGAGACACAACCCATCAACATCTCTGGGCATGTGAGTGTAAAGGTTTGCTTGTGGTGTGTTTGTATGCAAGATTGTTGATTACTGGGTGCCTGAAAAAATGGGATAGAAAATGGTCCAAATGGAATGTTTATAGAGGTGACATATGTGTATCCCCTTTGGTGGAGTTAGAAATGCGCAGGAATGTGGACAGAGATGCGACATATTAATGTAATCAATTTGCTGACTTCTGTATACTGTACCGTGATGAGAGTAACCAGTCAATATTATCAATCGGTAATTTCTGTATGATTGTCACTAAGTTTAATAAAAATATTATTTAAAAAAAAAGATTGTTGATGACTGGGTGAGAAGTGGTTTGATTAGGGATTTCGCCCTGTGATGTATGAAAGCAATGTACCCTTGCATGGCAGCAGTATGTTGATATGAGTGAACTGATTGGTTTGATTGGGCCTGTGGCTTGCGGTATGAAAGTCTTGTATGTGATGGCTATATGGGGTGTGAATGGCCTTTAAAGCAGTTGGTGCCTTGTCCCGGCTTTATAGCTCACCTTTAGTAGGCTTGGTTTCAATATTCTGATACTATGGTTAGTGTAGTGCGGTTAGCACTCTAGCAGACGCACGTACGCATCCACGCATCCGCAGGCCAGGCGTGGCCTGCGGGGTCCAATAAAAGAAGGACGCGCGCTCGGGCACGTCACTTCCGAATGAGACGAGTGTGTGGTTTACTGGCTGATGCTCCGCGCTTCCACCCCTGCGCACGTGGCCATGCTGGTCGCTTAGGCCTACCCACACACCCTCACCACATTGGCGACGAGGGTGGGATACCAACCCTCGCTCTCTTCATCGGGTGGTACCATCGGCATCAACCCGTGGTGCCTACCGCGAGGAGACCAACGTGCTCTCATTCTGGCGGGTCCGCCTCAGTTGACCCGAGAGTGCCTGACACACGCCGAGGTAACACCACGGTTCGGCGACCCACTAACATTCGGGTACAGCCGCCATGGGGGACGAGACAGCGGCACCGGTCATCAACATCCCGTTCCAGCATGCTGCTGCTGGAGTGCTGCCGCCTTTCAGCGAAGCGAGTGACCCATCCACAGCATCACCCCGGTGGAAGGTGTGGTTAGAGAGACTTGAAAATTACTTCGTGGTCACCAGAGAAACGGACGACGCGGTGAAACGATCGCTGCTCCTTCACTACGCGGGGGACGAGGTATTCCGACTCTTCAAACACCTACCCAACTCGGCAGGAGTAACAACGTATGCTGCCGCGGTCACCGCACTGAACAACCATTTTGACCCGCAACTGAATGTAGACTTCGAAGTCTTCAAGCTGGGACAAGCCCGCCAACGAGAAGGTGAATCGATGGATCAATTCCACACTCGGGTCCGGGAACTGGCCAGTTCCACGGACGAAGACCAACCCAAGGCCATCAGGCGCCAACTGATACAAGGGTGTCGGGACAAAACGCTGAGGGGCCACATCCTAAGAAAGCCCGGGATCTCGCTCGAGGACATCCTCGTCCTGGCCAGAGCTCATGAACTGTCAGATGCCAGGGCCACGGCCATGGAGCAAGCACTGCATAAGATCCCCGCCAAACCGGAAACGACCAGGAATGAGCGGGCTGACGCAGTACGGGCACGACCACGTGGCCCAGGAAGAAAAGGAACCCGGCGAGACGCACCACAGGGCCGGTGCGGATACTGTGGACACGAACCCCATGCGGCCAGAGACTGTCCTGCCCAAGGCCAAGTCTGCGGGAACTGCGGAATCCCAAATCATTTCGCAGGGGTTTGTCGCCGGAGGAACAAACCCCCAAACTCGCAGAAATCATGGACAACCGCCAAAGCGGTCCGCCAACTATCCATAGCAGAATCACCTCCGGGGAGGACAGACAAATTCCTACCAACGTCGCAGGTTGAATCAGACTCCGAGGACGAGGAGGAGGCGTATGTGGTCTCTTTCGCCAGAGAACTAAAAATTAGACGACGGCCGCAGCCAACATGTGTGATCCACGTAGGGAAGAGCGAAGTGAAGGCCGTCATTGATACAGGGGTCAATGTCATGGGCCTACAAGAATTCAACAAGCTGCGCCCCCGCCAGGAAGTCTTAAACTCCAAGACCAAGATATTTGCGTATGGCGCCGACACCCCACTTCCCCTGAAAGGAAAAATAGTCACACCCATACGGGCTGACGACGTGGAAATAACTGCAACGATCCATATCATTGATCGAGAGGCCGACACCCTAATAAGCAGCCACACGGCGGAGGACCTGAAGCTCATTCCTTTTGCCAACCACATACGGAACCACCAGGTAGAAGAACTTCTGGAACGCTTCCCCGAGCTGTTCAAAGGTCTTGGGTGCATCAAATGTGCACCGATCAAATTGCACATTGACAAAACCGTCACCCCCACCGCTCTCCGCCATCGGAGAATCCCATTCCACCTGCGGCCATTGGTGGAGAAGGAACTGGTGAAACTCGAGAAATTGGGGGTCATCGAAAAGGTAACCGGGCCCACCCCGTGGGTGTCGCCCATGGTCATCGTCGAAAAATCCAAGCAACCGGGCGAGGTCCGGCTATGCATAGATATGAGACTGCCGAACGCGGCAATCAAGCCGGAAAGACACCTGACCCCGACGATGGATGACATCATAGCCGATGTGAATGGCTCGAAGTGGTTTTCCAAAATAGACCTTAATGCGGGATACCATCAACTGCCACTCGCTGAAGAGTGCCGCTTCATAACCACCTTCAGCACCCACTTGGGCCTCCGGAGGTACAAGCGACTCAACTTCGGAATATCCTCGGCCGCCGAGGTGTTTCAGAACACTATCAGGGAGCTGCTTTCAGGACTGACAGGAGTCATCAACGTGAGCGATGATATCCTCATACACTCAGCCACGGCCTCCGAACATTACAAGCACTTGCGAGATGTGTTGAAGAGACTCAGTGCACATGGAGCAACACTCCACAAGGAGAAATGCCAATTCTTCCAGCCCTCGATTGAGTTCTTTGGCTACGTGTTCAACCAGGAGGGAGTCCAGATCGACCCACGAAAGTCGAAGTCCATCAAGGACGCCCCCGCACCCCAATCGCCCACGGAAGTGAGGAGCTTCCTCGGAATGGCCACATATTGCGGCCGTTTCATCCCAGGACTGGCCACACGCAGCGAGCCTCTCCGAGCGTTGACGAAGGCCGATGCCGCCTGGACCTGGGGCCCCAAAGAACAAGACGCCTTCCGGAGCATAAAAGAAGCGCTTCTAGAGAACGCCACCCTCTCATACGGACTGAGGTAATCGTGGATGCCAGCCCCGTGGGACTTGGGGCAGTCCTGACACAAGAACATGAACCAGGGAAATGGACCGCCCTAGCATTCGCGAGCAAAGCCCTAACTCCCACCGAGGCCAGATATGCCCAGATTGAGCGCGAAGCACTAGCTATCAAGTGGGCCTGTGGACACTTCCACCTTTACTTACACGGACAAGCATTCGTCATGGTCACAGATCATCAACCCATGGTGCCACTTTTCAAAGGCACTGCTCCCCATCCACCACCACGAATCGAGAGATGGGTGATCCAGCTCCAAACTTATGACATGGAGGTCATCTACAGACCCGGAGCCAAAAATCCAGCCGACTACTTGTCACGGCACCCACTGCCGCGAGAACTGGTAGCTACTGATGAGGAGTGCGATGGCTATGTTCAGTGGGTGGCTCTCACATCTTGCCCCCAGTGTATGACTCTGGATGAAATCAAGGAGGCAGCCATAGAAGACCTCCCCTACATGCGGTCACTCCAGGCGGTGCAAGAAGGGTCCTGGACGGACTATCTCCGGCCCCCCCCCCCCCCCGAGTTGGTCGGCGGCGGACAAGGAAACCCTCACCAAGTATTGGCAGATCCGCCATGAACTCAGCGCCACGGAGGAGGGCACACTCCTAAGAGGGACGCGCCTCGTGATACCAAGGCGACTCAGACATCGGGCCACCCAACTGGCACACGGAGCTCACCAAGGGGTCACCAAGATGAAGGCGCGCATGCGCGAGAAGGTGTGGTTCCCCGCACTAGAAAGCACCGTGGACGAGTATGTCAAGAACTGCATGTCCTGCCAGTTAACCAGCGACCCGGAACGACCAGTCCCCATCATCACGGAGGAAGCCTGCACAGCTCCATGGGAAAAGGTCAGTGTGGATTTTGGAAGCTTCCCCGGTGAGGGGCATACTCTGGTGGTCATAGACTCCTATTCCAAATACCCCCTCGTAGAGAAAATACAATCCACGGCTTTTGCCCAAGTGGGGCCAGCACTTGAAAAGATGTTCTCCCTATTCGGCCTGCCTGGTGAACTCAAAAGCGACAACGGCCCTCCCTTCCAGGGAGCGGAGTTTGCCACCTTCATGACGACGCGAGGCATCACCCACCGGCGCATCACTCCCCAGTGGCCACAAGCCAACGGGGAGGTGGAGCGGTTCATGCGAACACTTAACAAAATGTTCAGGATCGCAGTGGTTGAAGAAGCCGACCCCGAACAGAGACTGCACGAATTCCTGAGAGAGTACCGTGGAACGCCCCATTGCACCACGCTGAGAAGCCCGTGGTCGCTGATGTTTCAAGGCCAACGTAGGGACTTTCTCCCCGTGCCGCCGGGGCCAAGGCGGGAAGATGAGGAACTGGCTGAGATGCAGGAACGCGCACAAAGACGCCGGCGCAGGAATAACATGCGGGCGAGCAGCCGCCGCAGGGCCACCCCAAGGCAACTACATCGAGGAGACCGGGTCATCATCAAGAATCGACGACCCGGAGGAAAGTTTCGGACCTTCTATGAACCAGGGCCGTGGACGGTCACCAACACGAAGGGCACCATGGTGACCGCCAACAAGGAGGGAGAAGAGGTGTCAAGGAATTCGTCGTGGTTCAAAATAATCACTCCAGCCGGCAATGCAAGTGCCGAAGCCCAGGAGGACATCCCCGAAACACCCGGAGCGACAGCACCAGAAGTGGCGAGTAGCTCTGCAGCAGACGGCGGGGGCCTCACACCAGAGCCTGAGGCACCAACACACTCCACCCCCGTCCGGAGCCAGGCCCACCACGGGGATCGAGGCTCGGGCCGCACGCCCCGTTACAGTCTGAGGCCCAACCCCCGTCCCAATCCAAAACTCAATGACTATGTCTGCCACCTGAGCTCCTGAACTCTGCAACCGGGGAGCACGCAAGTACCTTTTCATCATTGTATGCTCGTTTCATGAACAGTTTACTGAACATTTTGAAATTGTTGAAAGTTGGATAGAGATGTAGTGCGGTTAGCACTCTAGCAGACGCACGTACGCATCCACAGGCCAGGCGTGGCCTGCGGGGTCCAATAAAAGAAGGACGCGCGCTCAGGCACGTCACTTCCGAATGAGACGAGTGTGTGGTTTACTGGCTGATGCTCCGCGCTTCCACCCCTGCGCACGTGGCCATGCTCGTCGCTTAGGCCTACCCACACACCCTCAC
Source organism: Lissotriton vulgaris (assembly GCF_964263255.1). Taxonomy (NCBI): domain Eukaryota; kingdom Metazoa; phylum Chordata; class Amphibia; order Caudata; family Salamandridae; genus Lissotriton; species Lissotriton vulgaris. The sequence continues at coordinate 412,214,452 of NC_141698.1, forward strand.
CACAGTTAGTACTATTTATTTGAAGCTAGCCCTTATTGAGATGCCATGACCAACCTGCAAAAGTGGTGGTTTTAGGTTTAAAGTTCACTAACAACCCCTCATGTTTATTTGAGAACTAAATGCCCAGAAGTTTCCAGGGTGGTGTAACTTGCACAGACTTTGCTCCCTTTACCATAATGCCCCGCAAAACTTGAAAGTTTGTGTAAATGGCTAACAGCATTCCTTCATTCACATTTAGTAATGGATAGTTCTGGAATCTGTTGCGATCCACAAATTGCCAACCACCCAGTTTCCCTACATGTCTACATATAAAAATGGAACAAAATGTTTGCAGGTGGGTCTCTCGCCTTTGATAGGAAAGGCCACAAAACTAAACATGGATGCACTCACTTTTTAGGTTTCGACCTGGCAAGGGGCACGTCAGTGCCCCTCCCAGTTCGAAAACTTTTGTTTTCAGTAGGGATGTCGGCACCGCCTCTGCCTCTCATTGGCTAGCTCCATAAATGGAGGCTAGCCATTGGGAGACAGAGGCTGTCAATCGCACTCTCTTGAAAACGCGATTCGGGGGAGTTTCTGGTGCTTTTTTTAAGCCCTGCCCCTTTGTCCCGGGCCGCGCTGCGATTGGCTGCCAGCCCCGGACACCCCCGTGACGTCATTCCCGGGCCGCGCTGTGATTGGCTGCCGGCCCGGGACACCCTCGTGACGCCAGCCAATCACAGCGCGGCCCGGGACCTGACTTGTTTTTTTCTTCTCTTTTCTTTTTTGTATTATTTTTGCTTATGCTTCATATTGTATCTTTGGCATTTTATGTTTCTATGCAGATATTTGTTTACTGATCATTGTTCGATTAATATGGCAAAAAATTTAATAAAGAATTGAAATGCAGAAAAAACATGCTTCTGCAGCCCTGGATAAGACTCACGGCTGGGGAGGGGCCCTTTAAGCAACATTACGCACTGGGTAATTAGAGAGCGAGCCCTGCCCACCTGCCCTCGGCTCCTGGGACACACCTCGCGCTGTACCTCTCTCTCTAGTTAATGTTTGTTCCCACCGCTCTTGGAAACAGAGGAGCTGCTTGCTGCTTGCCGCCGTCATGGGGAAGCTGCTCGTGCTCGCTATCGTGGGAATACTGGCTGCCTTGTTTGTGGAAAGGATCGTTCGCATCAGGTAAGAGGAGGGCTTCTCGGCGCTATGAGTTATTGAAAGCTGAAAGCGGCGTCTAACATACCGTGGACATCTGATATGAATTAAATGTCCGTGTGGACAGCGCACAATAGCAGTATTTTACCTGGCAAAGGGATACCAAGGTAGCATTGCTGCGTTCCGTTTGAGACGGAGAGGTTGCTTCATAAAAACGTGCAGATCAACAGAAAAAAATAAATGTCACTCTCCCCATAAATAAATTAATAACTTGCCATGACATTACAGACAAGAAAAGTAAACAGGATGAACCAAGCTTCTTTTATCATACAAAAACTACGATAAATAAAACATTATTAACTCATGAAAGATAGTGGTGGATTATAGGTGACTTCGCCTGTGTCACAGGTTAGGAGCTCAAAGGGTTGCGTTGTGAATAAAGTTGTATTTTCCACTGCAAACTTTGAACCATTGGGTTAGTTCCTGGACCACGCCCTACTACATCTCTAAATTTGAAAATATTAAGTACTTCTCAGCAAATATGATTTAATACAACCGGGTAGGGACGCATGAACCCTTCGCTGAATGTTACACCGCTCGTTCAAACAATCTCGCTCCCAAGCTGAATTCTTCTTTTGTATTTTAATTGCATTTATGTAGCGCTTTCTACTCCTGACGATGCGTTGAAACACTTTACATTGGGTGTCACTCTGCTCTGTAGGCCAAGGTTGGTAGTTAATCTTGTGGTTATTTTTTATTGGGGTTACTCTAGTCCACTCAAGGAAACCATTCCATACATGTACTTATGTGTGGTGGATGAAATTATTAGGAATTAGGTGAAATCTTTGGGGCGGTATGTATGTGAGTTCATGCTGATGGGGATACAAAAATGAACTAGAGATCGGTGGGTATTGGTAGGTTGCAGGTGCATGATTTGCATAGAGGGAGAGGTTTTGATGTTTGAAATAAGGTGTTGGCTATTTTCAGAAGAAATACAATAATAAACATTAATGCAAACATAGACGTGCCTTATCTAGATTTGCTGTTTTTAAATACTGCAAACTTGGCCCAAGGGCATCAGAGCGTTTTATGTGTGCACCGGATTACACTACAACAGGTCTGATTCATTATTTGTGGGCATGTGGAGATTACGTGGTTTGCCCAGAATGACCAGATGTTTAGCCAACACTGACTTCAACCTGTTTTCCAGTCCTCAAGTCAGCAGTTCTAGCCATAAGGCCACATCTCCTCCCCACCTTAGAGGGAGGAGGCATGCAGAGGATGGCAGGTAAGGAGAGAGGGTTATTTGAAAGAAAAGAGGCAGCCATCAAAAGTTTTACACCAAGGTCAGTTTTTCAAGCAGGGTTTTGGGAGTATGGAGGAGTCTTTCTGGGATAGCATACAATCTGAGGATTCAAACCTGTATAATAAAAAGGCATCATTTGCGTGTTAGCGCAAATTAGGTTCTGCGATAAGCACAGCAGTCCAGCTCACAGACTGTCCACCACCAGATTACCGCTAGACCACTGCTTCAGCAAGGACTGCTGATCTGCTCAGGAGCTGAAAGCATAAAGCAATGGTTCAATGCATATATTGGGGTAATATTGAGACCTTTGGGCTGTGCTCGAAGGAAGCCGTAAAACACATGACCATAGCATGCTGGGAGAATATGCAGGTAAAGAATACAACCATGGAAAGGGAAATTCTTCAAATGGTGGAGCACATGTCTTCTGATGCCCACCCTGAAAGTTTGGTTCATGGTATTAATTATAAAAACAAAGTAAGACCCAGTTTATGTGCCCCTGGTTTAGCATGACACTAGATGGGTTTGACAAAAGCCTTTCCAGATAGTAGAAGGCTGTTGCCTGCATTCTTGTGGCTGGAGGGTGACTACCCTGACAGTAAAATGAGGAGAATGGAGACATGACTACCCTTAGTAGTTCCACGAATACATTGTTTGCAAGGGGCTGCTGATTATATCTCCCTGAACACTGTCATTTGAGTGGTAAGTGTGATGGTGGGACTGTTTGGTGACGACCAGGTGCATAGATCTCCCACTTCTCTGTGCCTATGTTATGGGAACTCCTGCTTGGAGCTAGGTAGCAACTGTTGAAGCTATCACTTTACCCTGGGCCACTGGGATTCTGCGATGGGAAACAGCCTTCACCACACAGCCAGAACTACGCAGTACTATTACAACGCGGGCAATACAGGACAAGTCGTTAAAACAACTTACATTAGGGAACGTGCTGTTGGATTTTAAATCCAACACCTTCCCTACTATTGCACAGACTGAAGTTAGAATAGTAATATATACTATTCCAAAGTCCATCACTTCCCTAAAACAAGTCGTTGTAATGACTTGCATGATAATAGAATGCGTGGTAACAACACGATCGTTGATTTGCCAGCGTTGTAACGGCATGCACAGTAAAAGCATGCATGATTGTGCATGATTGTGCATGATTGTGTCATGCACAATCACCTCCTACCTACCTCACCTCCTACCTCGCCGCCAAGACATGGAACTCCCTCCCGACCTACCTACGCCTGACCCAGGACCACCTCGCCTTCAGGAAGCAACTCAAGACCTGGCTGTTCAAGCAGTAGCCATGCAGCAATCTTCAGCACCGCAGCCACCCAGGTGGCAACAAAACACCCCACAGTGTATCAGTCCCGGGAGCGGGTCTCCCTCTCAGTTCTTCCGAGGTCCATCTCCCGCAATGCCCACAGCAAGCCTCGGCTCTCCCCCTCACCAGCCGGTCTGCTGATTCCGCTCGGGGGGGGGGGGGGGGGGGGTACCGCCTTCCGCTCCTCCGATGTCAGGGAGCACCTCAAGCAACTGGATCCAGCAGCATTCTTCACCACCAGATGGTACCGGCACCTCAGCTCCACATCGGCCTTCCCCACTGCGCTGACAGTCTTCCCGTGTTTGCCATGTCGGAGCCGGCCGCAGCTTGAGATCAGGTACGCAAATCAGCACTCCGCAGCTGTGTTCCCATTAATTGCTCGAGCCCAGGCATTCCTGCATGGTTCCCCCCCACAGTATTTATAAATTAGACACCAACAAAGTCTGGATGGATATCTTACCATCCACGAGAAACACTAGCTAGCCTTGGTACTGACAGCAGATAAGCTGTGCATACTTCCCAGATGATTCACCCGCACTGCACGACCCAGAAAGACTGGCTAGAGAGTATTGCTGTGACAACCCCACATGACCGTCTGATATACAGACTGAACGACCAGGAACATGTTTTCAATGATATCTGGGATGTATTCCTACACCGAGGCCTAGGCAGACAACCTGCCCACCAGACCCTGCCCCTACAATGATGACGGACGGAAACCTCCCTAGCCACTGATCCTACACAACTGCTATGCTCGTCGTACTTTAAACACCTTACCCGCCCCTCACATTTTCCCTGTCCTGCACCACTGAGATGTTCCCCATCACTGCACATTTGTTTTCTGCCCCCTCTCTCGCGAGACCCCTCAAACACTCTATTCCCGCTTCTGATTTCCTCCATTTGACAGCCGAAGAGCCACTTTTGTGAACCCCGATTTTTCGTATCTTACAGTGTGCAATGAGATCCGGCAGGAGGGACATATTGAGCGAAATATTGATACCATTCTTGGTTGTGATCTACTCTCCGTTCTTGTTTTCTTTTGCCTTCTTATAATGGTAATAAAAAGATGTATACACAAAATGCTATTCACCAACAGTATATATCTTGTCAGAAAAATAAAAAGTCGATGTTATTAACCCTGCCCTTTCTACATCGTAGAGAACAAAAATGTCTGCAAAACATATCAAATATATGACTTGAAGAAACCAATACTTACGTACATCTTTTAATAAAATAGTAGTCTGTTATATTCTCGATCGTAGTTACTTTTTTACATCTTGTTTTATCTGTTTTCAAAACCAACACGTAAATACAAACTTTGTCATTTACAATGCCAATAGCTCTAACTTTTCCAAAGGCGAAACCGTTGCATTGTAAATGCTTGTTCCAATTGAAACCATCCTTTTTGGGTCTTGCATAGACAGATCATGAGCTGTGTCTTCAAGACATTTTGCATACAATCATTAGACTTACAGATCGCTCATAGCTTAACATTGGTTACCTTCATTGTCACGCATTTGCTTTGCTCCCATTTGTCGCAGCACGAGGCATCATGTGTTCTTCTAGTGTTTGCCCCTCCCCTGGAGCATGGGCTAAGTACTCGGCTCCCATTATGAAGTTTCTGTTTTTGTGCTCAAGCACTTCTGCAAGTGCTTGTATTTTCCGGCCGTCTACCATATTCCCTTCCATGTTACTTCATTTTTTCCCTCCCGTAGCTGCTGTGCGATTCTGTGAAACTCAAATCTGCCCCCTATTGCTTTATCTCGCCCCGCAATCCCCCCCTCTTCCTCCCTCACGTTTTTTTTTTTGTACACTGGCATAGCCCAGAGTAGGTATCGGAGAGCTTTACATGAACACCAGTTGCTTCACTCAAGGTCATATTTATTTTGTAGGCCTGGAGAGATGTAGTGATTTACCCAGAACAAAGGGATTTTGAGCCAACACAGACTTGAACATGGTTTCCTATGTCCAAATTAAGAGGTTCTGGCCATAATCCACACCCCTTCTCGTTGTTTCAACCTTTGCGCCGCCTCCGTTTGTTGTGTTGCCTGCCCTGACCCCACCTGTGTTGTGTTGCTTGCTCAGTACCACACTGTTGCAGGGAGGCTCTGCTTTCATTAACAAAAGGGGAGGTAGAGGGAGAAAGGCTAGGGCTCACCCTCCTAGTATTAATAAGTCACAGAAGATCTCTGGGGACAGAGATCAAGAACCCAGCCGTAGTCTATGACTCTATTCCCAAAGCACACAATGGTGTTGGAATAGTGCCAATAGTTCCAAGAAAGAAAAAGGGAAAAAAATTAAAAATATTCCTTTTTTTAGGTGTCCCCTCACTCACCAGGGTTGCCCCACAGTGACATGCTTCATCATAGGGGCCATCCCAGCCCTCTACGGACTGGGGCGTGCTGCGACTTGCGGAATTACGTAGGAGCACTTATGTGTGGTGCAAGGAATGTGATGTGAAGGAGTGCAGTATATGTGATTAGTTAAAATTACCTGCCTAGTGAGTTGCAAATACTTTATTCTGGCTCCTAGGTGGTAAAGCTAAAAATGGGGTAGAAATGGTAGGATACCTAAATTGTAATGGGTTTAGGTGTACCTAACAACTCCTGCCTGCCAACATGTTTCGTGCGTCCCCCTAGCACTTCCTCAGGGCTACACAGGGACCAGCCCCGTGTTCGCCACTCCTTATCTAAAGCCTAATAAGCTATTAAATACGAAATAATAATAATTAATTTAATGCTGCAAATAAATGAGGCATGCATCTGGTACCTAAGCAACCAAACGTAATCACGTGGTCATGAAAAGAGGCTTAACTGTGCCCCATGGAATCGGTAGGGGTACAATATCTTGGTAGATTTGCTGCCGGGATACCACAATCGGTCTCACCTAGGCAAACCCCTCCAGTCCGAATGTTGTCATCATAGGATGGCCCCTATGATGAAGCATGTCACCGTGGGGCAACCCTGGTGAGTGAGGGGACACCTAAAAAAAGGAATATTTTTCATTTTTTTCCTTTCTTGGAACTATTGACACTATTCCAACACCATTGTGTGCTTTGGGAATAGAGTCATAGACTATGGCTGGGTTCTTGCTCTCGGTCCCCAGAGATCTTGTGTGACCTAGGCTCTGCTTTCACCATTGCTGCAAACCACCACATTCATGCTTTTCTGCTTGCCCAGTTCTCATTTCTACCAACGATACTTCTTGCATCTAGTCTGTAGCTGAATTTTAGCCTTCGTCAAACATGCCTCTGATCTTGTTGTTTGCACACCTAGTCCACCATGAGACAACATATTCAAACAAATAACAACAAATGTTATGTTCAAAGCTTAAACAACATGGAGTGGAATTAAGTGCTTGAGAGGTGGGCATTACAATATGTGCCAAAGTGGAAACACTTGGAGATGCTGTCCAGGGAAGGTGCTATGAGCATGCTTCTTACAGAAGTTTGTGCTCCCACAGTTTTACAAGCATCCAGTTACTGTAACATTACTTTATAAGTAACATAGCTGACCCTCGACATCACTCTTTGGCGCCCAGCCTACTCACGTTCCAACCGCTGACATCCATGCCAGTGTTAAGATGGAATGGTCCTCCTTTAAAACCCTGCAATTAAACTGGCTGTAGCCCCCCCCCCCCCCCCCCGAGCATTTTTAGGCCCAGGGGACCCCGTCCCTAGGAAGAGGGGGATTTATTTAAATAGGATGGGGAGCGGGACACTCCTCCCCGAGGTGCTATTGGCCTTGGGGACCCTATCCCTAGCCATGGGGCCCTCATTACTTAAAGGTGGGTGGTCTGGTGCCCACCCAGGTCACCCACAACATACTTGTGGGGAGCCCAAAGGTCCCAGCCAACTCAACCATATGGTTCCCACCTCGAGGGAGCAGCTATTAATGCTGCTCCCTCAGGCCGGGAACAATACTTTGATGAGTTTGCCTGCATCAGCGCGGACAGGAAAACAGATCAACAGTCTGCCTCCCAGCCAGCTGAAGCATTTTCAAATCTCCCGCCAGCTGGGTGCAGATTGAGTTTGCTCCCACATGGCTGGACATTTAAAAAAGCCCCGGTCAGCTGGGAGCAAATACAGGTTTTCCTGCCTGCAACTGCTATGTTCCAGGGGTAGAATCCGCCAAACAGTGCTAGTGAGTTGGCCCCGCGAGATGGGGTCAATGGGGCATTAATGACTCAGGGAGGTGGGGTCGCGAGCCACCTCCATGAGAAAAATCCATTGGTGCCGGGGTATGGGGCCCGGGCTGAAATCGGCCTGGAGAAGAAGGCTCCATGCACTCTGCCTCCAAATAAGATTTCGGACCCTGGAGGGGTGGGGTCCCCGGGCCAAAATCAGCCTGGGTAGGGGAGCCATGCATTCCGTCTGCTCCCAAAAATATAACCGGCCCTCCCCAGACAGGCTCGGATTTTCCTACCGTTTTGTGGCTCCTTTGTGAATTTACGGGGAAAAAAAATATACATTTTCGCCCTAGGCAGAGTCCCCCAGGACCCGACCACCAGGCCTAGGGGGTCAGGGTATCGCTACTATGCTCACTTATGTCTTTCTTTAGGATTCTGGACTAAACCCGGAGTGACCACTTCCTGGTTGAGGTGGTGGCAATCACTCAGATCTCGGCTTGAAATCTGCCTGGAACTCTGGATGCCCTGTTTCCCTAGATACACAATTTTGTGGCGTTTCGCCAAACAAGGCCAAAGTAATTAGCAACACAATATATAGCGCCTTTCAAGTAGGTCCTTTTTTTATATCTCAGTACATTACATAAGGCGATTTTTTTTCTGTCCACAGCATTCACCATGGGGTAATGGGTCAGGCAACTCCATTGGCTAACTTCATTCATTGTGAGTGACATTATCCTCTTTCACAAAGGGCATAACTTCATTCATTTTGAGTGACATTCTCTTTCACAAAGGGCAGATCTGCACACAAAATAGATCCACTCAGAGCCAGAGACTACTATGGAAGTGCTTTATAAGACTGATTTTTTTAAATATATATAGGCGAAGTCATGGAAGCTCCTCCACAATAAAGTGATACAAAATACAACCGGCATCGACAAAGCCAAAAGGCTGGCCGCCAACGCCAGACAATTTATTTCACAATGGTTGCTCCGGGTGCGATCGGGGTGGACGGCAAATCTCCTTCAGTTTTGGGCTTGTTAGAGGCACTTGTTTCCACTGTGGGTTTTGGGCTCATACGCAGTTTTTGTCTAGCCTACTTTGGATTCCATCCCCGACTATGATTGCGCCTTTTTTAACAGGATATGGGTGTTATATTCCTTTATGTCAGTTTACCTAAAAATTCAATCGAGCGCCGGTAAAAACACAGCAGCTGAGGGTGTATTATTTTAAAATGTACTAATTGGATTATTATGCCGATGTTTTCCTTTAAAGGGTACTAAAAGCGAGAATTATCATAATTTGTTCGGCTTGATTTAAGTTTTAAAAATGCACAAAATCCTTCAGCAGAGAAAAATAGAACGTTCACACAATGTCCTCCAAAGTAAAATATAAAATTGTCAGGTTACTGAAAATATATTACTCGAACAAAAAGTTATTAATTCCGTAAACATGCTAATCTTACAAATCTGATCAAATGTACTTGCTTTGCGTAATAAAATTCTAAAGAGCAGCAAATTGTATGTATTAACAGTTTTATGCCCCATTAAACTTCAAATTCAAGTAAGCTGTCTGAGTGACATTGCAAGTGCCACGGAAGAACTCGACAGTATTCGTGCTGCAGAAAAACTCTGAAAAATAAGGAGCAGCCCAGCCTCACATGAGAATTTCCTGTTTCCTTCACTCGAGGGGCATTGCTCCCGCTGCATGTTTTTTTTAATACAGATCTTTCCTCCAAAATAGGGTTGCGGCGGTACTTGGAAATGGATAATTCCATTAGACAAAATATTATTTGTTTCAATCACAGAAAGTTAAACTCATTTTAGAGTTTAGAAGAAATGGCTCGGTGTGCGGTTGTCTTTAGGCAAACAAAGTACATTAAAGGCGTATGTATAAAAGTGCTGGGAAAATATTTGTGAAATAGACAAAAGGAAATACACGGTCAAAAAGCGGCCATGTGTGATACTTTTCGGCAGTCCTGACATGTTAGTCAACAGACCTTTGCATGTTGGGACTTACAGTTTCGCTTTTAACATCGCACGGTGTCAATATTTAAAAGCGAAGATGCTGCAAGCTAAAATCCTGGGTTCGTTGGCGACTGGGCATCTAACCCTCATGCACACACTTGCCACCTCTTTAGAAGCACTTCGTTGTGTTGAGGAGGCATTAAACGTGAGTTGAAGGCAAGGGACCCCCCCCCCCCCTCTCTGCCAACTGGACGCAGCAGCCCAAGAGACACACGTGGCCATCTTATCTCCATACACTTTGGTTTACAAATTAACCAGGGCGGGGTCACATGCTTTAGGAGACTACGCCCCCTCTCCCCAAGTACACAAAACACGCACTGCCAGGACCGACCTTAAGAAAATATCGATGCAAACGCAGACTGTAGCGAATGCATCTCATGTTCCATCACACCCGCCCATCTTCGCACAGTAGTACTTCCAGCCCTCATGCCAGGACCCTGCTTCGATTCTGCTATGTAAGTACCAACACTACCCCCACTTTAGTATCATCCAAGCACCTCAAGTCTGCCTCCTACAGGGAGCGCACACCCCTTGCCCTGCGCGCGCCGAACGCGGGAATTTCCACAGATACCCTCAGCGCCCCCTTCGCTTCCTGGCTGAGAAGGGCAACATGTAAGCGGTGCCCCGGCGCGACACTATCAAGGCAACTGACTTATCTGCACCCTACATTTTACAATTCTCAAACTCCCCTTGAAAGTTAGAGAACACTACAGCGAGAAAGGGGGGTGGGGTGGTCATTACTGTTAACCTTTTTCCTCAACAATCATGCAGACGTGCTGTTTGCCCGGGCACTATATTTCTGCAAAGCACGTGGGACCATAAGCAACGTCATAACTCTCATCAAAAGGGAAACAAAAAAATCACCGGTACCTTGGCCTGACTCCGAAGTTCTCACCCGCTTTTCTCCACCGAAGGTCGCGTCTGTGGTACCGAGCGCTGAACGTACCACCCTGGTGCCGTCCTGAGTGTGGAGCTGGAGTAAGGACAGCCCTCTGACTCCTCCCCCCGTCTCATCTCTGAGCCCTGCTCTCCTGGCCCCACGCCTCCTCCATAACTCCACCCACCCACAGCTCTCCAACTCCGTGTTCAGCGCCTGCAGCAACACAATTTGATACCAGTGTACGGAAATGTAAACAAAGTAATTTAAAGAAGCTTCGACAAAGCCAATCGGCTATTCGTTTTTTTTTTTTAATGAATGAAAGTAATTTTTCATTGATTGGAACCTGTCAGGCTCCGTGAATTTTTGTTTGGGGGGAGGGCAACACGTGACAAGTGGGGGAGGGGGAGTTAGTGGCTTCAGCCTAAGTTTGTGTATGGGTGGCAGGTTTCTCCAACGAATAGCTCGTGAGCTAGTGGTAGCTCCCCAGTTACCTGTAAGTATCTCCTGTGTCCAGCACAGAAAACTAAAACAGAAACTTTTTTGGGGGGTTGAATGAACATAAGTATCCCAAAATTGAAAGGTATGTCTTTGCAATGAAGATGTGTGTGTTTTCAAAACTCATAATGAAGTTTGGGGTAAAATGAATTTCCTAAATATATTTAAAGCTTATATTTGAATAATAAACCATGCAATATTACCAATATTACCCTTGTAACTGGGGCAATGCAATTGTTACTGCCCAGTATCAATGCAGAGGAATCCCAAATTGAAAAAACCTTTTTACATTAATGATGGCAGCTCTGCATGATGCACAGCCGTGGTTACTGCTGGTAATCTTAAATGGGGTGGCCACTAAAGTTGTCTTATCTTTCGTGGTCACTATTACAACACTAATAATATTAGTAGCTCAGGATCACTTTCATTGAACAGAAGTAGCTCTAATTACAGAAAAGGTTTGAAGCCCCTGGCTTATGGTGTCACAACAGGGTCCATTTCACTATGGTTCTACAAAACTGCTTCATGTACACGCTTCAGCACTTGACTAAGATACTCAGTGGTGCATGCATGTTAAGGACAGTAGTTAGCAGGGCCGGACTGGCCACCAGGCGTTTTGGTGTGCTGCCAAGCTGGGGGCTGATTTTGTTGATGGGGACCTACGTGTGCTTAAAGCTATTAGTTTTGCTTTGTTTATTTAGAAGCACAGCAGGTCCCATCAACGAAATCACCCCCCACCGCAGTGAAACCAGCCCCCAGCTTGACAGCACACCAAAACTCCCAGTAGCCAGTCCGGCCTTGGTAGTAATAGCACCAACGGCCACCAGCTAATAGGTATGAGCCCGGACAGAAAGGATAATATCACTAACAATAGCCATACTAAAACCCAAACAGAAGCATAATTAAACCAACAATCCACAGACAAGGTGCAAAAAAAGGCTAAAGAAAAGGCAAAAAACAATAAGGCAGACGCTCCTATGAAGGAGTTGGTGCCAGCCTCCCTTTGTAGAAGATGAAATAAAAGCAAGCATGTGCAATGCAATAGGTCTGGCATTTAAGAGAGTTAGAGCTATTGGCGTTGTAAATGATGATGTCTTTTACCTATGTGTTTTAGTTTGAAGTGTAGTGGGTGTATGTGGTTGGAGGGGAATTATGTAGGTTGTATTGGAATTGTGTGGTGTAGAGTGGATTTGTGTAGTGGAATAATGTGGCATGGTGAATAGATAGGGGTGAGAGCAGCAAAGAATTTATGGAAAGGAAGAGAAAGGAATACATAGTTTGTCCTGGAAGTGGTGAATTTACTCCAGACAGAGGAGCAGAAAGAGTGTGTAAGAAAGAGAGAAAGAAGCGGAGTGCAGCATCCAATTCTCAATTTTTTTGCAGGGAGGGGCGGGGCCAAGAAAGGCATGCACCACAATGAGGTCACAGCGGCCGGCTGAGCCTTGAGTGACAGGAAGTAGGGAGGTTGGAAGCAGGGATTTGCTCGGGCCCGAGTGGTTTGGAGATGGGAGGAAACAGATGATTGGCTGAGGGGGAAGGGGCCGGGACAGGGGGGGTTTGCAGGCTGGGAAGATGTGGACAAGGGGGCCATAGTTCAGGTGGTACAGGGCGGGGGAGGAAAGGCAGGGGGTGAGGCCTGTTGGGTAAAAAAAAAAGTGACAAGGTAAAAGGGGAGGGTGAGACTACACAATGGGGTTTAGTTACGGCTGCGGGCACTGGGCACCAAGGGAAAAGGGTGGGGCTGGGGGAAGGGAAGTTTGCTCAAGAGGAGAAACAGCCAGGGCCCCGGTGGAGCCCCACTGCATCATTTGAGCTGTGAGGGCCCTCTGGGGGCTCAGGTCATGGTGGTCTGAGGAGGGGATTGGAAGCAGGAGAAGCAGCCACAGGCCAGGGAGATGCATGGGGAGGGAAGGGTGCGGAGGACATGGGTAAGGGACGGGAATGGGGCACTGCATCAGCCATAGTGTTGGTTATGCTGGAGTGGGGTGAAGGGGAGGAGCAGTAATGGGAGTCTGGGGGAGGGACATATAGCGGAACCTATCCCACCGGCCAAAGTGTATACGCACCGGAGGGTGTGGCAGGGTGGAGCCCCTGTCCGAGGCGGGACATTCACGGGGGTAATGAGGAAAGGGGTACGGGAGGTTGGGGTACCCAAGTGGAGGACCAGGACAGGGGGAGTTATAGACTGTGGTGTCTGGTCCCAGGGAGGGCAGGAGAAGGCAGGGCTACTAACCCCTCCTTGCCAGACCTTACTTTTTCTTTACAGGATCAGCAGGCGTAGGATATGGCAGACGGTGGTGACTTACATGCGGCTCTGTGCTACAGAGGTGAAGCAATGGCACAGTCCGGGGAGCTAGCCGGAGTGTGTTGCGGGACAGTCGGACCTTGTCGGAAGTGACCTCAGTGTTGGAACAACCCTGTTGGGTCAATGTGGCCTCTGTCTCAGCGTTGAGAGGGACAGGGCAAGAGCAAGTGGCTGGAGCCGAAGGATTTCATACAGCCCATTGGTACCTGGTGGTGGATCTAGAGGAGCTAATTTGCAGCAGGTGCAAAAGTGCAGCTGCATGTGTGGAAGAGCTAACAGGTGCTGGGGGTAGAGATTGAGGCTACACAGATGGATTATAATGAACATAGTATAGAACAGGGGGAGATTGTTGAGTAAGAAGCAGGGGGACACAGATGGATGGGGGAGCTGTTGTAATGTTGTGCCTAGTCTGTTTCCGAATCAGAAGAACAGAGATGTTCTAGTGGCCCTGGACAACTCTGTTCGACCCCCTGTACGACTGGTTAGGTGGCTGGATCCAGTGTAGGTGCCGACCTTGGTGTCAGGTAAGGACAAAGGGGGTCGGATCATTATGTTCTTCACAATGACAGGGCCTCGGTAGGGGCTGATGCAAACGAAGGTGACAAATGCAAAAACCACAGTTGATGGACAGAATGCAGAACAATGTCATACATTCACCCCAGTACAGAGATCTGGGCCTAAATCTATCGTTTCTTTGCACTCCACACCACCCCAGTTCAGACATGGCCATATGCAAATCAGTCTGACCCTGTGCCTCATGGGAACAGTCCAGCCCGAACTGCCAAGCCAAGCCAAGCCATGCCTTCCCTGGACCGGAAGCTCGGAAGATTGTTTCCGGTCCAGGGAAAGCATGGCTTGGCAGTTCGGGCTGGACTGTTCCAATGAGGCACAGGGTCAGACTGATTTGCATATGGCCATGTCTGAACTGGGGTGGTGTGAAGTGCAAAAAAACGATGGATTTAGGCCCAGATCTCTGTACTGGGGTGAATGTATGACATTGTTCTGCATTCTGTCCATCTACTGTGGTTTTTTGCATTTGTCACCCGAGTGGGATGGGTATGCTCAGACGTGAGTCCCATGCTCTCCACACCACTGGATTCAAGCAAGCCGGGCTGAAGACAGCTGGAATGCCAGAAACCGGTCCTCGGAAGCTTGTTTCCAGTCCATGGAAGGCATGGCTTGGCAGTTCGGGCTGGACTGTTCCCATGAGGCACAGGGTCAGACTGATTTGCATATGGCCATGTCTGAACTGGGGTGGTGTGGAGTGCAAAAAAACGATGGATTTAGGCCCAGATCTCTGTACTGGGGTGAATGTATTACATTGTTCTGCATTCTGTCCATCTACTGTGGTTTTTGCAGACGAAGGTGAGGCAGATTGGGAGGTCCGTCTGCGAAAAGGTTCGAAAATGTTCTAAATGTGCTGGACGACACCCTTTGACAATGTGTTGGGGCAGGATACAATGGGCAAACGCAGCAATTTAGCTAGGTGTTCCAGCACAATGGGCCCTACAATAGACAGCAGGAAAAGCAGGGGGCAGGGGAGGGAGGGGAGCACAGGGTTACATGGAGAAAAGCATGTAAACCCATTAAAACAAGAGTGTCTGGATGCTTGACTGGCATATTATCCCTGCCGGGAGGATGCCGTATTACTGAGTCTCCGTTTTAAGGAGGGCTTTAGGCTGGAGTACGAGGGTCCACTGTGCACCAGGTGGGTGCAGAATTTGAGGTCAATGGCCTCACAAGAGGCAGTAGTGAGGTAGATGTTGTTCAAGGAGGTTGGTGAGGGGTGTATGGAGGACCCATTCACAGATTGGCTGATCAGAGACCTGATCATTTCTCCAATTTTGGTGGTGCCAAAGGAGTATGGCCATTTTAGGTTGATACAGCACCTGTTCTGGCCGGAGGGGTCTTCCGTAAATTATTTATTCTCTGAGGAATTGACGTCTGTCTCATATTCCTCAGTGCATGTAGCCAGGGGATTGGTTGAGAAGGTGGGCAGAGGTGTTGAGATGGCAAAATGTGACGTAAAGTCTGCCTTCCGGTTACTGCCGGTGCACCCTGAGGATTTTCAGCTGCTAGGCATTCAGTTCAACGGATAAATATTTGTGGACAAAGCATTACACATGGGCTGTTCCATCTCTTGTGCCTTGTTTGAGCATTTCAGCTCCTACCTGCAATGGGTTTTCTCGTGGCAGACAGATAAAGAGATGGTGGCACACTAGCTTGATGACTTCTTCCTGGTAGGCCTGCCCGGTTTGACAGACTGTCAACAACAGCTGGCACGTTTCCAAGAGCTCATGGGGGTACTGGGGGTGCCCTTGGCACCAGAGCAGCCACAAGGGCCAAGCACAGTGTTGTCATTTCTGGGAATTGAATTGAACTCAGTGGCTATGGAGACACGCCTACAAAGGGATAAGAAGCTACAGATGCAGATGCTGATAGATGACATTTTGATCAGGCAGAAAGTGACGGTTAGGGAGGTACAAGTGCTGCTAGGGCATCTTCATTTAACATCTAGAGTAGTACGGACAGGAAGAACTTTTTGTAGGAGACTGAGCAGGTCCTTGGTGTGCCTTGCACTGCTGCACCATCACATGCGCTTGTTCGTGGGGACGAAGGAAGACATATACATTTGGTGCAGATTTGTTGAGGATTTCAATGGCATTCCCATGACAGCACCTAAGGAATGGGAATGGGATGTTCAAATATATTTGGGTGCAGCAGGAGCTAGTGGTTTTGGACTGTACGGGGAGGGTATATGGTGCGCATGAGAGTGGCCAAGACACTGGAAGAATAGCAGGAGGAGTATTGCGTTCATGGAATTATTTTCCCTAGTGGTAGCAGTATCAATGTGGGCACAGGAGATGGCACATAGGAAGGTCATTTTCAGCATGGACAACATGGCAGTGGTAAATGTGTTCATAAAGCAATCCACCAGGGACGAGCAGGTGCTTAAGCTGATGAGAGTTTTCTTTCTCAGTTGTTTGAAACATGATATTTTGTTTCAAGCCAGACATGTGCCAGGAGTGGACAATTACATTGCAGATGCTTTGTCTTATTCACAGTGGGAGAGGTTCCATGGGCTGGCCAAAGAGGTGGACACCTTCAAGACACCGGTGCCTGTGGGGATGTGATCTATAGGAGACAAAAGTTGCTGCAACTGGTGGTAGGGTCTTTGGCCGTCTCCACTAGGAGACAAGCCTGGCAGGAGTTCATAGAGGGAGGGGTGCAGAAGAAGGCGGAAATTTTGGCATGGGAGGAGGATGTCGTCCAGGATTGCCTTTATGGGCAAGCTTTGGTGGGTGTATGCCCCTTCGGGGGGTGAGCTTGGCTGGCGTATTCTTGAATGCTCGGTCAGGGAGAGGCGGGCCAGGCTCCGGGTCAGGAGGCCAGTGTCAGTCACTTTTCATCAGGCTCTTGAAGGTTATACCAGGGATCTGTAGGAGTCCTGAAGAGATAAAGTTAATCTCCGCCTTAATGTCATGGATGTATTTTGGCACATTCCTGGTGTCGGAGCTGCTGGCAAAAAAAGGAGTGTCCGGTTTAGATTGGAGGGAAGTAGGCATTAAGGAAGGGGAGCTAGGGGTGGTGGCGGTGAAGCTCAAACAATCTAAGACAGACCAAAGGGGAACGGGTAAAGTGGTACGAATGAGGGCCAGAGCTGATCCGGCGTTGTAAGGCCGTTACGCTGAGGATATACATTTGGAGGTATAGCTGTCAAGGGCCCTTGGGAGGTTTTTCGCAGGGTTTCAGGCCAGTTGGTGACTGCTGCACCGCTTTTGTGGGTTATGCAGAGAGCTTTGTTACAGATGGGGGAAGCCCCAGGTAACTATGTGTGCCATCCTGATGTTTGTTGCAAGGAGCCTTAGAATACTCTGTATTAGGTCTTAGAATGTTATGTATAGAGTAAGAGCAGTTGGAGTTTGTGGATTGTACTGATGACAGCTCTCCTGTGGATGGGATCCGTTATCCTGAATAAATACTTAATTTTATCCTTGGACTTCTTTACACTTGGCGACGGAGGATGGGATAAGGATGGAAGGATCTCAACACCATACTACTTCTGAATCTATTTTTTTGACCTGTGAAGATTCAATTTGGAAGGTACTGTCTTGTTTTAATTTTTCTTTCCTGTAAAGCTTAAAGTCTTTTTCATAACATCTTGAGTAGAGCGGAAATTCAACCCTCATACTTGTACCCAAGATGTATTTTAGTTAATTCTCTCCCTATAATGGGGTTTTGAAGTTGGAAGTAAATTACCTCATTAGGGGAGATACGACTTTGAGGATTGGTTTTGCCTGGAGTATTTCTTGGGATTATATTTTATGCCTTTGGAAAAACCAAGTACTTTCTTTAAAGAAAGGTTCATCGTAAAATGGTGCAAACGCGGTATGAGCATTTTTTAAACTCACCTCGCTCAAGGATTCCCTTCAGTCATCATCTACCACTGAACACTCCTGTTAAGACGTCAGCATTCTTTTCGGGCGTCAGCTTCAACAGAGCGTACCTGTCAAGATGTTCGCAGCAAGAAAGGAAGTCAAAAGGATTGTGGGTAACACGTATTAAGCCATCACGATCATGACAGAATGCGTCCCGACGTCATGACGCCAACGTGTCGGCCATTTTAAATCTGATGTTTACATCTTATCGGTGTATTTGTATTTGTACTTTGATCGCGGTAACAGCAGTAATCTCATTTCATATCGCAACGACTTAGTTGGACATTCGTGAAAATTAATTGTTTACTCTACAAAGGAAGAATAAAAGGTACGTTTTGGGGCATTACTGCATCGCACACTGAGGAACGGAAATACTTTGAACATTACTCTATTTTTGTTTTGCGTGACAACAGTGACACGCACACTAAGGGACAAAAGTATTTGAAAACCTAAAAAGGAAGTAAATCAAATTTTGTGTCTTGGCACGCTCTTCTCCTTTAAAGTATAGAGACTGTGGTTATTTAAACAATAACTGGCGTACAGCAGTGACACGCATACCATAACTGCTATATTTTAATCCAATCCATTTGAATATTTCTTCTGTGTTTATAAGGAATTGATGTATTTACCAAGCTCATATTTAAGATAGTCGCACTAAACACTCGTTTATGTGTTGTACTTATTTAACCTTACACATTTAGTATTTGGTGCATGTAATATTTTCACAATTCGTTTCTCTTCATCCACATTTTTTCTTTATATCATTTAGTTTTTTAGTGGAAATAAGATGCAAAACGTAACTACACCTCCATTTTTTTTTGTCTTCTCCTGGGGATCCCTCCATCAGATGGCAAAAATGGCGGAAGGTATTCGAAAGATAGGCAAGAGTGTGTGGATCTCGCTTAGGTGCAGAAAGGAAGATGCATTATTATTACACTGCCTAGGTTCAGAGGGTCAGGAGGTGTTCGATCACCTCCCAGAACTTGATGATGGAAGTCTAAACGAGTATGAAGTGTGTATAGCTAAGCTTGATAAACATTATCTCCAAAAATCAGTACCATCTTAGAGGGATACCACTTTGGTCGCAGAACGCAACTAGATGAAGAGAGCATTGAGAATTATATAACTTCACTAAGAAAACTGGCATCCACTTGCAAATTTGGCGCATTCATTGATGAAAGAATAAGAGACCAGTTTATGCTGGGATGCAAAATTGAACGTGCTACGGAAGAGTTGTGGCAAAAAGATGAGCCTGGTTTGGATGATGTTATTACAATAGCAAAAAGAATTGAACATTCTATCAAATGTGTGGAAGTTATAAAGAAGATTGGGGAAAATAAAGAGAAAGATTCTGTTAATGTTGTCAAAACCACACACATGCATAAAGATGTTAGTAGTCAAAAAGGTGTTAAGAAAGAGACCTCATTTAACAAGGGGCCTAGTGAGAAACCGGTAGGTACATTTGATTTTTCTCAAGTAAAATGTTTTTGGTGTGGGAATATGGGACATTTTGCTAATGACAGACAGTGTCCTGGGTGGAATCGGCATGTAGTAAATGTAAAAGAAAAGGACACTTTTCTGTTGCTTGCAAGGGTAAAACTACAGGGCAAAGGTTAACGAAATATTTTATGATTTTGAAAAAAATCTACATATCACAGAAGGGTGATAGTATTTTAAGTTGGTTTGATCAAAGAGATTTAGGAGTAATGTTGGACCCCAATTCCTCCCCTCCTATTATATTAAAAGAACCGTTTGTACCAGATACAAGAGTCATTTCCACAGTAGGTGAAGATTCGAGTCAGGACCTTAGTAACAAGTTAAAAGAACATTTTCGGAAAGTTTTTTCTAAGAAATTAGGTTGTTTGAAAAACTATTGTCATCACATTCGGTTGAAAGAGAATGCTACTCCAGTTTGTTGTAAGGTTTGCAAAGTGCCTATTGCTGTTAGGGATCAAGTCAAAGCAGAGTTAGAACGACTTGTTAAGGAAGGCATCATCGAAGAGGTAGAAGTAACCCAATGGATAGCTCCAATTGTAGCTGCAAAGAAAACGGACGGTTCTCTTCGTCTGTGCATTGACCTCAGGGAGTTGAATAAGAGTGTTGTGGTAGACCGCTACCCGTTACCCAAAATTGCTAACATGTTAATATTACTTAAGGGGGCTAAAGTTTTTAGCACCGTGGATTTGAAATTGGCTTACCATCAGATTAGACTTGATGAGGAATCCAAAGATTAGACGGCTTTTGTAACCCCATTTGGCACGTACCGTTTCGTGAGACTCCCGTTTGGCTTGGTTTCAGCTGCTTTAGTCTTTCAAAGGGCTTTAGAAAATGTTTTAAAATGGTTAGAAGGAGTCAGGACATACAAGGATGACATTCTAATTTTTGGAAGTGATGATAAGGAACATGATACAAGTCTTACGGATGTTCTTAATCAGTTAAATGAGTCAGGTTTGACGGTAAAAATTGAGAAATGGAAATTTAAGAGACTCCATAAATTATTTAGGTCACACTATTTCGAAAGGAGGAATTTTACCAAAGGTGAGCTTAATTGCAACAATATTAAAGATGTCTTCCCCAACCAATAAGGAGGAGTTGATGAGTTTTTTAGGTATGGCGGAGTACTACAGCAAGTTTATAAATGGGTTTGCTTCTTTATGTGTAAACATGAGATCTTTGTTGAAGAAAGGCTGTGAATTTATCTGGAGTGACAAGTGTGAAGAAGAATTTAGTATTCTCAAAGAAAGTTTGAACTGTGCTCCGAAATTAAATAGCTCTGAAAGAAAATCTGTTTTAATAACAGACGCTAGTCTGAAAGGTCTAGGGGCGGTGCTTGTACAGGAGGTTGATGGGCAAGAAGTTGTTATTTTATTTCTATCAAGGAGCCTAAGGGGTGCTGAGTTACGGTTTTTCGTTTTGGAAAGAGAAGCACTCGCTGTATACTGGGCTGTGAGAAAGCTTAAAAACCCGTTGTGGGGAAGCACTTTTGAAATAAGAATCAATCACAAGCCATTATGTGAAATCCTAAAAACTAAGGGAATTGATGCGGTATTAGGTAGGATCACGAGGTGGGTTGTAGGTCTACAAGATTATGATTATGAGGTTAAGTATCTCCCAGGTGTCGAAAATAAAGTTGCGGATGCTTTATCACGCCTTGTTCCTAGTGATGAGTTGAATCAAGATGATGATTTGGAAGATGAAGAAGAAGAAGAAATGGTTTGTGCTATAGGAGAAAATGGGATTGATAAAAATAGATGGGTAGAGGAACTACAAGAAGATTCAAACCTTTTGGAAATTTTGAGACTGGTCAATGTAGGTTGGAAAGTTAAACCCAAAAATAATGAAAATTTGTAGAAATGTTGGCATGTCAGAGACCAACTTTCAGAACATGGGGCCATATGTATCAACAACCTGTTTTGACAATTCTCAAATAGCGATTTTTTTAGAAATCGCTATTTGAGAATCGCAAATAGGTATGTATGTACAAAATCGCAATTTTTTAGCGATTTCTTAGTATTCCTTAATTGCGATTAGCAAATTGCGAATCACAATTAAGGAATACTTTCCGATTCATTTCTATGGGCCAGGAGGCCCATAGAAATGAATGGGAAGTTATTCTCAATTTGCGATTCGCAATTTGAGAATCGCAAATTGAGAATAATTTCAAGGGGTCATGGGTGTCCAAAGGACCCCCTGTTGCACCCCTGAAATTAGCATGGGTGCACATTTGGCGCACATACATGCCCTAGGGGCATGTATGTGCTTCACATTGCACTTTGAAGAATGCAAAAAAGTGTATTTTTCAAGGGATTCGCAAATTACCACCAACTTGAAGTTGGTGGTAATTTGCGATTCCTTAAGGCCAATTTGCATTTTTTTAATGCTTCTTACATTGCATTTAAGGAATCGCAAAATTTGCGACTCCTTAAATGCAATTTCAAAATAAGGAATCACAAATTTTGCGATTCCTTATTTTGCACGCAGATTTCTTTCATACATACCATTTAGCACTAATGCGTTCGCAAACGCCGAAATTCTGCGAATTTCGGCGTTTGTGAACGCATTAGTGCTTGATACATATGGCCTATGATGGTTTACTTGTTAGAGGTACTAGGTTAGTTCCACCTACGTCTATTAGAAATTAACTCATTTCCTTAGCACATAATTGGCACATGGGCATTTCAAAGACTAAAGAGAGTTAGAGAATGTCGTATTGGTGGCGAAGCATGGATTTGGATGTGGAGCAGAAAATTAGAGATTGCATCGAATGTGCTTTAAGTGAAAGAGTAGCAAAACCAAAGGTTCAGCCAATGGTTATAAGAGACCGTCCGGACAAGCCTTGGGAAGAAATAGGCTTAGATATCCTAGGACCTATATACTCTTCTGGGTGTGAATGGTAAGTTCTTGTTTTAGTTAAAAAAGGTTTAAAAAAAAAGAAAAAAAAAGTTCTTGTTTTAGTTGATTTTTTTCGAGGTGGCCAGAGATTGCCATCACTCGTGGCATTGAGACTAAACATGTTATAGCTTTTCTAGCTAAATTGTTTGCTAGAGAAGGTATTCCAAATACAATTCTCACGGACAATGGTAGCCAACTTGTGTCTAGAGAGATGGAAACATTTTTGTCCAAGCATGGGGTGAAACATAAGCAATCATCTTTGTACCACCCAGAAACGAATGGCACTGTGGAGAGATTCAACCGTGTCCTTAAAGAAACAATTAGAATGGCTAAATCTGAAGGTTCGGATTGGAGAAGTGATATTTTCAGGAAAGTTAAGGCTTACAGATTATCTCCTCATGCCACAACAGGTAGGACACCATTTGAACTTTTCAGTTGTAGGAGTGCTAATACAATGGTAACACCTCCTTGGGAGTGGGAATTGTAAATGGAAGTTAAGTGAACATAAGAAAATCCAAGCCAGAAAAAGACTCCATGATTTGAGAAAAAATGTTAAAAAAACAGTTGTAAAGGTGGGAGATTGGGTTCTCATAAAAAATCCATGTAAAAAAAGTAAAATGTTATCAGCATAATTTTTGAAACCTATTCAAGTCATCAAGGTTTTCAATAATGCGATCAAAACGGCAGATCATCGAATTTGGAACTTGAACAGAGTAGTGGTGATTTAAAAAATATTTTGTGCTTAATTCTCCTAATACTTCAAACACACCACCTCAAGTTTCACGTCAACAAAAAGATCCAAATGTCTGTCTTCAAGACACATCCCACCAAACTATGGTTGTTCCACATAACACAAGGAAATCTACAAGAGTCTCCCGTACACCTGCTTATTTGAAAGATTTTGTAAAATAGAACTGTTATTTACTTGTTGTTTGTTATTGTAAGAAGGGAGAAGTGTGGCATCCTGATGTTTGTTGCTAGGAGCCTTAGAATACTCTGTATTAGGTCTTAGAATGTTATGTTTAGAGTAAGAGCAGTTGGAGTTTATGGATTGTACTGATGACAGCTCTCCTGTGGATGGGATCCTTTATCCTGAATAAATACTTAATTTACTTCATTTTATCTTTGGACTTCTTTACACTATGGCACTCACTCCTTTAGGATTGGGGTAGCTACGGATGCAGCAAGGCAGGGCTGGGACAATGATAGGATCGTGCACTTGGGGCATTGGACTTCTGATTGTTTTCAGAGATATGTATAGTGGGGAAGCCAAAGGTACTGCAAAGTGTAATTTTTTCCATGTACTTACGCGTGTGTCTTTTCAGGTGCAGTGGTGGATTCAGATACAGCGGAGATGCCCCATTGGATAATCAGTCATTCCTTTGTAAAGTGAGCTGGTTGCCACAAACTTCAAAAGGGGAAAGCTTTGAACCTTGGTCTGGACACGTCTTTAGTTAACATTTCTTGGCACAGGAAGGGTTTATGCCCTGCTTGAACAAATTACTGCAATGTCACATTTGCCCTGATGTTTTGATTATTATTTTGTAGAGCCAAAGATTTCAAAAGAGTGGAGCACCTCGAGTTGAGGTATGCAGCGGTTTACTTCTTCAGTGGTTCAGGATGGAGCTATATCTAATTCAGATAAAAGAGGTTTTGGACAAGGAATTAGACATACGGCTGTACCCTAAATCTTCCTAGTGTAGGGGGGGTCAGAAAAGTCATAGAGAGGGAGGGACTTTTCTGAATTGTGGTTGGTAGCTAGTTTTTACATGTTTATAGTTTAAGCTTACGGTTGTGAACAAGTTACTCTGGGAGCAGGCAATGAGGAGAAGTTAAGATAGGAGATACTTAGATAGATTGGTGTTTAGGGAAGTAGGTAAGAGGTTACAGGGTTAAAGTTCAACAGTTAATGACTCAGTAGGGGTTTTTAAATAGTTGCAAGGAAAGGATAAAGGGGGAACCGGGGTTGGGGAATGAGACGGGGTAGGTGAATAAATGTATAGTGAGGCGGAGTTTTGTAAGACAAAGGCCAAGGTTAATGTTGAGAGATGCACCTGTTTTCAATAAAGCGGTCTTTTTTACACTGAATGAGCTGCGCCCCCATTTGGCCCAAATTGAAGTTCTTCAATGATATTGGTTAATAATCATACATTAACAAGCATATGTTAACCCTATATATATATATATATATATATATATATATATATATATATATATATATATATATATATATATATATATATATATATATATATAACTTGCCACGAAGAGGGTCGGCAGTAGACGTACCGCTCTGTTTTCTAATACTGCAGTGCTTTTGTTTGATGCCGCACCTAACGGTACTGCAGCTCTTGATATTGCGCAAACAAATGTGAATCCCCCATCCTTAAAAATATCAAACAAGGCAAAGCAAGGCTGCAGGTACAGCAGCAGATTGAAGGGTCAATTAGCATCACTTGCAAAGTAATGTAGCTCTGAAAAATAACTCTTTACAAAGTGAGTCGAGAAGCCATCTTGGTGAGGTCTCTTCCCCTTGGATCATGCTCAGTGGCACAACGAGCTAACCATAACAGCTATGTTGATAGTGCCTCTCTGAGATTGTTCCCTGTATACCTATGCAGACCTTGTTCAGGCGTGAGACTGCGTGAGACTGCGGTTCCATAATACCAGACCTGCCAAAGGTAACAACAAGTTTAAGTTACTATTCACTCAAAAAGTGCTGAGCCAGTTTATGTGAGGGCTGGCCAGTGCAGACAAAGCTCCCGTCTGGATCAGGTTGTGAATAGGCATCACGTGGTCCCTGAGAGTGTATGAGACTGGGCAGTGATCTTAGTGTAGAAAAAAGAAAATAAAAAAAAAACAACAGAACATGTGCGGACTCACTCCTCCTCCCAGCCGCCCGGCTAAATGTTACAGATGACAAGAAAGAATCTTCTCATCACATACACTACACAAGGTTTTGCACTCGAGAAACGCAGGGATACATACTCCTCCATCAAGGATTACAGCTAACGTTTCACAGTGGAAATGCAGAGAAAACACACTTGCTTAGCCTGCCCTTGACCAAGCAAACAACATTTGGCTGATTAATTCATTACAGACGGTTTGTGCTTGAGAAAAGCAGGGATGCATACACCTCCATCAGGAATTACAGCTAACTTTTCACAGTGAAAATGAAGAGAAAACACACTTGAAATGGATATGCAGAGGAAATGCACCTGCTTAGCCTTGATCACTCGCATGAAGTTAGGCTGATTAATACGTTACAGAAGTTTTGCACTTGAGAAAAGCAGGGATGCATACACCTCCATCAAGTTTTACCACTAACCTTTCACAGTGGAAATGCAGAGAAAACACACTTGTTTAGCCTTGACCACGGGCCCAAAGTTAGGCTGAGCAATACATTACAGAAGTTTTGCCCTTGAGAAAAGCAGGGATGTATACACCTCCATCAAGAATTACAGTTATCTTTTCACAGTGGAACGTCTAGAAGACAACGCCTATGTCGGGTTTTGTATAGTAACATCACGACCGACTGGGATTCATACTTGTGCAGTGAATCAGCTTAAATCCCCGCCCACTGGAAATTGGGCTTGTTGAAGGTAGCCAAAGCAAGTAATTAAAAAAAAATGTGATGAAGCATGAAGTGAGGCGGCCTGCCATGGAGCGGGGAGGGGAATGAGAATCTTACGGCAGATTTGGCTTGTTTACAGGACAAAGCATATCTGATGTTTCCCAAATAGTGTACTTGGTGCAGCACCTCTGGCTACTTTTTACGGTGCACTGGGGAGCTGCAACACACATATTGTGAACCACTGAAAAGCTGTTCATTTCAATTAACAAAAAAAAGCGAACTCGGAGGAGCTCTGGGGCAGCAAGCAGTGTTTTGGCAAGGGTAAGGGGATCCGCATGTTTAAAGCGAAAGCAACTAATAAAAAATAATATGAGGAAGCATAAAATAAGGCGGCTGGCGTGGAGCAGGGAGGGAGCATCTTTAAAAGATAAAGTGTGGCATCAATGATTGGTTGTCACGCGAGCCATGGAAACATGTGGACTTTGGTTGGCTGAAGCGGAGAGCAGAGAGCCTGTTGTGCCTGCAACAGCAGCTAGGAGAGAGTGATTACAAAAATAGTGCTCACAAACAGTAAATAAAACATCCTGAGTCACAACACATTTAACAGGAGCAGTCCTCATGGGAGGTTATAATAGGAGAAAAGAAAGTTACTGAGAAGGGAATACTAAGCCTATTAATGAATCAAAGCCACCATTTATAAATGGCAGTAAGGGTAGCCAATTGAAAAGATGGGCAGTAAGTAGGCGAAGCTTAATGTCCATACCTGGATAAAGCATGCCTCGAAGAGACAGTGCAAACGCTGCCTAGGCGAGACCTAAAAACAGAAGCAATAGAAAGTGCAAATCAGTACCCAACATTTGAAAGAAAAATTGCACCGCAAAGGGATGCCAAAGATGGGAACCCAAGTCACCGTGAGAGAGGAGCAGGGCCCATGCCAAGAGACAATAAGCAAGGTAGATAAGCCATCTTCACTAGGAGAGGGGCAGAGAGTGTAAAGGGGAGTGAGTGTAAATGCATCCTGCCAGGTCACGCAGGTTGAGCTAAACGATCTGCAAGGGACGGGTACAAGTTCATTTGCCCCACACTGTGACTAGGAGCACAGGAGACAGCAGACTGATTGACGAAATGACACTGGTTTAGAAAACACGGCCCAACATGCCCCAATGAGCATAGAGGCGAATATTCAAGCCTATGTAGCATCTACATGGAATGTAATATTCCGCCCACAATTGAGGTGGCTAGAGAGGCATGACAACTTCAATAGGGCTAACATCTTAAGACTTTTTCAATATATTCGCTGATTAGCACGAATAACAAGCAAAGATCTCCTAAGCATTCTGTTAGACCTGGCCCTTTTGACAGGTTTATCCCCAAACTTTTTTGCCTTTTGCCTCCTATTCATCTGACCCTGATGTTGTTGGCTGTAGGATTCTGGGCACTTTACCACTGCTGATCAGTACTAAAATGCATATGCTCTTTGTATAAATGATGATATGATTGGTTATCCATGAATCGCTGTTGTGTTGCTCAGGAACTAAGCTTTGGTGGGCTGGAGATAGAAGCCATTAGTGCAGAGTCCGTCTTAGATGGTAGCAGCAAAAATGTGATGTCTAGTACTGAGAGAGAAGTACATGTACCCAGAGATGGGGCGCCTGACTTGAAGGAGGGGGTTGACATATACCAAGGAGTTCAAGCATATGAGGTAGCTCCAGTGGTGCACAGGGTCCTTGAGGTTTATTGGGGTACAGGCACAGGGGTTGATAGTCTTAATAGTGGGAGAGACACTCTGACTGTAGATGAGAGGTGTAAGGAGAGGGGTTCCCCCATGGTAGAAGTCCTATTACATGTGTGTGGAGACCGCCCAGAAGAGTGTGGGTTGAATGACAGAAATAGTCAGACATTGTCATGCCAGCCTCAGGAGGGTGATTTGAGGTACATTTGCGAGACACTGGATGGTGAGGTGAAGAGCACCGTGGTTAAAACATGTGAGGGACAATGTGGATCAATTGTTGGAGAGCATACAAGTCCCTGTTTTCCAGAGCTAATCCAACACCCAGTGGAGTGTGCGTTCTCTGATTCCAGGGACCTTACACTAGAGGAGGCCTTTTGATGGATTCCAGAGGGTCTGGTGAGATTTTTGGGAGTGATCCTGAAGGAGGAGGGTCAAGTTTTCCCCAACCAGTCGAGGCAGGTTAGAATAACCCAGAAAGGTCCCAGTGTAGTGGGATGGGTGGAGTCCCATGTCCTTTATCTAGAGGGAGTGGGGGTGCGCAGAGTCCAAAGGTGTCTGCAAGGTATCCGTAACCCAGTCCTAGAGCCTGGTTGGTTCCATAAGTGAACACCAGGAGGGTGGCCTAGTCTGTACCGGGAGGGCATACCCTGAGGGTAATCGCAAGATGTCAGGTGAGCTGGGGGCTGCTGAAACAAGTGTCCCACCAGTTCTGCTGTCTGGCAGCACCATTTCAGTTCGGATAATGCATGAGTCCAGAGACAGGGGTGAGGGGGGAGACAGTCCCCAGGGGAAGGACCAGTGGGTCAGGGGTTGCCAGCTCTGAGGACAGAGCACCCCAGCATTGACCCTGGCGAGGCCACTTCTGGCCTGGGGGTGGTGGGTCTTCGTACACTGTCAGGTGGACAGGAGGATGGAGACCTGCGCCAGGCAGACTCTTGCACAACTCATGAGGAGTGTGTTTCCTTTTGGGGGGGGGGGGTTGGTGTACACCCCAGAAGTCCTGGGTTGCCAGGCACAGGTCCAGCCTATCGGTACGGACTCTGGGTTGAAGGTCTAGGTTCAGGGTGTCCACCCAGACCTGGAGGAAGGAGTGACTGCTAGCAGTGCCCTGACCGGTTTGTTTTCTGGGGGTACCACTCCAGGTGGGAGGGTGAAGAGCCCCAGGGAAGAGGACAGGGTGTGGGAGAGCCCACTCTGTCTCCTGTCCAGCCTCAGGGTACAGACCCTGGGATGGTGGGTCAGTGTCAGGATATCATCCCAAAACACTGCAAGAGGGAGATTGGACAATGAGTGTCAGTCTCCTGGGGCTACTGGCCCCCACTCTCTGATGCCACAGAGGTTAGAGAACCTCAAGAGGCCTGAGGCCTGGCTCTCGTCAGTAACAGGTGTCAGTGGCCCATATGGCTTGCTGTCCTGGTGGGCAAAGTTATCCCTGCGAGGGGACAGGAGTCGCAGCCTGAGGGTGGACTAGGACACACCATTGTGTTGGCCTTGTGGATACTGTCTGCTTGCTGGGACACCTTTGTGAGCAAGGTAATCTTAGGCGCTGCACAGATGCGGTCCACAGGCAAGGAGAGGGTTCCCAATGGGTTAGCTTAGTGGGCCCTGAGACTATGGATAGAGGGATCTACCTGGGTTAAGGAGGGCGTGGAAATGGAGCATGACCCTGCTGTTGTGGGCCAGGGTCCATGTTCTATCGCCAAAATCAGGGAAGTCCATCAAGGTGTTTGACCCTGTTTTGTTGGCTATAGGATTTTGGCACTTTACCACTGCTGATCAGTGCTAAAGTGCATATGATCTCTGTGTAAATTGTGATATGATTGGTTATCCATGATTGGCATATTTGATTTACTAGTAAGTCCCTAGTAAAGTGCACGGTGTGTGCTAGGGCCTGTAACTCAAATGCTACTAGTGGGCCTGCATCACTGGTTGTGGCACCCACACGAGTAGCCCTGCAAAGGTAACTCAGACCTGCCACCACAGTGTATGCACATGCAGTTGTGAACTGCCATGTTGTCCTTTCAAGTGCACCCACTTGCCAGGCCCAAACCTTCACTTTTTTAGGTCTTGCCTGATCCAGCGCGCATGACTTGCTCTGCGAGACTTTTTGTAAGGGCTTCAAACTGGGACCACACTTTTTAACAGGGCCGGACGAGGCAGGGGTCGCTCGTCAGGCCGAGGAGGTCCTCCAGGCTCCCATAGAGGCGACTTCGGAAGGGGCAGGAATGACTTTGACTCCACCCGTGGAGGAACCTTCTATCCCTCCCGTAGGAGGTTCAGCAAGAACAGATACCAATCCGGCAATGGCAGGGGGAACTTCAAGCACCAACAGAGCTCAGGTGAGACTTACAGATATTTCCCTTCTTCCTTTGGGGGGTCGGACTCAGCACTGTCTGGGGCGGTGGAAAGAACTTACACAGGACGCCTGGGTCTTACAGATGGTTCAGGGTTTTCACTTGGAGTTTTACTCGCGTCCTGTTCAGTCAAGCATACCCACAGCTCTCCGTTTTTCCCAACTAGAGACCAGTTTTATAGACGAAGAGATTGCGACCTTGCTGCAGAAACACGCAATAGCACCGAGTCTTCAAGGCCCTCACGGTTTCTGCAGCAATATCTTTGTTATACAGAAAAAAGGGGGAGGAAACAGATTGGTGTTGAATCTCAGGGACTTCAATCAGTTTCTGACGTACAATCACTTCAAGATGGAGGGCATCCATCTCTTAACAGATCTTCTGCAGGTTGGGGATTGGATGGTCCGGCTGGACCTGAAAGACGCGTATCTCTCTATTCCAATTTTTCCCCCGCATCGCAGGTTTCTGCAGTTCAGGTGGAGAAACCAATGGTACGAATATTTGGTCCTGCCTTTCGGGCTCTCCTCGGCTCCCTGGTGCTTCACCAAAGTGATGAAGCCGGTAGTGGCGTACCTCAGGGAGAGGGGTATTCGCCTCATCATATACCTAGACGATATCCTAATAGTGGATCGGTGCCAGCAGACTCTTTTGCGGCACCTCCAGCTGACCACGACTATTTTGCAGGATCCGGGTTTTGTGATAAACTCCAAGAAGTCGGTCATGATTCCCTCTCAAGTGATAGATTTCCTAGGGTTCACGGTGAACTCTGTGATAGCTCAGCTGTGCCTTCCGAAGGACAAACTAAAGGTTCTGAAGAGGGAGATCAGGAAGCTGCTGAACAGTCAGACAGTCTCCCTCAGGGCACTAGCAAGAATGGTAGGAATTCTGGCGTCTTCAGTACAGGCGATATTCCCGGGCCCGTTACACTACAGGGCTCTGCAGCAGTTGAAGATCAGGCATCTTCAGAAGGGTCTCTCGTATTCGGACAGCATTCCCCTCACGCAAGAAGTGAGGACAGAATTGCAATGGTGGTTGGGACACGTCGACGCTTGGAACGGCCGAGCGATCTTCGGTTCCCTCCCAGATATCACGATAGAGTCCGACGCCAACCGCTGGGGCTGGGGCGCGCGTTGTGGAGACATCTCCACAGGAGGGAGATGGTCACCGGAAGAGCTTTCCCTTCATATTAACTGTCTGGAACTGCTCGCGGGGTCGTTCGCGGTGAGAACGTTGTCCCCGAAGCAGACATCCTGTTGTATCCTCCTGCGTCTGGACAATATTTCGGCAGTGAGATACATCAACAAGTTGGGAGGCACGAGGTCGTCCATGCTTGTGCAGATAGCCAAAGACTTTTGGCATTACTGCCTTCGCAATCAGATATCGATCATTGCGGAATACCTTCCGGGTCAGTCCAATCAGGTAGCGGACTGGAACTCGAGATACCTCAGGGACTACAGCGACTGGAAGTTGCTCCCGAGGATGTTCAAGTGGCTGGAGGAGATTTGGGGTCCGTTCGAGACGGATTTATTCGCGTCGAGACTGACGTTCAAAATTCCTCGCTTCTTCAGTTGGAGGCCGGATCCGTTGGCGCAAGCGACGGACGCGTTTCTCCAGGACTGGTCGCAGGGGGTGCAGTATGCCTTTCCCCCCTTCTTGCTGATCCCCAGAGCGATGTCGCAAGTGATCAGGCAAAGGGCAGAGGTGGTCATGGTGACGCCTTGGTGGACGTCGCAGTCCTGGTTCCCCAAGCTGATGCAGTGGAGCTGCGACCTTCCCAGACTCCTCCCGGAGTCGACGACGCTGTTGCTGGGCCCTCATCAGGAGAGGCACCCTCTGATAATGGACGGCAGACTTCAGCTGATGGCCTGGAGGCTTTCAGGCAACAGTGGCAAGTGCCAGGGATTTCGAGCAAGGCTGCAGATTTCATCAAGCAGGCCTGGGCACCTTCCAATAGGAAAAGGTACTCCTCGGCCTGGAAAGGTTGGGTGGATTGGTGCGTGGAACGACACCTGGATCCCGTGGGGGACGACTTACCCCATGTGCTGAATTTCCTGACGGATAAGGCATCACAGGGTTTGGCCTATAGGTCGGTCAACAACTTCAGATCTGCCATTTCAGCGGGCCATGTCCAGCTGGATGGGAAGCCAATAGGTATGCACCCTGTTGTGTGCAAATTACTTAAAGGCATTAGGGTGGAAAATCCTCCTAAACCGAAATACTCCGGATTGTGGGACGTATCTCTGGTTTTGGACCTCTTTGACAAATGGCCAGCGAATTCCCTTCTATCCAGAAAGCAATTGTCAGCCAAGCTAGCCATGTTGCTTTGCCTTTCGGCTTGCAGGAGGTCATCGGATGTACGCGTGCTGGAGCTAACAGGTAGAGTATTTACTCCGGAAGGAGTTTCTTTTCAGATTGTTAGACGCACTAAGACATTATCTACTCATGTTTCTTATAATGTATTTCAAGAGAATGAAAAGTTATGTGTTGTTCAATGTCTAAAGACTTATGAGGAATGTACAGCGGCTATTAGGCCTCAGGGCTGTTCGCAGCTCTTGATCGCCTTACAAAAGCCTTTCAAAGCAGTGGCTGCGGCCACCATTGCCAGATGGCTTCGTTATGTTATGAAAGAAGCTGGCATTGACATCACCATTTTTGGTGCGCACTCTGTCAGGGGTGCCATGGCATCGAAGTCATTCATGTTGGGGTCCAGCATTCACGATATCATGCGTAGTGCAGACTGGTCGTCAGAACCGACCTTCAAGACATTTTATTATAAGCCGGTGGGGGATATTACCTCTGTAGTTTTTAATAAGTGTTAAACAAGCATAATCAGAAGCCTCCGGTCCTGACATAGAATCACAAATTTGCTAGCATTCGCGACAAGAATTTGCAATTCTATTAAGGACACGGAGGCGAGGATTATCCCACCCGGCATGTATATGTATATATAAATGCTTGCCCACCCAGTGGTTATGGTGGTTACGGTCTCATATCCTTTCTTTCAGGTTCTGATAAAAAGAGCGACTGAAGCTCAAAGAATGCCAGGATATTTCGCCTGAAGATGTTGATCCTTCCCGTTGGAAGAGTTACGAAGTTTTCCAAGTTTTTGTTGGAGCTGTTCGCCGGAAAGAAAGAGGAAGATGGCGGCAGGTAGAGGCCTCTTATGGACTAGGGGGGCGTGCCTATATGTGAGACATGATGGGATATGTAGTGTTTAACGTTATTTTGAATGAAAAGCAAGCATTTTCATTGGCTGCTGTGAGCTTCTAGTAAAGATTGAGAAGCATAATCCTCGCCTCCGTGTCCTTAATAGAATTGCAAATTCTTGTCGCGAATGCTAGCAAATTTGTGATTCATCCAGGCTTCCTCACTTTACCAAATTGTGTGATCCTAGACAACTGTTTTATTACACTTTCCCTCCCTTTTCTTCATTACTACATATGAGGACCTCGAAATACATGACTTCAGAATGTGCGCTTTACAAAAGCTTCTTCTGTATTTGATTTAATAAACTATAATTCTGTTTATATATAAGAGGAACCCAGGCCACCCAGAGGGTGCAGTAACACATGACCTGCCTCTTAGTTCACTGTTGGCATTGTTGTCAGGGAGGCGGGAAGAATGCATCTTTCCAAATTCATGTTTGGAAACTATCACTTTTTTAAATAATACTTCTCAATGCACTCATCTAATCTCATATACCAATGATATATGGTTCTGCATAATAATTATATTCCCTTTTTGAATTTTAAAAATACTTTATCATATTTTTACAGGTTTGCTGCAATATGTTTTCATTTTACCTTAACATAAAAGCTTTTCCGTTTATTTGACGTTTTTGGAATGTTTGTTTTGAGTTGAGCCAACAGCCCAAGCCTGCTTTTGACCAGGGGGCCCCATGCGGCCCAGGGGCCATACTTTGAGTGTTACTGGTGTAGATAATGTGGCCGCTTGAGGGCATGTCCCCTGGCTGGGACAGACCTGGTCAAGGTAAAATTGAACCTTCTCTGCGTCCAGCCATTGAGGGCAGGAATAATTACACAATTTTTGACCATTCCCAATGGTCAAAAACAAGTGTAAACTTACTTCAAACACAGGAGTAAACGTGTCAGGTGTCACAAAGTGGCATGTAAGCGCTATGTTGAGTACTTGAAAAAGAGTTTTAGAATTCAAAGCAAACTTGCCGTGTCACGCTTCATTATGTCTAATGTTACAGAAAAATGATTTTCACATCTTAACACACTCTATACTATAGAATTACTGTGGTGGGGGACTCGGGAACACAGAAGAGACCAACAAATAAAGACCAGTGGCCACAGAATTTAGTGGAAACGAATTTTAACAGAAGGGGGAGAGAGAGAGTCAGTGGATTCAGTCTCCCTAAATGTATAAATAAACAAAGTGGAATCCACTCAAGGTGGTAGTGATCCCTGAAGTGATGGGGAGACACACAGTGTTGTTTAAATGCCCCTCACACACCAACAGGCCCCTTGGTGTCATGCTTCATCATCGGGGCCTTCGCACCCCTCTACAGGATGCGGCGTGCTACGACTCGCGGATACGCAGGAGCACTTTGAAGTGAACTATGTGTGGGGGTGTGTGTATATAGAACCAAGGTGTGAGTGAGGTGAGGTGAAAAAAAGTGAAAAGTTAAAAAATACCTGGCACGTGGGAGGAAAAAAGATTTTAATTTAATCCCCGGCTGGTATTATTAAAAGAAGTGCAGCGCGTGGTTAAGTAGATACGAGTTAAGGTATCGAAAACCACTGTAAAAGTGTCAACATGTTTCGGAGGTCACAGCCTCCTTCTTCAGGACAAGGGTTATGCACTTACCCTCCCCTTACTCACATGCAGAATGTAAAAGTGTTTTATTAAAATTTTTTACAAAATTACCACAATGTGTAATATTCCTAACAATGTTTTTAGTGTTAGCGAATGCAGTTGTGCCCAGTTGGCGAAAGAACTTAGAGTTCTAAAGTGTAAGACCTCATGAGCCTAAGCGTATATTGGGGATCCTTCCTTCCTGCTCAGAAAAGACGGTTACTGCACTGGCCATTCGCCTGGCTTCCCTCAACGCGGCTCCGATGAAGCCGCGTTGAGGGAAGGCAGGCGAATGGCCAGTGCAGTAACCGTCTTTTCTGAGCAGGAAGGAAGGATCCCCAATATACGCTTAGGCTCATGAGGTCTTACACTTTAGAACTCTAAGTTCTTTCGCCAACTGGGCGCAACTGCATTCGCTAACACTAAAACATTGTTAGGAATATTACACATTGTGGTAATTTTGTAAAATTGTTTAATAAAACACTTTTACATTCTGCATGTGAGTAAGGGGGGGTAAGTGCATAACCCTTGTCCTGAAGAAGGAGGCTGTGACCTCCGAAACATGTTGACACTTTTACAGTGGTTTTCGATACCTTAACTCGTATCTACTTAACCACGCCCTGCACTTCTTTTAATAATACCAGCCGGGGATTAAATTAAAATCTTTTTTCCTCCCACGTGCCAGGTATTTTTTAACTTTTCACTTTTTTTCACCTCACCTCACTCACACCTTGGTTCTATATACACACACCCCCACACATAGTTCACTTCAAAGTGCTCCTGCGTATCCGCGAGTCGTAGCACGCCGCATCCCGTAGAGGGGTGCGAAGGCCCCGATGATGAAGCATGACACCAAGGGGCCTGTTGGTGTGTGAGGGGCATTTAAACAACACACAGAATTTAGTGAACATTGAAGGGTACAAAATGTGCTTTTTAGATCAGTGGTGTTTAACCTGTGATTAGCAAACCCTTGGAGATCCGCGATTGTTTAGAAAAATATTAACAGATTAATAAAGCAATTTTACATAATACCGCTAAATTGAACATTTTAAAATGCGAAGGAATTTCAAATTGGATGCTAAAAAGTATGTAACCGTCCTTCGCTTTAGTTGAGGGTGCAGCGAAAGCACAGAAAAGAGAATCTGGTATGGGAAAATACACTCTACATAATACAACTCAGTGCCACATAATGATATGCTACATAATTACACTGTACTCAATGCAACATACACTCCAAATAATACCACTCAGTGCCACATAATTACTCGCCACATAATTACAATCAACTCAACGCAACATAAATACACTCCACATAATACCACTCAGTGCCACATAATATGCTACTTTATTACACTGCACTCAATGCAACATACACTCCAAATAATACAACTCAGTGCCACATAATTCCACTCTACTGAATGCAATATACACTCCACACAATACCACTCAGTGCTACATAATTATATGCTACAACATTACACTGCACTCAATGCAACATACACGCCATATAATACCACTCAGTGCCACATAATTACTCACCACATAATTACTCTACTGAATACAACATACACTCCCCATAATACCACTCAGTGGCACATAATTACATGCCACATAATTACACTCTACTCAATGCAACATAAATACACTCCACATAATACTAGAATTAGAAAAATGCTTTATTCGATTTTAGCAAATGTATAAAATCATAAAAGCAGCAGTTAAAAACAGACAACTTCATACAAAATCTCAATTAAAAAATTATTCCGTACAAATAACAGTGCTATTCCCTTTCAATAAAATAACTAACAAGTTATAGTGTTCCGTTTCCTCAGAATACTCTTTAAGAAACCAGTCATAATTACAGTACAATGTTCATTGTCCAGTTGTTGCAAAGATAAATAGGCTGGGCGGCATTGCCGCCAAGCACCCTGCTTCAGATACTGCTTAATCCACATTATACGTTCTCTGTCATAGTATTTACAGAATAAAACCACGTGAATGGTGGATTGCGGAGAAAGATTATCGCATTGGGCAGAGCAACAAGTCCCTCGGCCAGTAATTTTTAGTTGGAAA
This sequence comes from Lissotriton vulgaris, assembly GCF_964263255.1. NCBI lineage: Eukaryota > Metazoa > Chordata > Amphibia > Caudata > Salamandridae > Lissotriton > Lissotriton vulgaris. Next base: position 412,251,436 of record NC_141698.1, read on the forward strand.
AGTTACCAGGCGATGGAATGTTTCAAATCTGAACGTGGTCAAAACATATCTATCAAAACCCCTTACACAATAAAGCAAATAAGGTTGTATAGTGTAACAGGCCAAGGTCATTTGGTGCTGAATTACAGATTTTTTAGTGATTTCCCCTGATAATCTAAGCAGTTCAAAGTGGTTCATACATAATATTTTCAGTTCCTTTCTAGATATATAACAAATCAACTCAGGGTTATCATAAAATTCAGGTCTATTTAAATCATTTAACAGATTTCTGACATAGTTTAGCCATGGAATCTTTCTAACATGAGCCAAGGCCATTATGTCCTTAATGATTTCTCGATTTAAGCCCAGCGTTGATAAGGACCAGACTCTATGCCAGAGTAAAATGGGTTGAAGTTTAATTAGATCTGTAATAAACTCAATTCCCAATTCTGCATGACAATTAAAAACTGGTGTGCTCTGAGAAACAGCTAAAATGTTCCTTAAGAAAGCGTTTTCTACAATTTGTATAGACGCTACATTTAAAAACCCCATGTACCCGCCCCATAGATAGCTATGCTTCTGCATTTTGCTATGTATATTTTTAGTAGGATCTCCGGGGGTCTTTTCCCCAATTTATGTGCAAAATTAATTCATGCCGCGGTCGATCGTTTAAACAAAAGAGTTTTGCTCTTAACCACTGGGCCCCAGGAGCATGAGTCCTCAAGAAGTATTCCTAGATAGGAAAATGTTCTAGTATATTCAATTTTTACATCACCCACTACTAGATTTTTTCTTTTGGTTCGTCCTTTCCTGCACATCATCACAAAAGATTTCTTTGCGTTGAGTTTTAGGCCCCTACTAGCCATAAACTCAATATATGTGGAAAGTGCTCTCTGTATGCCTATCTTGGTTCTGGCCATTAACACAGCGTCATCCGCGTAGAGAAGGGAGACAATCTGCTTGTTATTACATTTCGGCGAGTCTATTACATTGGCCCCCAGTTCCTTCTCCAAAGTGGTGGTATATATGGAGAAGAGGAACGGGGCCAAGAGGCAGCCTTGCCTAACTCCCCTCTCCACTTGGTGCACTCTCCCTTTAGGCCATGTCTCACCTTTGCCGTGGCTGCAGCATACAGTTGGCGTAAAAATTGCACAATAGAGGGTTCTACCCTTATGTCCTCTAAGATTCCCCATAGCTTGTTATGGTCTACGCAATCAAAGGCGGCAGTGAAGTCAACAAATATTGCGTACAGGTGCCCTGTCTTTGCTTGCGTATATTTCCCTTGAAGTAACACAAAATGTAAAACCTGTTCTACAGTGCCCATCCCCTCCCTAAAACCATATTGCCCCGGGCTCAGAATATTATTGTCTTCGGCCCAGATTTGAAGTTTATTTAGCACCACCCTTCCTGCAATTTTCATTAGAGAGTCCAAAAGTGATATTGGTCTATACCTAGAGGGATTCTCCCGGTCCCCTTTTTAGGTCGAAGGCCTAAAAGGCTGCGCTTGCGCAGACTTAGGTCTGAGATTTAATGACTCTCAGTAGCGCAGAAGGTCCCGCCTCCCTGCCCTGTCTCTCCTTCATTGGCTGGCTTCCTAAACGGAGGCCAGCCATTGGAGGAGAGATCAGTCACTCCGATGTAGCCCCGTTCTTTTCGGATTTGGGGGCGTAATTTTTGATGTTCTTTAGAGAGTGACGTTGTCCGTCACTCAGAACATCAAAACCACGCCCCCAATTCCGAAAAATTTCCGAAGCGCCGGCCGCCATTAAGCTGTTGTTGTAGATGCGGTAGGTCCCATGCTCCCGCTGTCCATCTCCACAGAACTATATTAAACTAACACTTGCAGATCTACGGAGCCCTCTGGAGTAACCCCTTTAAGAACATCTCTCTCTTGCGTGCATATGCACATTTCCACCGCTTGACCCTTCTACCTCTTTCCCACACGGTTAGACTTCGTTGTCAGATTGTTCCCTTCCATGTTCCGCCTCCTACCTTCACCTCCTAATCCTGACCTTTTCTGGAATTCTTCAAACTATTTTACAAGGATGTTTAAAACGTCTTGACGTATTTCTGTGCTCTCCCAAAAGAGTAATTGGAAGTGATACAGAGTCCTCCTCAGCCCCATCCCTTCCTGCCGGCGGCAGCCCCCACCCACCCACCCACTGACAGAGCTGGGAAATGGACCCAGCTCCAGCCTCCCCGCAGTGCGCAGCAGATATCTGGAGAAAGCCAACTCCGCACCCGTCTCCCCTGTTGTGTTTATGTGCAGCGGTTGACTACCCGGCAATCCTCATTTCATTTCGTGCCTGCCACCACGCACGCACTCTTCCTGCTGGCGGGGCATAGACACCGGAAAAACAGCTCCTGAATCAAACAGCACTCCCCTCGGCCAGCAGCACACGCGGCACCTCTTCCCCGGCACAGTGAGTTTATTGTCCCTTAGGCCATGCGGAGGGGGCACCAAATACCTCGCTAGTATCAAAGGCTTAGTAACTTTGCCTGATCACTTCAGAGCAACCGCAGGCCACACAATCATTTCTCCCTTCTTCACCCCCCACCGCAGCAGACTCTCACAGGTCATCAGCTACGCGGGGTGGGGGGCAGGAGCTGCTGCCGCAGATTGCGGGGCATGACGCAGGGGCTTTTTTTTTTCTTCACTGTTCGGTGCCCCACTTAGGGTTCTCACCTTCTCTCCGGTGGCTGCGCCAGCACTGCAGATGCGGAGTGGGTTCCTGCTGACCACATGCGATTTGGGGCCAACTTTTTTCCACCGGTGGGGGTATACTCTCGCTGCACTGCCCTGAACTCACAGGCTCACCTCACACGCACCAGGTTTTGCAGATTGATTCCATGCGGTGTGGGCTCCCGCTCATCTTTCTTCACCCCGGGGCTCGGAAATCCAGGCTCACCGACCAACCAGCGTGCCAAGTTCGTGTGTTGTCCAACAGATATGTGTTGCAGCTTTTGGGAGCACATCACACCAGCTTCTGTGGACTTTGAAAAGTGATGTGTAAGAAAGCACATTGTTTGACGTAGTTCAAGCGCTGTTTCTATGTCTGAGCGGGGGTTGTTATTTTCTTCCAAATCCCAGAATAAATAGCTAGCAGTACACAGCTGTGCCTCCACGCTGCGAGACTGCTTGCCATGTAACTCGACAAATCTTTGGGCCGCATTGAAAATTGTGAACGCAAATTCCTGCAGTCAGGCTGGGCTTGAAAGTTGCAAATTCTGTGCATAATATTCATTTCCATCGTCATTTTGAACGTTTGACAAGATGGCAGTGTGATAAATTCCATCTCTGTGTAGGTGGCTATGTGTGGGTGGCATTGTAAATGACAATGCCATTTATTTAACGATTAAGATATTGGCATTTTAAATGACAATGCCATTTATTTATGATAACAAAAAAAAACTCATGAGCAATGCCAATAGCTCTACCTTTAATAATGCCGAGACCATTGCATTGTAAATGCTTGTTTATAAATGGCTATAATAACTGATTCGGACCAAGATTTTAAAAACCCCTCTGAACATGATGCCTCTAGGACACATGTCAGAAGTGGGGCCCAGAGATCAGTAGTCAATTTAAATAAATCAATGGGAATCCCATCGGACCTGGGGCTTTATTTCCTTTGCTCTTATTAATCGCCAACAACACTTCCCCATGGGTAAATTCAATGGCGATCGGTGAGTAAGCAAGTTGACCTCCCTCCAACTCCCTATTCTCACAGTGGCTTACAGAGTTACCTGCCTCATTGCTATAAACCTTGGAGAAGAAGTTGATCCAAGTGCTTTCATCGATCGCAATTTCCACCCTTGCACTTTCATTATTGGCAAAAAAGGGGCATTCACAGCCTGCCAGAATGAGTAAGAGTCTCTACGCTGAGAGGCCTCATACAGGTTATCCCATGCCTACTCTTTTATTTCTAATTTTCAATGTTTCCTGGCTAAGTTATAGGCCTTCCTACAGGCTCTAATTTCCTCGGCCTCCCTCGTAGATGTGCCAAGTGCGGCCTTAAGAAGGGAATAGGTTTTGGTACACTGGCTATCAAACCACCCTTTACTTCTATTTTGCTTCTTTTTAGGGGTGGACAGAGAATTTTGTATAACGTCAGTAATCTGCATAAAAGCGTTTAAAATGTCAACATAGGGAGTCTCTTTGTTTAGGCAAACTAAAATTGGTGTTAACACCTTTGTTAATATATCGGTATTCATCGCCATGGGATCTTTTTTCCCCCACCTCAATGAATATCCGTTTTGGCTGGCCAGTACAATTTCTTGAGACCATGCCAAACACTTTACAGTAGAGAGAGCATTGTTGTCAGGTACTATCAGATTCATACTGAGTGGCAAATGGTCACTAAGACCGTTAGGGTGAATCATGAATTCTTCCACCCTGCAAGCATAACGGGTTGGAAGAATGATGAAATCAATCACTGATTTAAAGCCTCCACTTATGTATGTAGGACAAAAATTGACGGTTGGGGAACACATCATGTTAACAAACCCAAGATCAAACTTCGCCATAATATCAAAAAATTAATCCCCTCTATCTGTATGAACAAAGTGTTTGAGGTAACCATTTTCATCTAGTTCATTTTCCCCAACACCACACACATTCAGATTACACTCGTATTAAAATCCCCTCCCCATATCAAAATTACATCTCTTCCTTTTGGGATAATTTGATCATTTAGATCTTCAATAAGGCTTTTTATCACATCCGCAAATGTAGCTTTATCGATGTTATTATAAAAGTTTACAACCAACAATTTTACAGGTGAGGCCAAATAAATAGAGACCATTTGATAATAGGCTGTACTTTTTAGCATTTTGATGTTCTCAACCCTCAGCATATTCGATATATATATACAGAAATTCCCCCTTTATGTCTCCCATGGACTGACCGCAATGCAGGAATATGAATTGTTTTATATCCATCCAGATGTTTCTCATTTAATAACCATGTCTCTTGAAGGCATAATATATCAAAATTCTGGATAAAATCCCCCCAGGCATCATTGGTAACTTTCAACTCAAGGCCATAAATGTCCCAAAAACTATTCTAACTGCCCCAAGTATAGGTGCAGATCCAGAAGCTAGATCACATACTTTATCTACATAAACCCTCATTGCCCCCACCTGTGGGACACTATCCACGTGGTCTTTAAATTCAGTAACTAGATCCTGGGATTCCCCTATTCCATAAATGACTGATTCGGCCGGGATAGTTGCTAAGGTAACAACAGGGGATGGGTCATCATTGCTATGGGGTTCTGGGTAAACATTATGATCGGGGTGATAAGGGGTCACTGAGGTTGCTATTAATGGTAAATAAACCTCACTCTGAAGTTCTAAATGAGCTCTATGTTTGGGCTGATTACAGGACATGTTCTCTTTTATCCCTGGGCTACCCATGTTGTAATGAGTGCCATGATGAATTTCCACGTCCTCAAGATACAGTAACGGATCAAACCTGTTATTTATTGCTACGTTGTAAATCGGGTTATTGACAGGGTGGGGATATCCCAAAGCGGAATTTTGCCTCTCTGTCAACCATGGGCGATAAAAAAAACCCAGGGGGAGAACATTTATTCCATCCACTCTCAGTTCATCAGTCCCGAGCGGTTTAAAATATCACTGACCAGGGCCGGTGAACTCAGGGTCAAAACCACACAGTCCGCCGTTAGGGTCTTCCTATCCAAACCAACCCATGAGACGGGTGTCACATTCTGAATGCCTCTAACATCTCCTTCGTTAGGCGAATCTTAGTACCCAAATGGTAGATGGTCTTGTTCTGCAACGTAGCCCGGGATTCTTGTTGCGTTCTAATCTAGGACCCCGATCAATACTGTGACCTTATGCCCCTATACGGCTATAATCCATTCATGCCCCTATATTGGCATAAACGATCAAATGCAATATTCAGAAACTCGTCTCTCGCCTCACACGATCAGAGCCACATTTCAGAATCTCTTACTCTGCAGCTCATTAGAGCAAATGACACAGCAGAAGCCACTATCTAAGATTCCTAGATTACACTCCGAGTTCTTCAACAAGGTAAAACTCAGCAACCTGGGAAATCCCCGCTTGCTATGTTTTGATTAGTAATAGAACTCTAATGAGCACTGAGAGACGATCACTTCCTAGTGACATCTTTATTGATGTCTTATGTCCAAAAACTTACGTCAAACCAGGCACCTTTCAGGTATAAATATTACCAACGTTGCCTTAAGCAAACTCTGCTGCTTTCTCAACGACATCGATGATAGCGATGGTGTGGTGAACATAGGAGCAGAACAGCTGTCCCTTGCAGAGCCCAGCAGATACAAGCTGCCCACGGACGCTGCCCCTCCTCCTCCTTGACGCGCTGAGAGAGACGCTGTTTTTTCTCCTACCGAGAAAAGCCAGCTCCGGCGTTTCCAGCCTACTCTTGCGAGTGACTGGGATATCGAGTCCTGGAAGGAGATACAAGACCTCCAACATTCTATCCCAGAGGTATGGTGTTGACTAAACCCTTAGAGAGAATTCTTGAAGCAAACCTTGGCAAAACCAACTTAACTAAAACTGCTACTTACTTACTCCCTCCCAAGTATCAGGCTTAGGTCAGGTACACTGGGGTAGGCGTAGTTAGAAGCACCAGTTGAGTACGTTAGCTAAATGTATATATGAATGTATATATTTTATTCATTTTAAACCATTGTATGGCTAAGAAACCATATCAATGCTTTTACAGTATTATTTCGCAATCCTCATTTTACTGTACGCACTTTTTATAATAACAAGTCTTGCAATTGTGGCAATTCATTTCTCTTGCACGAGAAGAAAGACTGTTCAATAAATAATACCTTTTTATTAAAAGCGCCCGTCTCTCTATTCTCTGCATATTGGTGAAAGTAATCTGCACAAAACTGACTGAGTAAAATAACTGTCTATTGTTTCACACGACTCTAGAGATTGACTCTTATTCTAAGGAGCAAAGTTGTCATGTTTATGCGGTTGTTGGAAAACTGAATCCCTTCTTGTCTGTACCAGGGAAGCTGATCACTTCCTATTCAGTCAAGAAAGTTTCCAGTGACCTCTGAGCTAGTTGGTAACAAACCCAATTAAGTTTAGCATAGTCAGTGGAGACCTGAAAGATCCGCACTTCTACGTCTATACTACTGTTTATGTTATTCCAATGCGCAGGGCCTATTGGGAAAATAGGAACTACACTACATGGCGCCCAATGTTTGGTAAGGCGATAAAACTAACGCAAGACGTTAGAGTAACTCAGTCGTGCATTTTTCACACAGACCCCTTTCTACCGTAAAAACTCTAATAGACGTCTGGAGTGGGTGAAAGTTTAAAATCCGCCCGAACTTAGTAGGAAGAGATTCCTATGTAAAGCTCTGGTTTATTTAACGTTGAAGGATACAGTGTTCCAAAATATTGTGAATCTAATCTTTGTCTCCTTGGAGACCTACTCTGCAAAAAACCTGCATTTCATAAAATGTCAGACTTAGAGAACGGAACCGCTGCACCCGCAGTAAATGCGACTCAGCAGGGCCCAGATGAAACTACTGAACCGGGTGCGATAATCATCCCGGCACATTTAGGAAAATCTATAACGTCAAAACTTATAGAAAATGGACTGACCACACAAGGTGGCACAGTCGTCTTCGTGATAGTGGCACACGAATATCGGTAGACAGAGGTATCCTATTCTTGGATAAAATTTCCAGCAGCAAACGCTGCAACACACGAGTTCCACTATTACAAAATAGGGGATCCACCGGAAGAGTATGCTCCTTTCGAGGAGATTGAAATCCCATTAAAATACCAAGAGCACCTGCTCTGGTTTAAAGGCGCCCTAAAACAGAATGATCATATTACCAGGCTCAGTCCACTAGGTAGACCAGGAGCAACGTGGCCGGTTCTAGCCAGCTACACACCACATCCAGACATTAATAAAATGTCTAGAGAAGAACTTTTAGCACAGCTAAAAACATTAATCAAAATACATAGGCAATTAGTCCAATATGTAATGCGGACTACTACAGTCCAAACAGCTGTTAATACACCACAGCTGACCCCTCATCAGGGGAACACCAATAAAATTACACCACAGAACATACAATCATGTCTTGGTAAAACACCCATAAAACGGGAACAAATTCCTTTCTGGTTAGCGCAGAAAATTACTCAAATAGAGGCAGTATTTCCGAATACTACCCCTATTGAGAAACACAGAATTCTGACCATCTGCCTTCCTATGGGGGTCGCACCACACGTGGAGGACTGTGACACTTGGGGTACAGTCTTTGCTTCCATTTACACAAAAACACATGGTGTTCCGTCTATGGCGGTAATACCAGATGTGCTAAAACAGATTCAAAATGAATACGGTCCAGAACCTGCCTTAACTCTTGGTATGAAATTACTGAAAGACTTCAAGCAGGTCTCGGCTATATTATTAGCCAACATAAAAGGAGAAGCAGCATCTGTGGCGATCCGCCAGAAGTTGAAGGAAACAGATATAACAGATCAACCAATTGAGCTTGCCAGAATTATAGAAAAATGTTAAGAAGAACTAGGTAGAGACAGCTTGGGTGGAAAACCAGTAAAGCCCCAACTGCTCGAAAATCCTGATAAATTATTTATTAAAAATAATTCAAACACATGAGAGGGAGGAATAGGGGTGGGATGAGGGACGTAGGGGGAGGCGGGATGTTTGAGCCTGATGAAACGGTATGAAGATGACTTCAGTCGGGTGATGTACAATATTAAATGCCTAGGGAAACCTATACTCAAGCGAAAATGTTACATATTATTATGCAAACTGACAAATGTCGAGACCCTGTTTATGGTTAAGTTATAAAAAGAAAACTGCTTATTTGAAAAGTTGCATAAGTGGCTGTCAACGGCAGAATGTTGATGCCGCACAGTGACAAAATGACGGGGCATATTATCCTTGTTTCTGCAACAATAAAAACAAATTTAAAAAAAAAAAAATAATAAATAATTCAAACACTCCTAAAAAGAGCTGGGATGGAAATAAACAATCCACTCCCAAGGAAAAAGTTTTCCAGTCCAGAGGAAGTTCTCCTCGACGGAGGGAAAGATCTCCGACTCGAGAACATCAGTCTCCCCAGAGGGAGCCCTCTGAGAAAAGATATAACCTTAGAAATCGGGATAATTTGAAGAAGCCTGATAGATATCAAAGTATTGATACACGTCCCTCTTGATCTTTTTCGCAGAAATTGGAAAGAAGAGGACGGTCAGACCCAGGAGAGCACACCAAGTCCAAAGACAAGGAACCTGCTCAAAGTAAAAAATCTCAATTTCCAAGAAAGAAGGTAGCCAGTATTAGAGTAATCGAACATGCCGAGAATACTGAGGACACAGTTGAAAAACGGGGAGTGGGCACAGACAATGCTAGACAGTGCAGCAGAAATCACCATAGCTCGCAAGATCCTGATGAGTCATCTGGAGACAGTGGACACGAATGAATACATTCAGGTTGAAACTGCCGACACCAGAGTTAGCGAGCCCAATAAGATATACGAGATAACACTGCGTATAGAGGGTGATAAGACCAGGAAAATAAGGGGTCTATTTTGGGATAAACTCTCAAAAGGCTATGATATTCTGTTAGCTGAAAAGGATTGGCCCCCAGAGTTTGTCAGGGAGTGCCCTTGTGGCGAAGAAATGATTATGCCTGCCTTCTCGAATCACATTCCGATTCACACTAAATATATATATGCGAGGAAATGGGCAGTAGCCCAGGCACCAGCATTATATAAAAATCATGTAGGATGGGATGAGGACTCTCCTCCTCACAAAATCCAGTAAAAAAGTCAACAGACTGCACAAAGGCAGTATCCCATTAAGCAAGAAGCTAAAAAACAAGTCAGGGAGATTTTAGATCAACTTGAATACCAGGGGATGATTGAAACATACAACTCTCAAATGAACAATCCTTTGTTTCCTGTCTCCAAACCGGACGATTCATATCGTCTAGTCTTGGATTACAGACACCTTAATGCATGTTGCAAAACATTTGCAGTACAAAATTCGCATAGTGCTGCACTAATGAATAACATAGTTAGGAAAAAATATAAAACGACATTAGACATATCTAATGGTTTCTGTTGTCAAAATATTGCACCAGAAAGCAGATACGTGACCGCTTTCTCAGTAATGGGGTCTCAGAAAAAGTTCTGTAGGCTCCCACAGGGATTCAAGAACAGCCCAGGACTATTCTCAGCCAGAGTAACAGAGTTACTACAAATGTATGATGATGAAGCATTATCTTACGTAGATGATATCTATCTCACAGAGGACGACTTGAAGACTCACCTGAAAAGAGTGAACACCATTATACTTGGGTTCGCAGCAGAGGGTTACACATTTAACTTTAAAAAGTCTCGAATTGCCCATCTGACAGTATTATTTTTAGGATACAAATTATCAAGTGAAGGAAAAAGCCTAGCGGACAACTTCTTAGAGAAGTGCGCTGTACTCCAAGCACCGAAAACGCTGAAGAATTTACAATCGATTCTAGGTTTTCTGAATTTCGGTAGAACTTACATTTTAAATTATGCGGAGAGGGTTAAACCTCTCTACGAATTAATTAAACCTGATTTTAAACAAATCAACTGGACTCAAAAACACACAGAAATTTTGAGATCACTGCAAACAGTCATGTTAGCAAAAACAAAATTAGATACACGTGACAATACACGCAATCTTGTAATCCGAGTGTAAAGGGGAGTCAGTAATGGGCTGGACACGAGGTTTGGGCAAAGCGGGTTTTATTTTCATGTACAATTTCTTTTTCCGTAAAGTCAGTCTTTCTTTGGCGAACTCTGCTGGGTCCGTGGTGCCTACTGGGTCAGCCGCTTATCCAAGGACCGTCTTGCCCGGGGTCGGGGCTTGGGAGGCAACTCTCAGGATGACCGGAAAGAGAACAAAACAAAGAAAGGTCCAATTACTTTCCTGTCCTCGTTCTTATACTGGGGAACACCGGGGAAGTGAGGGACACCTTTAGTGCTTAGCCTTGCCGACTTTGTGAGGCGTAGTGAGGAAAGGGTATTTACAGGGTTCAGGGGGGTGCGGGTTCACTAGAAGCTGAGGGTATTGAGCGCGGGAACAGTCCCCTTTTCCCCACCCAGCTCGTAAATTTGTCCCGTACCTGTCGGAGCCACACTCAGGCCCGGACTGGCAATGCCGGGCACCGGGAAATCCCCCGGTAGGCTGCCAGGGGTGGGGGCCGTTTTTTGGGCCGGGGGCCAGTTTTGTTGCTGGGTGGGGCGGGGGTCCGATTTTTTATACTGCACTCAGTACAGTAGTGAAGTCACTAGTCACTTACTACTGTACGGCTGTGTCTGCTCCTTCTCACTGTCTCTTCGCTCCGTGGGGAAGAAAAGAATCATTTAATTTATCTAAGTGCAGCAGTCTCAGGGCCATTTTAGGAGGTGGGTCGGGTCGGGTGCGCGTACTGAGCGGCGCGCAGATGTCTCCACCGCTGCCGCTGTGTCTGCGCGGCCTGCTCAGTCTTTAGTTTAGTTAGTTAAGTTCACCCACCTTAGGGGGGTGGGAGTGGGCGGGCGCGGCTGTTGTTGGTAGTGACACATGCGCATTGGGGCTCGCACAATAGAGTGTGCGTGACCCCGATTCCAGAATCCAGAGAGACCGTGACGACGAGAGGCCCTCTCTCACAGTCGCTACCCTGCCCATAATTTAATTATTTCTAGCCTAGGCCCCCCACCCCCACTTGGCCCTGCCTATCCCAGTGTGAGTGCCCACAGTCACTGGCTGCTGGTGAAGGTTTGCCAGTGCCGGCCGCCGCCAGGTGAGTCAAGTGTTATTTGCATTTTGCAATCAGATAATCTCATATCTGCGCACTGTGCATTATCTCAGATAAATAATGCACAGTGCGCAGATACGAGATGTGATGCATGTGAGATAAGTTATCTAGGTAAGGGGTGCAACTTAGAGGGAAGCACCGAGCACGTGAACGCTTCACAAGAAATGAAAACTGGCCATTACTTGTTGGCAACCATCTCCGCCCTTTCTCTGACTCCAGGGGCGATAATTTAGTTTATTCTGAAATTGCTAACCGTCTCTTCATCCTGGAGCGCCAGCTGGAACTGCTCTTCAATTAGGTGTGGTGTCTGGTATGTAGTGGTAGGTGATCATGTCGCCGTCTTCGTCCCTTGTACACATCTCTATTTACGATCAGCTCTTGTCAATCCAATCAATGTAACTCTCTTTTTCCCTCCACCACCCGCCTGTTTTCTCTATTGTGTCACTTTTCTCTTTCTTCTACCGTTTCTGTCACACAGATTAACCTTTCCACTTCTCTTCTCTACCTTATTACCTTCCTCACCCGTATTTTTCCTTCTCTTTCTTCTAACCCCTGCAGTTCCTCCTCTTCCCGTATATTACCACTCCCAAGCTTTATGATGCCTTTCTACCCATATTTAGTGCCTAGTGGTCCGCTCACTGGGACAGGAAGCCTCTCAGGCCACCAGGGGAAAGTGAATCCACTGACCCGGCAGGTGCTTCAGCACTCACCCAAGCACCCGCAAGAGAAAGGGTAGCCGGCGAACTCCTCCCCCCCCTATCCCAGCTGCACCAAGAGGGCTGGTCCGACCAATTGCCAGGGCTGGTTTGAGTTCCCAGTCCGGCCCTGGCCACACTCCTCCCTCGGGAGTGTGGCACGGCGCAACGCGGTCCCGTTGGCCTCCTGGCTCGTCTGCTTCAGTCCGTAGTTCGTCTGCTTCTTCCTGGTGCACGTCTGTTTCTCGTCCTAGTTCGGCGTCCAAAGCTCCGTGGTCTCGCCGGTTCGTCTCCCTCGACTCCACCGTCTTGCACTCTCCTCCTCCGGTAATGCCACACGCCTCTACCTGGGCATCCGGCTTCTTAACCAATCCTTTGAGGTACACGTCATTGTGGGAGAGGCCATCGTCCGAGACACACGGCCAGTTAAAGGGGCCGGCCCGATTTCCTTCCTCAAGTGCGTGCCACGAGCACTGTTCGTCCTGTGGGGAAGGATGAAGGGAATCAGTGCATGTCCACCAGTCCATGTCCTTGCCGACCCCCTGTATACTGGTCAACTCGGGCACCCCGTTACACTCCTCCCCCCCTGGTTTCTCCCGTTCGGGGAGAAGAGGCGATCGAGACAAAAAGTCTGCATTGCTGTTCTCACGTCCCTTTCGGTGTTTTACTACAAAGCAAAAGGGCTGGAGGAACAAGAACCATCTGAGAACTCTAGGATTTTGGGAGGAGTTTCTTTGCATCCACTGTAAAGGAGCGTGGTCCGTAAACAGCACAAATGGACGACCTTCCAAATAATATCGCAATTTGTCAATGGCCCATCTAATAGCTAGGCATTCCCGCTCTATGGTTGGGTATTTTCTTTCTCGTGGATGCAATTTGCGACTAAGGAACAAAATAGGATGCTCCCCTTTCCATCCTCTCCTTCCTGTGATAACACGGCCCCATGACCAATATTTGAGGCATCCGTAGCCAACGAAAATGGTATTTCAAAATTTGGAGGTATTAGAACAGGACTTGTTGTTATAGCCCTTTTTAGAGATTCAAATGCCTCCTTGGCTTCGAGGGATGGGTGACTCAAGTGGGAGGGCTTTGAGGACTTACTTAGTAGGTCCGTCAGGGGACTTGCTGTTGCCGCAAAGTTTTCAATAAATCGTCTATAGTTCCCAATTAGGCCCAGGAATCCTCGCAGTTCTTTTTTTGTAGAAGGAAAAGGGGTTTGCACAATGGCTTTTACGTTTTCTTCCTGCGGAGCTATTACCCCCTCCCCTAATAGGAAACCGAGATATTTAACCCTGGGAAAGGCTGCCCTAGATTTTTTTGAATTGATATGCAGGCCTGCTTTATCTAGTTCCTGAATAATGTTCAGTACGTGGGTTAGGAGTTCTTCCCACGTTCTACTGAAAATTACAATATCGTCCAGATAAACGGAACAATATTTAGTGTGTTTGGCCAGTACATTGTTCATTAATCTTTGAAAGGTGGCCGGGGCCCCATGGAGTCCAAAGGGAAGAACATTGAATTCATATAGTCCCTCTTCTGTGGCGAACGCTGTCTTTTTTTTATCCTCTTCTCTTAAGGGCACCTGCCAATAACCTTTTGTGAGGTCTAGTGTGGTTATGTATTTGGCCTCCCCTATTCTCTACAAGCTCGTCTACCCTTGGTATAGGGTAAGCATCAAAGGCTGATATGGCATTCAGGGCCCTGAAATCCATGCAAAAACGGGTGGACCCGTCTGGTTTTGGAATCATAACTATGGGGGAAGACCATTGGCTGTGGGATGGTCGGATTACCCCTACCTGGAGCATTTCCTGCACTTCCCTTTTCACATCCCCTCTTCTAGCCGCGGGAATCCTGGAAGGTCGGTGTTTGACTATTTTTCCTTCCTCTGTCTGTATTCTATGTTCGGTCAAATGAGTCAGACCGGGGGTATCAGAAAATATGCGAGAATAAGGAGTTAGTGTTTCCATTAGGTCCTCTTTTTCTTTGGTCGATAAGTCAGGGTTTATTGGCAACTGCTCTAGAGTGCTTGTTTTTCTGTTTACAGGCGGTGTTGATTTAGGAGGGGGTCCTATCCACTTTTTTAGGAGATTGATGTGAAATGTCTGACTTCTAGATGGAGACAGTTGTACTCTGTAGGTGGTGTTGCCTATGGTTTCTACAACAGGATATGGACCTAACCATTCACTTTTGAACTTTTGGGAAGAAGAGGGAAGTAAGACCAATACCAGGTCTCCTTTATCTAGTCTTCGCCATCTCTTCCCTTTGTCATAATGGAACTTTTGTTTACGTTGGCTCTGTTCTAAGTGGGAATACGCCAAATCTCTCAGTTTTCCCAACTTGGATTTAAGTTGCTGGGTATAATCCAACAGAGACCGTTGTTCCTCAGACTCTTCCTGTTCCCAGGCATCTTTGGTTATCTCCAGAAGTGACCTGGGTTGTCTACCATACAATAACTCAAAAGGAGAGCAACCTAGATTACTCTGTACTTGGGCTCGTAAAACATACAGAGCTAGGGGAAGAACCTTATCCCAATCTTTATTTTCTACGGTTAGCATTTTTTTTAGTGTGGTTTTCAGGGTGCGGTTGTATCTCTCAACGAGACCATCCGTTTGGGGGTGGTACGCTGATGTTCTGATCTGGTGTAAGTCTAACATCTTACATACTTCCCTCATTAATTTTGAAACGAAAGGAGTACCTTGGTCAGTAAGGATCTCCTTTGGGAATCCTACTCTTGAAAACAACTCGACCATTTTGTCAGCTACATTTTTCGTAGTAGGAGTCTTGAGGGCAAAAGCCTCGGGAAACCTGGTGTGGTAATCCACTATTACCAAGGCGTACGTATGTCCGCTCAAGGACCGTGGTAAGGGGCCTATAAGATCCATCCCCACTCTTTCGAAGGGCTTCCCTATGAGGGGCATGGATTGTAGCGGTACTGCTTGGGGACGTGTCATGTTTTTCTTTTGACAGACCTCACATTTCTTGCAGTATAACTCAGCCTCTTTATAGATGCCAGGCCAGTAAAAGTGTCTGGTTATGTTTTGGGTGGTTTTTTCTGCTCCTGAGTGTCCTGCTGTTAGATGAGAATGAGCATAATATAGGATCTGTTCCCTGAAATCAGATGGCACCACCAATTGAGGGGAATCTCCTGCATTGCCTTCCCTATAGAGAAGGTCGTTTTTTATCACGAACCTCGGATATGTTAGGGAGGGAATGGTCTTTCCAGCGTGTGCAGATTCCCAGGCATTAAAGAGGGTTGTGTCATTGGCCTGTGCAAATCTAAAACTTCTATCCAGTACCCAAGGTTCCTTTGCTAGATAAGCAGCGCCCTGTTTGGAGGGAGAGGGAAATCTGTCTCTGAACAGTGACATAAAGTCGGGGTTATCTACGCCTAGTATGATATCTTCTGGTAATGAGTCTATTACTCCTACTTTGATTTCTACAGGGGCTCGGTTTTGTGGTTTTATGATCATCTGGGCCACAGGATAGGGTTTTACATCCCCATGTACGCATCGGATATGCACCTGTTCTTTGGGTATAATTTGAGAAGGTAGTACTAACTTTTCTTGGACTACTGACTGGCGGCATCCCGAGTCCAACAATCCCATGATATACTTCCCGTTTATCAAGATACGTACATAGAAGGATGGTCCCATCTCTGCGGTGTACATGACAGCTCTGGGGACGTATCCAACCTCCATTGGTTCTTCTGGAGGTTTCCGTTTTGGGCACAACCGGGCTATATGTCCCCAGTCCCCACAGTCAAAACACTGGGGTCCCTTAAATGGCACATTGTCCATCCGAAATGGTCGTGGTTTCAGGGGTGGAAGCGGTTCAGATTTCTTTCTTTCGGTCTTGTGAGATACAGTAGGCTTGGTGTTTTTTTCTGAGTCCCATGCAAAAGTTCTAGGTTGGGCTCTAGAGTAGTTTGTGGCCATTTCTATGGCTTGCGCCACTGTCAGTCCAGAATGCTGGCGGAGCCACCTCTGCATTCCATAGGGCAATGCTTCCATGAATTGTTCAAGGACTATTTGATCCATTATCTCTTCTTTACTTCTTTGATTGGGTTTTAACCATTTCTCAGCTGCCATCTTTAATCTCAAGTATAGTTTTGGGGTTTTCACCTGTTACCCCTCTTTCTTTTCTAAATCGTACACGGTACGCCTCAGGGTCTAAACCGAGATGGTCAAGGATAACTTCTTTAATTTCTGCATAAGGAGTGTTACCTGCATGATTTGCTACTTGATAGGCTGCTTGAGCCTCTCCACTCAATAATGGCACTAGGAAAAATGGCCATTTCTCTATTGGCCAGCCACATGCCTGTGCAGCTCTCTCGAAATTGGATAGGAAAGCATCCGGGTCTTCTCCGGCTACGTATTTTCGAAGTGCTACACCTGAGGGATGAGGAACGCTACCTCTGCGGTCGGTGCTAGAACCAGGTACTTGTGCCCCCTTCTGGAGGCTATCTATTTGAGCACTGATGGCATTTTTAAAGAGCTCTCTGTCTGCATCTGCTATGGTGATCTGGTTTTTTTACAGCCCATTCCAACTTATCTTGTCCCTCTATTAAGTGCTGGATTACTTGATCCATCAGGGTTTGCTGGTGGGGGTCTGGTAATCCCACTTCTGACACCACTTGTAAAGGGGAGTCAGTAATGGGCTGGACACGAGGTTTGGGCAAAGCGGGTTTTATTTTCATGTACAATTTTTTTTCCGTAAAGTCAGTCTTTCTTTGGCGAACTCTGCTGGGTCCGTGGTGCCTACTGGGTCAGCCGCTTATCCAAGGACCGTCTTGCCCGGGGTCGGGGCTTGGGAGGCAACTCTCAGGATGACCGGAAAGAGAACAAAACAAAGAAAGGTCCATTTACTTTCCTGTCCTCGTTCTTATACTGGGGAACACCCGGGAAGTGAGGGACACCTTTAGTGCTTAGCCTTGCCGACTTTGTGAGGCGTAGTGAGGAAAGGGTATTTACAGGGTTCAGGGGGGTGCGGGTTCACTAGAAGCTGAGGGTATTGAGCGCGGGAACAGTCCCCTTTTCCCCACCCAGCTCGTAAATTTGTCCCGTACCAGTTGGAGCCACACTCCTCCCTCGGGAGTGTGGCACGGCGCAACGCGGTACCGTTGGCCTCCTGGCTCGTCTGCTTCAGTCCGTAGTTCGTCTGCTTCTTCCTGGTGCACGTCTGTTTCTCGTCCTAGTTCGGCGTCCAAAGCTCCATGGTCTCGCCGGTTCGTCTTCCTCGACTCCTCCGTCTTGCACTCTCCTCCTCCGGTGATGTCACACGCCTCTACCTGGACATCCGGCTTCTTAACCAATCCTGTGAGGTACACATCATTGTGGGAGGGGCCATCGTCCGAGACACACGGCCAGTTAAAGGGTCCGGCCCGATTTCCTTCCTCAAGTGCGTGCCACGAGCACTGTTCGTCCTGTGGGGAAGGATGAAGGGAATCAGTGCATGTCCACCAGTCCATGTCCTTGCCGACCCCCTGTATACTGGTCAACTCGGGCACCCTGTTACACCGAGTCATCCCAGGAAGATGCAGATTCACGTACCTGACCTCTAATGAGGGAGAAAAGGTACCAATTTCAATTAAATCTCACTTGTACACACAAGCAGAAAAAACATTCAGTCTCACAGAAAATACTGTGAAAGCAGTATTAACGGCACTAGCCAATGAAAGAGAACTAGCACATGGCAAAAGGATTAATATCCTCACAGCGGAATCCGCCTTCGAGGCGCTATTCAGCCCAGTAAACCTGCCTACAGTGTCACTGGATCCGAAATGGATACAGTGTGTAAATTCTCTTGGAGCGGAAGATGTGCAATACTATTTCGCCCCGCAACTCGAAAAACTGAATGATTTGACTTATGAAGAAGAATATCCTCTGCCAATCGAACTTCTGCCTCTCCCACAATACACCTGTATAATCTATACAGATAAATTTGTACAGCATTACAACGTAGAGAACAAATCCTACGATGCAGCCTGTGCGATTGTTAAAGGTCGCTGGCTGTGCGGTAAATTCACACCGAAAATAACAAAAACTGAATCAGTTAGAAACTGTTCGGCTCAGAGAGCTGAAATCAGATGTTTAAAGATGGCGCTTGAAAATGCAGAACGTGAATTCCCGACACTAATCGTGTGCGATTCGCATTTTTGCGTCAACTCTTACAATAATAAGTTGCAGAGCTGGATTCAAAATGATTACAAAGATGACACAGGTGCCACAATAAAGCATAAAATGCTTTGGAAACAGGTAGCTCTTTTACAGAAAGAACTACAAAAGACTCACGTAATACACACTCTGAGTCATCAACGTGATGGCGTTCACGTTGCAGGGAATTCATTGGCTAATACAGCCACAGCGGAAGCAACTAAACCGGCTTCCGTAGCCACAAGGAAGCGTTCAGAAAAATACATAGACGGGGAAACCATGCTGGCAGTCAAAACATCCGTAAAAGGCGACTGTGCAGCACTACCCGTGAACTATCCACTCAATTATGCATACGTAATTGATGCAAACTCCGTTCCTTTTGCTCGAATCCCTGGAGTGGAGGATAGGGTAATTCCAAACATGAAACGGAGAGGTTTCCTCACACAGGAAGGACATATGGGGGAGGGTCTGAGACACCAAACAATCAGGGACTCTCTGAAAGAATTACAATCAGAGTACTGGTGGCCGGGAATGAGCGTAGATATTCATGATTTTGCAAAAAATTGTGTAGACTGCAACAGAGATCGCAGTGGAGAACCGGCCAGTGTAGTGTCAGGAACCCTAATAGAAAGCATAAGGTGATCTATCCGTGCAATCAAACAAGAGAAACGCGTCCCATTGTATATCATTAAGACAAAATCCACTTTAAAAATGTGGCCCCAGCGCTCGGCTGACGCCAGAACGGTTATAAAAGATCTGCGAGTCTTTATCGGCACAAACGCAATTGCCATGTTCCATTCTGACCAGGGTCCTGCTTTCAGCTCTCGAGCTTATAAGGAGGCCATGGCCAGCATGGGCGTTGGCTTGCGGTATTCTTGTCCGTCACACCCCGAAGGGAACAGTGTGGTAGAAAGAAAAAACCTGGACATAAAGCAATCTATAACAGCGAAGGTATTAGGTTCAGGTGCTGGGTGGGTCAAACATTTAATAAGTGTCCAGTTAAGTCTTAACAATTTGCCAATAAATTCTCTAAAAGGTTTCAGCCCATACGAACTATTGTTCGGAACTAGAATGCGAATTCAGGACTTAGATAGTCAGGTATCAGTGGTAGAAGATAAGAAAACAGACTTTGACATCAAAGATCTTTTGGCTGTTTTACAGGACTTGAATGAAACAAGAAAATCCTTAAGCAACATAAAATTAAAGCAACAGCCAGCTACCACTGACGAGGCACCACCAGCCCCAGCAAGGCCTGCCTGGATTCCAAAGATTGGGGATCTAGTCAGAGAAAAAATTGCGGTGAAGAAGGAATTTGGGCCTTCTTACAGAAAAGCAGTACCTGTCTTAGCAATCAACGGAACAAGATCAGTAGTACTACCGCCCCTTGTTGGTAAAAAGGAGAACAGAGTTGTATCAATCGACCTGGTAAAACCACAAGCATGTGGCCTATAATCAATTCAATTCAGTGATTTATATAGTGCGCTACATACCCAGAGGGTCTCAAGGCGCTTGGAGAAGGGTGGGGAGCTACTTGTCGAATATCCAGGTTTTAAGTTGCTTTCTGAATGCTAGGTGGTTCTGAGTGAGGCGAAGGTGAGTGGGGAGTGAGTTCCAGGTTTTAGCCGCCAGGTAGGAGAAGGATCTTCCTCCCATGGTGGTTTTGTTGATGCGAGGTACAGCAGCAAGGGCTAGGTGGGAGGAGCGTAGCTGGCGGGAGGGGGTGTAGATGGAAAGTCGTGTGTTGAGGCATTCGGGTCCAAGTTCGTTAAGTGCTTTGTGTGCGTGGGTTAGAAGGCGGAATGTTATCCTTTTATTGATGGGGAGCCATTGGAGGTTTTTCAGGTGTCCAGAAATGCGGAATGTATAGAATGAGTCTGGCTGATGCGTTCTGGATGCGTTGGAGTTTTTTCTGAAGTTTGCGGTGGTAGCGGCGTATAGGGTGTTTCCGTAGTCCAGGCGGCTTGTAACCAGTGCTTGATTGACCGTTTTTCTAGTTTCAGTGGGGATCCAGCGAAATGTTTTTTGAGCATGCGAAGAATGTTGAAGCAAGATGATGAAACAGCGTTGACTTGTCTGGTCATCGAGAGTGAAGAGTCCAGAATAATGCCCAGGTTCCGTGCATGGTCTGTTAGGATGGGTGCTTTTCCAAGGGATTCTGGCCACCACGAGTCGTCCCAGGCGGAGGGGGAGGTACCTAAGATAAGGACTTCTGTTTTGTCGGAATTCAGTTTCAGATGGCTGTGATTCATCCATTCGGCTACTTCTCTCATTCCTTTATGTAGGTTGGTTTTGGCGGTGTTAGGGTCTTTGGTGAGTGAGAGGATCAGTTGAGTGTCATCAGCGTAGGAGATGATGTTGAGGTTGTGTTGGCGTGCGATGGCCGCGAGGGGGCTCATGTATACGTTGAAGAGGGTGGGGCTGAGTGAAGATCCTTGTGGCACGCCGCAAATGACTTCAGTGGCTTCTGATATGAATGGTGGGAGGCGGACTCTCTGAGTTCTTCCGGCAAGGAATGAGGTGATCCACTCCAGTGCTTTTCCTTGAATTCCGATGTTACTGAGGCGTTAAACAGGGTGCTATGACAGACTGTGTCAAAGGCTGCGGAGAGGTCGAGGAGGATGAGGGCGACGGTGTCACCATTGTCCAGTAGAGTTCGAATGTCGTCTGTTGCTGCGATGAGTGCGGTCTCAGTGCTGTGTTTGGCTCGGAAGCCGGACTGTGAGGAGTCGAGGGATTTGTTGGTTTCGAGGAAGGCGGCGAGCTGGTTGTTGACAGCTTTCTCGATGACTTTGGCCGGGAATGGAAGGAGTGATATGGGGGCGGTAGTTTTTTAGTTCGGTGGGGTCAGCTGTGGGTTTTTTCAGAAGGGCGCTGAGTTCGGCGTGTTTCCAGCTATCTGGGAAGGTGGCGGAGGTGAGGGAGCAGTTGATGACATCTCGGAGGTGGGGTGCGATGATGAAATCTGCTTTGTTGAAGATGTGGTGAGGGCATGGGTCAGAGGGGGATCCTGAGTGGATGGAGTTCATCAGGCGGATGGTATCATCCGTGGAGATTGGGTTCCAGTCATGAAGGATGTTCAAGGGGGGTGAAGGTGTGGCAGAAGGTTGGGTGGGTTGGTCTCCGGGTTGGTTGTCGAAGCTGTTGTGGATGTCTGCAATTTTGTCGTGGAAGAACGAAGCTAGGGAGTTGCAGAGGTCTTGAGAGGGAGTGATGTCGTTGGAGTTGGCAGTGGGGTTGGTGAATTCTTTGACGATGTTGAATAATTCCTTGCTGTTGTGGGCGTTGTTGTCAAGTCGGTCTTTGAAAGCGGCTTTCTTGGCAGTTCGGATCAGTTGGTGGTGTATGCGGGTGGCGTTTTTGAAGGCGTCTCTGGTGCTGGTGTTTGGGTCTTTTTTCCAGGCCTTCTCAAGGGAGCGACAGAGTTTCTTGGATTTCTTAAGATCATCGTTGAACCAGGGGGCGTTTTTGTTGCCTTGTTTGATTTGACGTTTTTTCAGGGGTGCTAGGTTGTCGGCGCTGTTGGTTAGCCATTGAGTGAGGTTGGTGGCTGCTTGGTTGGCGTTCGATGAGTGGGCAGGGGGGTTTTGAAGAAGCGATGAGGAGATCTGGTCGATGGTGATTTTGTTCCAGTTTCTTCGCAGAGTAGGTTGAGGATGGTCGTGGGATGTGGTCTTTTTGTAGATAAAGTGAACGCCGCTGTGGTCCGTCCAATGGAGAACTGTGGTGTGACTGAAGGAGATATGTCTGCTGGAGGTGAAGATAGGGTCGAGTGTGTGACCTGCGAGGTGAGTGGGGGTATTAACAAGTTGTTTGAGTCCGAGGTTGGCGAGATTTTCCAGAAGGGCGGTGGGGTTGCTGTCGTTACTTGTTTCCAGATGAAAATTGAGGTCTCCCAATAGGATGTAGTCCTCGGAGGGGAGGCCGTGTGGGGTGATGAAGTCAGTGATGTCTTCACTGAATTGTGCCCGGGGTCCTGGTGGCCTGTAGAGGAGGGTGCCTCTGAGTGTGGTCTTGGGGTCGGTGTGGATCTGGAAGTGAAGGTGTTCGGCGGTAGCGAGGTTGACGTCTGAGCTGGTTGAGATTCGGATGGAACTCTTGTGGACAATAGCGATGCCTCCTCCTGTTTGCTTGTTGCAGTCTTTTCGGATGATCTTGTAGCCTTCCAGGATGGCAATGGTGATGTCTGGGGCTGAGGAGGCGTTCATCCATGTTTCCGTTAGGAAGGCGACGTCCGGAGAGATGGTGTCTAGAAGATTCCAGAGGTCGATGGCGTGTTTGTGGACCGAGCGGGTGTTGAGCAGGATGCATTTTAGGTGGTTGGTGTCAGGTCTCTGTTTGGTGTTAGCGGATGTGGAGTTGGTCTTGGTGCCGTCAAACTTGCAGGAGTTGCACGTGAAGGGTCCATGGGTGTGTCCGGGGGCGGCTTGAGCGCAGTCGGGGAGTCGGCCGGGGTTGAGGGCTAGGAGGGTGGAGGCGGTGTAAGTAATGCGGGTGGGGTGGGTTGGACGGGAGCCAGGGGGTCTGGTGTTTGGCGCGGGCTTGGCGCGGACTTCGGCGCAACTGGGGCGCGACCGCTGCGCGTGGACGCTGCGCGTCAGAAGCTCTACCATAAGTAGTTAGTGGAGGGGGCGGGGCGAGGGGTGGTCAGCTGGGAGGCGGGATGCGGGGTGGAGCTGCAGGCTGGGACAATAACAACAACAACAATATGGCAGCCAAAGCGGAAGCTGGGACGACGGGGTTGGGGTGGGCAGAGTCGCCGGTCTACTCAGGCTGAAGTGATCTGGTCTAAATACACACAAGACAGCAAAAATGCAACTGGCGTCACGTTTTTTAAATGCAAGCGCACCAAACGAGGATACGAGGCTAGCGCACAAACAATAGTGCAAATCAAGTGCAGGCACAATAGCGCTAGCGTTAG
Source organism: Lissotriton vulgaris (assembly GCF_964263255.1). Taxonomy (NCBI): domain Eukaryota; kingdom Metazoa; phylum Chordata; class Amphibia; order Caudata; family Salamandridae; genus Lissotriton; species Lissotriton vulgaris. Next base: position 412,275,031 of record NC_141698.1, read on the forward strand.
GCTGGGTAGGCCCAGTGGACTCCAGAGAAACAACAGAATACCCAAACTTGCAACAATCCAAGAGGTTCAAACTGAAAGACTAATCACATTCGATAAGCCTGCAGTGCACAGAGAGGGACTATGCAATAATGCCATGGAACTCGTGCCTCTTGAGACACAGATTGAAATAGTTCGTCAAGAAACACCAGTCTACAATGATGTGGCATTAGAATGTGCTACCGAAAGACAAATTGAAAGAACAATTCCAACAATTGACAGAACTGCCTCTGGCTACTTCATCAACTTCGATAACTTTTCTGAGGATCAAAGCAACCCTGAAGTGATGCCAGAAACAAAAAAGACTTTTAAAGAAAAAGCAAGAGAACTCTTTCATCAACTCAAGGAAATTTACCTTATTTCTCCATGGTTAGAGTTCTGGTTTGGACTAGGTTTATTATTCCTCTTGCTTTGGCTCATCATGGTACTTTGTTTGGGAAAATTCATTGAGGGAAAATGTAGTACAATGGACACAGCAAGTCAGAACATCAACTTAGTCCTAAAACCACACAAATCATCCCACGTGACGAAAAGAGAACTGTCAACAGTAAATGTCACAGCCATTCCAATACCGGGCGGGGTAGTATGGGACAAAACTGACTATGAAATATATGGTCCAGTCGAAATCCTGAAATATCCTCATCAATTCAAGGTTTCCTTAGGTGACTTTGTAAAACCGAGTACATTTTCTGATGATTGGGATTTTGAAAATATTAATAATATGATTTAGTGATGTCAGCTAAATTCACAGAACATGATTATTTACAAGGTTCGTCTAATTATGAAAATATGTATTGCTACACACACTATGGTGATCATTACTTGCATACATCTGCACAACCTAGAAATGTTTTTAAGTATAACCAATGGGAACATTGTGCTACACCACCTAAAAGCAGTTCTAAAACATTCTATGAGAAATTCAAGTACTTCTCAGGGTTTAACACCAGTGATGCAGAAACGTTTTATTATAAACTGTTAGATAAAACAGGATTGAAAACAATGCTGACAAATACTAAATTGATATATTCAGAAGCATTTTATGAAAAAATGATGACATTTGGTTTTGATTATTGGAAAAATAACATTGAAACAAAAACGATCTGGGGTCCAAAAGATTGGCAGGTACAAGGCCTAGAAGCATTATTTCGAGCCTGCATGATCCCAGAGCAAATATTGTTCTTAAATGACACAATTCATCAAACATCCTGTCTTGGCCTAGCTAGGATCAAAGACCTTAACAAACCGTCTATTCCAAAGCCAATACCTGATAATGCAACAACAGATATTGAAATAGACGTATCAAAAATTTTACATCTAAACAGAACACATCCTGATTGGAAAAAGTGGTTAATCTGGCCTACTGACACGACTAACTGTCAAGATAGATTCCTGAATAAAACACAGGGGTTAACAGTAACCAGACCCTAGATACTCCCAGAGACAACATCCAGGGATAGTAACAACATACAGTGTAGGGAAGCTGTGCCTTGAATGGCTAGAATCATCCACACTGGCTGAAATTAAGCAACACTTGTCTTTACTTAAAGATGGTGCTGATTTGCGCGATTTCATTCTGGGACCACGCAAACAGCGTCAAAAGCGTTTCATAGCGGCCAGTATATATGCGGCTTACAACGAGGCTTGGAAAATAACACAAATTGAAACAGCTGCAAAAATACGAGAAATTGATCGTATTAATTTGGAAAAATCACTTTCTGTAGTGGACAATGGGTTAATGACTCTGTCCTCCAGAATATATTCACTGGACAGTATTGTATCATCTCCCATTGATATAATAGACAAAGACTTGCTAATGTTACAGCATGGCCAGTCGCAATTGCGTTCTATTGTACAGTTAGGCTGGACGCTGCAAAATCTTCGTTCAGGCTATGTGCCTTGGCGTGTAATCAACACAACGTCATTGTTTTCCATCTTTAACCTTACTGATAAACAAATCAGCTTGGCACAGAAAGGAGCAGACTATACAATCCTGAGCATCGAAAAACTTGAGAGATTACCTTTGACAATGTCAGAAAGTCCTGTCATTGAATGGATAATACACAGGATTATCACAATTCCGATAACAACTTTCCGATTTACAAATTGCCTTGAATACATACCTACTGGCCAGTATGATCGATTGGGTAAAGGATACATTAAATCAGCATGGAAATTACCATACACACACACATGCTATAGTGACAGCAACAAAAATGTATTTCTTAGTAGTGAAAACTGTAAACATTCACTAAGCGGTATACTTTTGTGCCAGGGTATTAATATACACGAAGCCTGTGAAGGAAATTCTAACAACCTTTCATGCCACCAGCATGTCACACCTGCAACGCAGATAGAGCCTTTCTTTAAGCAACTCTCGAATGGGAGTTACATTCTAATAACAGATCACAGCTGTTGTGGCCTTTTGCCATGGTCACTTGTTGTATGCAAGCATTGTTTCCAAATGGCCCTGGAGACTCAGAGACTCCCTTATGGCCTCGTCTGAATTTCTCTTCTACACGAATTGATACTTTAAGCAGAATGAAGTCTGTGCTTTTACAGACAACAGTGCCCATCACGTCATCAAAAGAGACATATGAACTCCAAGTTGCAAGGACAACATCAGAGATTCATGACCTTTTATCAACAAATTGCCCCGTGCATTTCACAGAAATGCTTAGCCAACTCCTTAACATGTCTAGTGCCACAGGCATCCCAGGCATATTTAAGACGATTTTTACTGGACTGCTAACACCATTCAAAGCAATTCTAGGAATCATTCCTAATTTTGTCCATTCAGTCTTTAGCGGCATCCCCCTTATTTTGGGACTTGTAGCAGGGATTTTATTTTTGACCCTCCTGCTCCGATATGGCAAGCCAAAACTCAGACATGACTCCGGCAGGAATGGAAGAAACAATCATAGCAGTGCGCTACTGGGACAGAATAACTAGAGTCCTTGGATTGGCCAGGCTGAGAGATCTAAACATGACCTGGTTCCTTTCATTCAGACCTATATGGCAATCCTGCATCTTACCTGTGCTTCGATGTATGCTATGCGGAGATGAGTGCGTGTTGGACATCTGTCTTGCACTTCCATCAGCAGTACCAATGGATATCGATACTTTGCTAAGTCCTGTAATGGCTCACGCATTGTGTTGTCCCCAGCGGCTACCAATCCTGATGACGGCATTCGTTGAGACTCCTGTGCTACGAGTAGGTGGTAACAGTGGAGCGAGAAACAAAAGCAACATCACCCAGGTACGACCATCTGTGAGCATTGCTGATCCAGACTTTGATGATAGCAATCATTCTCACACCTGCCAAGTTACAGCACTATCGAACTTGGTCGAACTGTCACCTGATTTTGTAGACCAATTTTTTGAGAGCCTGTCTGATATGATGTTCTCCCCTCAACAGAAACAATAACTTTTGAAAAGAATTCCGACACACAGCGTTCCCATGAACTCTGAATTCGGCCTTCAATTTTGATCAACAAAAACTACTGAAAAGCGTTGAAACTCTATTCCCCCGTTCAATAAGAATTTTTTTGAATTGAACACTTTTTAAAAATATTTACCTTTTTCTCGCACAAAAATTCTTTGCTTAAAGTAGTCCTATTCATAAAGAACTGAAGCTTCTATTTTTAGGTAAATCTAGAGACATAATAACTTTACATCAGCCTCTAGCACATTTTATAATGAATGCATTTATATGTGATGAAATTATCTCGCCCTTCTTTTCTGTATTAAGAGATATTTCATGTGTAATTTTTTCGCAAAATCGTTCATTGATTACATATGCTATAATTTTGAATGATTTCTATGCTTAAAGACGTACAGTACAAATAATTCCATGTATTTCAAATACGCCATTTCAAATGCATATATGTATTTTGGGGTGGGTAATGTTACACATGCATCTTTTGCTATAGTTTTTAGTAAATTGATAGACATAAATTCGTGGAGTGGGTGTCGCGTTCTAATCTAGGACCCCGATCAATACTGTGACCTTAAGCCCCTATACGGCTATAATCCATTCATGCCCCTATATTGGCATAAATGATCAAATGCAATATTCAGAAACTCGTCTCTGGCCTCACACGATCAGAGCCACATTTCAGAATCTCTTCCTCTGCAGCTTCCTCTGCAGCTCATTAGAGCAAATGACACAGCAGAAGCCACTATCTAAGATTCCTAGATTACACTCCGAGTTCTTCAACAAGATAAAACTCAGCAACCTGGGAAATCCCCGCTTGCTATGTTTTGATTAGTAATAGAACTCTAATGAGCACTGAGAGACAATCACTTCCTAGTGACATCTTTATTGACGTCTTATGTCCAAAAACATACGTCAAACCAGGCACCTTTCAGGTATAAATATTAAGCAAACGCTGCTGCTGTCTCAACGACATCGATGATAGCGATGGTGTGGTGAACATAGGAGCAGAACAGCTGTCCCCTGCAGAGCCCAGCAGATACAAGCTGCCCACGGACGCTGCCCCTCCTCCTCCTTGACGCGCGGAGAGAGACGCTGTCTTTTCTCCTGCCGAGAAAATCCAGCTCCGGCGTTTCCAGCCTAGTCTTGCGAGTTACTGGGATATCGAGTCCTGGAAGGAGATACAAGACCTCCAACATTCTATCCCAGAGGTATGGTGTTGACTAAACCCTTAGAGAGAATTCTTGAAGCAAACCTTAGCAAAACCAACTTAACTAAAACTGCTACTTACTTACTCCCTCCCAAGTATTAGGCTTAGGTGAGGTACACTGGGGTAGGCGTAGTTGGAAGCACCAGTTGAGTACGTTAGCTGAATGTATATATGAATGTATATATTTTATTAATTTTAAACCATTGTATGGCTAAGAAACCATATCAATGCTTTTACAGTATTATTTCGCAATCCTCATTTAACTGTACACACTTTTTATAATAACAAGTCTTGCAATTGTGGCAATTCATTTCTCTTGCACGAGAAGAAAGACTGTTCAATAAATAATACCTTTTTATTGAAAGCGCCCGTCTCTCTATTCTCTGCATATTGGTGAAAGTAATCTGCACAAAACTGACTGAGTAAAATAACTGTCTATTGTTTCACACGACTCTAGAGATTGACTCTTATTCTAAGGAGCAAAGTTGTCATGTTCATGCGGTTGTTGGAAAACTGAATCCCTTCTTGTCTGTACCAGGGAAGCTGATCACTTCCTATTCAGTCAAGAAAGTTTCCAGTGACCGCTGAGCTAGTTGGTAACAAACCCAATTAAGTTTAGCATAGTCAGCGGAGACCTGGAAGATCCGCACTTCTACGTCTATACTACTGTTTATGTTATTCCAATGCGCAGGGCCTATTGGGAAAATAGGAACTACACTACATTCTTTATCTCGCTCGTTTATCAGCAGAACGTTTGCTAAGACAATAGTATAAGGGGCCGTGGAAGGTTTAAAGTAATAAGTTCTGGGGGGGCCTTTGGGAAGTAGACTTTAAAAGCTTCTGCTGTAAATTGGCATTGGTGGGTGGTAACATCCCCTTATTTTCTTTATCAGTGCCTTCTACCCCCCCTATTCCTTCTTGACTAATTTGCCCTGAACCCCTTGATGGAATACCCTCTCTTGTAATTTTTGACAAATTGATGAGGTTTCTACCTCCCTGGGTCTGGGAACAAGAAATCTCCCTGGCTATTTTTTCACCACCCTCGTTTTCACCTAACATAGGTAATCTGGACACTAGTTCGGTTAGTTTGTTCATAATGGAGGCTTGTCCTGATTCTAACTGGATTAATCTATCCTCTAGTGGGCCAATAAACCCCTTTATAGTAGAGGCCAAATCAGAAAAAAGGCACTGAATTTCAGAAGAGAAATTATTATATTGGCCTTTAGGGTTGCCTTTAGAGTTGTTGTGGTTTTTTGCATGGTTTGCCCGTTTTTTTACTTTATTTGTCCCTGTGTTTATCTTTCTTGGCTCTGATACTAATACGGGGGCAGTTTTTTAGGAGATGCAGTGGTTATGTGGATCAGGGGTGGAAGACTAATGTGTGGAACTTTCTTTTTCTTAGCACAGGTTCTCTTAGATGGTGGAAGAATAGCCACATCTTGATCGTCTGACGAGATCTCATCACCACCTATAAAAATACATCCATTATTTGACTCATCTGGCATTTTACAAATGTTATTTAGTCCAGGAGGCATTACCCTGGGGTGACTTAGAACCCTGCTAGATTCTACAGAAGTCAAAGCTTCCTTATCCTTAGTCAGGGCATCTTCTACACTGGATATTTGTTTTTCAATATCCCCCACTGCCCCAGTCAAGTAGTTCATTAGTGACATATTGTCTGATTTCAATTATGTGACAACAGACCCGAATTTGATTTGCTTAGCTTCCTTTTTCCCATCTCTTTGATAATTAATCCTGTCACGTATACAACGTACAATGCAATTTCAGTGCCCAAATCAATATAGTCTTTTTACCACTAATATCTGCTTCTGTTCAGTAGTCCCGCTGGTCTAGAGTCAAGAAGCCAAGAGACGGGGCCCAGCCCAGCCCAGCCTTTTCCGGGCTATGGCAGGCAAAGACGGGCCCGCCCTCGGCCCTGGCGAGCCCGTGCACGTCCCGCGCCGCGGGAGCCCCTGTAGGTCTTTATGGTCTCGGGGTCAGGTGTGGCTGCTCCTCTCCTCTTGCGAGACCGCGCTGCCCTCTGGGTGTTGTGGTCCGGACAGGGAGCGGTCTGCGGCTGAGGAGGAGATGGGTCACCAAAGCAGCAGGGCTGGAGCAGCAGAAAACCCTGGGAGCCAGGCACGAAGAAAACAACAGCAAGGTGGGCAAAGTAAAGGAAGGCGACCCGCGCCGCGGGAGCCCCCGTAGGTCCTTTATGGTCCCGGGGTCAGGTGTGGCTGCTCCTCTCATCTCGCGAGACCGCTCTGCCCTCTGGGTGTTGTGGTCCGGGCAGAGCGCGGTCCGCGGTCCGCGGCCGAGGAGGAGATGGGTCACCAAAGCAGCAGGGCTGGAGCAGCAGAAATCCCCCGTGAGCCAGGCAAGAAGAAAACAACAGCAAGGTGGGCAAAGTAAAGGAGGGCGTCCCGCGCCGCGGGAGCCTCTGTAGGTTTTTATGGTCCCGGGGTCAGGTGTGGCTGCTCCTCTCCTCTCCTCTCGCGAGACCGCGCTGCCCTCTGGATGTTGTGGTCCGGGAGGAGCGCGGTCCGTGGCCGAGGAGGAGACGGGTCACCAAGCAGCAGGGCTGGAGCAGTAGAAATCCCCCGTGAGCCAGACACGAAGAAAACAACAGCAAGATGAGCAAAGTAAAGGAGGGCGTCCACTCAGTGCCACATAATTACACTCTACTCAATGCAACATAAATACACTCCACATAATACCACTCAGTGCCACATAATTACAACCCACATAATTGCACTGTACTGAATGCAACATAAATACACTCCACATAAAGGCACTCTAGACCACATACCACCAATCAACATAAATGCACTACACACCATGACACAATTTCACTAAGCATAATTTCACTCAACACCACAGTTCCAGGCCACATAATTCAACTCCACACATTTCCAATACACACCGCACAATTAGACACCAAAAAACATATTTCAACTCCACAATCCACAACGTACCTCCAATTCACACTATATAGTGTCACCACTTTAGCACCAAACATAATTCGCCACCACCATTTTGCATCAGCGCTGTCACAGCTAGGCTGTAGCTTATGAGAAAAAGGGTATGGGACTACATGTCCCAGAATGCTTGCAACCTTAAGTCCTATTTCTCTGTTCTCCGTTTTGCTATCTAAGCTCCCTTTCCGCTTCACTCCGGTGCTTGTCACCTGACTATTTTGATTTGGGACTTGTTGGAGGAAGAGTTCGTTTACGGAGACGCGTGTTCAGAGGAAGCGTTTGGAGTCCGGGCTGCTCGCATTGACACGCATTCAGCGGTTTCACTTTGGCGTGTCAGAGCCGTTAGTGGTACGCGACTTTCCTTTTCAGAGCTAGCGCTGCAGCGCGAACACGGCGGCCGCCGTGTTTATTTATCTTTCTTGCATTATCGGAAATATTATCGTGCACTGATTCGAAAGAGACTTGGAGTGCGTCAAGGCAAAGTCCGAGGGGGGCTATTGTCGGACAACATCGTGGGAGGTCTACAGTTTGTATCTATGCTATCAGCAAGAGGAGAAAATGCTTAGATAAATTTAAAGGAACATTTTACTGGCCTTCACGGAGCTGCAGAAAAGATAAAGGAGTTTTATCTTCACTTTCACGAGACAGCTCGAGACTGTCTATCAGCTAAGTACTTATCTGTGACAATTCTACACGGTTGGGTAAATTACTTGATGGAGTCCTTGCAGTATTCCAGACTTTACCAAGAAGATAACACTTTCTGTTTTCTTTATTTTATTTTTACTTTTGTGCCTTTTTTCATTAAGGAGTTGGAGGCAGATTACTATGTAAGTGTTGCGTATGCCTGGGTATTGGGATATCGAAAGAGAGGAAGGCAGGGTAGGTTCCACTCATGGTATGTTCCTTTTGTCTTGTATGCAGGAAACCGAGAGCGAGCATAGAAGTGACGTTCCAACTTCTGCTTCATGATCTTCATTGATTTCTCTGCCACAACTTTATTGTTTCCTTTGTCCCTTTTTACCCTTCCCCCCGCTGTGGTATATCTCTGGAGTGGTTTATACATAACTCAGAGAATACCATAGAAGGGGTAGTGGTAGCTTAGCATCGCTCCTGTTGTATCCGGCTGAAAGGTTAGTGGAACCTTCATTCTTGACAGCCCACCTCCTAAGCATCACATCTGTCTGCCCTTGGAATCTCGCTATCCGACGTAAGGCGCCAGCGGACATCTTTGCCCCGATTTCCAGCTACATTGTGTCCGATTTCGGAAAGACCTTGTAATCTTTTTGGGCACGTACAACTAATTGCCCTTTCGATATTTTTCGTACCAAGCAGCGCGACCATCACAATCTATATTGCGAGGAAAATTTGCCTCAGGAAACTTTTACGGCCACCAACTCCGTCTGGAACCTATCCATGGCCACGTTACGAAATTGTAGAAGCTAGATTATAAGAATCGGAAATATATCCATTTCTGTTTGCGGAAAACGAAAAATAAGCTGGAACTGTAATAAATGGTTAATGGGATTCTTCATTATATACTTGTGTGGCTCCTGAAGAAGGCATTGTCTACGCCGAAACGCGCGTCGAACTCTATTGCCACTGTTCAGTTAGATACCATTGAAAATAGCTGTGTGTCTAACTTTTTAAAATTGCATTTGAAGTCTTGAAAATTAATGTTTTTTAATTTTGTATGTTTGATGTCAGGTAGTGTAGCTGTCTAGCACACTACATGATTTTTAACTGTGTTTATTAAAATTATGATTTTTTTATATAAGTTCTGTTTGCTTCTTGCTTTGTTTCCTTTTACTTGTTTCCATTTGCAACTGTCTAGGAATTTATACTCATACATCTTATCCCTGTCCTAGGAGTTGTTTTCACTACTCCTCAGGGGGTCCTTGTTTTTTACGAATTGCCCTTGGAATCTGGCATCTTTTGATTCTCCCCTAGTGTCCGTCCGCTGCTCATGTTCTAATTAAATTACTGTTTCCCAACCTCCACTCCCCGTTATTTATGTCCCGCTCCCCCATAACAATAAAAATTATAACAAACAAGCATGAGAACAGGCAGGAAGATGTTGCCGGCAATGCAAGTACAAAAAAAGTAGAAGACATTTTTTATATTAAAATCTTTTTACAATCAGGTTTTTCGGTTGTATATAATGTCGCCTTCGTTTGTGTAAAGGTAACAAAAATGCTTAATACTTTTTATTATAACTTAATATACAGCAGCCACAATGCTCTACAACATAGCCAAAAGTTCTGGCTAGACACATAAGGTCCCAATGGCCAGACCTATTGGCTACGCAAATGCTTGTTTTACATGTAAGATACCCCTAAGGTAGGCCCAAGGTACCCCCATGGACAGGGTGCACTGTATATGGAAGGTTGGACATGTAAGGATGTGTGTGACATGTCCAGATAGTGAAATACTGTTTATTTAATTTTTCACTGTTGAAAGGCTGCCTGTCCTACAGGCTTACCATAGGGGTTGCACTGTAACATTTTTACATGTGTAACTTTCAACAGGGACAAGATAGAAAAATTGAGTTTAGGCTCTCTTAATCAGAATTTATTATCGCACCCTTTTGGTAAAGGTGGTTTTAAATTCTGTGCTTGAAAATACCACTTTTAGAAAGTGGGCATTTTGTTACTTTACCATTCTAAGTGCCTCTAGCTGTTTGTGTATTCAGCGTCTGGTGTTTGAGTGACAGGAGCTCGGGATTTGCATTCACTCTTGACTGTCACTAGGAGGGTTGATGTGTTCCCTGCCTTGCCGACTTATCGCTGGCCTGAATAGACCCAGTCTACAGTTAGAGTTTATGGAAGGAACTTCTCTTGCACCTGAATAGGCTGTCCCCGTTTTCACAATGTTGTCTCCTCTCCCTGTGGTCATGTTGCACCAGGGAGGACAGGACTGGTTTGCACTGGGTTCAGAGACCCTTACAGCAAAGAGAACAATGACAAAATGGGGCATAAGTATTACACCTAAAACCCCAAGACTTTGGATTACTTCAAGGAACAAGAGGACCCTAACAAGAAGAAGAGCGGAAGGACTGTGTGAGGAGCGCTGCCTTTTCTGTGTAAGTGGCGGGTTGGCTTTGTCAGGGTCTGACAGATGTGCCTACTGAAAGGATAATGTGGGGGGACTACATCTCCCATAATGCCTAGCGGTAGGGGGACGGACCAGGAAGGCATATAGCACTATGGGAGGCAGAGATCATTGCACGTGTTTCGTCCTTGGGAGTTGCTGGTTGCGGAAGCCCTGTACCCGCGGAACCGCAACGGAGTTCTGTGTTTATCTTTGCGTAGCCGTTCAAGCTTCGTGGCTGCAAAGCAAGTTGCGTGCCTGCTCGGATGAGCTAGCACGTTTGAGGCAATTACCGGCGGGTATTTTTCATTTCTGAGGTGAGGCGCTGGGAGACTCCGGATTGCCCCCTCCGCGTCCTCACAGATTCTTTTGCCATCATTGCTGAGGTGAGGCGCTGGGAGACGCCGATTGCCCCCTCCGCGTCCTCATTTGGAAACCGTTGCAGCAGTACGCTCGGCTGAGGGTATATCGCTGTGACCGGGAGTTGGAGTGAGTTACTTGAGATTTCGGTCGGGGAGACGCAGGATTTCCCCCTCCTCGGCCGCATCAAGTAAACTGCTCATTAGGGGGGGTTATTGAATCCAGAGAGTCAGGAGACGCCGGATTGCCCCCTCCTGGAACTCTCGTGTTAATCTAGAGACTGGATGCGAACTATGTTTTACTTGCTGAGAAGCAGTGAGAGGACATCCAAATAACTTGGGACTTGCCAGTAAGCCTATCTTCGTTTTCTTCTATTAACATTTCGTTTTCGGAAGCCAAGGGGTTTTGCTTTGTTCGCCAATCACGGAGGTAGCGCACTTCTGTCTACCATTGTGTATACCTGTTGGAAACTTAGGGGGAAGGAAGCCATTATTTCACGGAGAACTGAGTGTTTGAAGTATCCAACATTCTTTAAGGAACTATTGAGTGTGTTTTTGGTATGTATGATACTCATGTGGTGGAGGAGTACGGGCTTATGGTAAGGTGGCTCTAAGAATAATATGGTTATAGTTCTTCTCTCTTTTAGCTCAGTTATATATATATATCAGAGGAGAGAAGAATCTCAGAGGAGGGAAGGGGTCATCTCCTGAGCATTATCAGGTACTGTTTTTAAGTCAAGCTAACAGTAGAAGAGAGTAGATAGAAAAGAGGTGTGTACTAACGTGTGTCCTCTTTTGTTACAGGTGTTCCTGTCTCTGCTGCTCCTACCCGTACCTATCCCTCGCTTGACTGCCTTTGTGCTCTGGATGTTTTCTGCTAGTCAGAGTGCAGGGACGTCAGGAGGTGGACCCCATTTGAGCATCGTTCCATCCTCGAGGAGCTAGCAGCCGTGACAGGCTTGCAGTTGCTGCTTCTGTCTGTGGTGGAGGTAAATGACTGACTCTTTTTGCTTTGCTGTGGTATGCTGCTTGTGAAGAATCTCCAAGGGCTTGTGTGTGCTGGCCTCCTGTTGGAAGTCTCAGGGAGATAAAAGACTTCAATCTAAGAAAAATATAACTGCCATGGAGGAGAGCTGGAGAAGCTGTGTAAGGAGCTCTGCCCCTAACTTGTGTGGTGTAGAACGGCCTGCAGTGGTTTCTCCTGCCTTGAGCAGAAATAGGACTGGAATGTCCTGGTACCTTTCTGATGGTGAGGAAACAGGGAAAGCATGTGAGGAGCACCATATTTTCTCATATGGTGGCAAGGAAGGTTGCCCAGTGTACCAGGAAGTGTATGATGAGCGCTTTTATGGGGCAACCTTCTCCCACTACAATCAGTGTGGGAGGTGCTCCTAATGGAGCCAGTTGTCAACTCAAGAGGCCAGATGAGTGCCACAAGCTGCCGGACAGGTTTTAGAGCCGAGAAGGGGAGAGCTTAAGCGTGAAGGTGCTCTCCCCTCTCCCCAGCCTCTATCACATGCGCCCACCCGGTCCGAGAAGCCGTAGAGAGAAAGAGTCGCAGCAGCTATTGACCACAGGAGAGGTGAGGGCTCAAATCAGCGAGTGCTGACACTCCCTCGTCAGTGCCGGCAAGAGGGAGGCGTCCCACCAAGCGCAGGCAACCCCTGGGTGCAAGCATAGGGAAGTTGGTCTAAGGCATGCTGCCTGGTGACTGCCTGGATTCTCTGATGTCATACCCGGAAGCAAACGGGGATGCAGCATCATCTGTGGCTGCCCGGCCAAGCAAGCCAGCACCAGCAGAGAAACAGCCAGGGGTGGGGCATTGTGAGGCGTTCCCTGGGCAAACCAGAGTGTCGCCCGCATTGCCCCAGCTCCAAAGGCCTAACGGGGCCGCACACCAAGGAGATGATCAACTCCGCCCGTCTCGAGACCTGTTGAGGAGCTCCCCATGAGGCAGATGTGAGTCCGCTGGACACCTTGTTTTGGTTTAGTCAAGATCACAGGGCAGCCGCGCGGTGTCATTTGAAAGTAGGGGGACCCAGCGAGGTCTCCCCTGTGAGTACACCTTGGAGGGCATTGTGTTTTTGGGTCGACATTACGGGGGTACGGCTGGCCCCATAGGCCCAACCAGAGTGGCCGGGCCTCTCTGCATATTCCTCTTTGGCTGAGCCACGTGTTATGGGCAGCTGCCACTCCCTTTTGGGTGCATTGTTTTGCAGGCATCACGGGCTAAGACCTCGATGGAGGCCCCCGTTCTATAAGGTTATCCTTGAACTGTACACTAATGGTTTTCATCATGTTTACATGATGGGTGCAATCTGAAAGTATTGACTTAGTGCACTAACTGGGATATTCCCAATGTTTCCTTGATGATTTTTATGACATCTGCAACCTGTCATTATTTATTGTGATGTTTTATCTGTAATAATTATGACGATTGCCTAGTTGGCAAGTAATGTATGCGATTGTGGTCTAATGTGCTGTACATACTACAAAGAGATTTATGGTCTATGTGTTTATATATAATACAGTTATATTGTTATATAACCTTGTGTGGAGGCTCTTTTTGTGGTGTGCCTAGTGTGTCGCTGGTGTGTGTGCTGTGCAACCGCTTTACACATTGCCTCTGGGCTAAGCCTGACTGCTCTGCCATGCTATCAAGGGAGTGAGCAGGAGTTATCTTGTGTGTTTAACTCCTTTACCCTGACTAGAGTAGTGGATTCTGCCGGGCTTACTTGTATACACAGACCCTCCAGGATTTCGCGATTTCGCGGCAAACTGCGAAATCGTCACTTTTGTAAAAATGCAGCGATTTTTACAAAAGTGCCCATGAAATCGGCACATTTGTAAAAAGTCTGCGATTTTTACAAAAGAGCTGGTGGTTGTTGAGGGCTGTTATTGATGAGTATATTTCTGATAGTTTCTGAAAGTAAATGTTTTCAGAAAGCTGCTGAAGTTGAGGTCAGTGATTGTTGAAAATAGTTAGTAATGCGCTGAAGTGGAGATTAATTAGGATGTAGAAAATGGTACAATATTTTGGTGAAATTTAATATTGGTGACAATTTTGCCGAAAAATCAAGGTCAATGTTTCCCAAAGCTTTTGAAGCTAATAGTCATGATTGTTGAAATATTTTAAAATATGCGAGGTTCTGCTGCAAACCTTGCTGTGGTAATTGTCATATTACCATCAGAATATAGGCACCCATACCAAAAGGAACTTTCACTCAATCCATTATGAATACATAATTCCTTAATACTGTGGCACACTTACACACGTATTTTTATTTTACAAAGGTCCTGGGTTAAAGTGATAACAAAAGGAAATAAATTACACAGGCTCGAGATAAAGGCTGTGTTTTTCCTTCTTCAGAGTCCAGCCGGACCTAGAAGCGTTTATTTTGGAAAACAATTTGTCAGCATAGATAGAATTTAGGCGAAACCAGGTCGCACATGAGTAACTGGGCACAAGCCTGTACCTATTCAGAAGAAGACAATACAGGGGAAAAGGAAAAAGAATTAACAGGCAAACAAGGAGAAAAGGTGGCTTATAACATAATGCAAACAATTTTTGAATAAGCACAAACCCACAGTAACTACCGTAAAAATTGCAAATCATAACACGAGCAGTACTGTAAAACTTTTGACTGTTTTACAGTACTGCTCGTGTTATGATTTGCAATTTTTATGGTAGTTACTGTGGGTTTGTGCTTATTCAAAAATTGTTTGCATTATGTTATAAGCCACCTTTTCTCCTTGTTTGCCTGTTAATTCTTTTTCCTTTTCCCCTGTATTGTCTTCTTCTGACTAGGTACAGGCTTGTGCCCAGTTACTCATGTGAGACCTGGTTTCGCCTAAATTCTATCTATGCTGACAAATTGTTTTCCAAAATAAACGCTTCTAGGTCCGGCTGGACTCTGAAGAAGGAAAAACACAGCCTTTATCTCGAGCCTGTGTAATTTATTTCCTTTTGTTATCACTTTAACCCAGGACCTTTGTAAAATAAAAATACTCAGTTCTACCCGTGGTCCTTGGCCATTTTTACGGGTTCCCTTGTACACCAATACCTACACTTACACACGTGGCTGTTCGTTTGTAAGGATAAGGAAGTCCAGAGTGAACAGATTTCTTCTCATTTACTTTATTAAACCAAATATGAAATTGGAAACCCCCCAAAACTCAACTCTTTTACCCGAAATGCAGTACTCTTTAATATTAGGGACGGGCAAAGTTGGCCGACTTGCAACTTCATCAACATTTTTAAAGTTTGCGAGTTGCACAAAGTTCTAAGTTAGCAGAGTTAGAAAAAGGAAAGGCAATTTTAGCAGCCGTTTGCAGCAGCAAGAAACGGTCCTCATTGCCTTGAGGGAATATAAGTGAGTGTGGGTAGACTGGCTGAGTATAGTCTCTTAAATAATACTCATTCATAAGCAACATTTTCTTCTAATTTTTATATATTATATTAGTACTTTTACCATTGTCTCCACCAAAAATTGTGAACCCATGTACTATAACTATTTAAGCATCTTTACCACACAGAGGTGAGAATTTTTAATGAAATTGCATGAAGGGACTCCATTTTCACTTTAAGAGAATATATGTTTCAATTTGTTATACAACATGCCGAAAAGAATGTCAAATATCAGGTATATTTTAAAGATTAAAGATTATTTTGCAAATAGGGTGAATAAAGCTGTGAACTAGTGGCAGGTTTCATATATGGAAAATGAGTTGGTGATGCATTATACCATTATCTTGCTTACTTTTAAACTCTGCAACACAATGCCATTTCCTATGGGATGCTACCAGGCCATCTTTGATGGGCTTCTCGGAACCTATACTAAAGCAAATGGAGGATTGCATTTCCAAGGGATAACAGCCTTCACCTGTGGGCTGTTTCCTCTGTTCCATATCCCAGGTTGCCTATTTCAAAGTGGAATACTCTGCTAAAACAGTTTCCATTGATATAAGGCTGAAAATGAATGATTAGGAGTAAAATAAAGCGCTGCAAAAATGCCGCTAAATTTCCATATTTGTGCCGCTAAATTTGCTAATCCATGCCGCTATATCCTGGGGGGTCTGTATTATACACTAGCCAACCAGAAACCACATTTTTAACAAATTCAATTGGAAGGTTGCAACCAGCCTAACACCCTGGAACACACTATAGCCACATGGAAGACAGTAGGGCTTGCACACATAATTTTGTAGGGAAAAAAGTGCTTTGGAGATTGGTGTATATGTGTCCAGGAGCAAAGCAACATAAACTATCCCCATGTGCTAGACAATCCAAGAGGCAGTTGAAGTGGCTCTCACACCAACAACAAAGTCATACAAGGGCTGTTACTGGTGATCCTACCCGTAGAACAAACCACCCGCTTCCAGAATCTCAGGATAGAATATAGACCAAGTATGGGCTCAATCCAGAGAAGACATTTTGAATGCAATATAGCAGAAAAAAAGAGACGGGAAGATCCGCACTGACACAGCGTGGCTTTCAAACAGGCCTCAAACTCATCCCATTAACTCAGGGGCACTTAATTTCACTCAACAGTGGGGCCCATGGCACCGCGAGTCACACATTCACACACAAGAACAAACTGACCCTGAATCAGTGAAAGGAGGACGAGCTGCTGGATGAGCGGGGCACCTCATTAATCTATACTCTATTTGTATACATTATATACATTTCAAATACTCAACAGTCATAAGGAATAAAATATCAAGGAACTCTGCTATTTGGTCGATGGACCAACTAGTAGGAATCAGTTAATGAGGATTAAGCCCAGCTTAATCACAATATTCCCATAACTTCTTAACATTTGATTGTCATGACTTTTTATTCTAATAAAAACAGACATGTTTATATTTTATGGAGTTTTATCCAGATTCCTTTAGGAAGAAAATATTTATTTTGCAAAATCTTATTAGACAAGCACATTCTAAAACATTATTAAATACATTTTAATAAATGAAAATTTTAGAAAACGCATTACCAATATGCCATAAAAAGATGACAGGACTGCATAGAACAGGTTCTCAAGCTGACTGTCTTTCTAACCTCCTCGATGTCTCCCTCCCGACATAGATTCTCCGCAATCAATCTCGTTTCTTTTCCCTATCAACGCTTAAAGTCCAAAATATTTCGAAGTCTCTTGCACCATAAAATTGTTCAAACCGACAGCATGTCGTGGTGCAAATAAAGTCCACGGAACCAAACACTTGACACCTCATTCCCACAGGCTCTTTTATACCCTTTTTACTAACTATCTAAACTCAAATTTGAAACTTTTAGGGTCCCCACTCATTTCTCATTGGTCCTTTAGAGGGGTGGTGATGATCACCTCATGTCCTCCTTGTTTGAACCAGTTTGTGAATTTGGACAGTCATTTTCAGGCATTCTCATGACTTAATGTTCACATTTGTACTTGTCATTCATTGTCATGTAACCATTTCAAGCATTCTAGTTTCAACTTCTTCCCAGACTTTTAAATGCAGGCAACTTTGGCACAACTCCCGTTCATAGGCCAGGCTGGCCTTGACATCTCTTGCTCTGGGCATAGGCCATGATCTCGTAGCTTTTTATTTATATTGCGCATGCGTGGGGGCAATCTTTGGAATCCAGTTCCACCATTGCGTTTAAACAGCCACTTTCAGACTAGGCCGCGCAGGCCGCAATGGGAACTAATATGAAAACAAACACAACAGAAATTAGATATACATAAGCACAAAACAAGTACGTTTATTCAGTTATCTCTACAATATCACAGTTCTATTTTAGTATGACTCATTGTTTTTATTAGCAAATTATTGTTTTGCAAAAGAGCTGTTAGTTTTCCCGCATGTTGTGTCCAATTCAGGTGCTCTTGATTGATTAATTTACATACTTCACATAATTAATATTATTATGGTTTTGAGAGAATGACTTTACAATGGGTACACAAACATCTTTGTCTCTCCCCTGCTCCATCAATTCCTCCTTTGGTGATTTTATAACCACAAATCATCCCAGCTAAATTTCTAAAAACATGTTTCAGGTTCTTTTTCTTTGTTATAGCTTAAACATTACTATCTTTCATACTTTGTCTTTTTGAGTTGTTATACACTTTCTCCTCATACTCTTCCAAGCTCTATTTCTTCTATTTCATGTTCTCTCTGTTTATTTTTCTCAATTTTCTTTTTTATCTGTTTTTCAGTTGCTCTTTTCCCAACACATATGTACACTAATCTTAGTATCAATGCTATTAATATTACTATTGTTACTGGTATTAAAATTTTCCCTATTAATGAACTACCTATTTCTGTAAAGCACTTCTTTACAGTAGAAAAACTCTTACCAAGTTTCTCTACAACACCATCAACCTCCAGTGAAGTAATTTCTTTATGTAATTCAGTTATGTTCTTAATATACCTTTGAATGTTCTGACTTTTGTCAGGTATGTAGGGACAACAGTGTTGCACTTTCAGTACTCCTCAAACTCCCCCTTCTTTTACTAATAAACTATCAAGAGCAAATCGATTTTGCATCGACATAGCTCTCATGGCAACCATTTCGGTATTTACAATTAAAAATCCTCCAGCAGCATTTGTTGATAAACGATCTACTATCATTGTGTCACGAAGGTACCCACCTGAGCTCCGGTTAGTTCCTTTCCTGATGCTGCTGGTTCCCAACTCTACCTGAAACCAGCCAGAACAGCAAGGGGGTAATGCGTTTGCAATTCTGTCTGATCCCCGTGGGAAGGGGGAATGGGAGAGAGAGAGACAAAACACAGCCAACTGGTGTCGGTTTCAGGAACAGATTCTACTGTGTGTCTCTCAGTGAAATGATTCTAGGGTCGCTAGTACTTGATTTGGCCAATGTATTGGAAGAATGTCCTAAAACAAATAACACATATACACATGTAATGATTTGTGTGTTTTTCTAACAATAATAAAGCATTCAACTTCTAACGCGCAATTATGTTCTACACTTTAGACATACCCTTAATTGTGGAATCTGGGTTTGGACACTTCCTAATTTGTAATTCTGCGAATGGGTTTTTCCAGAAAACTTACTTGACCTTTCAGAGAAATAAACAAGCAATAAACAATAGTTATTTGTATTGTCTCTACAGTTTGCTAGTTGAATTATCAAATGAGATTGTCTAGAATTTCTCATACCTTGCCAGCACAAGACTGTGGTCCTACAAAGGGAGTCAAGAAAGGAAATAAAAAAAAAAAAAAATATATATATATATATATATATATATATATATATGTAACAAAAATAATGAGCTCTTTTTGCTTTGGGCGCACCAAATTCGTAATGAAATGTCTTTTCATCACACTCTTATATAGTCTTTCACAGGCCTCAGAGAAACATCTTGCAATAAACTATGCAAAGTATGTCCTGTTTCTTCTCAAGGATATTATCTTCTTTTACGTTTTTCCAGAAGTTCAAAGATGTCTTTTTTTTAAAAGTTCCAAAGCTATTAAACATAAAATCAAAATTTGTTCTTACCGGTTCTTCAAAAGCATTGAAGTAAATTGTACCGCAAAATTTCTCGAAGGGTTGCTAAGCATCCGTCTTTGTTGATTCTTTCCCTTTTGTTTTTGCAGGATTCCAAAAGGAAGCAAGGCGAGCGGAAGAGGATCTAGCCGGAAGTCCTGCAGAGAAGAAGCTCCCGGGAAACTGGAATCAGGAAGAAGAACGCCGCGCAAGCGGAGAGGCCAGCCGGATGTCTTCCCCTGGAGACTAGAACAGATGAGATGGGGTCTCAGGCTGATCACAACATGGAGACAGGTAGGTAACGCTTTAACAAAAAGCGAAGCACTGAGAGAAGACGGGTGAGGGTTCAAATAGGTACCGGGCTCATGTTTAGCAAACAGTTGAAACGTGCCCTGAAATATTTTGATTTGCATACATGTTTTCAACGGAGCAAATACCAGGTGTCTTAGAACGTGTCCGGATAATTACCAAAGCCTCAGTCTTGCCAAAAGGAAAATCATACTACCAACAAGCATTGATTATAACAATCGGCATTTCACTGATATATGCATGATACTGAAGCCATAAAAATAAACAGCATTTGGACAATTAAGGCACAAGGAAATAGTGAAGTCTTAGTTTTGGGAAACATCTGATTGTTGTACCAATAAATGATGAATTTTAGGATTTCCTGGATATGCAACCTAGGTTTTTGGCAACACATTGATACTTTTCAAATTTTATTTGCATTAAATGATATACCCACTGCTGGTATTAATGCTCCAAAAAAGTCACCTATTATTTCTGCAAAACTTTCCCTTCTCCTACGTGTTAATGGTTTACCTACCTCATAAATTCCTTTAGTTCCTCTATCTACATGAAATATTTTTGGAAAGACCAGACCTACATAACAAGTCCTGTACCAATGATCAGACAACCTATAATAAGCTTTGTTTCCACATGTAAAATAAATCCCTGGAAATACAGGGTCATTTCCACCTTTAAATCCCCATCCCCAATGATTATGTACGTGTCTTTACATTCACTTGTACCCACAAAATAATTGTCATACATAGTGTTATCTCTACGAATACATAATTTCCCTTGTTGAGGCAAATCTAAGCCTAATGCTACATTAGTATTACTCTTTTCATATTTTCCATCCTCGAAATTCCATGGTGGTGTTTTCACTTTTCTTTCTATTGTTTTTCTCTGATATTTATTCCTCCTGTTTTCAACCATATCTAAAAATGCCTTTTCCTCCTTGCGCATTTTGCATGTTAAATTATATCTAAAAGCATAGTCCTCCCCCCACCCCAAATCACCGACATACAGCAGAGGGAACATGGCGACCGTCAGTGGTTGCTGAACGGTCGTGGATCTCCCACCACCCTATGTCGGACAGGAGCGGTGTAAGGACGAGTGCTTATATTTTATAAAGACTACTATGAGGCGAATATAGTTCAGGAGCTAAGTTTGACCCCCCCTACTTACGACCTTGTTATTCTTGAGCGTCTTTCTCCCGGTCTGTGACTCTGCTGCTTCCCGGAGCCTTTCTCTGCTCGCGGCTTCGTTTGTTACTCTTGAAGCCATCTCTTTTTCTGCCCTTGTCTCGGCAGTCACCCGTGACTTCCCCCGTATTCGCGGCTTCATTTCTCTTCGTCAAGCGCTTTTGTTGGCCCCCCCGCTGGGTAGACGCTGCGGCCGTGGCGGTGGCTCCCGGAATTGCTGAGCCGCCTCCGCAAGGCGGGATCAGGGCGGAGGCGGCGCTGCGGCTTGCAAGGGGACGCCGGGCAGCGGCCAGGTTTGGATTTCCTGGCACTGGAAGCCCTCTTGTGATTTTGGCGCCTACAAAGGAGACGGACAGCGAAAGCGGAGCGATAGGAGATGAAAACCTCCTACAGATGCAATCGGTAAGGAGGAAAAAGAAGGGGGCACGGGTGCTGAGAAGGAATTGCAGTGTTACCACGAGTGCTACTACGAGGAAGGCTGGAGATGCTAAACCTGGGGCTTCCACGCCATCGCAGGTAGAGAGTCCCTTAGAACCCCAGGAAAATTCAGAAACCAGAAATGGGGGGGGGAAATTTATCATCAATAAATAATACTGTAACCAGATATACCCTCCGGAGTAAAGGCATTAGGGGGCAAGAGCTGTCTACCACAGAGAGTATCCAAGGAGTCATCATTCCGAAAATTTTAAAAGCGGAGAAAGTGATCCCCCATATACACGCGGAGGAGTGCAAACCTGATAGAGCAAACAGCAAAAAACAGTTTAAACAGGTTAGCGCAGTGAGTTCTCGCATTACTCCCTCCCTTCGCACCTATTTTAAGGTACAAGCTCAAGCTCAAAAAGCCCAAGAAGCTCAAAGTACTCAGGCAAACCTAGATACTGCGAATCCGGATACAGGGCCCCTGGAAAAATTGAGTGCCAGAGGAGACTTTGAGGCTATAGAGCACAGTGAAAATATGATATCCTTGGAAAATTGTTTTTCCGTTCTAGCAGGGCTGGAAAATGATGAGGGCATGCTACAAAACGAACAAAATCTAGGAGCAGTGCAGAAGTCCTCCAATACTAGAAATGCAACAGTTACTATTAGCACTTCTCTCTCTCCAGATACTCCTCAGAGTTCTGACACCATGCTTGACAGCCCGCTAACTAGCCCAAGGGGGTGGTCTCCCAGAGCAAGAAACAGGGTCCACTACTAAAACAGAGAATCTGCTCTTAAATCCGATTACGGAGATGAGAGAAACATTTACGATATCTTAAACTAATCAATTAAAGATTCAGGGGACTTGCGAGACTTAGGAAACTAAAATAAATGATGTTATGGGTCGAGTTGAGGCAGTTAAAGCAACAGTGGAGAGTCTCTCAAAGCAAGTGGCAGAAAACACGGGGGAGATTAAGAGATTAAAACTGAAGGATAAATTCTTTGCTGACAAACTTGAGAGTCTGGAGAACAACGCTAGGAGAAACAACATCAGGATTTTAAATATTCCAGCGGACCTGGAAGGGGGACATATAAGGTCCTTCATAATCGATCTCATAAGTGATATCCACCCCGAAATCGAGAGAGCGACCCTACAAAATGACATTCAGAGAATCCACCGAGCCCCTTTTAACAGATGGCCGGGAAACAAAACGCCAAGGAAAATACTAGTGAATTTTAAAACATATTCCGTAAAAGAAGCTGTCCTCTCTCAGGGGTTAAAAAGGGGGGATTACAATAAGGCAAATTGGTCCTTCCGTGTTAGATCGGATATTTCACTTACCACTCAGGATAGGCAATGGGAATTGGGAAAACAGATACGGGAATTGGGAAAACAGATACAGGAATTGAAGAGCCTAGGGGCCACCGCTAAACTCCAGTTCCCTGCCTCCCTGAAGGTTATGTGGAAGAACAAAATGTTTCAGTTTAAAGATCAGGAAGAAGTTAGCTCCTGGATACTGCAATTTAAAAGCTCATCAAACTAAGGCATAAAACTTTAACATATACATAATATTCCTGTTCGACTTGGGGGGGATAGAGTCCAAAGGAGAGAGGTGTCCAGCACGCCCCTAGAGATGAGGGAGGGTTCCCCAGATAGGGAAGTGGGGGAGGTTTTAAGGATACGCACCAGAACATAAATAACATAAAAGAAAAAAATGTTTGCTTCACTGGGTCGGGGAGCATTTTGGGGGGGAAAAAAAATATGCCCTCATTCTCAAAAGTGTGCTCAGAAAATATGGGATGCTATGGCCAAAGAGCCCATTCACACAAGGGGTTTCTGTTTTCTGTAAACCATGGGTAGCTCTCAAGTGTTAAGGATTCTATCCTGGAACGTGAATGGGCTCAGGTTCCCTGTCAGAAGAAGAAAAGTTTTAGAATATCTGCGCCTCACCAACCATGATATTATTTTTATTCAAGAATAACACCTTTTAAAAGAAGAGTGGGCAGATATACTGAAAAACCATAAATGGATTGAATACTGCTTCTTTTCAACACAAACGGTCCTGACAAAAGGTGTAACTATTATTTTCAGGAAGAGCAATTGGGTAACCATTGGGAAAGTTGTGGCAGACCCCCATGGCAGATGGGTAACTATCAGGGCAAAGATTAGAGCCACTTGAGTAACTTTTTCTAGCTATTATGGCCCGAACACTGACGATCTGTACCATCTTCAATCTCTGTTTCTCCAATTAGTCGATGTAAACGACCAAATCATAATAGGAGGAGATTTTAATTTAGTATTAAATCCCATTAATGACTCTACGTCCATGAGAGCTGCAGGGGCAACTCCAAAAATCTGCAAAACACTTAAACATCTAATGACAGAGGGGGGTCTCATAGACATATGGAGCCAAAAAAGGCTTGTGTCATGGCCGGCAGGGGGAAAATGCACCTACAAGAACATGATCACCAATCAAGAATCGATTTTTTCCTGGTGGACTGTATCCCCTGTAGAGATACGAATAAAATCATCCATCTACCAGAGCACTTATCTGATCACTCTGCCATCTCATTAGAAACTACATTATCACAGCATCCTACCCCTCGCAGATGGACTTTGAATCAGGTTATACTCCTTGAACCCTCAATTATTGACAAGTTGAAAATAGCCACAACAGAGTTTTTTATATTCAATAAAAGCTCAGCAGCTCTCACCACTGTCTGGATTCATACAAGACCTTTCTGAGGGGACTATTAATCTCCAATCTGTTTTACATAATAAAAAATCTAGAGAAGAAATTGAAAAAATAGAAGCCAAAATTGCCCAAAAATCTTTAATAGCTGAACAAGTACCAACTGACCCGGCTATTCTGCAACAATGATCTCTGGCTAAAAATGAGCTAACAATTTCTTAGAGGCTAAAACCAAAAAAAAATGGGAGGCAAGTAGATTTGCCGACCACGAATATGGTGAGGGGTGCGGAAAATTTCTGGTGTGAATAACAAAATCGGACCTGGACAGAAATATCGTGATAAGCCTTAAATGCCTTAACACTGGGATAATCCTAGACGAAGACATAGATATTGAAGAAGCCTTTGTCAACTTCTTCAACTTCCCACAGTATCCGTTATGGACAGGGAAAATCTGAGCGACCAGATCACGATAGGAGAAGTGTCACAAGTAATTAAAACACTAAAAAAAGGGAAAGCTGCAGGCCCCGATGCCATCCCTAATGAACTATATATTGCTCTGCAAGACGAACTGGCACCTTTTCTATGTCAACTTTTTATTCATTGAAGTACCACCATCGTGGAATGAGGCAACTATTACTTTAATTCTGAAGCCAAAAAACCCCCCACAAAACTCCGAATCCTATAGGCCCATCTCGCTTTTTAACAGTGACCATAAAATCTATACCCAAATCCTCACTAAACGACTTGATAAAGTTGCAGGCTTAATAATACATCCCAATCAAAAGGGTTTTGTAAAAGGAAGGCAATTGAAAGAGCTAACACAAGATCTAATTGGGACGATAGATCTGGCAAACATATATCAGACTCCATTGGCAGTATTAACATTCAACGCTGTCAAGGCCTTTGATAGGGTCTGTTGGCCCTTCTTAATAGAAGTAATTAAACGCTTCGATTTGGGAGGAAGTTTTGTAGCAGCAGTTAAAGCTCTCTATAAAGATCCCTCGGCAAGGGTACTTGTTAATGGAAACCTAACAAAGCAATTTAAAATCTTCCGAGGGACTTGACAAGGCTGCCCCCTTTTGCCTCTCCTATTCAATCTCTACATAGGTCCCCTGCCTGTAAATTAAGATCATGTCAAACTATTCCACCTTTCATCTGTATGGATTGGGAGAAAAGATAGGGCTCTACGCAGATGATCTTATGATTCTGACAGGGGACCTGGAACAAGCACTTCCAGATATCTGGGCACAGTTAGAAAACTTCGGGAAGGTATCTGGCTATTCCATAAATCAGCAGAAAACAGAGCTGATGTTGTGGAATTCCCCCTATAAGAGCACGCTTTTAAAACACAAAGCAGATATCTTGGGGTTCAAATAACAAAGGATATTGATAAGATAGCTCAATTAAATTTGAAGAAAACTTTGAGCAGTGTAAAACAGCAAATGCTGGCATGGGAGAAACTTCCTTTGTCAATTATAGGCAGATCTAATTTATTAAAAATGTCGATCTTACCTAGGTTTACTTTTTTATTTGACACCATTCCCCAAGAGTTTCCTAAAGCCTGGTTTAAGAAAGCACAAGGGCTCTTCTCCTCATTCATTTGGGGAAGGAAGAACCCTAGAATTTTGCAACGGAAACTTAGGAGGAAAAACTCTAATGGTGGCATAGCTACACCGGATTTATATCTCTACTATTGTGCTTTCCAACTCAAAGGTTTCGCCAGCTTCTTAACAACTCCCAGACATATTCACCTCTTTTTGTAGCCTTAACAAAAGCATATAATTCTCAAGCCGACTCTTTTCTTTTAAAATTTGGCCACCCCAAATTCTACAAAAAGGTCAGGTTGAAGATTACTACTGCTGCCCTT
Source organism: Lissotriton vulgaris (assembly GCF_964263255.1). NCBI lineage: Eukaryota > Metazoa > Chordata > Amphibia > Caudata > Salamandridae > Lissotriton > Lissotriton vulgaris. The sequence continues at coordinate 412,301,092 of NC_141698.1, forward strand.
AAAGCTTGGGTTCAAGCAAGGACACTATTTGATATACCGTACTACAATCAAGAATCACCAATTTGGGACTCCCCTGTTACCCCGGCATGTCTGCAAGACACTCTGACCCTACCATTACGTAGAGCCGGGATAGTAAAATGGGGAGAGTTAATAGTATAAAAGGACCTAATTCCATGGCAGTGTTTCTCTGCTTTAACAAATAACACTGTCTCAAGATTTAAGTACGTGCAAATCCCCGGCTGGTCAAGATCAATCAGAAATGAACTAGAAGGAAATGGGGAGGTAATACAATTAATCACCACAAGATCAACACGAAAAGAAGTGGCAGCATGGTATTGGCGACTGATTGATACCGGAGACAACAAAGCAATCCCATAGACAGAGAGCTGGAAGAAGGACATGCCGGACGATGACCTCGACACTCTCGGGCATGTATCCATGTCTACTCTTTGGTCATGTGTGAAAGTTGCCTCTCTGAAAATAAACCATATTTTTACTGTTCATAAGGCGTACTGGACACCTTTGAAACTTTCCAAAATGGGAAACGGAGTGGCAAAGAAATGCCCGAAATGTGGTGAAATCAATGTAAACGAGGTACACATGTTTTGGCAATGTCCTTCGATCAAGCTCTTCTGGGATCATGTGAATAATATTATCTCTGAAATTTTGGGTAGAACGGTGGGGCTAACCACATCAACAGTGATTTTTGGGGTAGGTGTAAATGAGACAGAAAATCAGGTCTTCTTTAAAAGAAGACCTGATTTTCTAACACAAACTCTACCTCAGGGAGGATGCGGTGCAAAGGAACTTTGTCGTCGCACACCCACTCAGCAAGTATGGGAGGGAGGGGGGTGGGAGGGGAGGGCAGGGGAAGAAGGGGAGGGAGGGGGAGCGGGGAGCACATACATGGGGTTACTTTCTTTCACTATCTCTTCTACTACTCTTTCTTCATAACTTCCACACTTCCATCTAGGAGCAAAAAGCGCAGGCGTAAGCACAAGCACCCACAAGCAACCCAAGGACCAGGGAGAGGCAGCCAGAGCAATCCACACAGAGCAAGGCCACACATATCGCAAGATGCACTGCAACACAAATGACACACAACAACCAGACAAACCTCTCAATTGATATTAAGATAGTATCCCTAAACGTCAAAGGTCTCAACAGCCCGGTGAAAAGAAGGAAAGTGCTTGAACACCTCAGGAAACTTAAGAGCGATATCTATGTACTCCAAGAGACAAGACTAGAAGCGCCTCAAAGCCAGCTGGATAGGCGAAGTTAGAGGGTCACCAGCACAGAACAAGAAAAATGGGGTGGTGACACTAACTAGCAAGAACCCCAAGCTAACAGTGGTGGACTCACAGGAAGACACAGAGGGGAGAACTCTAGTGACTAGCCTAAGAAGGGCCGGGGAAATCATTCATGTGGCCAACATCTACGGCCCAAACACTGACGATAGGCCCTTCTGGGATGGGGTGGGAGCATAACTACACACCCTACCACTAGGCGACCTTCTTATCGTCGCTGGTGATATGAACCAGGTTCTAGACCCAGCGATTGACAAACACCCACACAGACCGAGCCAAGCGACACACAAAGGGAACATCCTGAAAAACCTGTGCTCCAAACTCAGGACCCATGGCGTCTCAGTAACCCAGACGCTAGAGAATATGCCTTTTACTCCAACCCACACAACTCCTACAGCAGAATAGATTACATCCTCATATCGTAAACACACACCCACCTCATAGACCACACGGAAATTGGGCCTCGGACAATCTCAGATCACTCGCACATAAGCCTAACCCTATCAGGGAAGCACAATGAGAAGCCAACTCGATGATGGCGCTTTGATGACAATCTGCTCACCAACATCTCAGCGAAAGCAGAGATAGAAGCAGCAATAAAAGAGTACATGACAATTAACGACACCCCTGAGATAGACAGAGAACTGCTATGGGATGCCTTAAAACCCACCATTAGAAGGAACGTTATGACAATCAAGGGCAGGCTGAACAAAGAAAGAAACAAAAAGATTGCATACCTAGAAAAAGAAATTAAAAACCTAGAGAACGGCCACATAGCAAACTTAGAAGATAAGAACACCCTCACCAGCCTAACTAAACGGAAGTATGAACTCAACAGAATACTGAGTGAAAGAGCAGGGACCTGGATTAATAAATACAAAGCTATTAACCTGTGCACCGCAAACAAAGCAGGGGAAAAACCTAGCATCCTACCTCAAGGGGAAACAGAAACAGCACTCGATAGGGGCCATCAAAGACAGACATAACAAGTCCCAGACTGCAAACAAAGAGATTTTGGAGGTCTTCAGAGACTTCTACGAGGGACTATACATGAGAGACAAAACACTAAAAGACGATGGGGGCAAAGAACTATTAGAACACATATCCACACCGACGCTATCAGACAAGGAACGAGACATCCTCGATCTAACCATAACGGAGGACGAAATAGGGAGAGCCACTGCGAGCCTAAAAGACAACAAGGCACCAGGGCCAGACGGCTTCACGGCCGGCTTTTACAAGCAGTACTTGCACATTCTCAAACCCGCGATGAAAAAAGTCTTCACGAAGTGTGTCCAGAATGGACGCATGACACCGTCAATGGCGGAAGCAAACATAATAGTAATACCAAAGGAAGGCAAGGACACAAACCAGGCAAAGAACTTTAGACCAATCTCACTCATAAACGTAGACTGTAAAATCTACGCCAAAATACTAGCAACCAGACTCAATGCATACCTACCTAAGCTTATACACTGCTCCCAAGTAGGCTACGTTAAAAACCGCATGTCCCACGACAACACGAGGCTGCTATGCCACATAATAAACCACTCCTCCAAAAGCAGCAACGCAGCAGTCATGATAGCCTTAGACGCTGAGAACGCGTTTGACAGGGTGTCCTGGCCATTCCTAGACCAATGCATGGCAAAATTTGGGCTCGGACCCAACTATAGGAAGATGGTACTGGCCCTCTACACCGAAGCACGAGTGGTAGTAAACGGAGGTACATCAGAACTACTTCACCTAGGACGGGGGACTAGACAAGGGTGCCCGCTATCGCCAGCCCTGTTCCTGCTAGCGATAGAACCGCTCCTAAACATGATCAGAACTAACAAAGACATAGCAGGGATACCAGTAGAGGGAGAAACCTTTAAGTTAGCGGCATATGCAGACGACGTGCTAATAATCACTGAAGACCCAGAGAGATCAATCAAAGCGCTGATGGAAACGATAGAACAATATGCCCAGGTCTCGGGGTACAAACTAAACAGGGACAAATCCGAGTGCAAACCGCTGAACGTCCATACAACAAAAACGGTGTTAGGCTCGTCCGGCCTTACATGGCAACAGAAACCTATCAAATATTTAGGCCTTCTCTTCGAGAGGGACCTAAAAGCCACACTTTAGAACACAACGAACAAGCCACTCTTCAGAAAATTAAGGAAAGAGTAAAAGGATGGTCTCCCAAATTCACAACATGGTGGGGGAGAGTGGAAGCGATCAAAATGATTCTCACACCAATGGTTAATTACATGCTGAGCATGCTGCCACTAATAAACACAGAAGACTTCCATAAGAGACTAGACAAAATGCTGAATAACTTTCTGTGGAGGGGGAAAAAGCCCAGAATAAGCCTACACAAGCTCAGACTGTCCAAAGACCTGGGAGTCCTTAATATAACAAATTTCAAAAGATTCCAGAAAGCGTGCATAGCCAGACAGGGGCTCCACTGGCTCAACCCGAGACCGGAATACACCCCCGCGTGGCTGACACTTGAGCGGGGACTACTGAAAGGTTTGAATCCCATCGCCCTTCTCACCGCCACCCGACACCCAGCAATCAAGGACAACCCCGTCCTAAGGAACACAAAAACAGCGCTCTTAAGTGTTGATAAACTAATGGGAACAAGCATAAGAAAAACCCAATTCGAGTCCATTTGGCACAACCCCACAATAAAGTACAGGGATAAGACTCTGAACATGCATTCATGGTATAGACACGGCATCTCCACTGCCAGCAACCTTCAGAAACAAGGCATGTACCTAACTTTCGACACCCTTAAGGAAGAGCACAACCAACAGAGCATAGAACTGTACAACTTTCTGAAGATCAAGGTAGCAATAAGAAAGGCAAACCTCAACGGTCTAACACCATCACTCATACAGTACGCCTCCAACCTCAACATACTAGGACACCAAGTTGCACACCTTTACAAGGCCCTTTGCCCCAAATCCACCAAACTGAACGACAAAGTCACAAATTTTTGGGGCACACTAGCGGGTAGGGTGCTAAGTGAGGACGAGAGAGCCGAGCTATTGAGATCCACCTCCAGGAAAAAGGTAGCAGCAGCTCTAAACCAGACCAAATTCTGGCTAGTGCATAAGGCATACTGGACACCAGCCCGCCTAGCATCCATGGGAATCCGAGACAGCGATTCCTGCTGGAATTGCGACAAGGGGAAGGGAGACCTAGCACACCTACTCTTCCGCTGTTCTAAGGTTAGGGACTTCTGGAACAAAATTGGAACACTAATAAACGATATTACAGGGGTCACCATACACCTAGACTTCCACAGCCTGGTTCTGGGTTTCACATCCCCATCAATCACCACTATAGAAGACCGCGACCTCATCGACCTACTGCTGACAGCGGCAGTCAAAACAGTTCAAAGCAACTGGAAAGAACAGGGAAAGCCACGACTAAAGCATGGCTCAACTGGATCACCTTCCTACGAGGGGCTGACAACATCACAGCGACACACTCACCCAAAACACACAGGCAGTCAAATATGTGGGGTTCCCTAGACAACTACCTATCATCGCACAAACCCCCATAGGCGGCGGAGCTAAGCACAGAGCTTGTGGACGCTGTGCACCTCGCCTGTCTCTGTGCATACAACAGGAATGTAACCTGCAACGCTCCTTTCTTCTTCTTCCTCTTCTTCTTCCCTCTCACTCTCTATCCTCCGGGGCGTGGGACCAAGGATGACAACCACGCAACACAAAGGGACGGAGGACACCATCGTCAAGCAGAACTTGAAATTGAAAGACTGGCAATCGGACTAACCCCAATAAGACTGGAAGCTGGTAGCGAAATTCTCCAACCCCCCCCCCCCCCCCCCCCCCCCGGGCGCTTTTCTTTTTTCTTCTTTCCTCCTTATTTCTCTTTCACCCCCTTTTTCTTTTTTTCCTCTTCCTCCACCCATGTATATGTTATGCTCCATGTAAATATATATTTTTCTACAATAAATTTTTTTTTACAGAAATAAGAAACTCAGGTCTTCTCAATAGATCAGAGGGCACTACTTTTGTCTAAATTCTCATGGCACTCCGGGAAATTTATATTAAATCGGTTGTACCTAAAACACACTCACTAAATAAGAATGGATAAGCTCTGTCCAACGTATCTCAACTCTTGATCGAGTAAGTAAACGGGGTAAAAAAACAATATTCTCGGATCTCTGGGATAGTTGGTTTATATCTTTTGCCTCCGTTTAGGCTGGTTTTATTCTGTTTTTTGTTTCTTTCTTTTCTCTACTGTGTGCTTTTAATGGCAGGACATCTTTTTCTTACTGCTGGTCCAATGATTACAAATTTGCTCGTTTGGCCTAAAGGACAGAAAACTAGCTAAGGCTAGATGGGAATGGCCTAAATACAAGGAAGAGCCTTGGTTTTTTTCCACTGAAAACTGCTGCCGTAGATAAATACCCGGGGGCCTGATCAGCCCTTCCTTCTCTGAGAAGTGACTGGGTATTCTTTCTCCCTTTCCACATTTATAGTGGTTTGCAGTCTTTTTGGTTGAACAGGCTTTATTCTCCATACCCACAAGCTTTCTTTGATAAATGAGGACTTAAAAAAAAGCATATTCTAAAGTAATTTCTTTGGTTTCAAGAAAATATTCACCAAAAACTTTACCAGATTTCACTTTGTTCAATCCATGTGTTATAGAAGGGTTAGCAAAAACATCATCTACATCTGAATAATAATATTCTAATGTGCCTGTTTTGTAAAATAAGCTAGCTAATACACTACAAGTTATTCCATACGTCAAAGGAAGGTGATGATACGTAACACCCTCTGATGCAGGCGCAAGAAACTGCACACAAACATAGCAGTCTTGAATGTCCATAGTTTCCACATATTCATGTAATAATTAAAAAAATTATTTGAAAAATCATTAATTGATCTAACTCTACAAAGTTCAGTATTATCCACAATTTTTACATCAGTCCTTCAGTCATGTATCTTTCCACTCTTGGTTTTGTTATGTTCTCCATACCAATCTTCAGAACTTGGTCTAAATGGAATAATTATTGCTGAAATAACCCATATAAGCATTAATAAACCTGTACAATAAAACCACATTCTACACCATTTACGAAAAATAGCACATTTAGATCTTCCATTACCATTTTCAGAATTTTTTTTTTTAAACTAAAAACTCAAAGTCTTTTTCACACTTAAAATATGTGTCCTTTTAAATACGTCTCTTTTGTAATGTCTCCTTCACTCTTTGAAAGTATGTCTTTAAAATGTTCCTTTCTTTAGTAATGTCTCTTTCTTTCTATTTTGTCGACATCTTTTAATTTGTCATCTTTTGGTTTCCAGTACGAGCTCAGTTTATTTTTAATCACCCTTTCACTCACCAAATTCACATTGGTTCTCTTGACTGCTTTCCACTTCATCTATATCAGGCAGTGCAATGTAAGTTCATTCAGGTGATTTATATTTCAGGTTTGGTCTCATTGCTCTTTTTAGCCTTTGCAAAATTCCTTTATCTCTTTTTATTTGATCCTCTTGACTGGTTATTTCATTCACTTGTTCCTCTTTCTATTTCTATTCACATTTATCAATTTGGACTTCAGACCTTTGATTTCTTTAGGCCAATTATCTCCTTTTCTTGGCTTTTTATTTTCAGTCTTTATTATCTCACGTTCAGCTTTCCAAGCTCTTTTCCTTGGACTTTTTCTTTGATTTGTTTCTCCTTCACTTTCATCAGACTCTGTTCCGATCTTATCTCACTTCCTCCTATCTTGAACTTTATGATTTCCGGTTCCACAACTGAATTTCATTTTTCTTTTGTTAATTCAGTTCTTTTACAAGGATTTTTTTCATAACTGGTGCTTGGAGTCTCATTCTCATCGTGAGTTAGTTCCTTTTCACCAGTTTCAAGATTAGTATTCCGTCTCTCAGACGTTTCTGTTTGATTTGCTCAGCTCTCACTTTCACCAGTTTTACTTTGTTCTTTCTCAGTGTCCAAACTGGTATTTGAAACTTCCAGATGTCGACTTACAGGTCGATCTTCAAGATCTGGAATCCCAACTATCTCGATCTCTGCTTCTGATGCTGAACTTGTATCTGATATCTCCAGATATTGCCTCACAGGTCGAGCTTCCGGATCTGGAGTTCTGTCTATTTCACTTTCTGTGTCAGAGCCTGAACTAGTATTTGAGTCTTCCAGATGTCGACTTACATGTCGATCTTCAGGTTCTGCAACTTTGATTGTGTGGCTGCCATGAACCCACCTTTTCACACCTGCATACTTCACTGCTGTGGTGCTGACCAGGATCACTTGGCGTGGTTTGTCCCAACGCGGAACCAGGCAGTTTCTTCTTCTGTGCACCTTTATTCGAACCCAGTCTCCAGGACTCAGGTCATGAGCTGGCTGTTTTTCCTGAGTACTTGCATCAATTCCAATCTAGAGAAACACAGAAGTCACTACAGCAGCCAGTCCCTTACAGTAATCCAGTATAAGAGGAACATTTATAGTCAGTAGTTTGTTGACAGGTACAAATGCTTGTCTCATTACTTGTCCCATCAGTATTTCATGAGGACTCAAACCTGTTTTTCTGTCTGGTATGCTTCTTAGGGTCATTAGAACAAGTGGCAAAGCATCAGGCCATTTGAGTCCTGTGGCCAAACACATTTTTCCCAGTCTGTTTTTGATTGTTCCTTTTACTTGTTCAACTACCCCAGAAGCCTCTGGTCTGTAGGCACAATGCAATTTCTGTTGAATGTCCAATGCTTCACATTTCAATTGTATTATCTCATTTTGAAAGTGACTTCCTCTGTCTGTTTTGATCGTTACTGGAAATACAAATCTTGGAATGACTTCTCTCAACAAGAGTTTTGCTAAAGTGACTCCATCATTCCTCCTGGTTGGATATGCCTCCAATAAACAAAGAGAGTCGGAAGGTCTGTTAAACAACGTAGCTGAATCAGTGAGGTCCTAATAAAGTGACCCTTTTGGATTGCACTGAACCAGGCCCAGTGGTCACACGACACAAATATGTATTAGAAATCCTATCAGCCCACCCATCTGGTGGAGCCTCGTCATGTAGGACCTCTAACCAGGGTGGTGAGTCCAAGCCCAGATGAATTGGCCAGACAACACACACTACTGGTTCATCTTGTGAAAGTGTCCGTGCCACAGAGTGGTGCTGAAAAAGTGCAGTGCAAAACAGGGAATAAAGTGTAAGTGAACTAAAATGGCGGTCGAGGCAAAGGAAAAATGTTTTTATTAAAGGTATTCACCAGGACGCCAGATTAAAAAGAAGTGTAGAACAGTGTGACAAAATCACTGTGATGCTTTGCTGTGTTGTAAATTAGGCCAACATGTTTCTGCCGAAGGTGACACTACACCGGCATTCTTCAGGGCCAACTACAAAAAGATGTTGCTACTGCAAAGGTACACTTAGACAATTTAAAGTGAGACATAAAGAGGAACAGGCCAAAATGTTTGTTAAAGGCCTGTCCGTACTACTGGTGTGGTCAACTAGACCATCCTACCATATCCTCCGGATCAGAAGTTGATAGAGGAAGATATCCTAAAAATGAAAACACAAAAGGAACAACAATTGTTGTGCATTATACAGTCAAAATAGACTATTCACAATATCAGGACCAACAAATGAACTCAGCTAGGCAAGTCCCTATTAGGACGGCCATATATTATAAGGGTTTCATATTAAAGTAAACCACCAGTCAATTTCAATTTATAAACTTTATTCGGTTCTTAAAAAGACACCATAAAAGCACAGATACAACATACACAAGTTAAAAAGCAATATTAAAAAATATTTAGTCTAAAAAATATAAATGTTTCAGATTTTATGTACTTGATGGAAGGGCCAGGATAGTTTTAGGGAATTTAACTATCCAATGCAATTTTAAGGGACAATATCTCTGGTAGTCCTCAGTCTTGTTGCGATCCGAATGAAGTTTATCGTGCAGAATAAAGTGTAAGCGTCCTCTGCTTCCTTTAAAAATCTCAACGCCAGTTTTGCTTGCTTAAATCTTTGCTCTTTCAGGATACCCACCAGGAACTTGCGTCTTGGTATCGCATAAAAGGGGCACAGTAGGACAAAATGAAGGGTATCCTGCGGAGATCTATGATCGCAGCCGCAGGTACCCTTCTCCTCCACTGTGCGGGTAAATCCCGATGGTACTGCAAGGATGTGATGTAACATATTGAGTCTAAATCGGGTTATGAGGTAGCGATCCTGCGCATTGTACATGACCCTTAGATAAGGTTCCATACCTTGCTTCGGTGTGAGATTGTTGTAAGAGAGATTGGTGGGTTTGAGCCTCTCTTTTCCTGCCCTTGTCAGTTTCAGCTGTGCTAAAAAAAGTTTTTTGACCGAGGTTTTGCACTCCGGGGTTAAAGAGTCGGGGGCTAAGAAGTATTCAGAGCAGCCAATCTCTGTTAGCGAATCTTTAACAAATTTCAACCAGGGGATTGCATGACCCTTGTCTCTTTTGAGGCAATCCTCGATAATTTGTCTGGTTAGGGCTGCCTCGGGGTTGGTCCATACCTTCACCCAAGCCAGAAGGGGTTTGATTTTAATTTTATCCTCCAGGAAGGGTTCTCCCAGCTCTTCATGTATGATGTGAGCCGAAACACTCTGTGGGACTTTCAGTATTCTTCGTAGAAATGTATTCTCTTCCGTCTGGAGTGGCTGGATTTTTTTTCCCAAAAAGCCCCACACTTCTGCTCCATAATTTACTTTTGCACAGCAAATGGATCTATATAAGGTCAAGATTTGTTCCGGGGACCATTTCCCTAGTCTCTGCCCATACCCCATGATTGCTCCTACTGCGGCCGCCAATTTGGTCGAGTGTTTTTCAATCAGGGGTTTAAACGATAGGTCGTGGTCAAATAATACCCCCAGATATGTAAAGGACTTGACCTGGTCTATTTTGTGTGACCCGATGTTATAGGAGAAAGATCCTTTCGTTGGTTTCCCTGATGTCATGATGAAGGATTTTTCCAGGTTTGTTGCCAGGTCCAATTTGTCCATGAATTTGACGAACCCATCGATTAATTTTTGTAGCCCCAGGGGTGTTCTTGAGAGCAAAACCGCGTCATCGGCGTAAAGTAGTACAGGTACTGCTCGATGACCGATTTGGGGTGAGTCAACTTTAAGTTTAAGAAGGTCCTGCTCCAATGCGTTGATATAAATGGAGAAAAGGAATGGGGCGAGGATACACCCCTGTCTTACTCCACTGTTGCAACTAAAGGGGTCGGTCTTTTTTCCTTCCTGACTGTATCTCACGCTTGCTGAGGTGTTGCGATGTAGATTTTGTAGGGTCTCAACTAGGGAGTGGTCCACGCCTAGATCCATTAGCAGAGCCCACAGCTTTTTCCTGTTTACGCGGTCGAAAGCAGCAGAGAGGTCCATGAACCCCATATGTATTGTCCCCCTCCCGGCGATGGTGTATTTTGCGATCAGGAGATATAAATTTAGGCATTGGTCGGTGGTAGATCTGCCTTTCCTGAAGCCATATTGTGTTTCGGAGAGGATTTGGTGCTCCTCTGCCCAATCTTGCAATCTTGATAGGATGACTCTACCCAGCACCTTAGCGGTCACATCAATGAGTGAGATGGGTCGGTAGCATTGGGGGTCGTCCCGATTGCCTTTTTTGTAGATAGGGACTATGGTCGCCGTTGACCAGGACTGGGGGAGGCCTGCCTCCGCTGCCTCATTTAGCACCCTCGTGAGTAGCGGAGCCCATAGCTCTGGTTTGCTTAGGAATAAATCTGGTGGTATTCCGTCCGGACCCGGCGCCTTATTTTTGCTTAGTCCGGTTATTCCCAATTCGACCTCCTTTAAGGTGAAATTTGGTTTAGTGGGCTGATGGGCCTTGGAAAGCTCCTCTTGGGGTGCATGATTTGAATGGTTGTATAAGCTGTGGAAGTGTTTTTGCCATTGCTCCGGCAAGATGGTATTCAGGATTTTTGGGGCTCCTTGGTCCTGAAAACATGGGGCATTGATCCCTTTCCAAAAGGCAGTAGAGTCCTTTCTTTCTGCGGCGTCCCTTAGGTCTACCCAAGCCTGGTTTTGTATGCTCTGTTTTCGTGCCTTCACGGCTTTTTTGTATTCGGCTCTGTTCCTTGCCACCTTTATTTTGTCCCTTGGTTGGGCATGTAGACTGTCCTTCAGGTTTTTCAGCGCCTTTGTGCATTTGGAATCGAACCATCTGGGGTTTGTGGGCATGTTATTATTCGCTCCCTTGGTTCGAAGGGCGTTATTTACTACCTGCGCGATTTCTTCAAATGCTTTCACCACCGCACCTCCAGTTACGCAGGGGTCGAGGCATTTGTCGATCGCTACTGATGCTTCACATAAGAGTTTTTTATAAAAACAGCTCCCATCAATATTGGCCCATTTAATTCTTCTGCCCTGGTCTACCACTCTTTCCAATGTGACCTTTCCCTTTACTGCTGAAAAGACAAAACCTTCCATTTTGATGATCACCGGGTTGTGATCGCTGAAGCTACTGGCCTCTATGAAGTTTGTGCTAATAAGTCTTTTTAAATGAGCCGAAACTAGTGCAAAGTCAATATAAGAATGACAGCCCCTGCCTTTGAATGTTGGAGTAAGTTCTCCTCTCTCGTTTAGGATGGCAAGATCCATGGTGTGGGCGAGGTTGTACCTTTTCATTAGTCTCTCTAGGTCCCAGCCCTCCGGTGAGTGGGTGAAGTGTGGGCCTTTCATGATTGTGCATTTTGACCAGTCATTATTGGCAGGTAACAGGTTTTCGCAGAGATGACAATTAAAATCTCCCATTAAAATTAAATTCATGGGCTCTGGTGTCTTAGATAAACAGTTCAAGCAAATCTCAAGTTCTTTTATAGCTACTCCCTTCTCCGTTATGGCCGGTGTATTATACCAATTCATTAACAGGAAGGTTAGGCTTGACGAGGTAAACCTTAGTACCTGAAGGTGACGTGTGACCCATTTGGTGTTGGACCAGGTGCCATCAATGTCTAGGTGGACATAAATCGCGAGCCCCCCACTCGCTCTCCCTGAGGTAGCCTTTTTTGCAGGAACGAAAAAGCTTTTATAGCCCTCCATGCTATATTCGTGCGGTTCAGTAGCCCAGGTCTCTTGGAGGCATAGGATGTGGAATTTCCTTGTGTAGCTGAGCCAGTCCTGAGATGTAAACTTTGTCGCTAGCCCTGCGATGTTCCAGGTAGCTATAAGTAAGTTATCATAAGTTATTGCCTTGGGAGTCCTTCTACCTTCGCCTTTCGGTGGACTTGGTTGTTTGTCTTTTGCGGGTACGACGGCCCTGCTTAGTTGCGGCCCGGGGGGGTTAACAATTCTGTTCTCATAGTGTGTCCCCTCCCCTGTGCCCTGGGTGCTGGTTGGTGGTGTATTCCTACCTTCTGTGGTGTACACAGGGTCCATGAAGTCAGGTAGTCCGTGGATTACTCCCACTTTGTCCCCTAATGGTGCAAGGCTTGGCTCGTTCCTGCTTTGATTTAATGATGGGAAGCAAGCCATTCTCTGTCAGTCCACCCCTTCAAGTGTACTGAACCTGTTCCAATGGTTGTACTGCGTCAGTGAAGAATCATAAGTAGGAAATACTGGGAATACAGGATTTGGCCTTTGCCATTGAGGGGGGCCATATTGGAAACCCGGGTATGGTGTTCTGTTCTGAATGAAATTCTGCCTGGGCCTTTGAGGTGCCAGGGGATAGAAATAAGATAGGTGGACCGGGTGGATTTGTGAGCGGGTATAACTCGGGGGGGCGTTGCAGATAAAGTTGACTGCTGTCATGTCTCTAAAATTCACCGTGATGATGTCTCCTGCGATGGTCTTAGTGCCTTTGCCAATCCACTCGCCCCTTCTCACTGAAAGGATTTCCCCATAGATGTTTGGGGGCAGGGGCCTATGTATTTGCAGCCACTGAGCGCATTTGTTTTTTAGTTCAATTTGTGATTCCCTTTGGCCCTCCTTAAGTGGGGGCACTCCTGTAAGGACAACCACAAATGGTAATGCCTCAGGGGGGAGATTAATTGTCCGGAAACGTGTGGCTGTCTTCTTATTGTTTTCGGTTGCCACGGTGGGGGTGCGGACGGTCTTGGGGTCTGCCTTCTGGGTTTGGGCCTTATTTTCTTCAAGTGTTAGTGAAGAGCTAGGTAAGGGTTTATTGTTGCCGATTAATGATTGATTTTTATTTTTACCTGCTTGTGGGGTGGAAGCGGCCTTCTGTTTTTCCTTAGCTCCTTTCTGCGAGACACTGGTATTATTAACATTGTTGGGTTTGGGGGCACTATTTTGCACTAAAGAGACCTTCTCTTTCGATAGATTTGTTGTCCCCGGTGCCTTGGAATTTGTCACATCTCGTTCCTGCACGGGATGAGATTTCGGGTTTATCCTCTTATTGTTGACCAATGATGTTAATCTGTCTATTTTTGCTATAAGGGGCTTTAACAGTACCGTGATGGAATGCTCTAGGTCAGATTTCAAATCCGCCACCATGTTGGTTATCCAGCATGGTATTCCCGGAGTAAGCGGGGTGATGGGTGTAACCAGGTTATGATTGCTGGACTTTGCGTGACCTTTTTTCTTCCCTTGTTTGCGGCCATCCCTATGCAACGTTTTTTCCTCCGTAGGTGCATCTAAGTCCTTTATGGTTGTTTGACTGCTTAATTGTGCGCCAGGACTGTCCCTGCTGGCTTCAGCGACCGCCTGGGCGCAAGGAAGGTCGGCGAAAGATGGTGGAGTTATGGGCCGGCTGGTGTAAGTCGCCTCTACCGAGTTCTCAGATGCTTCTGACAAATTGAGGAGTGATTCCTGAGTGTCTTGGATGACGGTTACGGGTGGTAATGACAATCTTCTCTCAGTGTTAGCTATAGCATCGGAAACCGCCCCAATGGTCTGCTTAAGCATTTTGTCAATGGCAGTTAGGGTCGGTAGGGATGATGGATTATCCGATTTAGCTTTTGTGCTCGATCTTAGAGTGGGCATCCTGGTCTTCTTCGCAGTTTTCCTCATTGCAGGGGGTACTGTGTCTAATAGTGGTGGCCGATTGTAAGGTGTTTGGGGTGGCAATTTTTAGGGGGCTGGCCCAGCCCGGCCTCTTCCGGCCCCTGAGGGCCACAGAGGGCCCGCCCTTTGCCCGGGCTTCGCTCGGCGTCCCGCTCACGTCCCGCTGAGCGGTAGACTGTTCCAAATAAGATGGTATTGCAAGCAGGGGGCGTGTCTTCCTGGGGGCGCGCCCGTGCACACCTGTGCAGCGCAGGGACTCCTGGTCTTACGAGTCCCTGCGGCGCGCTCCCTCGCAGTTTCCTCGGTGCTCCCTCCTCCTGGGACAGGCTCTTCAGTGCGACTACTCCCCCAGCCTCGACCCCACGCCACTCACCGCGCAGCAGCGCCCGCGAAGCGGGTGCTGCAAGTTGTTTTAGCGGGAGGGCGGTCAATCCCTCCTGGGACACGGGGAGGCCGGGTGAAAGCAGAAGCGAGGCTCTGTGTTCAAACGGGCAGCAGCGGTCAGATCAGTTCCACGGCAACGGTCCGGTCAGGTCAGTTTGAGGAATCCCACTAGGGGCTGCACAATTTCCTGCTTTATTCACCTTAACAAGCAGGGGGCGTGTCTTCCTGGGGGCGCGCCCGTGCACACCTGTGCAGCGCATGGACTCCTGGTCTTACGAGTCCCTGCGGCGCGCTCCCTCGCAGTTTCCTCGGTGCTCCCTCCTCCTGGGACAGGCTCTTCAGTGCGACTACTCCCCCAGCCTCGACCCCACGCCACTCACCGCGCAGCAGCGCCCGCGAAGCGGGTGCTGCAAGTTGTTTTAGCGGGAGGGCGGTCAATCCCTCCTGGGACACGGGGAGGCCGGGTGAAAGCAGAAGCGAGGCTCTGTGTTCAAACGGGCAGCAGCGGTCAGATCAGTTCCACGGCAACGGTCCGGTCAGGTCAGTTTGAGGAATCCACCAGTCAAATGCTGAACATTAATTTCATACATGATGTAAAAGGACTTACCCAGCAGTATGTGGGAGTCAAGCCTCACCTCACCCGGCAACGGCTCGGAGATTGAGGCCCCGCTCTGTGCACAGAACAAAAAAATTTTTTGAGCTTGTCAACCTGAGTTGACTAGGAGAACTGTAGTCAAAATTAGGTTGTACAATCTGTGCATGAAACTGGTTGTATAGCTATCCCCACTGAACGCTTTCCCATGGAAGACAAGGAAGGGTCTGGCTAAAAACTAGTGTCTAGTAAGTGGCAAGCACAGTCAATCTGGAATGAGCACCTGTATATCACTAGTGCCTATTCTGTGGTTATGCAATCAGTTGTGTCCTCTGAGCCAAGGACTAGATGTAGAAAAATATATATATGTGGCTCAGGGATTGACTATATTAGACTAGTGGGTCTGAAGTTCAACACCCCCTGTCCTGTGCCCAAATGGAAGGTTACATACAGTCAAGTAAACCTGGACAAACCCTTAAATTCTGTTGATGTAATAGAGTAAAGGAGCTCAAAGATAAAATTGAAGCTCAAAATAGCGTCTGCTTACAGGGAAAATCACCTACAGCAAAGCTAAACATGAAAAGAAAAAGAAGATGGGGGCCACATAAGGACCACAGGGCTAAGCGCTGCACCTAATGATCCAGCTGCTCACCTCTCCATCGGTACCCCTAGGCAGACACCAAAGCCGAAGGGGAGGCGACGAGGAGAGGTGAGGCAAATGTATTTATACCCCCCATGATTGGGTAAACGGCAGCAGCTGTGTGCCTATCGCCGCTCCCGATGTTGTAATGACAATCCCTGCGCGCATGCGTGGTAAAGTAACGATGCCCAACGCTGTGAGCACAGTACCAGGCATGCGCGGTGAAGTCTCGCCAGCTGCTGGTTGCGAGCGCCGGTCAGGAAACAGCGCATGCGCAATGGAATAACGGAATGATTTCGAGAAAGACTCGGAATCCCCGTGAAAATGCGCTAGCTCCGTTATGCTCATGATTAGTTAAGCTAAGCCAAGCCGGTTGTCAAGGAGTACTACAACAAACGGCGGGCATAGCAATACTCAGCCAAATTAACCCGTCTGCTCGCACCTATTGAACATGGGCTTAACAGATTGTGGCCACGTGGATGGCATGTTGGTACCCATTGTGTTTAAGTCCCTGGAACGAAACAGTGCATCCTGGGGGCCGGTGTACAACGGCATACTATGCCTATATTGGCAATGAACATAGTAGTTGTGGAGACACTAGGTGTGAAATGTATAGAATACCAGGATCAACTCCCACCAAAAGCGGGAGGGGTCCAAGAAGCGGTGTGTTATAGTCCCTAAAACGCAGCAGTGCATCCTGGGGGCCAGTATACATCAGCATACTATGCCTATAATGGCAATGAACAGAGTTGTTGTGGAGGCACTAGATGTTAAGTGTAAAGGATACCAGTATCAACACCCACACATAGCGGGAGGGGTCCAGGACGCGATCATAGTCAGGCTAGCGAGTGCTGACATAGAACAATGATCATAGGCTGTGTACTAAGGAAGATTTGCCAGAGACAAAAATAGCGCCAACATCATCTGACAAAATGCGAATTGTCATGTGGGAAGTAAGGTATGACAATTCACCGCCTTGTACTATATTGTGTCTAGTAAATGCAATGGGTCTGCATAATGTGAAGTATAAGTAAAGCCATCCAAGGATATTCAACATACTGGAAATGGGATTGGCCAACTTCCAAAGTGAGCTCCTCTATAACTGTTTGACACAATGGGTATGTGTCATGTAAAGTATAGAAGGAACCACTAGTAGTGTATGGAGTTATCAATAGGAGATAAAGTCCCGAAGGCTCACACTTGGTCAGATGGACACCCAGGGTATACTGTCATTCAAACCTGAGATGTCAGTTTTCAATTTGAAAATCCAACGCTGTTCCTTGATGAAAAGAAACCTAGAGACGTCAGTGATATGAGGTGGGATGAATGGTTGATCCAAAACAATCCACCTGAGGTCTTCAGCTTTATGCTTTTTAATCAGGAAGTGGTTTGTTAGACAGGTGGATTGTTTGTTGCACCGTATTGTGCTCTTATGCTCACTGATGCGGGACTTCACTTTCCTAGTGGTATGTCCGATATAGGCAAGACCACACGGGCAGGTGATCTTGTAGATCACTCTCTCCGAGTTGCAGTTGGTATGGTGCCTCCACCCATCAAGAAACCAAGCAGACAATCACTAGCACATAATGTAATCTATTACATGGTGGCATCTCAATGAAATCTAATTGCATTCTGGTAAAAGGGTCTCCCTCCCGTCCTATGAATCCCAGACTTACAACAGTTTTTCTTCCTGGATTCAATTGTTGACATATCAGACATCTTTGACACAAGCTTTGCGCAATTATGTTAAACTTTAGATTATACCAAGTCTGTTTGAAAAGTCTAATAATTGCATCCCTGCCAATGTGTTCCTGTCCATGGTACATCCGGGCCATGTTAGAGATCATACTATCAGGCATAACTGGTCTGTCATCTCTGTAAACCCAAATTTCATCTTCTTCTCTTTGTCTACATCCTGCTTTTATCCATCTATCTTTTTCCTCATCACTTGCCTCCTCTGTAATTGTCTCACTTCCTGCCAGGTTTCAACTATGTAAGCTTTAAGGGCCAGATGTAGGTCGGCAAATACCGGTCGGTAAAGGCCGAAATTCGGTAATTTCAGCCGTTACCGACCGGTATCCAGGAAATGAGATGTAGGAGTGTAATTTTTTCCGAATCGGAAAATATGAGTCGGTATTTTTCTGAATCGGAAATTATGAGTCGGTATTTTACCGATGAGGAATATTCCGAATTCACAGTTACCGAATTCTTACTTACCGAATCCGTAAATAAGAAATGGTAAAATAATGGGCATGGAGATGTAGGAAACCCGAAAAATACTGAATTTAAGGAAATTCGGTATTTAGGAGTCGGTATTTACCATGGATTGAATGCAGGTGGTAACCAGGTGCAGGCTATAAAATGAGGCCCAAAATGCAACAGTGTAACCAGAATGGCGGCTTTCTACGTCATTGCAAGGCGGCAAAGACTACAGGGAGAAGGAGAGAGGGAATGGCTAAGGGAGGAGCAAGTGTACAGGCAGAGGATAACACTTTTCCAACTGACAGAGCCAGAAATACTCCAAAGGTACAGGCTACATCCCCAAACCTTCCCGAACCTGATCAGGGACCTATACCCACTCCTGGAGCACCCAACACCAAGGGCGCATGCCTTCCCACCCCATGTGCAGGTGCTGTGCAGCCTACACCTGCTTGCCTCTGGGAGTTACCAAAGTGTGATAGCTGCAGTAGGTGGTGTGTCCCAGAGCTGCCTGTCCCGTTTCTTCAGGAGGTTACTTGACGCCATGATGCAGAGGATGGAGCATTATATTTCATTCCCTGACACACCTGCGGAACTTGCAAAGACCAAGACTGATTTGTATCACCTAGCACACTTCCCTCATGTGATAGGCTGCATAGATGGCACCCACATACCACTCTGCTCACCTGCAGCCACAGAACACATATGCAGGAACCGGAAGTCGATGCACTCCATCAATGTGCAGGTCATATGCAACGCTGGCAACATCATCACAGACATCGTGGCGAAATTCCCTGGGAGTACCCATGATTCGTACATATTCCAGAATAGTGGGATATACACACGCCTAGTTGCCGGAGAATTTGGGAATGCTAGGTAAATGACATTGACACACCCTGACAGTCACAGTAGATGAATGTATCATGATAATGCAACTAATGGCAATCTTTCTCCCCCCTAGGCGATAGTGCATATGCCCTGCGGTCCTTTGTGCTCACCCCCTACCTCAACCCATCCACCAGGAGTGAAAGGCGTTACAATGTGGCTCACAGATCTACACGCAACGTTGTGGAGCGCACATTTGGACTCCTCAAGAGCAGGTTTCCCTGCCTCCTTCAAGAGTGGAGGGGCACGCCAGTACACTCCAATCCTGTGCTGCAAAATCATTGCGACCTGTGCCATGTTACACAATCTTGTCACCAAGGAAGGCACAGAGGTGGAGATCACACATCATGAGGACATTGATGATGACACAGAACAGGCAGAGCCCTATGCTACAGTAGCAGCACCAGCTACAGATGGAAGACTAAGACGGGCAGCAATATTTCTGAGTCAGTAATGAGGCTAAGATTATGATGTACGTAGTTTAATTTTCACTACACCATTCCAATAATACCACACGATGGTAACACTAAATATCAATGTCTATGACTGGGTGGTCACAGTTAACCCCACCGTGACCTGTCCTTTGGGTTGAAGGCATAGTTAATGTTTCCGTCCACGGATTACAGGGTGGGACTGACATGGCTATGTTTCACGGCTTTCGGTGTTGCCTGGCTCTGTGGATTGACGCCTGCCGCTCCTGTGTATTTCCGGAACAGGAGTGCTTGCGCCACTCCTGCTGGTGGATTCTTCACTTTCAACCACACATGTGTCGCCTCCAGTAGCTGTCTGCTGCGAAAGCATCAGCTCCATGGCAGAGGTCACTCTGCCCATCCCCATAGATAAATCGGTGCAGCAGTGCATAATTGCATCCTGCATCGCTACTGACCGTCTGCACAGCAGGGAGGTTGCAGTTGCAAAGCGGTTTAATGCTTTGGTCTGCTGGCGCAAATCCACACGAGCCTTGCACCTCTCCAAGTGGTCCCTGTCCAATTTGTTGCACAGGACAGTCATGCACTGGGTCATGTCTGTCATGCCATTTGCCAGTGACTGCATGCTGTCCGAAATGTTCCCTATGCCCTTGTCAATTTTATCCAGCTTGTTGTTAATGGTGCGCACCTGCCTCTGAACACCCATCATTGCGTTTGCCTGCAGGCGCTGGACCTTGACCATGGTGGCCTCCAGACCACAGAAGACCCCCTGACCGTACTGCCCTTCAGCTCTCTCCCGTGCCCTTCGGCCTCGGACACTGGCCCGCACAGCTCTTGGAGTGGGCTGCTGCTCAGCGTTGGCTGACTCTGGTGGATTGCTTGCCATGTTACCCTCCTCCTCTTCCTCCTAAGATGTTTCTAGAATGCGAAGAGGGGGCACATCAAGCCGTCTTGCCCTTTCCTGCACAGGTGACGGTGTTGATGGTGTGGGGGACTGTGCTGCTGCTCCTGACTCCTGAGTCCGAAACAAAAGAGGTGACTGAGGCTGTGGTGTGGTTGTTTGCTCATGTGTCTTGGCTGCCTGCTCTGTGTTCTTCCTTCGTTGAACTGTGCTGGGACCAGCTTCTTCTATCCTCTTCTCTCTATCCATTGCTGTGCTGCGCGATGACTCTCCTGTGGACAGACATGGACATTGTGTCAGTGGAGTAGTTCACCTGTGTGTCTTGATTAAATCACACTACTATCACACATTTGCCTGCTCCTCATTTGCTTCCGCTAGTAGTGTGTTGCATCCCTTGCTGTATGGTATGCTGACTGCATTGCTTTATCTACCTATGACTACGTCTCCCATGAAGCATTTCTGGGCATTAGTAAAACCTGTTCTGGAGTGTGATGTAGGCACACAGAGTGGTGAAGGGGAACAGGGAAATGGGTTAATGATAATGTCCATGCTTCTTACCTTGTTTCTTTGCAGCTCTGGCGGAGCTGTCAGCGTCCCCAATGCCATGGATGCTTTCCGGCTCTAGGGTGGATTCCACAAGCTCCTCAATGTCAGTGAGTCGTGGTGTTCGGTTTCTGCCTCCCACTGTTGCTGCAGCTTCTTTTCTGTGGGCAGCTAGTTTCTTTTTGGTGATAATACGAAGTTCATACCACCTTTTTTTAAATCGTCAATTTCCCGGTGGGTGACCCCGATGGCATTTACCTTTGCTTGGATATCAATCCAGGTAGTGCGCTTGACAGACTCTGCAACATGCAGAGACTGTTTGCCAAAGGTTTTGCAGTAGCGTTTCACCACCTCTTTAACCAGCACCTGCAGTTCTGCAGGGCTGAATTTCAGTTTCCTCCTGTGCTCTGCTGCATCCCTCTGTCCATCCTGGGTCTCCATTGTGCTGTTCAGGTAAGCTCAGGGAAGCCTGCTCCTCTGTCTGTCCTCCTGCTCTCCTGACTGTTCAGTTTATGCACCTGCATGGGTGTGGCCACTCCCAGGTACTGGGGAGGGCTGCTTTATTCTGATTGGTTGATTCTACTGTACCTTTGTTTTTGGGTATGGTTGGTGTTTCTGATTGGTTCACAGGCTCACATGTTTGTCAGTTTCAAATTTCCGATTCGGAATTTACCGAATCGATAAATTCCGATTCGGTAAAACCCATTCATTCCTACGGGCCAGGAGGCCCATTGGAATGAATGGGTTTTACCGAATCGGAATTTACCGATTCGGTAAATACCGAATTCAGATTCCGAGTGATTCGGAATCAGTAAATTTTACGGATTTTTTACCTACATAACAATTTCCGATTCTGAAATACCGATTCGGTATGAGTCGGTATTTAAGAATCGGAAATATCAAATTACCTACATCTGGCCCTTAATGACGCGAAACATGTTCTTTTTCTTCTTCCCCAAATCATGGATGCCATGTGTCTAGCAAAGTATTGAGCTACAGCGTCCGCAAACCTGTTTCCTTCAGTGATGTAATCATCTCCATTTTTATGAGCAGCACACTTTACAACCGCAATCATTTTAGGCAGCTGTATCACTTCAGGCAACATCTTTACAAATTCACCATTTCTTATGGGAGATCCCACAGAAGTCATATATCCTCTTTGGGACCACAATTGTCCATAGTCGTGGACAACTCCGAATCCATATTGACTATCAGTCACTATAGTGATTCGGGCATCTTTTCCCAATTTGCATGCTCTAATTAAAGCAATCAGTTCAACCACTTAAGCGGAATGTATTGCTTTCAAACAAGATGCTTCTATGATAGCTGCCGCTGTGCATACAGCATATGCAGCACTGAAAACTCCTACATCTGTTCTCAAGCATGAACCATCCACAAACATCACATAATCTGATACCTCCAAAGGTTCATCTTGATGTCAGGTCTTGGTTTTGTACAGTACTCTAGCACATCCAAACATTTATGATCAATATCATTTTTGACTTCAACATCCAATGCATCAGGCAACAAAGTGGAAGGATTCACATTTACACATCTTGCAACCGTGACATTGTCTGCACCCAGAATTACTTTCTCATATCTGGTCAAAAGACTGTTGGTCAAGAACTACGTTTTTGTACGGGTTAGAAGTATTTCAACTGAATGTGGCACATAGACTTTCACTGGATATCCCATCACAATGCCTTCACTCTGTTCCATACTCACACTTGTAGCAGCTACAGCCTTCAGACATCCAGGCAATGCTCTGACTACTGGATCCAAAACAGCTGAAAAGTATGCAATTGGTCGTCTCATTCTTCCATGCCTTTGAATCAGAACTGATAATGCACATCCATCTCTTTCCCTGAAATACAGTTCAAATTCTTTTTCATTATCAGGCATGCCTAACGCTGGCGCTTCACACATCTGTTTTTCAACTGTTCAAAAGCTTCCATTTCGTTTTCATTCAACACTATAGGGTATTTCACATCCACTTTAGCTAATCGCTGTAGAGGCTTGCAATTCATGAAAATCCACTTATCCACTGTCGGCAGTAACCAACCATTCCAAGAAACGTTCTCCCCTGTTTCTGTGTCTTTAGGGGGCTCATTCCTTTTATAATCCTGATTCTTTCACTAGTCACTTTTCTCATCCCTTTTCCAATCTTATGACCTAGATACTGGACCTCTTTTTGACAAAACTGTCATTTGAATGGAGACACTTCTTGTCCTCCTTCTGCCAAATGATTCAGCAATGCAATGGTATCAGAAATGCAAGCTTCTTTGGTCCTTGATGCCACTAATAGGCCATCAATATATTGAACCAAGACAGATTTTTCAGGTATATTCAAATTTTCTAATGATTTATTCAGTATTTGATTGAAAATGGAAGGACTTTCAATATACCCTTGAGGAATTCGGCACCATGCCAAAATACGCTCACCAAACCTAAATGCAAATATTGGCTGGCTATCAGGGTGTAATGGAACTGTAAAGAATGCATTACCCAAACCAGTGACTGTATACCATTCTGCATCATGCGGAATTTGATATAATATCACAGCCGGATTTGGTACAATTGGACATCATAGAACAACAATTTTATTTACCTTTCCTAAATCATGTACTATTCTAAAGGTTCCATTTGAATTTTTCAGTCCCATTATTGGTGAATTACATGAATCCCTTGTTCAATCATTTTTTTAATTACCAGAGTTACCCCTTCAATGATTTCTGGTGTCAGTTTATACTGTGGGGTATTTGGATAAATGGCATCTTCTTTCACAGTATTTTTTACAGGGCTTACTCCTTTCATTAGAACCATCTCTTCTCCTGTAAAATCCCACACCTCATCTTTAACTGTTCCTTTCAATTCAACTGGAATTTTCTCTTTGTCAAACACAGGGAATGTTTCACTTTTTTTCTGAATCAATTATCGACATTGTCATTTTATACAAAATATCATTATCTGCTGTCTGGAAAACAATGCCATCTGGTGTACAATTTATGGCACAATTCATTTTGCAGAGTATCACGTCCAAGCAAATTTACAGGACTGCTATCACACACTACAAAGAAATGCATTTCTTTAAAAGAACCAATGTCCACCTCCACGGGTTGAGTAAGAGGGGTTTTTATCTGCCTGTTTGTTACACCTACAACTTGGATGAATTCTCCTGAGTGAGGAAGGTTTTGAATTTCTACTGATCTAACTGTAGAACGGGTAGCACCTGTGTCCACTAGGAAAGTAACATTTACACCATTCACCTTTCCATCCACAAAAGGACCAGACTGATCTACCTCTAGAGTTGCGCCAAGCACGCACTCCACTTCCTCTCCTAGGCACCGTCAATAACTCTCATCTGAGTCATTTCCATCCGGTCTCAACCAATACTGTGAAACAGTAGCTGCACACACCAATCTTTTTACCTGCTCTCCTCCATAGAATCCTGTCTCTGTACTGTATTTTTGAAGATTAACACTCTGTGGGAGAGGTGGTAGTGGCACCTGACTCTGTTGAGTAACTAACTGTTGTTGTGGTGGTGATTGTTGATTCACCTCATTCTGCACCTGTGGATTTAATGATTTATTTTCAGGATTAACTTTTGGAGATAACTTACACTCGTTCTTCCAATGCGCTATCTTTCCGCAATTATGACATGGCCATTTCTTTTTAGCCTCATCTATATTCATTTGCCCCTTTCCTTTACTATTACTAACTTACATTTTTGCTTGACCCATTTCATTAGCCTGATTAGTCAATTGTGCTTCTTGTTGTTCTGCAACCTTTACTTGTGCCCACATAGCTTTTTCCTTAAGCTTACGTTGCCTAGCCTCTATGTCATCACTGCAATATTTTGCATACTTCAATACCTCATCAACTGAACTGGATTGCCAACACATCATGTGATGTTTTATCATGTTACTTATCTCAGGTATCAAGCCAAACACAAATCGATATACAAAATGACTCATATCTTTCTCGCTCAAGGTCTCATATCTGCTATATTGTTTGAAACCTAGAAGTCATCTTTCATAATAAGCATGTACAGATTCTTTAGGCTCTTGAGTAGTTCTATCAATTGCTACCCAATCCATTTCTTTTGGAGGAATTTTATTTTTCAAAAGTGTTATGAACTGGTCATATTTCCTCATTACCGCTGGACCTGGAGCACCTGTTTTTGCATCTCTTGGATATTCCTACTTTGGCCAATCAATTGTAATTTTACATTCTGTCCATAAATCGGCAGGTATACCTATATCAAACAATCCATCTAAGTCTTCCCACCTCACCTTTGAAACCTTCACAAACCCATCTACTTGTCTATACCATTCTACAGGTTTTTCTCGTAATCTTGGAAAATCATTCGTAAATGATAATATATCTTGTCTAGTTCATGGTACATGTACAGAAACTCCTCCTGGTATTTCTCTCATCGAATTTTCAGCTACTACTAGTTCCTTTTCTTTAACTGGAAAAGCTAAGGATGTTTTATCATTTGTCTCTTCTTTTTCTTTATCCACCTGCTTCTCCATCGTTCTACATCTCCCCATGTTCTCAGTAATACAATTAATTCTTTGATCGGTGTCAATCTTCCTGCTGTGTTTAAATTATCTATATCCTTTTCGGTGAAATCCACTGTGTAAGGTTTTTGTAATATTTTTATTTTTGCAAATTCTACTCCTAATTCATTTGCTGCTTCTTCTAGTTTTTCATTTAGATTTTTTGATATCCAAGTTATACTTTTACACATGAACATCAGCTCTTCATCCTGATATGATTTTAGCCTATCGGTCCCAATTGTTCCAATAATCAGTTCTTCCATGTCTATTTTTAATCTAACCACATCCAAGAGTTTAGGTTCTGATTCTTTCTTTTGTAAAGTTTTAACCCAATCATTTAATTCTTCTGCTGTTGGTCCTACTGGAGTTTTAGACAAATCTATTTTATCTATACTTCTGTCCGGAGTTTCTATTGCTGATTCTGCTCCCATAGGAATTCTATATATTGGACTTTGATTCATAGTTAAATCAGGTGGTGTTGTTCTAATTGTACTTTTTGTTTCATTAATGTCAGGATACATTTTTTCTCTTACTTTTTGCATACTGAAATTCAAAGGAATCGTTAACGAATGCTCATCTATTTCCTGATTTTCAAAGACCGGTATTACAGGACCTATAGTTACTTGTACTGTTACAGCTTCTACATTTTTCGTTAATTCTTTTATTTTCTCAGCTAATTCTTTTGTAGATCTTTCTAATTCAGAAGTACTAGGTTTTTAAATTTGGATTATCTCCTGCTTTTGAGAGGTACTTTTTACTTCGGAATGTCGTTTGGGGGTTTCTGTTATTCCAATCTCCATTGGCGGTGCATTTGGTGTCACCACTGCTGAAGTTGGTTGATATGGAGTGGGTCTCCTATTTAAAATGTCCTCCAACACCTCGTCCTCTGTGTTACTAATTCCACAACCACCCTTTTCTGGTATTTGTTTTTTTCTTTTCTCTGTACACTTTCTCCCTACTGTCTCATCAACTGTTCGCATAGGATAAATTCCATCCCACATATCAGCACATCTCCATCTTTTCATCCTACTCCCATGTGTAGTTCCCCATAATCCTCTTGGACTACATCGATTTTCCTTTTCATCTCTGAATCTCTTTCTTTCTTTTTCATACATCTCATCTTCCCATTCCATCAAATCTTCAAATTGTGTTGGTCTAGGTCTCGGCTCAAGTTTCATAATTTTTTCTCTTAGATTTCGTAACACTGCTGTGCTAAACAAACCTATTTCTGGAAATGCCAATACTCCATCCTTTTTTAGTATATTTCACCCAATTCTCTAGCCGTATACAAGTATGATAGCCATATTTCGTCATCATGTATGATGCAGGTGTTTTTGGCGGAGGAAGAACTTTTCCCAATCTAGTGACTATTTCTTTGTCTTTCTTAAAAAGATTCTTTATTTTCATAAACCATGAAGGTTTCTCCTTTACTTGTTGATAGTAATAATCCATTGTTACAATTTTTTACTCAAACAAAATCGTACTCTCCCTTCCAATCTGTTCCGATATTCTGAGTTATCTCAGCCCGACTCACATTAACGCACAAATCAGATCAGTAAACGTCACAATCACATGGGCCTATCCTAGTACGGTTCTCGCTGATGCACCAATCAAAACTGTATACGTCACAGTCACGTGGACCTATCCCAGCACAATTCTTCCTGATGTCTGCTCTCGCTTCTGCTGACCCCTCCTTTGCAAAATCTATCGGTACAGTATTTATATATATTTTACACTATTAAAATCAGTTAGTTACAACACAAAACATTTCCATTGTCTATTTCACTAAACCAAAGAGATAGTTTGTTCGAGCATACAAGAATTCTGTATTTCCGGTAGGCAGCGCTTACCTCTACCCTACCACAGAATTTCGTTAGGTCGATAATGTAGCACTTCCCTCTATCTTATCCTTCTATCGAGCAGAAGGCAAACCGTTTTCTCCGGGGATAAAACACATGTAGTGACTATACTGCTCCTGATAATTAAGGCTAGAGTTTTACAAGGATACCTAATGTTATTCACTCAACGTGACTAACACAAGAATTCCCTAACATAACACCTTCCTGTGTTATTATTATTGGAACTAGACAATGCACAATTCCATGTAACTACCTTGTTAATTATTCCACTCCTACTGCCCGTAAGCTTCAAAATTCCGACTACATATAACGCAATACAAACTCGACATGTAGTGTTAAACCTAAAACATCAGTAATCAATAATCTCCAAACTGACCTATAGTAACCAGACTCCTGCTACCATGAAATCTGACACAGCGCGGCTTTCAAACAACCCTCAAACTCATCCCACTAACCCAGGAGCATTTCATTTTACTTGACGGTGGGGCCCATAGCACCGCGAGTCACACATTCACACACAAGAACACACTACCCCTGAATCAGTGAAAAGAGGGCAAGCTGCTGGATAAGCGGGGTGCCTCATTAATCTATGCTCTTTTTCTATACATTATGTACATTTCAAATACGCAACAGTCATAAGGAATAAAACATCAAGGTACTTCGCTATTTGGTTGATGGACCAACTAGTAGGAATTAGTTGATGGCGATTAAGTCCGGCTCAATCACAATTTTCCCATAACTTCTTAACATTTGATTGTCATGACTTTTTATTCTAACAAAGACAGACTCGAGTTTATATTTGATAGAGTTTTATCTAAATTCATTTAGGAAGAAAATATTTATAATGCAAAATCTTATTAGACAAGCACATTCTAAAGCATTATTGAATCCATTTTAAGAAATGAACATTTTGGAAACGCATTACCAATCTGCCATAAAAAGATGGCAGGACTCCATAGAACAAGTTCCCAAGCTGCATGTCTTTCTAACCTCCTCGATGTCTCCCTCCCGACATAGATTATCCGCAATCGATCTTGTTTCTTTTCCCCATCAACGCTTAAAGTCCAAAATATTTCGAAGTCTCTTGCACCATTAAATTGTTCAAACCAATAGCATGTTTTGGTGCAAATAAAGTCCACAGAACCAAAAACTTGACACCTCATTTGCACATACCCTTTTCACTAACTATCTAAACTTAAATTTGAAACTTTTAGGGTCCGTACTCTTTTCTCATTGGTCCTTTAGGGGCTGGTGATGATCACCTCATGTCCTCCTTGTTTGAACCAGTTTGTGAATTTGCACAGTCATTTTCAAGGCTTTCTCATGACTTAATGTTCACATTTGTACTTGTTGTTCATCATCAATAAACTTTATTCAGTTCACACAATAGGAAACCATAAAAGTTACAAGTTACATTACAAACCCACTTTAAAATACACAATACACATTGCAGTAAATATACATTCCCAAACATATAGTACAGTAATTCTAATATGTGTTCAGTAATTAAAATATAAGAAGGACATCACATTAATTCCAATATATAGTTAAAAACTGTTAATTCATAAAATGCATCATCCGATTCCTTTAGAGTTCCAAACATTTTCTATACTTCAGCGAACATTTCAGAAATCCAGCCACAAATGGGATAAATTCGGGTTTTAACAATTGTAAATAGTGAAGAGCAGGGCGTACTTGTCTAAAATTTAACTTTTTTTAAGAGGAATTTTAAAAAAATGCTCCTAGGCGTTTCATAAAATTTACAAAAAAACATAAAGTGCAGCAGATCCTGTGGAGACATGTTGTTGCAGCCACAGGGTGCTAGCACTTTACCTTTATAACACCCCCTAGGAACAGCTAATAAAAGGTGGAAATAATCCATTCTAAACCTGATTAGTAAAAAACGCTCATGGGTAGATAACGGACACAGTAGGTATGGCTCCAGATCTAGAGTTGTCTTAAGCATCATGTGTTTACGAACACTGATCTTTAACAATTCTTTCTCCTCTCTTTCCATTTTTTTACGCAAGATAAAGGAGTGTTTTACAAAAGCCACATCTTCCCTGGTGATACAATCAGGTGTTAAAAACAAATCCGGACGCCCCAGCTCACTAAAGCACCCCTGTAAATATTTTAACCACGGAATGTAAATCATGTGATCCAGGCTCAAAATCTCTTTTAAAAGTTTATGCGTAAGGTGAAGATGTTCATTTAGCCAACATTTGAGCCAGAAAATTAAGGGGCACATAGCCAAAATGTCGCAAATGTATGGGATGCCAGTTTCTTCATGAACCGTTAAGTTCGCAGTCCCTTTTGGAACGCACAACAGCCGCTTCTAGAAGTGATTTTCCGTCATCTGTAAGCACTCTAGACCAGTATACCCCCATAAATCGCTCCCATAGCTAGCTATAGATACGCTCTTAGCTCGGTAGAGCTTTAACATTGCAGCCACCATGCGATTGCCCATTTTAGCTGCAAAGTCAAATATCGCTGCATTGGACCTGGTAACCTCTTCCCTTTTTTTATTTAGCAGTGCGGCCTAATTCAGGGGGTCATCCAGTAAGACGCCCAAATAGGAGAAGGTCGTGGATATTGGCACTCTATCACCATTTACCTTAAAGGGGAACTGCTTTTTGGGGCGCTGCCCTACCTGCATAACATAGGATTTAGAGTTGTTTATGGCCAGATCTCTATCATCCGTAAACCCACGGAAGGCGGCAAGTAGGGTTTGTAAACCTTTGGGGGTACGTGCCAAAAGGACTGCGTTGTCTGCATATGGCAAGACGGGCAGTCCCCGGCATCCCACGTACGGATAGTCAGCCCCTGTTTCCAGCAATGTTCCTTCTAGATCACTGATGTAGAGATTGAAAACAAAAGGTGCTAAAATACACCCCTGACGTACCCCCCTTTCGGTGTTGAAATTCCTGGTTACCTTAAGGTCTAGGGCGTATCTGATATTTGCCCCTGTATCTCTATGTAGTTCCATCAGAAAGTCCACCAGATTTGACTTCACCCCCATGGCCCTCATGGATTACCACAACTTTCCCCGATTGACACAGTCAAAAGCGGATAAAAGATCCATGAAGGCCATGTATATTGTCCCTGGGCGGGCGATGGTGTACTTTCCCAGGATCAGGTAGAGATTAAGGCATTGTGCCATGGTCGAGTGGCCTGGGCGGAACCCATACTGGATATCCGAAATAATCTTGTTCTCTTCCGCCCAAGCAGTCAATCTCTTTAATATGACTCCACCTATGACCTTTACCACGGAGTCGATGAGGGAAATCGGTCTATAATTTGTGGTACAATTACGGTCTCCCTTCTTAAACACTGGCACAATTGTAGAAACTCCCCAAGATTTTGGGCACCCTTCCTTTGCTGCAGCGTTAACCACCGCCACCAAGATTGATGCCCAGAAGGAAGGGTTAGATTTAAAAAGGTCCGGTGGAATACCATCCGGGCCTGGAGCCTTCATGTTTGTGAGGTTATTGATGCCTTCCTCCACTTCTCTTGGGGTGAATACAACTGCATCCTCATTCAGTGGCTTAGCTGGCAGCGGCGACAGGGTAGATGTGCTTTTAAGAATGGTAACAAAGTGAGACACCCATTCTTCCTCCGTTATGTTGGTGCCCACTTCCTCGGCTCTTTCCACTAAAAAGAGAGGTCTGTTAATAATGCTCCAAAATCGGGAGCTGCTAGAAAGGGTCAGAGGGTCTAGAAGCCCCCTCCATGTTGCCTCCCTCAAATCCGTTTTACGGATGGCCAACACTTTTTTTATAATTATTGCGAAGAATACGGATCTGTACTCTGTCCCTTGGGATTTCTTTCAGAGCCACCTTAAGATCTCTGGCGGCTTTAGAGCATAATGGACAGAACCATTTAGGATCACTGGTCGCCCTGTTTTTCCCTGGGACAGATAACAGACTCCCCACTTTGGAGACAATCCCTTCAAAAGCATAGAGGGTACCCGTGGCAGTTGAATCAGCGTTCAGGCAACAAGAGAATTCTACTGCACAGGTTTCTTGGATCTTGTCATAAAAAGGGACGGGATTACTTGGGTCCATTTCAACCGACGCCATCAGTTAGCTTCAGCGTGGCTGACCTGTCACTGTGTCCTTTTTTTTCAAAAAACTCCCTCCCAAATTAACACACACTGGATTGTGGTCACTATAGGCGCTTGCTATAATGGAAAAGCCCTGCAGGAAGGGTAAGATCATTCTAGAAATCAATATGTGATCTATTAAGGATCCACCACCATGACCTTTGAAGGTCGGTTCCCTTTGTTTACTAGATGGTGGAACAAAGCTCATGGTAGAAGACAAATCATACTTATTAAGCATATCATTAAGAACATTTCATTGTACGGAATGCTCAAAATGAAGTCCCTGTATCAATGGAAACCCCAGAGTGCCCAAGTCACAGAGTTTGGGATCACTGCACGGGTGCACATTAAAATCACCTGCGATCATAAGATTATTTCTAAAAGGGCCGCAGAGCTGCTCTACAAAGTTATTCAGCTCAGTTATCTTGCATCCCTCATCTTTATGTACTGCATTATAAAAATGTATCACACAAAGGCTGGCATTACGTCGCCCCAGGACAATTACCTGTAGGTCTCTATGGTCAGAAGAGATGACCTTGATATTACATCTCAGGGCCAAGGAAGTAAAGATAACCATACCTCCCCTCGCTCTACCACTATTTACTGGGGTTGCAGGAACAAAAAAGGCTCTGTACCCTACCAGCAAAATATTGCAGTTAACCAGCCATGTCTCTTGGAGGCATATTACAGAGAAGTGGCTGACAAACTCCACCCTTAAAGGGTCTACGACCTTTCCCACCAGCCCTGCAATATTCCATGATAGTGCATTATAATCCTGCGTCTTGGCGTAATTATCAGGGGATTCAATGATTAGCTCCCTGGAACAATCAACAATTGTTGTTCCAGGGGGATCATTTTCCCTTGACCCTGCTCTTGTAACAGTATCTAATACTTCTGGTTTTGGTGCTACAAACGATGTTTCCAAAGCAAATCCTTCGTCTTTAACAAGAGTATCAATGGGTGCACAGTTACAGACTTTGTGAACTGGGCTGACCCTATTTTCACTTAGTCAGTCGCAGTCATTCAATCCTGAAAGGGCTGCGTATCTATTTTGGCCCTGCGAAAATGGAGAATGATTTCATCACCCCATATATTATCCCCTTCTGCCCTATAGAAGGTGATGCCAGGCCTAGGTTGTTCCCTGTGTTTGTGAGGCCAGACATAGTGTCCCGAGTACAGGTTGTTTTGCCCATGATTCTCCACCCTGTAGAAGAAACCCAGTGGCAGTATCTCAATGCCTTGACCCCTAAAAGCTGCACCAGAACCAACCTCCCTAAATATCCTTTCTACTGGTGAAGGGTTATTAAAATTTACCAATATGCAGTCCCCCCTTCTTGATTTCCTGGAGCTACCCAACCAGGAAACATGGCGGACCATAATGACATTATGCATGGAAATATGTCCTTTGTCGGTATTGCGGGACAACCAGTGTGTTACCTTATTTTTGAGTTGTCCATAATCCTCTTTTACTCCTTCAGGGAGAGCTGGTACGTTACCCAAAATAATCACCAGCGGAGTTGATTGTGGGGGCAAGTCAATAACTGGTAGGTTGTCCACACTTCTAATTCTCTTTTCTGTGTTTGTTTTTTCCCCAACCCGATCTAAAACTACAGGGTTTTTTCCAGCTACCCCCTCAATATTTTTTGCCCCTGCTTTACTAGTTGGCTTTATCCTTTCTATCTCTTTCTTGGTCTCATTGTTAGTCAATTTTTGTGACTCCTTCGCCTTGATAGCTAGTGTTAAAGGGGTTATTTGTAATGAGCTATTGTTGGTCTCGTTAGTTATTTTGGGTTGTAAAGCAGAGTCATAATTTTGCATGCTAGCTGCCAGGTTTTCCAGTATATGCGAATTGCTTATGGTAGCCCGTTCTAACTTCCCCAAATTCTCATTTATTACTTTCATTCTTTCTATGAGTGGTAGCATAAATGACTTCATTATCTGTTCCATTTGTTCCATGAAGCCTTCAGGAATTTGTGAAGTTAGAGAAGGCTGCTTGAATGACTGTAATGTGGAAGTAAATGGGGTTTTAGTGGGCAAACTCTGGGGAGCGTTATTTGATGTTAATTTGGCAGATGTCGATAAGTTCCCCCCTTTGTTGGTTGTCTTTGTTACTTTTGGACATCTACCCTTTTGACGTCCTCCACCCCGCTTTCTTTTACCGGTTTGCACAGGGCCTATTACATGTTTTGTGGGCGGGGGTCAGTTAGAACATTTAAGGTACTTGTTTCTGCCGGCCCACTTTCTTCAGATAAAGTACTTTCTATTGTGGAGTTCAACAAGGCACCAGTAATGCACCCAACCGACCCTACACTCACTTCTAGCAAACTATCACCATTAGATATCTGGCTGCATAGTTGTTCTGGTGTTTTTGCAGTCATGATAGTGCCCAGTGAAGACCGCTTTGAGTATAGAGATTCCAATGATAGGTGCTTTTCAGTAAGGGCTATTTCGTGTTCAAGACTACTGCAGCTCTAGTTATAAAATTATCTAGTGTCCCAGTAATGCTCCGCCCAATGGAGCCTGGAGCTGCCTTCCTCCCCCTCCCTGATCGTTGTGCCATGTTCCTAAACTCTAATAGGCCTTGTTTTATCAAAATTATCTAAGGTCTGGTGATGACTCAGAATACCTAAAACCAATTGGGCAAACAACAGTCATGCAGCAAACAATAAATAACATTTCTCACTTTATTTAATGTCTCGTTAGAGGGGTGGCCTAGCCCAGCCTCTTCCAGCCTACGACAGCCTTAAATGGCCCGCCCTTTGCTCGGGCTTCGCCCGGCTTCACCCGCATGCGTCCAGTGATGCGGGAGTTCTCTAGTAGTTTTAAGCGCCACCGGGCGCGTAATGGGAGTGGGCGTGGGCAGCTTCCTGCTGCGAGGACTCCTGGGAAGTGTAGTTTCCCCCACTCGGCGGCCGCGCTTGGTGTCTAATGGCAGCGGCGGCGGGGGAAACCAACAGCAGAATCTGTGAAGCTCTAGCTGGGCAAGGAACCTGGTGAGTCTTTGATATGCCCCAAAATGCGGCAAAAATGATACTTGTTGTTCATTGTCATGTAACCATTTCAAGCATTCTAGTTTCAACTTCTTCCTTTCCCAGACTTTTAAATGCAGGCAACTTTGGCACAACTCCCGTACATAGGCCAGGCTGGCCTTGACATCTCTTGCTCTGGGCATAGGCCATGCACTCGTAGCTTGTTATTTATATCGCGCATGCGTGGGGGCCATCTTTGGAATCCAATTCCACCATCGCGTTTAAACAGCAACTTTCAGACTAGGCCGTGCAGGCCACAATGGGAACTTATATGAAAACAAACACAACAGAAATTAGATATAGAAATTTAACTCTTCTGTCTTCCTCCCACAAATCTAATCTTCCCATGTTAGATGTTACCTAGCAAAGCTAACAAATAGGCGTTGTTTACTTACATCTGCATTCTTTTTGCCACAAAAATTTCTAACATAAGCACAAAACACATATGTTTATTCAGTTATCTCTCCAATATCTCAGCTCTATGTTAGTATGACTCATTGTTTTTATTAGCAAATTAATGTTTTGCAAAACAGCAATTAGTTTTCCCGCGTGTTGTGTCAAATTCAGGTGCTTTTTATTGATTTGTTTACATACTTCACATAATTAATATTATTACGGTTATGAGAGAATGACTTTACAAGGGGTACACAAAAATGTTTGTCTCTCCTCTGCTCCATCAGCACCACCAAGCATCTTCCTTGTGGACCAGAAAATACAATTACTCCTAGCAAAAAAGAGGGGCATTGAACCCCACGATCCAAAAGGTGGAAACAAGCTACCAAAGGTGAAAGATTATATTATAGAGTAAAAAAGACCAACCTTAATTTTATTCTGTGGAATGTCTCAGGTATTGCAAGTGTCCAAAATAATGGAGCAGCTATGGAGGAGTTGCAGAAGGGGGATATACTCTGCCTGCAAGAAACTTGGGCAACCAACGATGTACATCTAGAAGACTTTTCTGGTCTCTATATACCAGCAAGGAAACCCAGGCACATCAGGCCCTCTGGTGGCCTTTCAATATATGTGAAGCATTCTCTAGAAGTCACCATTAAAGAGGATAGTAGAATTTCGAATACACTTCAGAGTGTCACATTAGAGGGCATTCATGGGGGTTCAAGAGGGAAGGATCTATTAATCATGAACGTATACCTAAATGGACCGGGAGTTTCAAAGCTAAAGACAACAAAGAAGGCAATGTCCGCATTAGAAGAGATACTATATGAGTACCCGTCTATGGTCTCGGTGGTAACAGTCTCCACCATCTGGGAACAGACGTGGCCAGAAATAGAAGCAGCACGCCCACGGAAAGAGATTTTAACAGTTTCCTTCAAGCTTGTGAATTGGCCTCAGCAGAGATTGGGCCTCTGAATCACAACTTAAGTCACCCAGCATCTTCTATTTCGAAAGCTGTACTACCATAGATTATATGTTTTTAAGTAAGAACA
Source organism: Lissotriton vulgaris (assembly GCF_964263255.1). NCBI lineage: Eukaryota > Metazoa > Chordata > Amphibia > Caudata > Salamandridae > Lissotriton > Lissotriton vulgaris. Next base: position 412,336,968 of record NC_141698.1, read on the forward strand.
TTAAGCAATGGATGTCAGAATTTGAGATGCCGTGTAGTGAATTACGCGATTCCCCCATTCTCAGAGTAAATTTCAACCTCAACATAGAGCAACTGGGACAAATTGAGGCCAGCAGTAACACCATGGGCACTGAGGAACATAAGCTACTAAAGAGGATTAAACGGAATATAGCTAATTCAGCAAAACTGAAGAAATGGATATTGAAGAAGGGAAATGGGTGGAATAAAGAAAACCCTGTCCCGCCTTTAGAAAACTGGGAACTTGGATGGCAGACTACGCACTGCCCTCTTAAGAGGTGTCCGGACACCTACACACAAGAGAAACTGGAAAGCCAGGAGCAATTTAAAAGATAGTAGATGCCTATGGGACAGCATTAGCACCCAAAGGCAAGTGAAAAGGATCCACCCAAAAACTGGGACACAAGACACTGAGATAGCATACAAGTAATTCAACCAAGAGCATAAACACTTCATCTGGAAATTAAAACAAAGGCGTATAGAAGAGGACTGGATATATAGCTGTGCAAAAACAACAAATAGAGGTAATCTGAGATTATATATCCAAACTAGAGAACAAAAAGATAGATCGGCAAAATTCAGTAACAGCGGAAGCATGGCAAACTCACGTAGCAAGAATATATTTAACCAATTCAGGTGCATCGTGGCAAGAGGCCAGGGAGACGTCGTTGGCAGGTAATATATCAGCAGGCAAAGGGTCCCCAAAGAGAAAAGATGGTAATGCACAGGAACAGTAGGCTGTTGAAAAAATTATAAAAACGATATGAAGAGATGGTGCCAGTGGCAGCTGCCAGCAATTAAAACTGGTAGGGCGGCGGGGGTGAGGTTGAAGAATGAAATAAAACATTTACCTGCCGCTCTACTCCCCTGCCGTACGCCTTGTTCCTCCTGCTCCTTTAACCCCATAGTGAGGAAATATCGCACAAAGGACCCTAAAGTAGAAGTACCGGGAAATGATCTAATGAGATTATAGGTCTTAGAATGGAATGTACAGGGCTCTGGCAGACAATGCCAGTCACTGCCACTTGGAGGGAATGACCCTTACTTCACCTCGCCTGCATTGTTTTGGTTCTGAACTCGGCATACATTTCACTCACAGACCCTGGGGTGGGAACAACTTTCGCAACACCTCGCCTGCATTACACTGGCGTTGAACTCGTCACCACACACTACTAGCCCAGAGCAGGGGGGTATCAGAAGGGTCGATAGAAAAAAAACATTATGCACAGAATCTGCTACAAAATATATCGGCCACAATACATACTACCAAACCAATAGGACTAACAAAACAATCTTAAAGTATGTATAGGCAGTCGCGGCCGGCATTACAGGCGGGTGGGCGAAAATGGGGTAGTCGCGCCGCGGAGGGGATGGGAGGGGGGGGGATTAAGGGACAAATAAAAATAAAACAAAAGTAAAACTTACCGCCCGCTTTTAGTGAAGTCCCGAGACTCCCGCCTCCCGCCGTCGCTGCGTTTGGATTCCTCTGGGCTCGTCATCAGGAAGGCGGCAGGCAGCCTGCCTCCCCTCCACCGCCGTGTTGTTGATTGGTGCGGCCGCTGCCCACCCGCGTAATTTTCTCTCTGTGTGCTGCAGCATACAGAGAGAACAGGAAGAGTGGGCGGTGTTTCTCGAGGGCAGGGAGGAGGGGCTTTACCACTGTTGTTAATAATGACTGTTTGGGCAGTCAGTATTAACAACAGTGGGCAAGCCACTCCCCCCTGCCCTCGAGAAACACCACCCACTCTCCAGAAACCTCTGCTTTCTCGCCGTGCGAGAAGGCAGAAACAAATGGTAGTTGTTAGAATTGGGGGTCCGTACTTGGTAGGGCCACGGCCTCTGACCAACTAGGGACCCTCTCCTCTAGTCAAGGCAAGGTGGATGTACGTCAAAAGATAATCCCTGCTCACCCCCTTGGTAGCTTGGCAGAGCAGACAGGCTTATCTCCAGGGCAATGTGTAAAGTATTTGCACCAACACTCACAGTAATGAGAGGGGACACCACAAACGGACACCACACTGGTATAATATAAAAAATCATATTTTTATATGTTCTTAGGCAGACTTAAAAAAACGGACATAACCCAACATAAAATAGACTTCTTAAAACAAAAGTGTTCTCCTTGTGGAAAGTGTTCTTATAAAGTAAAAAGAGTCTGTTGCAAATGATTGTGCAATTCCAAATGCACGATGTAGCCCCCACTGTGGTATTTCTCAGGCTCTCTGGCGCCCCCTCCTCTACTCCGGGGTGTGATCAGGACTGCCCCTGGTAATTGTGTGGCCCGTTTGAGGCTTCGTCAAGTCGGGGAGCCTCTCAGCAGGAGTCCCAGTACCGCGCTGGTCTGGCGCCGGGTACCGGACTCCGGAATGGAACGAGCAACGAAGGGTGGAGGTAAGGGGCGGCTTCCGAGTGCCCCCGTAGGTGCGGACACTGGCTGTAGAGCTGCGGGCTAGGGAATACTGCGGCCGTTCCGTGGGCCGGTAACCCGGTAAGGCGCTCGGGGACACCGGGGCAGTGCGCTCTTACCAGGGGGATTGGGAGTCTTGGGTCCCTGGGGGCTCCGTCGGGCCCAGCACTTGGCAGCCAATCCCCACTCCTTCTTCTGGTGATGCGGGAGCCGCCAGCCAATCGCAGCACGGCTCCCGGATGACGTGGCGGGCCGCCAGCCAACCGCAGCGCGGCGTCAGGGAATCCCAGCGGTGATGTCAGAGCCCGCTGTCCAATCCCAGCGCGGCGATCTGTGCGAGCCCCCCCTTCACTTCGCGGCTCCCAGTGCCTTGCAGATCTCGATGTTGGGGGCATCGAGGGACGGGTTTTCTCGGGCAGAGCCAGGGGCCCACGGTGCTCCTATTTAGTGGCAGGCAGGAGGCCTCCTGAGCTCTGGCGATGCTGTCTGAAGTTTGAGCTTGGGGAGGGAGGATACGAGCCCACGAGCTCCCGCAGCACCCCTCTCCCTCGGCAATTCAAGTCACCAAAAAGTCATTCCCCCGCACACAGCAAGAAGGGGGGGAAGGCGGTGACCACGGCAGAGTTTCTTTGTCCCTGGACTCTGGGGCCAGGAGGCTAGCTCTTCTTCTAGCCCTTGGAGAGTTCTTCTTGGCAGGAGGGGGACAAAGCACACAGCACAGTCCCAACGGTCCCTCTTAGGCAGGACAAGACAAGACAGCAGGTCAGCTTCCAGACACACAGCAATGGCAGCACTGTTCCTGGGGTCTTCTTACGGTGTCCTCTTCAGCAGGGCGTCTCCTCTTCAGTCAGAAGTAGTCTGATTCTAAAGTACATGGGTCTTTCCTTTATACAGAAAATTGTCTTTGATGCCTTTGAGGTTTTGTGATTTAAGCACGGGTCGCCCTTGTCCAGGCTCTGGCGGTGGGAGTCTCTCGGTCCTGGAGAATCTTTCCCTTTGAAGCAGGGAGGCAGGGACATCCGTCATCCAGCAGACAGGGGAGCCGTTATCGTAAAGGCAGGGTACAGCCTAGCACCACTCCTCCCCTAACCTTCAGGGGCAGCCAGCTATCATCCCACTGCTGGAGCTTTCCCAGACCCTGTCACACTCCCTCCAACTCGCACACCCAGGCAGGCCCACAGACAGACTGGACAAGAAATTAGCCACTTTCTAAAAGTGCTATTTTCAGACACCACATTCAAAAACCACCCAGGCTAAAAGTTGTATTATGAATTTCTGAGTCCGGAGAAACCAAGTTTGGATTCTCTATCTTGTTCCTGGGGGAAGATAGGCAGGGCCCCATGGGCCCCAACCCCCCCTCCATTCTGTCCTATGGGCAAGGTAGCCTTGCTACAGTGAAAAACGAATTTGGCAGTAATCCACTACTGCAGCATGTCCCTTACATCTGTACAGGCCCTACTAGGAGCACTTGCACTTTGGCACTGATCAGCAGTGGCAAAGTGCCCAAAGCATCTAAACCAGCAAAACATTATCCAGCATTGAATCAACAACATAGGAGGTAGAGATTAGAAATTCAGGGGAAACCACGCCAAGGATGCCAGGTCTAACAGTAGTTATTACGGTAATAACTACCATTTGTTTCTGCCTTCTTGCACGGCGAGAAAGAAGGGGAGCGGCGCCCAAACGCCCCCATAGAGGAGCCGCCACTGAATGGTGCACCAGAGACCAACGGCCTTCCAGGTGGCATGTTCAAAGAAGGCCTGGCATATTGGGCGGAGATATTATCTATTCTGTACACGGAATGTAGGGCTCAAGAAGATGTTCCTGATTCATGGTGAGGCTCCATGCAAGAACTACAGGCTAATTGCCCTGTTAGACATAGAAGAGAAAGCACATGGCAGCACTCTTTTAAACAAGTTAAATGACTGGCTCAAGGAAAACGAAATTCTACCCTTCTACCAAACAGGGTTTCAAAAGGGCGGCTCAACCATCGACACGAAAGTAGCACTATCATACCTGTCGCAGCAGGCGCACACCAAAAACAACTTGCCTGTGTTCACCTGCTTTGTGGACTACTCAGCTGCGTTTGATGGTGTCTCCAGAAATAAGCTACAGAAAAAACTAAAGAGTTGGAACATCCCAGATAACCTTTGAAGGCTATTATCTCACTATATAGTAACCCCTGGGTGAGGATAAAATTGACTGGCAGCACTGTCTCCCAAAGGCTGTACATAGATTTGGGACTGAAACAGATCTGTGTCCTAGCCCCAGTGTTTTTTAACCTTTACACAGCAGATTTAGGCAAGGCCCTTCAAGGAGCTACCTTGGGTACCCCAAAAACAGGGCCTTTCAGATTGCATCTACCTACTCCAGTATGCAGAACCTGGTAATCTTTGATCACACCAGAATAGGCTTCAAAAAGGGGCCTGGAGGCCATGAACTTAAATGATGAGGCAAATGAGTTAACAGCCAACGCAAGTAAGACCAAAGTGGTAGTCTTTGGGCAACACGTAAGAAAAACTCTTCCCAGATGGAGGCTAGGAAAATCAGTCGATGGGAACAGTAAGAACCTATAATGATCTAGAGGCATGGATAAGCAACACATGGAAGGCAATAACACAGCAGGTCAAGATGAAGACCAAAACACAAGCACCCATAAATGCGCTATGCAAACTACTGGAGAAACAATGCAGCCCTACAAAGATACCGATCCGGAGAGTAATACAATCTAAGTTGATAGGAGTGGCAGGGCACAACCAGCAAGCTTTCCCAGGACAGATTGAGTCAGCACTGGAAAAAGCTCAGTGCCAGGGCTACAAACGTGTCTTTAAGCTACCAAAGTACACAAGCAACTGTTTGACTCAGCTAGAGTTTGGACTGCTCCAGCAAAAGTATGAATGCATGAGCACTCTGGTGAAATATTATTCCCAGATCCTCAAATATCGCACAGGGTCACTAAAAGAAATACCTAAAGCAATTTTTGATGGGGGTCGAACCCCTGGAACAGCTACATACAAGTGGCAAGCCAATTGGTTGTTGGAAGAAGTAAATTATGTGGCAATAAAGAAAGCTCTAAATAAACACGTTTTTTCAACTTTCCAGGGTGGAAGACATAGCCAGACACTAGGAAAAGGGAGAATTATCAGGCCTTACTTTTTCCTATGAAGCAAACATCATTAAACCATATTTGAATAGCGCACAGGGCAAGGAATGCCTGACAGACATCCAATGTGCCAGGATAGTACAACTTCCAAACAAGGGATTGAACCCAGGATGGAAATGCCTACAGCAGGTAATTGAATGCCGGCTGTGCAAATATAGAGCAGAGTCCCTTCTACAACTTGAATGTTGCTGCCTTGCTTTAGTACAATAACGTTGGGCCCTCTTAAAGCCAATGTTCCTACGACATGAGTTTTGGACTTGTGCAAAGCCAGCATCATGGCTTTTCCCCTGTACAGTGCCTGTGGACCTGGCCAAATTCAAAAGGTACACGAAAGCGGTCTGAATTGAACAAATAAGGCAACGGGCCCGACAGGTGCTAGGAATCAGTAAAGAAGTGAACATAGAACAGATAAGTTGGTAGAGGCACAGAAACTTAACAGCGAGGTGCAAGAAAACACAGCTATCCCTTGGTGGGCGGGACAGAGAACATAGAGAACAAGGGATAGCTGTGTTTTCTTGCACCTCGCTGTTAAGTTTCTGTGCCTCTAACATAGAACAGATAAGTTGGTAGAGGCACAGAAACTTAACAGCGAGGTGCAAGAAAACACAGCTATCCCTTGGTGGGCGGGACAGAGAACATAGAGCTTTGCCCCACAGAGGTGTGGCACAGATATGCGGTCCGAACTCGGAAGTTGGTGGCATAATTTGGTAGGTCACAATTGGAAGCATTGAACTTTTAGGACCTATTAAGTGAGAATCCATACACAGGTGCATCTCGTAGGCTGTGACCAGCGGCAGTGTGAAGGCTAGGAATGGGACCTACCATCAGGGCTGTCCTCAGTGGGGAAGGATAGACTCACAATGGCAAAGCACAAAGCACTTTATACACAATCATATGACTATCTGAATGTACGAGGGGGTCTTATAAGCCAGATTTGTTTTTACTCCTGGGAGGCAGTCATCAGATAGATAGGAACAGGGCCGGTGCTAGGCATGGGTAGTGTGGGTAGCTGCCCAGGGCCTCGCACTCATCCCACCAGCATGGGGCCCGCACCAGTTTAACACACCACCAGCCCTCTTGTGCTCCTTCTGATTCAATTGAAAAAAAGGCGTCTCTCTGCAATTGGGCCCATGAGAGAGAGGGGAGGGGGCCCTCCCTGGGCCTCTTAGTGATGATGTCCCAGTTGCAAGGAGACACATTTTGCAGGTTTGTCCTCCAATTAGACCTCCTGCCCGACTGCCAATTCAGAGACACTGTGGGACGCCCATTGTCAGCACTTCAGTGCCTCACAGGTTTAACTCTCAGCCCCCAAGCAATTCTCCCACCTTCAGCACGAAATGGGCTGTAAAAGAGGTGCTTGTAGGTGGCTGAGAGGAAGAGCTGTGGCCCAGGAGAAGTCTGAACAAAGCAGCTTCTGAAGCCCTGAATATATCATGTATGCAAATTAGAGGCACCTCACATATTCCCTTTTGGCCCAGGGCTCCAAAAATCCTAGAACCTGCCCTGGATAGGAAACACAGATGTATTGGCAGTCCTCATCAGTTTTCTTAATATATTTTGTCATCATAAATGTTCCATTACAATGATTTTAGGTAATTATGTAATAGCATTTTTCCTTCATTCATTCAGTAGTCAGGATTGCCACCTGGTCGTTCGGCATGACCAGTAGTTTTATACTCCAGTTCTTTAAAGGGGTCGGTACTCACAGGTACCGATTTTTGTCCGAGAGAGTACCTAAACTTCTCCAGGATGGAGGACTGTACTGGTACTCACTAATGCATGTCGGGTTTGAGGCAAAATGGGCATGTCAGCATGTCGGCATTTCTATTCAAAAGTGCAAGCTTTCATGACCGACGCTGCGTTAAGCGTGACGCCACTTGGACAATGCAGAAGAAAAGGGGAGGGCACTGAAAAGGACCGTATTTGTTCTCCCGCACTCTCGCCACAACCAGAACGAGTACCCAGCTCGGAGGCCATCAGCAGGCAGCCATCACCAGATGTAGAGCAGAGCATCCATCCATCCAGCGCCAACCAGGACCCAGTGAGCTAGGCCCGGATTCCTGCTGCACTGCGAAGAGAGTTGTAACCTTTTACAAAGAAAAATAAAGATGCAGCGAAAGCCCAGACATGATGCTTAAACATGACAATTTACATTCATTGTTAACATGGATTTTCTGTCTTTTTTACTTTATCAGCCAGATATAGTCAATACTGCTCGAAAACACATTTTAAAGTGCTTTCTTCTTATATTTGCTGTTTTAACTAATGGCTCTTAGTGATTTTCCTAATTTTTGTACAGGCAGGGAAATTCGCCATGGCAGTGAAAAAGGGGCAGAGGGTAACCTTAATTTATGCAGCCCTAAGCCTTCCAGCACGCACATGGATTCTGTTATGTTCATCTTGCATGTTTCCATGAATCTAGCCTGTGGGTCGCACTGAGCTCGCGCCGGGCTCGTGTCCATTGATCTGATGTCACGGGCTGAGCATTTTCTGTAGGGCCGTTAGAGGCGGTTTGCTGCCCGGTGCAGCGGGTCGGGTTTTTCCTACCTTTATAATTGAAGAATAAATATTCATCTTCTTCACTTTGCTGTGTCCCCCGTGTCATATTTACTACATTTTGTGGTGACACTTGAGAGAAAGTGGAAGCATTGAGGAACATTTTAAGAAAGGGAAAATGGTTTGTTTGGGGAACCGAACAAAAAATGCTTTTAACTTAATCAAGGATAATATTTTAAATGCAAACATTCTTTCCAGCTTTGAACAATCGTTACCCACTGTCCTCACTGTGGATGCACGTTCAGTAGGCATTGGGGCAGTCCTGACACATAAAAGTGCTAGACAGCAGAACACCATTGCTTTTGCGTCTCATTCTTTGACTGAGAGTGAGAGAAATTACTCGGTCATCGAGTGAGAGGCATTAGCAGCTGCATGGGCCACAAGATATTTTAGAATTTATCTGTGGGGATCTCATTTACACTAAGAACTGACCACAAACCTTTGTTGAGGGTGTTAGCTCCTGGGGGTATCAAAAATTGTTCGGGAAGACTAGCCAGATTAGCGGTCAGTGTGCAAGATTTTATGTGCAATGTGGAGTATGTACCAGGTTGGAACAACACTGTTGCGGATTGTTTGTCAAGGTTGCCAGACACAAAGGCAGAATCAAGAGAATTAGTAACTGAGAATGTGGTTGCATACTTAGAGGATTTGACAGGAGATTTGCCTAGTTCAATATCAAAAGAAGACTGGATAGAGGCTATGAAAAGAGACCAGGTTATGGCCAGTTTAGTTAAGATGTGTAAGGAGGGTGTGTCCAGACAGAGTACTGTGCCATCTAGTCTCAGGTCTTATGTTCAACTACAAGGTGAAATTTCAATGCTTGGAGATTTTATTTTGGTGAGAGGTGAAAAGTATATACCACCGGAATCCCTTAGACCTCGTATAATTGCCTTGGCTCACGAAGGACATTTAGGTCAAACACTCACTGCAAAACGTATTAAAGAGAATTTCTGGTGGCCGGGAATAGACTCACAGGTAAAATCTTGGGTGGAGCAATGTGAGCCTTGCAAGGAATCAGATAAAAGATTACAAGTAGGTGCAAGTAATCATTCACTTGGACGAGTTGTGTCTGAGGATGGTGTATGGAAGAAAGTCTGCATTGATTTCATAGGTCCTTTTCATGAGTTGCTTGACAATGAAAAGTTTGCTATGGTGTTAGTAGATTCTATGTCAAGATGGGTAGAGGTTGCATTCATGAAGAACATTACTACACAGTCTACTATTAAAGTTCTTAATGAAATTTTTAGACAAGAGGGGATTCCCTCCATGATTTTGTCAGATAACACACTCAGCTTACATCTAGGGAGATGGAAGTTTATTTTGATTATATGGAATTGAAACATCTTCGCACTTCGTTATACAACCCACAGGAGAATGGCCTTTGCGAAAGGATCAATAGATTAGTTAAGGGCACTATACAACTTGCTTTGGCTTCAAATTGTTCAGTTCAAAAAGAGATAAAGGAAATGCTTTGGGCATATCGAACCACGATTAAGACACCTTTTGAACTGAGGGGGAGGTCAGCTGGTACAAAGGTAGCTCCAACTTGGTTGCAGAAGGCAGTAGTAGGGGTGGATCATAATACTAGCAAGTGTAATAATTCAAGAATTTCTGAAGGTGACTTGGTCAAGGTGAAGCCTGGGGGAAATCAAGGTATGTTTAACAAATTCAGGGGGCCTTTTCAAGTTAAATCAGTTAGTGGTAACTATGTAACTCTTCGTCTAATTGACTCAGAACCTGAGTTTAGGAGAAAGCTGAAGACATTCCTCTTCTCCAGCTGTTAAATCTTGGCTTCCTTTTGTTTGCAGTCCTCAGCGCCGGGACACCCCCGCTGGGGGTAGCCGCGCGCTCAATAAATGTAAGTAATAATAATAATAATAATATGTTAGGTTACAAAATGGTCAAACTTGGAATCTCCGCAGGGTTGCACTATATCAAAAGAAAGAAAAGCAGCCGGTTTTGGATTTGTTGCTGCCAGATTTTAAGAGGGTTGTTGAAAATAAGGAGAGTAGACCAATTTGTAAAAGCAATTCACCGGCATATTTAAAAGATTTTGTCTGAATGGAAAAGAAAGGAGTAGGATAGTGACAGCAATTAAATTTGTCATGTCCAATTGTATACGCCATACTTTGAATAACAATATATGTTATGTTTCTTGTGGTAATAGTTAAAATTATACATGGTATTAGTTAAGATTGTACATGCATCATTCTAATGCGACAATTACATATGGAATGTTTTCATTTACACGTTATGCTTTTATGTTTAACGCTTTTATTTTGTTGTCAAAGGAAAGGAGATGTGTTATGTTCATCTTGCATGTTTCCATGAATCTAGCCTGTGGCTCCCGCTGAGCTCGCGCCGGGCTCGTGTCCATTGATCTGATGTCACAGGCTGAGCATTCTCTGTAGGGCCGTTAGAGGCGGTTTGTTGCCCAGTGCAGCCGGTTGGGTTTTTCCTACCTTTATACCTGACTAGCAGCCCGCCCGACGTTGTCCGGGGGCAATGAGGCTTCAGGGCCAACCGCCCGCCTAGGCCCCCGCCTGCCCCGGCCCCCACCCGCCCCAACATTGTTCGTGTCCCGGAGCCACCTCCCGCCCCGGCCCCCTCCCACCCCGACATTTTACGTGTCCCTTTGCCTTACCTGAGCCGCCGCTCCTCCCCGCGCTCCTGATTTCACCGCCGCTCCTATCCGCTTTTCACCGCTCCTCCCCGCCTGTCCGCCGCTCCTCTCCGCTCCTCCCCGCCTGTCCGCCGCTCCTCCCCGCCCTCATGTCCGCCGCTCCTCCTCGTCATCACGCACGTCGCGGCCAGTGCTACGTCGCAGCCAGCGCTACGTCGCGGCCGGCGCTACTTCCAGGGGACTACTTTTTTTTTTAAGTTACATTTTTAAATTTATGTTTAATTTTTATTTTATATAGCCTATATCCATCTGCACACCCTGACATTTTCAACGATGTATCGGGTGTGTGGATTGGCGCTGTAGTTCCCGAGTTTACCTGGCTCAAAGGTTTGTGTTCTATCTTTATAATAGTAGTATAGATATAGATATAGATATAGATATAGATATAGATATAGATATAGATATAGATATAGATATAGATAGAGATATAGATATAGATAGATGGCTGGTAGTGGCAGAGGTTCCAAATAGAAAAATGTGACCTGTTTAATAAATGTATTTACTTTTTAAAGGCTCTTGAAGTGTGTTCCCTCGTTTTAATAATGTGTCTGTTTATTTTTTTCAATTTTCTGGCCAATCCCTTGAACTGTTCAATTGATTAATTTGAGGCTCTTGAAGGGTTTTTTCTTGTTGTATGTTTGGTATGCCTTCAAGAAATTGTCCGTTTCGTTTTGTTAATTGTCTCTGCAAGCCCTTGCACTGTTGAATTGATTTTGTTCTGGCTCTGTAAGGCAGTTTCGTTGGTCTTCGTTTTAATAGACTGTCTATGTTTTTTTTGTGAATTGTGTGCAAGCACTTTGTGTTGTCTAAACTTTCCTAATCCTTTTTTTTAAATTCTGTGTGCAAGTCTTGGCCCTGCTCGTGTGAATATGCCTAGTTGTGTTTTTATTTTAATTGCTAAGTATTCTTTTCAGCGTGGTGGTTCGTCAGGTTATTTTTCACCCGATCGCGTTTCACTTTCCGAATCGTTTCCTCTCTTCTGTGTGCAAGTCCTGGCCCTGCTCGTGTGAATTTTCCCAGTTGTTTGTTTATATTTATTTCGTAAGTATTATTTTCTTTGTTGAAGATAGTCTGCAGATTTTGCCCCAAATAAAATGCGCCTTCGTTTGTTCCTGTTTACCCCCCTGTGACGTCGTTGTCCAATGGTTGAAGACTTGTGATGTGTTTTTGCAGAAGTTGTGTGTTTATTTCTTTATTAGCGTTGCCATTGGTGTTCTGTCCGTTTAACCCTGCCCCATGTGTGACGTCTTTTGCGTGTCAATGGAAGACAGTCATCGTAGATGCAAGTCACGCCCGCTGTTGAATGTTGTCTGGGTAACTCTTTGCAATTTGTGTATATTTCTTATTGTTATAGCGCGCACGTCGTGAGTTTTCGCGCACCTCGTGAGTTTTAAGGCCATTTCCGCTGTATGTTTTTTGTTTAGAGATGTGCGTCCTAAATTCTATTTCCGCTTTTTTTTTTTTAAATGTGCGTCCTAAATTACGTTTCCGCTCTATGTCTGCATATTAAGCGCATTTCCGCTATATCTGGGCATATGTATCTGTGTTGTTCTTTACCTTGGACGCTGTTTGTTATTAGCATTTGGCATTTCTTTGTAAACAGCCACATTTGTTCTTTGACACGCCCACGGCCACGTTCTTACACTCGACCACGCCCCCAAGGGACTACTTTTCCACTTTTAGCGTTTTTGCTTTTTTAAATGTATATTGTTTTTCATCTATAGCCTATGTCCTTCTGCTACATCTCCCCTTTCAAATGGTGTATTGTGTGTAGTGATTGGTGCATTACTTTTGTAGTTTACCTGGCTCAAAGGTTTGTGTTCTCTCTTTATAATAGTAGTATAGATGAATAAATATTCATCTTCTTCACTTTGCTGTGTCCCCCGTGTCATAATTACTTCAGATTCCTCCAAAGGTGAGGCCAGGGCTTTGAAGCACTTTGGAATGGGCCCATTAGTACCCCATATATTATTGTCCCCCCAGGGGGCGACTGTCATTTAACAGAGCCTTTGTGCCAAAATAGAGGTGGAGGGTGGGATAAAGAAGGAACATAAGGGACACAGGGAAGGAAACAAAATGAATTGAGTCTTGAACACTGTGACCGGGGTCGCCTCTAAGTGTCTGGGTGGATTCGTTTTCATGAGGAGGCAAACTTAACAGCTTTGGACTGGTGTGAGAGTTTCTCATTGGGCCTGCCAGTAGGTCATGAAGGTGTTCTACCAACATGCACATCCAATCTTTGGCCTCTCAGCAGACTGTACAGAGCAATAGTTCAATGTGTGCCCATTTTAATTATGATTCTGTAGGTATGTGAAGGATGTATGCAGCAAATAAAATATTGACAAAAGGAAGAGAAAAGGCTGTGTTTATAGGTGAGATGAGAGAGAAAATGTGTATATGTTTGTGAGCATGACGGCACAGGGAAGGTGAAGCAAGGATGCAGAGGGAAAGTGTAAAAGGACAGTCATGGAGTCAGATAATGTGAGAGATGTAGGATGTCAGAAAGGAGTAAAATTGTGTGCAGGGAAGCATGGGAGTGATCGGCATACTCCAAAAACGACTACCGCTTCCAGACCCAGCTAATCTCTAATTCACAATCTTATTTTTTAAGAATTGAAACCTTTTAAAATGTAGTTATTCATAACAAAATGATTGTTGTTACTCATTAATCTGATACTGCTAACAAGCAGTTGGCAAACCACATACTGGTCTGGGGACATGCTTTGTGAAGCACATGATTACACTTGCAATATGTTGTAAGACACATGTCTTGGAAAGAAATCTTTAGTTGGCAGAAACTTTCACCATGTAGCTGCCGGATGTATGACGTTACAACGCATGCTTTTACCACGCATGCCTTTACTACGCGGTTTTTACAACGCATGGCTTTACAACGCATAGTGCTTTGGGGCGCTGGATAGTGAATAGTTTAATTTACTATTCCAACTCCAGTCCCCGTGGATAGTAGGGAAGGTGTTGGATAGTAAATTAAACCTATACCCTATCCTAGAGCGCCCCCCAGCGCAATGCGTTGTAATGGTTTGGGTTGTAAAAGTTGCATTGTAAAGGATGTTTCCCACGCATAACACATGGACACTGCACCAAAAATGCAGAAGTGTCCTAGCATTGTTTCAACTAGAAGTCGCGGTGAGGTCTAGCTATATATGATGAGTGGCTCATTGCACTACTGTTGGGCAAAATGCCTTGTGCACACAAACATACACCCCTGTGCTTATTTTGTGCTTATTTTTGTCAGTTGTGGGCATTGGAATACATTTTTTTGGGAACTGCATTTTTCTGTAATCATCAGGCTTGGAGAGGAAAAGAAAGAAAGAGAAAATGTGAAAGAGAAAGACAAGAAAACGGCGATGAAGGGAGAAAGCAGGACTGAAAAAGATTCTGCAAAAGTGAGATAAGGAGTCTGGAAGTGCAAGGTGGTGAAAAAATAGACGGAGTCCTGGCATTCTGCAGCACAGCTAATGAGGCTCCTAAGAAAAAATACCAATTATAATTTAAATGAATAGTGCCATTGACAAAATGGAAATCTCATTGACGAGGCCTCAAGGAATTTAACAATCTCTTAATGTTTATCATGCTCCAGATTTTTTTATCAAACTGCTCATAATTGTGCAAAGTGGCAAAATTCTAATGTTTTTCATGTTCCAGTCGTGCAGAGGCAATCTGCATATATGTGCAATATTCAAATATACTTTTGTACATGCAAGGGCAACAGGAATACTGTACAGATAGCAGAAATATCTTCTCTGTATTCCATTAAATGCTTGCCTCTAGCTCCGCCTCCTTGGTACACTCCCTGGCCCTGCCCTGTCACCTACAGCCTAAATTGGCGAGTACCAGAATTTCGCCCTTCACCCCAACTATTGAAGCACTTCCAACTGGTACAAAAATTTGAAAAATCACTTAAAGACTGTATCTCCCCACACCAAGACACAATATATAAGAATACATATCTTTACAATGTGTTATGAAGCTGCCTTAATGATCCCTAGTATTTTAAGTAAACACACAGAAAGGCCACATTAAAAATGAATGCACACATTACTCTAAAGATACTTGGTCGTGTTCTTTATAATAGGATTTTAGACTGGACTGAGGAAAGTGGCATTTTAGACCCTTGACAACTGGGATTTAGAAGCAGGGTTGGCACAATAGATCAGTGTCTGTGATGGAGCAAGGATTCGCACGTATAGCGCCTTGCTCGTATGCAAAACCCTTGTCTAAATTGCATAATAATATTAACACCATTGTTCGTCATTTGTAAAGTGTTTTTCCCTACACGCGGGTGTCCCTAGGATGCTTGCTTGTTTGTCTTTTCACGTACTAACGAAGCTTGCACTGAAAATGGCTGCTTTGCCGCAATCCAGTCTGCGCATGCGTCGGTCATACCCATGTGATGTGACGCACTCGCATTCTGGAGGGATTCTGTGCTCATGCGCATTGATGCTAAATATGGCCGCTTGTCTCTCACCACGTTCTCTGCTTACTGCAGCAGCTTTTAGCCTATCTATTCTTTCGCACTAATCCTTAATGCTATAGGTATTATAAATGTAAGGGTTGGTTATCTCTTATCATGGTATACAGTGCGATCATTTCTATGTATGATTTTAATTTGTTTTCGCTTACTTTTCATGTACCGCGTCTTTGTGGGCTGGGGTGATCATGAGCGGAGCCATACTTGAAGCTCTGCTGGGTACCGTCACATGACCGGAGAAAGTTCCAACTGCGCAGAAGCTAAATCTAGCCAGCTGGCTCCTGAAGCACAATGCGCCTGGGAACATCGCTGGGAATACGGAGTCTTACCTTGAAAGAAGCAATACTGTTGCTACCTATTGTAAAACTGTCCTGTACTACTGTATTCTATGCATGGGAACGTGAACCCGGGGGGCGGGTGTATAAAATTGAATATTAAACATGTGAAAGCTGAATTCTAGGAGGTGGTAATGACCGCACCACCTCTCCTGACCAATCACAATGTGGGAAACTGTCACTTGCAACATTAGTGGGTGGTCTAAGGGTCCCCAAAATAGTATAATTACCCTAGTTTAGCTTAGGAAAATTGTCCGACTTGTCCGAGTAGCAGACCTGTCACTGACCCTACGATCTCAATAGGTGCTCATTCTGAAAGCGCTGCGGAGCACTTTGTCCATACTTTCCACAATCCCCTAAGGGGTGGAAGATCCTAAGTGCTGGCGAAGCACTTTGCTGGGGAATTCGAAAATCCAATCGGGGTTTCTGGCGGATTACTTGCAGGAGGGGGTAACGCAGGCGTTGCTGTCCGAAGCTGTGGGTGTTGGTCGTACCCTGGGAGGCCCAGTCCTTGACCTGAACCTGAGGGGTATCCTGTCCTTACTGTCCGTGAGCTGTACCTGCTCGCATTCTGGCATTCCTTTTCTGAGGGTCCCTGTCCCCGTCTTCCCAACTGACCCGTGGCCAGGGTTGGTCTTCAATCTGAACTAGGTAAATATAGATTGTGGGTTTACGTCTCTCTCTCTCTCTCTCTCTCTCTCTCTCTCTCTTTTATCTGATACCTGTGTTATTGCTTTATTGCCATTGCAATTATATGTGACTGAATTTTAGTTGGTTCCTTCTCTCCCCCCCCATCCTTTAGAAACTCATTGATTTTATAAAACCATAGCATGTTCCCGTTTTTTTTCCCCTTTCCTTTAGTGGTTTGCAGTGAACTTAGCAAGAATAGCTCAAATACTTAGGTTAAGTACATGTTCTAGGTCTCATCCCCAATCCTACGTTCTAGTATAAAATTGCAGAGACTAGTTTGTTCTAAAACGTCTACCTTTAGTTTCCCATATATCCTAATGGTCTTATTTTTGATACAAAGTTACCTATTGGTGTTGATCTTAATGTTTGATATATTACTCTGTGTATCGCTTATTATCTTGGCATCTTCTCTTTGAATTCTTATATAAAAATTTTAACTTCATCAGGTGTCTGTGGTCATTTTACAGAATTGTGGAAAGTATATTACTGATTTTAAAGTGTATTGGATGTTAGGCCTGTCTACTGTTTTCCCTAATAGCTCCAGGTCCGTCGTAAGAATTGTGCCTGTGGTAAGTCGGGTACATGGTAAGCAGAGGTAAATCCAAACTTTATTACTCTTAGCAGCGTGCAGGAGGAGAAATCCTCACCCGGATCACCCAATAAAATTAGTGAAATAATAAATAGTGTCTTTTCACGCCAAGGGCCCAGTGCGTGTGAAGGAATTGGTAACTCGGGTGACCTGGGTAAAACTGCGCGCTCTAGCAGTAATTTCTGGCAGCCAGAGGATGGTTTGGACTAGTTAGATTAGGTAGACAGGATAGGTCATAAACAAACCGTGAAAATAAAACGTGCTGCTGATTTCTACTGTATTTTTTCCAAAAATTATGAAATGTGTTTTTATATATAAATGTGCATGATTTTGCATTGCTGCTATAAATATTGCATGTTGAATTAACCCAGAATTGTTTGTAAATGTTCAGTGTAGTCCGAATCCCCGGGGAAGTATTTTAGCTAACGGTGAGTAGAATCCGGTTAGCTGTTGAAGTCACTAAGTTTGAATCATTAGTGCAGGGTTAAAGGAGTAACTGGAAGCACTAATTAGGATTTTTTTTTCTGGAGTGAATGATAGCTACGAGTCCATTATAAAACTTTCATTGCGATATCACCTAGTAAGGGTCGCATACGGAAGGAGTAGTAGGGTCTCCGAGGCTTGTCTGGTAAGTAAAATAGTTCGCTGGTGAAATCCTGGCTCAGTACATATCCCCGATCAAGGTGGATGAGTCAGAAGAATAACGGGTTCTATGTTACTAGTGTGTAGGGACGGGCAAAGAAGTCTATCCAGAGTGAATGAAAAGTAGACAGAAGTGGTTTACTAGTAGCGAAAGAAAAGTCTTTTCTCTCTTTAGAACACTCAGACATAGTGGCAAACGTTGTGTGTTGTTAACTAAAACTTGCACTCGCACTTTAGAGAGAGTAAAAAGTTTCCGTTACCTTGTGAAGGCGGGAGTCAGTCGGAGAGCTGCTCTGACGTCACTCCGTGCCGCGCTGGTATTGGTCAGGACAGCGGGCGTGTAGCGGAGCTAAATTTGTGAAGGAGGGGTGAGGGCCGAAACGGGAGACTCTGTCTTGCGAAAAGGCCGCGCACCCATTGGTTGACCGTAGTTGTATTCTCTGACCTGATTGGGTGGCGCGAAATAAAAGTCGCGCTAGCATTGGAAGCACGAAAGTAAACAAGATTAATCAAGCCGAGTTAGAAGCGAGTCTGGAGAGTTGTATGTGGTATCCAGATTTCATACCAAATCCAAAATACCTAGGATTTTATAAGGAGCAGACTTTACGAGGTAGACCGCACATGATGTATGGAATAAAGAGAAAATTGTCGTTTTCCGATAAAGTAAAGAATTTTTTCAAAACTGACAAGCCCATTAGAACGAGGGAAGGCGTACTCATTCCCCCGCCAAATACCCCTGCCTCTTTTATGATGTTTGATAAAGGGTATCACACTTGTGTCTGGCTAGAAAATTGGGCAAAGTATACTGTAGATGACGGAGTCCTAGCATTCCCTGTTGAAGGTACATTTAATGGTCGGATCCTGTTTAACTTAAGGACCCGCATGAACGAATTACACCCTAGACCTAGGCTGACCCAGTACGAAGCTTTGGAGGAGTGGGAGATTGAGGCTGCAGAGCGAGATAAACCCCGAATGGATAAAGGAGTGAGTAAGTGGTATCCCAGACTTCCAACGCCAACCAAAGAGCAGAAATTGAAACAGTGGAGGCAGTCTATGTTAACTGAAGGGCTATTCCCCATGATGGGAGTATTAGAGGAGAAAAGAGGAAAATGTAAAGCAAAAACCCATCACCTAGCACCTATGGGGGATGTAGAAGATGAACACCTGGAAGACTTGTTAATGAAGGATCCACCTCCCTATGTAGCGGAATCAGATTCGGTGCATTCTCAAAGTTCTGTTACCAATTACCCCCGAAGTAGGAGGGAAAGTGATTCAGACGGGACAGCTACAAGCAGTAAATATAGTGGAAGGGATGAGTTTTGCAGACCTAAGTCCACAGTCCCGAATTATCAGCCATTCGGGGAAAGTCCCCCTCGATTGGTCGCCCCGACTGCCCCGAGTATCTATCCGTCCTTAGTACCTCAGGTATTGCATGGCAACTCTGCTGAAAGGGGGTTGCAGGAAAAAGAGAGAGAAGCCCTGACTAAACAGCGAGAGGAATTAGTCAG
The DNA here is from genome assembly GCF_964263255.1 of Lissotriton vulgaris. Lineage (NCBI taxonomy): Eukaryota > Metazoa > Chordata > Amphibia > Caudata > Salamandridae > Lissotriton > Lissotriton vulgaris. Next base: position 412,356,050 of record NC_141698.1, read on the forward strand.
AACCATTGCCCAGATGCATCCCCATCCTGATTCCTTGACCATTCCGGTAACTATTGGTCCTGCTATCCCAATGTATAAAAATGACCTGATTAGTCCCCTTCCTCCTGTTATCACCCCAATACTGCCTACTCCCAGCTTCCAGACCCCGAGGAAGGAAGTATTCATAGATGAAGATCAGGAAAGTGAGTGTGAATCTGGAAGTTTGATGGATCTGCCCATAAGGGAGTCAAGGGCCAGTGTAGTAGGGACAAGAAGTCAGCCCAGACAAAAGGAAGTGGTGATTGAAAGTGCATCTGGAATTAGGAACGCCTCTTTAGTTTCCCCTGAAGAATTAGACAGATGGACAAAGGAGATAGAGAAGGAGACCGCTCCCCAACCTAAAGCATTGGAAATATATAAATTAAGAATAGAAATAGAAGAAATGATGGCTGGGAACGTGGGAGTTGAGCGCCTGAGCTCGTATACTGAAGAAGAGTTACTATTCATCAGTAAAAATCTTACCCGGAGTGCTAGGGTGCTCCATGAAAAGATAATGGATGCCGCCACAGATATGGGAGTTGATGTTAGTCGCTCCAAAATTCTTCAGAAACCTTACAGAGTAGACTTCTCAGACAAGGATTTAGAAAGCCTGAATGTGATGGGAAAGCAGATCCAAGTAAGAGAATTGTTGAAAATCTTGCAGAAATGGGGCGAAGTGGGGAAATGGAGAACACGGTGGGCAAAGAAAAAGGAAGGCAGCAGGGCTGGGTCCGTAACTTCAGAATTCGTATTAAAGGAAGTAACCCCAACAGAAAAATTGTGCCCCATGAGAGAGGTCCCGGGAGGAAAATATGTCCATGTCCCTTGGTCCAGACAAGACATTGTGTCATTTACAAACGACTTCCCGAAATTACGTGAAAAACCAGTTGACTGGTACAGACAGGTAGAACGTTTCATAAAAGTTCAGAAATGTCTGCTGAAAGACCTGGATGGGTTTTTCGACATTGTGGTCCCTGTAGATCTGTGGACCGAATGTAAGATAGAAATTGATTGGCCGAATGATGAATATCCCAGAGATGAGAGAACGGGGGCCCCTTCACCGGATGTAATGAGGAAATATGACCAGGTCATCCAGTACCTTAAGAAAAAGGTGCCAGCAAAGGAGACAGATTGGACCCGTATAGATAGAACCACCCAAGAACGTGATGAAACGGTGCATTCATTTTATGAAAGGTTACTGCAGGTATTCAAAACTTACAGTGGTATCGATAATGTAGACATGAAAGACATGACGCATTTCAGTTATAGGTTTGTGCTAGGATTAAGGCCTGAAATCTCACAATGGATTCGAGATAACAAAATAAGTTGGCAGGGAAAACCCATAGATGATGTCCTGAAATATGCAAAATACTGCGAAGATGAAATCGAAAATAAAAAGAAAGCCCTCAAGGAGAAAGTGATGTGGGCACAGGTGAAATTAGCTGAACAGCAAGAAAAACAGTTAAGTAAAATGACTTCTGATAATAATGTTCCGAATACCAATTCTGGGGGGGGGGGAAAGCCCAGACCTAAAATGAGTCGTGAAGAGGCCATGAAAAAGTTTCCGTGCCATGGGTGCGGCCAGATGGGGCATTGGAGAGACGAGTGTCCACACCTACAGGCCGGTAATGCCCCTGTAAATGGTTTAAATCCACAGGTGCCGAAAGAGGGGACAAGAAAAACCCAGCAACAGGTAAAATTACCTCCAGTACCTCGCGCTCCTAGACAGAATTTTAAGAGTCAGGGTCAGCAGAATGAGAGGGCGGAAGTATGGGAGGTTGAGAGTGAAAGAAATGCAGTCATCCCACAGTACTTGCTAAGTGATACCTTCCTTTGTGAAGATCAAGATTGACGGGGCCTGAGAGGGGAGGATGAGGAGTGCGTGCTTGGCGCCTCCTTACCGGTAGACCAGACTGGACCATACATTGAAGGAAAGGTTGAAGGCAAAGAAGTCACCTTTCTGTTGGACACTGGTGCTACCCGATCTACTGTAAGAACAGTGGATGTTCCTAACCTACCCCTCTCGGGAGAAGCAATCCAAGTAGTGGGCGTCTCAAATCAGATAATAAGTACCCCTGTAACTGAGCCAATGGAGATTTCCATAGGAAATTTCAAGGAAATGCACAGATTTGTGGTCTGTGATTCCAGTCCTGTAAATCTACTGGGACGTGATTTGTTGTGCAAGATGCGTTGTACCATTTACTGCACACCAAATGGCGTTGAAATTCAGACCCCCGATGAAGATGGCCTGTACAAACTGATGTTAGTCAGACAAGATGCCGATATCAAGCCTTTGACAATTGAGGATTTACCTGAGGAACTCCAGCTAAGAGTGGTACCAGAAGTGTGGGATTTCACAGGAAAAGATGTAGGCCTGATGGCAAATGTGGACCCAGTTAAAATAGCAATAAAAACAAATGCTGTATACCCCAAAACCAGACAGTACAAAATGAGTGCAGAAGTGAAGGCAGGAGTAGCGACTGAAATCACGAGGCTACTAGAAGCAGAAATAATAGAAGAAGTGCTGAGCAGCCCTTGTAATTCGCCTATCATTGGGATCAAAAAGCCTAGTGGGAAGTACCGGGTGGTGCAAGATTTGCGCAAGGTAAACCAAATTGTTGTGCCTTGCTGTCCTATTGTACCCAACCCTGCAGTGATACTCTACCAGATTCCCTGGAACGCAGAATGGTTCACTGTCATCGATCTGTGCCACGCATTCTTTTCCATCCCATTGCATCCCGAAAGCAAGTTCCTTTTCAGTTTTGAATTTGACAGCCATATCTATGTCTGGAATCGTGTCCCTCAAGGGTACACCGAAAGTCCATCGATTTTCAACCAGATACTGAAAAAGTGCCTTGAATCCCTAGTGCTGCCAAGAGAGTCTGTTTTGGTGCAGTACATAGATGACCTGTTAGTGGCATCTAAAACCCAGTCTGACTGTGTCACTGACACAATTGCCTTGCTGAATCACCTAGGAAAAGGAGGACATAAAGTGTCGCCTGACAAATTACAATTCTGTAAAAACTCAGTAAAATATCTGGGGCACCAGATAGAAAAAGGAATCAGGAAGGTCACTACCGAAAGGATCAAAATAATTAAAGCAATGGAACTGCCCAGAACGCAGAAAGAGGTGAGAATGTTCTTGGGAGTTGTGGGTTACTGCAGACAATGGATTGTAGGATTTGCAGCTCTAGCCCGACCCCTGATAAATATGACAAAGAAAGGAGTGGAAGACCCCGTCCACTGGGACAGTGAAAGCATGAATGCTTGGGTAACTCTGAGAAACTGTCTATGTACCGCACCTGCATTGGGTATGCCTGAGTACACTAAACCCTTTGAACTGTTCTGTGACACCAGAGAAAATTGTGCTCTTTCAGTCCTGACCCAGGAGCACGGATCAGTCAGACGACCAGTAGCCTACTTTTCGGCCACCCTAGATCCAGTGGCCGCTGGATTGCCTGGATGCTTGAAAGCCGTTGCTGCTACTTGCGTCAGTCTGGAACAGAGTGAGAGCATTGTCATGGGACATCCCGTCACTGTCTATGTTCCTCATTCTGTTGTCATCCTACTGACTAGAACTAAGACCCAGTACCTCACACCTAGTCGGCTGACTAAGTATGAGAGAATTTTGATTGGTGCTGAAAATGTAACTATTTCCCGGTGCAATGTCCTAAATCCTGCGACACTGTTACCTATCCCTCTGGATGGAGAATCTGATGAGGGCGGGGAACATAATTGCATCGATCTGACTGAATACAGCACCAAGCCCCGTCCTGACATTCGTGAAATAGCACTACGTGACTGGGATAAAACAATGTTTGTGGATGGCTCGTGTTTGAGACATGAAAGTGGGAGTCTGAGTGCTGCCTATGCTGTGGTTACACTGACAGGAGTCGTCGAGGCATCTTACATGCGCGAGGTGAAATCTGCACAAGTGGCAGAGCTCATCGCGTTAACTCGAGCATGTAAGAGGGGAAAAAACAAAAGAATTACTGTTTACACAGACAGTCAGTACTGTTTCGGGGTTGTTCATGACTTCGGCCAATTGTGGTTACAAAGAGAATTCATGACTTCCTCTGGCACACCCATCCGAAATGGGAAAATAGTGCATGACTTACTGGAAGCTATCCAATTGCCCAAAGAATTGGCTGTGGTCAAGTGTGCGGCTCACAGATCTGGAAATGATGACGTGACTGCCGGTAATAGGTACGCTGACCAAATTGCACAGTTTTGTGCCCGTCACCAGATGTCCCTGCAAATTGCCCTGTGGGATGGAACCAGCTGCCAACTTATGTTGTTTGATAATGTGTCAACGTGGGAAGAATTAAAGGAGATACAACAAGCCACAGACAGGCAAGAAAAGGGCAGGTGGGCCGCAAAGGAATGCGAATTGCGAGAAGATGGTGTGGTGGTAAATCCGGCTGGGGTGCCTGTACTGCCTGATAGCTTGATCGACCCCATGGTCAGAATGATACATGAGCCAACACATATGGGAAGAGACGCGATGTGTCGGGTGTTTGAACAAGTGTTCTGTAATTCAAAATTCAGGGACCAGGCGGAAAGGCTTTGCCAGAGGTGCCTAGTGTGTCAGCAATTCAATGCAGGAAAGAAGACTGTAGTGAAACAGAGTACTATTGGAAAGGCAGTAGGTCCCTTCGTTAGAATGCAGGCAGACTTCATAACCATGCCCAGATGCAAAGGATATAGATATGTCTTAGTCGTAGTATGTCTATTCTCCAGGTGGGTGGAAGCGTATCCAGCTAAGAAAAATGACGCTATCACCACAGCCAAATTGTTGCTCAGGGAGTTGATACCTAGGTATGGGATCCCAGAGACGATCGAAACAGACCAAGGTGGGCATTTTGCCAACGATGTCCTATTGGAACTCTGTAGAGCCTTCAAAATGAAGCAAAGATTGCACTGTGCCTACCACCCAGAGGCTTCTGGGGTAGTGGAACAAATAAATGGCACTCTGAAGTCCAGACTGGGAAAAATGTGTGATTCCACAAAAATGAACTGGATAGAAGCTTTACCCCTGGTGCTGATGAGTTTGAGAAGTATCCCGAATCGAAAGACTGGCCTAAGTCCCCATGAAGTGTTGATGGGAAGAGTGATGCGCCAGGCATGGGTACCCGGAAACAAACTGCTAAGCATTTCTGATGATATGGTGCTAGAATACTGCAAGCAGCTGGGTGACCAAGTGCGTTCTCTCTCTCAGCAGATTGGAGAGACAGAAGACGAGTGGCCAAAGACTCCAGCACACAATCTGCAGCCAGGAGACTGGGTGGTGTTAAAGAAACACACCCGGAGCAGTTGCCTGAAGCCAAGGTGGGGAAAGCGACGACAAGTGATCCTCGTCACTACCACTGCTGTGAAGTGCGCTGGTGTACCGAAGTGGATCCACGCCAGCCACACAAAGCGGGTATCTGGAGAAAACGCGACTGGAGCTGAAGGCAGCACAGCTGAAGAGACTTCCGAGGAGGAAGGTCCGGAACTAGCTGACATCGAACTGCCGAGCACAAGTCGAGACGTTGAATGGTATCCCGCCGACGAACCAGTTCATGACCCAATACGAACCAGGAAATATTCCTACTTAGACAGTGAGTGGGATAGCCCAGGTGAGTCAGAAATAGAAGAAGCAGGTCAGGTCAACGAAAGCCACAACACACCTGATCAGGACATAGGCCAAGTAGGGTCAGACCAAGATCTCGAGACTCCTCCTGAAACTCCGGAGCCGAGAAAGGGACAGTTAGAAGTTAGAGCTGACGTTCATGCAGAAGAAAACGAAGAGATCGAAGAGCATGAACAGGAACAGATAGAACTAGATCAAAGTGCTCAGACAACGGAAACAACAGTAACCAGAAATAAAAAGAAAGTGCGATTTGAATCTGAGCAGGGACAGAATAGGGACCAGGCAGAAGAAATAGACGAAAGACCTGGAACCAGTCAGACAGGCAGGGAAACAGAAGTGCCACATCAAAAAGTGAAAAGAGTACACGAGGAAGGCGAAGTCTCCTCAACCACTGGGAGGCACGGAGGAAGAAGTGAACCCCGATACGTCAAGAGACTAAGGCTCAGATTAAAGACAGTCGGAGAAAACGATAAAGACCGAAAAAGGGCTCAAAGTGAAAGAAGTGCAGCCCAAGGCAAATCGCTGAGAAAAAGCGACAGAATAAAGAAACAGAACCGACTGTATCGGAGCCCTGAGTGGACGTACTTTGTGTTGGAAGAAATTGACGAGCCACACCACAGTGGCAACAGTGACAACGAGTCCATTGCTGATCGGAGTTCGGACGAAGACCCTCCGTAAGAGAACCCCTGAAGTGAGCCTTTGGTACAAAGGAACGAAGAGGGGTAGCAAAAGCCACCTGTAAGCTAAAAATGTCTGATCCGAGTGTCTCTGGGAAATCCCGGTGTGGGTGTCTCAAAACCTGTTGTAAGATATGCTTGTGTAGTGTAGCTATGCTAATAGTAATGTGGATAGGACTAACAGTTTTTCTAACCTTTATGATAAGTAGAGATCCAAACTTGTGCCCTACTGAACCCGAAGCAGTAGATGTAGGGGTTGTACAGACTGCAGAAACACCACGAAGACTAGAAAGACGCGACAAAAGAGTAGGACTGACACACACACGACCTAATTTAGAAGCACCAGATGAGGATGGACTGCATTTTCACAAAATGAAGAACAGAACGCATCTAAATGTTTTTGCTAACTTGTTAGTGCATTATGTAGAAGCTATGGAAATAGAGGACTGTTATGTCTGCATGAAGCTACCAACATCAGTGGCTGAAGGCGTGACATACCACCATCTACCTTTGACCTATGGAATCTCCTGTAGTATATTAGCTAGCTTGTTCTATAGAAGCACTTTGCAGTACTATTATTCAAATGATGACGTAGTATTTTCTGAACTTCCTGTTAGAGGACATTTGAACCGTGTACATACTACAAGTGACGTGGCCCGCTATATGGGAGAATATTTCCTGACTATAGGTAACATAGACTTAGATCAAGCAAGAGAAGACAATCTGACCTGTTCACTGCAAGAGCAGGAAAAGATGTTTATAAAGATGGCAGACAGAAGGAGAGAAAAGTTTCAGAAGAAGGCAAATGACGAGAAGGATAGAATCCCTAGGTGGGCTGAGCACATGGATAACACCTCAGAAGGCGAAGCCAGTCCTGCCTTGTTGCTGGATTTTGAAAGAAAGGGGAAACTTTGTATCCATAGGGAAAAGACAGAGTACTATAACAATGTATTCATCGGTTCCAGCGAGTGTGAACATAATTATAAGGTAATTGGAGGCTGGGGATTCAAAAATGGGTCAGAACCTGTGTTTCCCGGAATATATTATATATGTGGGAACAAGGCTTATTTCAAATTGCCAGATCACTGGTATGGAAGCTGCTACTTTGGCATTGTTTTCCCGAAAGTATACCTGGTGAATAACGCAGCTGGAAGCGATGATGAAACTAATGGCTTAGTGCGTAGTAGACGCGAAAGTGTAGGCGAAATTGTAGGTGATATCTTTAGTGCACTGATACCTGGAATGGGGGTAGTTCTGAACACCCATAGAATCTGCAAACTGTCTACAGTAGTGGACCGGTTATCAACGGACACTGCTGCTGGTTTCCTGCTGGTCAATACTGAAATGGTTGCGATCAGATCAATGGTTTTACAAAACCGTCTTGCCCTTGACACCCTATTAGCAAAAGAGGGCGGAGTCTGTAGAATGCTGAGAGCGCAACATTGTTGCACCTACATTCCTGATAAGAGCATCGAATTAAAACAATATGTGAGGAACATAACTAATTTGGAAAAGGAACTCAAACCATTGGAGGTTGACAGTGCCTGGACGAGACTGACTGGAGGTCTCTCCTCTATAGGTAGTTGGTTTACTAACTTAGGTAGAAATATTTTGTGGAAAATACTGATGCCAATAGTTATAATAGGTGTGGTTGTATTGATCATTTTTATCTGCTGCAAATGTCAAAAGTGCAAAAAGAAATATACAGTAAATCCGAGGGGGGTGAAAAGAAACATTGATGAATTAGAATTAGAGGAGCTGAAGAGTGCAATTTATAAAAAGGCGAAAAATAACCACTCCCATAGGGAAGCTGAAAGAAAACTAAACAATAAGTTTATTGAAATTGAAATGGACGATATGAATGAATGAGAAAAGTTGGCATCTGTTTCCTTCATGTAGTGATGATAGTAAATATCATCAAAGAGGGGATTGATGGAGCAAGGATTCGCACGTATAGCGCCTTGCTCGTATGCAAAACCCTTGTCTAAATTGCATAATAATATTAACACCATTGTTCGTCATTTGTAAAGTGTTTTTCCCTACACGCGGGTGTCCCTAGGATGCTTGCTTGTTTGTCTTTTCACGTACTAACGAAGCTTGCACTGAAAATGGCTGCTTTGCCGCAATCCAGTCTGCGCATGCGTCGGTCATACCCATGTGATGTGACGCACTCGCATTCTGGAGGGATTCTGTGCTCATGCGCATTGATGCTAAATATGGCCGCTTGTCTCTCACCACGCTCTCTGCTTACTGCAGCAGCTTTTAGCCTATCTATTCTTTCGCACTAATCCTTAATGCTATAGGTATTATAAATGTAAGGGTTGGTTATCTCTTATCATGGTATACAGTGCGATCATTTCTATGTATGATTTTAATTTGTTTTCGCTTACTTTTCATGTACCGCGTCTTTGTGGGCTGGGGTGATCATGAGCGGAGCCATACTTGAAGCTCTGCTGGGTACCGTCACATGACCGGAGAAAGTTCCAACTGCGCAGAAGCTAAATCTAGCCAGCTGGCTCCTGAAGCACAATGCGCCTGGGAACATCGCTGGGAATACGGAGTCTTACCTTGAAAGAAGCAATACTGTTGCTACCTATTGTAAAACTGTCCTGTACTACTGTATTCTATGCATGGGAACGTGAACCCGGGGGGCGGGTGTATAAAATTGAATATTAAACATGTGAAAGCTGAATTCTAGGAGGTGGTAATGACCGCACCACCTCTCCTGACCAATCACAATGTGGGAAACTGTCACTTGCAACATTAGTGGGTGGTCTAAGGGTCCCCAAAATAGTATAATTACCCTAGTTTAGCTTAGGAAAATTGTCCGACTTGTCCGAGTAGCAGACCTGTCACTGACCCTACGATCTCAATAGGTGCTCATTCTGAAAGCGCTGCGGAGCACTTTGTCCATACTTTCCACAATCCCCTAAGGGGTGGAAGATCCTAAGTGCTGGCGAAGCACTTTGCTGGGGAATTCGAAAATCCAATCGGGGTTTCTGGCGGATTACTTGCAGGAGGGGGTAACGCAGGCGTTGCTGTCCGAAGCTGTGGGTGTTGGTCGTACCCTGGGAGGCCCAGTCCTTGACCTGAACCTGAGGGGTATCCTGTCCTTACTGTCCGTGAGCTGTACCTGCTCGCATTCTGGCATTCCTTTTCTGAGGGTCCCTGTCCCCGTCTTCCCAACTGACCCGTGGCCAGGGTTGGTCTTCAATCTGAACTAGGTAAATATAGATTGTGGGTTTACGTCTCTCTCTCTCTCTCTCTCTCTCTCTCTCTCTCTCTTTTATCTGATACCTGTGTTATTGCTTTATTGCCATTGCAATTATATGTGACTGAATTTTAGTTGGTTCCTTCTCTCCCCCCCCATCCTTTAGAAACTCATTGATTTTATAAAACCATAGCATGTTCCCGTTTTTTTTCCCCTTTCCTTTAGTGGTTTGCAGTGAACTTAGCAAGAATAGCTCAAATACTTAGGTTAAGTACATGTTCTAGGTCTCATCCCCAATCCTACGTTCTAGTATAAAATTGCAGAGACTAGTTTGTTCTAAAACGTCTACCTTTAGTTTCCCATATATCCTAATGGTCTTATTTTTGATACAAAGTTACCTATTGGTGTTGATCTTAATGTTTGATATATTACTCTGTGTATCGCTTATTATCTTGGCATCTTCTCTTTGAATTCTTATATAAAAATTTTAACTTCATCAGGTGTCTGTGGTCATTTTACAGAATTGTGGAAAGTATATTACTGATTTTAAAGTGTATTGGATGTTAGGCCTGTCTACTGTTTTCCCTAATAGCTCCAGGTCCGTCGTAAGAATTGTGCCTGTGGTAAGTCGGGTACATGGTAAGCAGAGGTAAATCCAAACTTTATTATTCTTAGCAGCGTGCAGGAGGAGAAATCCTCACCCGGATCACCCAATAAAATTAGTGAAATAATAAATAGTGTCTTTTCACGCCAAGGGCCCAGTGCGTGTGAAGGAATTGGTAACTCGGGTGACCTGGGTAAAACTGCGCGCTCTAGCATCTGAACCTTAATTTGGTTATTAGCAAATACAATATTGCCCGTTCTTCCCCTATTTATTTAGCATTTATGGACCTATTGTCTGCTTTTGATTTAGTTAATAGGTCCAAACTTTGGTCTACTCTGTTGAATTATGGCTTGGATCAACTCCTGGTTCACTGTTTAGCATTTTTATATACTGATCTTAAGGCACAAGTAAGGATAGGTATTGGAGGGGAGCTGTCAGGCCCTATTAAGGTAGAAAGGAGAGTCAGACAGGGGTGCGTTTTAGCACCCCTGCTTTTTCTTATTTATATTAACGGACTGAGTAACTCCCTGAGACAGTCAACCCCAGATGTCCCTATAATTAACAGTAAACCACTACCCGTACTCCTCTACGCAGATGATGCGGTCCTAATGGGCCGCACCCCGAATTCTCTGCACACCTTGGTCAAAAGCTTTGTAGAGTACATGGATGGGCTGGATTTACATGTGAATTTTAAAAAGTCTTTTCTTATGTCATGTGGACCAGGGAAATGTCAACTTAATTCTATATTGGTAGGAAATGATAGACTAATTTTCACCAATACTTTTCCATATTTGGGGATGGTCTTTGCTGCGAATGGCTCTTGTACCGGGCATTTGGCCCACTCCACGAGCAAATTCTCAAAGGCAATCAATTCTATTTTATGTCTCCCTTGCCAGAAGAAAATAGGTGCCATCGAAGCAATTTTAAGGATTTTTAAATTGCAATGCGATCCAGTAGCTACGTATGGGGCAGAGATATGGGGTCTGGTGAGGAATCGGGGCATCCAGCAGGAAGAACATCGGTTTTGCAGAAAGCTGCTGGGTGCACCGATTTCTACTTCTCACTATATTTGTCACAAGGAACTCAACTTACATTTTATATGTGATTTTATTAGTGCCCGACCCACGTTATTTTGGCACTCAGTGTAGATTTTAACATCAGTCTGGAGGAACAAATCTGTCAACTTAACCCAAGAAATCATAATTGACTGCTTCAAGTGCGAGAGAGGAATGGACATCCCTTGGCTCTCGGGGGTCTATAAAAGTTTGTGCAGTATTGACAAAGGCAGTCTCTTTTTAGACCCAATTAGAGCAGATTCAGTACACAAGAATGATCTGAAGAAAGCACTCTATGCACTTTACAACACAGAAATGTCAAGGGATGAATCTAAGAAAATTACAGTCCTTAGCTACATGGGCAGGGAATTGTATAGGCCTCCACTATTATTATATCTTACCCTGCCAATGGCAAATTGGGAAAGAAGCCTTTTATTTCGACTGAGGGAAGGAACTGTAAGATTCTTGTTAAGTTTTCCTCTAGGCTACCGGCCAACTCTTGAAAATATAGGATGTCCCTGCGATGGGGTGAGCGCACAAACTGATTTGCACTTTTTCTTCTCTTGTAAATATTATATAAAATATGTAAAATGTTTTTTAACTCCTTTTCTTAAAAAATGTAGACCTATTACCATGGGGGAATCTTATCAACTGTTGCTTTCTTTGGACAATGAAGAAATAATCTTCCGCACTAGCACTTTCTTGAGAATTGCTACTGGAGCACGTAAAATGATGGACAACCATTGACTTTCTTTTGTTTAACAATTTGTAAATTTGTCTAATGCTTATTTTGACTTACTAATTTTAATAAGGATTTTATAATAATAGTGTAAATCTGTGTATGTGCTTTTATGAATTCTTGGAATTCGAATAAAGTTCTATGAACTGAACTGAATGCACACTGTTTTTCATGAAGTTCTATTTCAGTATTCTATCCGGGCCTTTGCAGAATTTTGAAACGTGAACAAACAGCCAATATTTTTCTCTGGCAAAGACGGGAACCCTACCTGTAGTGTGGGTGTGTGTAAACTCAGAACAACCAACCCAGCAGTGCACAACCCGTTGTGCAACCCATTGCTTTTCTTTGATTAGGCAAAGTACTTTAATACACACATAGGACTTAACACAAAAGGCTGCAGGCGCAGTTACTTTACTGGTGCTTGAGCTACTGCACCTCAGTCTCTGGTTGCCCTCTATGCCCGGATCTTGGGGTGCCCATCCTTCCTGCCACTAAGGAGGTCCTCCCATTTAGGTTCGGGCTCTGGAGAAGGTATCAAGGCTCAGGTGCATTTTACCCCTGGTTATAGTTTATCCACTCAGTTAATTTAATACACTCCATTTTCTTAGTTCTCACCCGAGCAGCAGCACTTCAGTCTCTTTCAAGCAGCTTGCGGTGACCCCCAGCACATGTCCTTCTCGCTCCCTCTTCTGAGGAGAGATGTGCCAGGTGGAGGTTCCTCCCACTTTCTGCCTCCCTGCTACCGGCACAGTGGAGGTCACCAGCCAGCGTCCTCGCAGACTTTCGGAGATGTGGCGATAATGCAGCCTTATGGTTGATGACTGTAAGAAACTGTATCAGTTGAGGGGGGTGAGTACCCACCTCCAATAATAACTCCAGTCTTTGCCAGCAGGAACCATTAAAGTCTTTAAAATAACCTTCTCTCAACCCACTTATAGCCTTGGCACAGAACAGACGGGCTGGTTAGAGACAATGTGTAAAGTATTTATGCAGTACTCAAACAGTATTAAAGAAACACAACACAAGGAGAGAGGTTTCAATTTCAATGTATTTATTATCATGCCATGTTAACTCAATCATTCAATTAATCAATCAATCAATCAATCAGGAAATTGTGAAGCGTGCTACTCACCCGTGAGGGTCTCAATGCGCTGGGGGCGGGGGGTGCAGCTCTGAATTAGCCGAAAAGCCAGGTCTTGAGGCTTTTCCTGAAGATGTGCCGAGTAGGGGGGCATCTGATGTTGACTGGGAGCTCGTTCCAGTTCTGCGGATGCATGGGGTTTCTGCTTGGGTGAGGTCGGTGGAGCTGAGGTTTCTTTTGGGTACGTGGAAGGAGACTCTTTCGTTGAGGTATTTGGGCCCGGGGTTGTGGAGAGATTTGTAGGCGTGGGTGAGTAGCTTGAAGGTTACTATCCTCGCGACGGGGAGCCAGTGGAGGTCTCGTAGGTGCTGTGTGATGTGCTCATGTCCAGGACGAGTCTGGCCACGATGTTCTGTATGGTCTGGAGTTTGCGTAGCAGGGATTTGTTGATTTTGGCATAGAGAGTGTTCCCATAGTCCAGTCTGCTGGTTATGAGTGTGTGGGTGACGGTCTTTCTGGCTTCGGGGGGACCCACTTGAAAGTTTTCCGAAGGATGCAGAGGGTGTGGAAGCAGGTGGTGCCAACGGCGTTGATATAGCGGGTCATGGCGAGGGAGGGGGCGAGTATGATGCCGAGGTTCCAGGCGTGGTCCGTGGGGGTGGAGGGGATGTTGCGGAGGGCGGTGGGACACCAAGTGTTGTCCCAGGCTGAGGGGGTGGGTCCAAGAACAAGGACTTCTGTCTTCTCCGAGTTGAGCTTCAGACAGCTGCTGCTCATCTGAGCTGCGACGTCTTTCATTCCTTCCTGGAAGCTGAGTCTGGTGTCTTCGGGGATCTTCATGAGGGAGAGGATGAGCTGGGTGTCGTCGGCGTAGGATACTATGCGGAGTCTGTGCTGTCTAACGATGGCGGCGAGGGAGACCATGTAGATGTTGAAGAGCGTGGGACTGAGCGATGCTCCTTGGGGAACTCTGCAGTTGATCTCTGTGGGTTCAGAGAGGAATGGCAGGAGTCTGATCCTTTGGGTTCTTCGGCGAGGAAGGAGCGGATCCAGTCGAGGGTGGTTCCCTATATGCCGGCGTCATGGTGTCTGGCTGCGAGAATGTGGTGGGAGACGGTGTCAAAGGCTGCGGAGAGGTCTAGAAGGATGAGGGCCTTGGTGTGGCCTTGGCCGAGGAGCGTGCAGATGTCATCTGTGGAGGCGAAGAGGGCGGTCTTGGTGCTGTGGTTACTGCGGAATCCAGATTGGGAGGAATCGAGGATGGCGTTCTCCTTGATGAAGTTTGTCAGCTGAGCGTTGACGATCTTCTCGGTGACTTTGGCTGCGAAGGGAAGGAGAGAGATGGGTCAGTAGTTTTTCAGATCCGTCGGGTCTGCTGAGGGCTTCTTAAGGAGAGGCTTGACCTCAGCACGTTTCCAGTTGTCGGGAAAAGTGCTGAATTCAAAGGTGGCGTTGATGGTGCGACGTAGAACGGGTGCTATGGGGGCAGAGGCTCAGTGGAAAATATGCAGCGGGCAGGGATCCTTGGGGGCTCCTGAGTGGGTGCCCTTTATGGTCGAGGTGATATCTTTGGTGGTGACCGGGGTCCAGGCGGGGATGGTGGGCCAGCTGTCGTTGCTGATGGGAAGGGAGGTGTCAGGAGTCTGTTCGCTGAAGTTGTAGGAGAGGGCCTAGATTTTCAGGTGGAAGTAGTAGCTGAGTTTGTTGCAGAGGTCCTGGGAGGGTGTGACGTCTGTGGCTTCGCAGGGGGGTTTGGTGAGTTGCTGGATGATGCTGAAGAGTTCCTTCGAGTTGCTGGAATTGGTGAGGATTTTGTTCCGGATGAAAGTCCTTTTCGTGGATCCTATGAGTTGGTGGTATTCTGTCAGGGTGTTCTTGTAGGTGGTCTGATCTTCTGTGCTTCTGCTGTTCCTCCATCATTTTTCGAGCCATCTGCAGATGCCTCTGGATTCTTGGATCCAGGTGGCCTTCAAGGAGCTGTTTCTGTCGGGGTTGCGGTGGATGTAAGCTAGTCTGCCCAGATGGTGATCCATTGGTGGAGTTCCTTGGCGGCAGAGTTAGCGTCGGTCAAGGCGGGGGGGGGTTGTAGATGAGCGTGGAGTTGAGGTGCTCCCCTGTGACCTTGTTCGAGTTCCTTTGCGGTGGGCATGGAATGGGTTTGTGAGCAGTGGTAGTGTTGAAAGAGAAGTGTACGCAGTGGCGGTCTACCCAGAAAGGCTGCGTGGTGTGGCTGAAGAGGATGTTGTTCCCTCCTGCGAAGATGGGGTTGTGGGTGTGTCATGCCTTGTGGGGTGGGGCTGGTGATGAGCTTTTTCAGTCCGATGTTGGCGAGGTTGTCCAGGACGGCGGTGGAGTTGGGTTTGCTGAGGTGGTCGAGGTGGAAATTCAGGTCTCCAATGAATATGTAGTCCATGGAGGTGATGGTGTGGGGTGCAGTGAGGTTGGCAATGGTGGTAGTGAACGAAGGGCGAAGCCCGGGGGGGTCTGTAGACGAAGGTGCAGCGAAGCGTAGTTCTCGGGTAGGTCTCGATCTGCAGGTGGAGGTGTTCGCTGGTGGAAGGGGAGATGCTTGTGCTGGAGGTGAAGAGTCAGAGGGAGCTCTTGTGTGCAATGGCGAGTCCTCCTCCTGGGCGGTTTGGGCGGTCCTTCCTCTGGATCTTGTACTTGTCAGGAATGGCAGTGGCAGTGTCAAGGCGGAGGAGGCGTTGGTTCATGTTTCTGTGAAGAATGCGACATCTGGTGAGAGGGTGTTGAGGAGGTTCCAGATCTCTACAGCATGTCTGTGCAGCGAGCGCACGTTGAGGAGGATGCACTTTAGGGCTCCGGTGGTGCTGGCATCTGGTGAGGGTGCGGCGGTTGTGGGGGTGCAGAGGATTGTGAAGGATTGTCGGCAGTGTCGGCAGGAGAACTAGCTGTGGGTAGTGTTTGGTGAAGACAGCTGGCAGTTGTTGTTCCTTCCGGGGTTGAGTGCGAGGTGGTCAGCTGAGTTGTAGTGGTGGGTGACCGGAGGGCCGGGGTCCCTGGCACTGGTTGAGGTCGGGTCGGGGACGGGCGCAGATGGGCTTGCCTTTGGCGCGTGGCAGCCTGGCTGCACAGCACACACCATTAAATAGAGAAGGGGGAGGGAACCAGCAGAAGTGAGGGGTCACGGGGGCAGCAGCGGTGAGAAGGGAACGGGCAGGGAATCAGCGCAGCAAAACAAATAAGACAGAAAATGGGCACAATAACAGAAGAGACACAATAAGAGAAGAAGCACAATAAGAGAAAGGACACAATAACAGAAAAGACAGAAAATGGCACAATAACAGATAAACAGAAAAACAGGCACAAACACAAGACAGACAGCGGCGGACCAGCAGAAGAGCAAGGCTCTCCCACTGGACCACCAGGGATGAGGGGCAGGCAGGAGCCTGCTGGTGGAGGTGGGCCTCGAATACCTACCTGCAGAGGCACTGCACATGGCAGTGTCACAACAGCGGAGGTGCAGGGGGAGAGAGCAGGTCTCCAACCAGGAGTTCAGAGGTCTTAACGAAATCGATTACATGTACATAAAACACATCAAAACGTGAAAAAAGCTCAATGATAAAGAAAAAAAGACTACAATATATCCATTAAAACCCCTTGCAAACGGAGCAGATGATCAAATTGTACTAATGGACAAGTAAAACAACCCAGCTGTGGCATACCAAGATCGAACAAAGTGAAAAAGTTCCAAATGAGTTGAGCAAACTTCTTATATTGAGTGCTTTTTAAGTACTATGGCAATTTAAGTAAAGGATGAATAATATTTGTATTTTGTTTGTCAATTGATTGAAGTCATTGCAGTAGGTTAAACGAGTATTATGTCAACAGAAGCATATTTGAAAAGTAACAGTGGGCCATTAAAAAAGAAAATGATCGTATTACAGCTTTGGAACATGTTCTCACAGGGGGCCATAGTTTAAAATCAATGATAAAATCTGTCATACATCAGGACGCAGCCATAGGAACACAACACAAGGAAAATCCCAAACCAATTTAAAACAAGCATTTGCAATGCAATAGGTCTCGCATTTGCAAGATTTTGAGCTATTGGCATTGTAAATGACAATGTCTTTAATTGAAGTGTTTTGAAAACCTGCAAGTGGTGTATAAACACGCACTTTGTACTCATGCTCCTTGCTTACGAGAAGCAAGGCTGGCAGTAAAAGAGGCGCAGTTACTGTCAGCTTTGCTTCTTGTACGCAATGACTATAAGTACAAAGCGCGTGTTTGCACACCGCTTGCAGGTTTTCAAAACACATAAATAAAAAGCATTGTCATTTACAATGCCAATAGATCAAACTCTCCCAAAAGTGAGACCTATTGCATTGAAAAAGCTTGTTATATCTGGCATTAGCAAAGACATTTTGATATTCCTATAATTATGCGTATAACATATTTACAATTGGGAGCTTTCAGCCAGCCTTATCTATCATCCATTGGTCTGCAGCGGTGTCATTCACGTTTTTATTCCATCCACAATAATACACAGCATGAGGTAAAGAGGCAGCATATATTAGCCATTGGCTAACTTCACTGTGAGTGACATGTTTCCTACTTTTCCACAAGGCGCACATTCATATACAAAGTAGTTCTCTTTAGTATTAAGGCAGCAATAGCAATGTGTGTTTTTTGAGACCAAAAACATATTTCTGCTTCTAGTCAAAGTGCTTTTTTTCAGATTGACGAGAGCCCAGCAGCTTTGCCAACAACACCGTTTTCCAAAAACCGTGACAAAAGAATCATTGACAACATTTTGTCAATGCTTGTCTTACTTTTGATGATGGTTTGTTTCTGAAAAAGTAGGAGGATTGACACACAGGCCGCAATGACATTTCAGCTTGTCTGAGATTCATTTCTGAGTAGCGTGTCGCTGCCGCTTTGGAGGCCGCGCTTTCTTCAGTCATTAACCGCAGCATAGCAGCTCCCTCCGCGTGCTCCCTGCTGCAGCGTGGGTAGGTACGACTTCCTCCATACCTCGGTACCTCAGAGGGCCCCCGGCTGCTCGTTTCGAAATTACCCAAGCAGCTCTCAGTTGCACTGCTCGCCTACTCACAGAACATTAAACACGCATTTTATGTGTTTTTTATTTATAGACTGAGACACAGTGAAAGCCCATATCACAAAGAAACTAGAGCGGCACGTCAGTTAAATCTGAGACTCCTTACTATAGAAGTAGCACAAACGGCATGGCTATGAGCGCTCTGCTTTCGGCCCCATGCACATTTTTACATATTGTAAACTTGACTTTCCAAGTCAACATTCAAAATCTTTGCTTTTTGGGGCAGTTTGACAGCTACTCCGACCCCGCTCAGAAGTTTACTTTCTGTTCTGTGCGAGTTCAGATGCAAAGTTTCAGTCAGGACAATAGCTCCAGGCCAGGCCAGAGAAGCCCACAAGTTAATCGCGTATGTTTTGGTGCCTTTTCCTTGCCTGCTACTGTACTTATAAAAAAGCTCGCCATGTGGGTGCTGTGTTCACGTGGGGACAGGAGATGTGCACACGTACGGAGTGCACATCTTCTGTCCATACGCGTGCCATCTCCTGCTCCCCTTCAGAGGAGACGCCAGACAGGAGACGCCATGCGCGTGCACATCGCCTGTCTGTGCACGCACAAGGTTTGTCTCCCTTCGTGCACCAAACCGACAACAATAGTCTCGCCAAGGCAAAGCAGTGTTCTCTAGGCGAAACCTAAAAATAGAGTGCATTTAACCCCTTCGAAGCTAATGACGAGCTGGGCTCGTCATGGCGCTTACCTGCCGTGCGCGGATGACAAGGCCAGCTCGTCATGAATAATGGTGATTTTGGTTCTTCAGCGCAGGACGGGAAAACGCCTAGCAGCCATGTGGTTAAATAAATAAAATGACACCAAAACAACTAAAATATGATATGTAGACGCCTGTCAAATTACCTGCCTGCTTTGCATGATCTTTGCTCTGACGCCACTGAGGAGGTCCCTGACTGGAGGGGGGCCTTGCCTGCTGCCAAACTTCTTGCCGCCTTGCACTCTCTTCCTCCCCAGAAGTCGTGGACCGCGCGTTGCCAACTACAACATCCGTAAGGCAGCGAGGTCCCGCGAAAGGAGAGGAAAGGAGGGGCGGAGTCATCTGTGCCATAGGACGGGAGCGGGGCTCCCGCGGCGCGGGACGCGTGTGGGCATGCTTGGGCGCTGCCCGGGCACAGCCCGGGCCAAGGGCGGGCCCATCCGTGCCCGTCGTAGCCCAGAGGAGGCTGGGCTGGGCCTAGTCCCCAACTTCGGACTAAGAACTGGCACATCCTTCACCTCTTTGATTTACCTGGTCAAGTAAGCAATATATCCGAGGTATTGGGCGGACATTATAAGGGCGGCAGGATGAGCAAAAGAAAGAAGAGCCAAGTTGTTGCAAAGGGACTTGCAGAGACAGAAACAGGGGCCAAAAGTCACTGTTAACATGTCTGGTGGGGGCCATGGGTGCCATTGAGAAACAGATTAGCACCGTAGAAGAAACACTGGTGAAAGGTAAATGTAATTTGGACTTAGAGACAGTTTAACCGGCCCAGACATTGGATGATGTCATAAGTGAGAATTATTCGAGAGAGATTTCACGTAATGGATGTATAAAACAACCAGTAGATCTAATAGAAGCGAGTTTATCAGAGGAAGAACCCCAACACCAACAAAACGTTCGAAGAACCCAGTTATCACTGAGGGAGAAAGCAATTCCATCCTAAACTCCAGTATTACCCACACAAGTCCAAATAAGGAGCATGTCATGGTAAAAAAAAACAAAGGGAAACAACCTTCAGCCAAAACACACGCCCGTAGGACTACTAAAAATTAATCTAAAACGAGTCTGCTCACACTTCCTGAGCGTAACACAATGGCCATAGAAAACCTCACAAAGGGTATAGACCCACTTTGTTGTACCTTGGTTGAAGCTCTACAGTCCCTATCGAATAGATTGACAAATCTGGAGGTTGGGGTAAATGGGAAAAATGTTAAGAGTAGAGAGAGTAATTATAGGCCTGTACAGTCAGGTACTCAGGACCCAGTAATCATTAATCCCCACACTATATGCTCTACCCCAACAATAATGGAAGAACCACCACAAGTAGACATTATGCAATCAGGTCCCAGAGTATTGCTAACCAGGAATAAGGCACAAGTGCACCCTGACTGATCAGATAGCATAGCACTGTTTTTCAGTGATACACTCACTGTTGCTCACCGGGCCACGCCCACGAGGAACATGGCGGCGGGCTGAGAGCCGGTCGCGGCAGCACCGAGGTGGTTTCCCGATGATCGAATGAAGACGCTGCAGCAATGAGAGGTCGCGAGCTTCCCTATGTTAAGGTGAGCATACGATGTGCTTTTCCCCTTAATTTCCCGAGCTTCAACTAAGCCGATTCCATTGTCTCTCTCCTCGAGGTAAACGGCCGTCTCCGTGGACGCTGTAGTGGACGGCGCTAGGACCTGCGCATCCTAGGATCCGGGCTCAGAATGGGCTTCCGAATCACCTGATGCAAGCGAGTGAAAAACATTTCTACTGGAGAACGCTGGCGGAGTTTGTAAGCCAAGTTGCACATTTCACCCGATTCAACCCGATTTTCAACTCTGCTTAAGAGATCAGCAGGCGGCAGATTCAAATATGCCTTAGTCTAAGAGCAACATATTACGGTAAGGTGGAGAATAAGGGGGGAATAACGGCAAAAGTCTCCCATATATCGTACTTTCAAGCTGAGTCTCGCAATCCACTTGACTTTCTTTCCTTTGAGGTTGGGGCAGGTTCACTCACAGGCAAAAAAAAAAAAAAAAAAAGGAAAAAAAGGGTGCCAGGACGTTCACAGACCTGCGCTCTCTATTACTTATGCTGGAAGAACGTAGACGGTATTTTTGGAGCAGATTTCGCTCCGCACTATCTAGGCTCAAGCTTGGGAGCCTGGCGGCACATATACCTGAGCAACAGCCCCACAAAACGGAGGCTGAGAGAAAGAAGCTCTACTCTCTTGTAGTAAGGTGTGGGGAGAAGGGGTGCAATGTGGTAGAAACTCAAGTATCTACCACCGGGAGGTGGGGTTGTATGGATCCAACGCAGCCCGGTCTTCCAACGTACAAGAACAGTGAAGCTCCAATACAAGAGCGGGTTGTATCAAAATGTTCTGAATCTGAAGGGCAAAAGCTGAAGCTGAAGGAATCTGTCACACTTGAGACTACTGGGTCGGCTAACGCTGTGATAAGCTCAAATCCGGTAAAACAAGGAAATATCCTTTCTACAAGGAGAAACAGGTACCAGCTGAGATCTAGGGTAGAATTAAAAGAGAAGGGGGCTTTAGAATTTGAGGAGAGGGAGCGACCTATGCCACTAACCCCTTGTAAAAGTGAAAAGAAAAAGATTACCTTAGTTAAAAAACTTAAGGGAGTATCTCACGAGAGTCAAGTAGTGAAAAGTACCCCCTCCCTTAAATCTTTTTTCAAAGTCCTAGATCTGGCTAAACGTTCCCCAGTTCTGTCGGAGGACAACATTGGCATTGTACCCTCAAAAAACCGTTACGGGGTTTTAGAGAACTTGGGAAATATGGAAAATGCAGATGAGGGAACAGAAAGGCCGGATATAGCGAGTCCAGGGCAGCACAAGGTTCAGCCAAATCCATCAGAGGTTGAAAGCACAAAGGTACTTCTAGGATCAAGTGCTCAGGCCAATCTAAATAAAGCACCCCCAGCAGACAAAGCGTGAGGAAAGCAAGTTACTAGACCCAAGAGTCAGGCTGTACATAGTAGCTCTAAGGAGGTCGAAGACGGGACAAGAAGAAAAGACGTAAGCAAAGACAATCCACCAGATTCTGTTCAAATGACTTTAGGAACAAGGACAAGTGCACCCTGACATAATGAACCCCCCAACCAAGGTTTTTGACCCTAACAAGAGTAGAAGTTCTGGCATAACCCTAAAAGGGCAAATTAACCTGATTGACATCCATGTAGCGGATTACCTTGATTTACCACCAGCCGCTACCCCGTATGTAGTGGTTTTGACTAATGTTCCCGTATTATGAACAACAAAACACGAAACATGGAGCGAACTTAGGAACAAGTCTCTTTACTGGGTAGGGAATCAAACTGGACTTAGTAATCAATTGTTTAAATGTTTTAAGATGGCAAGAAGGGTTGCATGGGTTGGTAGGGAACGCAAGATATCACTCGGAGACTGTATAGTCTTGACATTCAGCGACCCCAGACTCGTCCATGAACTCCTTTCAAGAACCAGATATAATGTGAAAGATTGTAATGCCATAAGTGTTTACCCACTGGGGGCCTTTTACCCGCCGAGCATATTTAATCATAGTGACGTAAATAATTAATTTACTCTCTTAATTTCTATGCAGGTAAGTACTTAATCAATAATAACTCAATCGGAATGAAAAAAGACAGAGTCCGTGGTGTTAGAGTTTCTAAGGGTTTTATTCCTCATAAAGGAATCAGGATATCATGTTCTGACCACCACAGGGGGGTCAGAAGGGATAGAGCGCTCTCGTTTATTGACAGTACATAGCTTATATACGTGATTTATACCATAAGAATCAATGTAAGAGGCGTAACAGCTGAGAGAAGACAAGATAACATTATACACGTGATACTAGTACATCATCAAGAGGCGTAAACTAGGCGTGAACCAGAGGTGTGTGCTAGAAACGTCACTGATAGGTGACGCAAGTGGGTGGCACCAAGGGGTGGTGCTAACAGAATGTTGCAATGTCAGCAGAAATCGGAAGCTTGGATGCGCGCGCAGCTGCATGACGTGTGATTGACGGGGTGCAGGGGACTTGACATTTACACTGACGGAAAGAGACAGAAGTCTGGCATGTCAGATCAACTTGTACTTCTATCATATCTGATATCTGATGTTTAGGAACTATACTATCTGGGCGGAAAGGTCTCTAGGGCAGAAGCTGTTCTATGCTAACTGTGGATGCGTGTATAAGCGCCTGAGTGTCTACATGTGAAGCGTGGGGCACGGGGCCTTCCATGGAAGCATGGCAACAGAGGCTATGAATTACTTGCATTAAGACAGGTCGGCCCTTTGGCTCTGCAGCTGGAGAGGATGTTTACAGGATCTAGTAGGCAGGAATGTATTCTCGGGGAGCGGAACAGATAACTCGAAGGTTATAGTCAGTCTTGGCAAAAAGCAGGCTGAGCTGAGCGCGAGGGGTCGCGCTGAAAGTAGGACAGAGTTCACGGGTACAGAGGTAGCCTGGGCAGAGTCAGGAGCCACAAAAGAGGTTCAGATGGCAGGAATTCAGGGCCTACTCTTGCTAGAGCAGGAAATATATGAGAAGTGTACTACAAAAAGACGGTGGCATAGCATACTTAGGGACGGACTACATAATCCATTCATGGTGGATCTGAAAGAGGACAAGTTAACGGTGGACGCAAATGTATTTGCGTCTTCATAGCTGGCACAGGAGGGAAGTTACATGCACTTTAAGCTGGTACATGGAGTCGGTGGGGTACGCGCTAGGGAACACAACATGGCCAAAATTTAATTTTCCTCATTCCCTCCTTGTTCCCTACGGACCCTTCATGAAATATCGATCCTCATGAATCGATCAGTCTGTTCTTGTAACATCATTTGTTCTTCTTTCTTTCGGTTACGTTTTGAGTGAAAACTGCAATGTTCAATACAAGAAGTGGCACACAGTCCACAAATCGCTGGCCCACACTGTAGGCACAGGCAGCAACTGAATACTAGGACTAGGCCAATGCCTAGGAAGGATAGGATCTTCCATCCCCAAGCTGTTAACGTTGTCCAGAACCAACCGGACCAAGTCCAGATGCCTGGATTCTGATGTATCTGATTTGCAATATTATGAAGACGGGTGATAGCTTGATATACAGATGGTGCGTTTTGAGGTATGAAAACACAGCAACTTGACCCGATGACCTTACAGGCTCCACCTCTATCTGCCAAGATGACGTCAATTACAAGACGGTTCTGAAGGACAACAACCCGCATAGCGGACTGTTCTTCTGTTAAGTTACCTAAGGCGGAGGCAGTTTCATTTACTACTGCTTCAAGTGTTCTAGTTAATCTGCGTATTAATTTACTATTCTGGACAGGTCCTAAAAAGAAAAAGAATCCTTTATTAAAATCAGTGTACTGTTCCCATGCCGTTTCTGTGTAGTCGACAAGTGGGACATCTCTTCTGGGTCTATTCTTTACTAGATTGCTATTTCTATGGTAATCAGGAGGAGCTAGAAAAACAGGTGGCAGGAGGAATGCAATGTAACAGGTACCATCCCAATCTGGAGGTAGACGTATGTATGCGGTATGACCACAAACAAAGTAAGAATGACTGATAGCTTTGAAAGATGATTTTCCATCATCACTGAATTCGACCACAGTAGTGCATTTACTATGACCTAAGTGTACTGAACCTTTCTTCTTGATACATAATTCACCAGTGACTGGCAGTACTGACATAATAGGTAGAACTGGTGTGGCTTCGGATTCGACAGTAAGAATCATAAGGCTAATTGTATAATTACCTAATCCATACACTTCATTTTCTAGATCAGTTCCTATTCTAGTGGGAAGTCCCTCCTTATCTGGGTAACAGACGTCTAGCAGGACCAAGTTCAGGTTTCCCCAAACCCAACCCCCATCGAAAACAGCAATATCAGGATCTAAAGAATTAATTATTTTAAACCATGCTCCGCAGGAGCCATTGTGAGTGAACGGATACGGAAAGAGAGGCAGAGCTCCCTTGTAATTCTGGTAGGGAGGGAGTCGGCCACATATCCAGCAATTTGTAGCATTGTTGGTTTGATGAGAATGATGTAACATACTAATGAATGTATTGTTGCGCAGCGCAAGTCTGTAGGAAAGCTCATGAGGAGGTAACTCACTAAAAGTGTGTTCAGCAGAGACATTGTAAGCAGATTGTTCACGCTTGAAAATAGGATAATAGATAGGCAATAGGATACTAGCAACAATAATTAAAATACTGAGAATAAACATGATTATTAGTGTCACTGTGCAGTGACTACGGAGTGATTTGCAATATGTACGTTTCTTTGCTTCTCTCTCTCTATCTCGATCTAGGGGATACATGTCAGAAACTATTTAACCGATTCACCTAGGGGAGGACTTAAACAATTAAACTGTCTGACTTGCTAGATCGTAATTTCATGCGATATTGTTCTTGAGGAGTCTTTTCTCGTTGCGATTCGGTAAAGTCTTTGGTAACACAGTCTTTGGTGGGGGTGGACGAGTCTAGGTCAGGTTTCAGTCCAGGAAATTTTTTTATATGACTCGTGTGTACCCACCCCTTTCTTCCCTCGATTTTCACCGCCGTCCTTGTTGTTAGAAGAACGGTCTTCGGAGACTTCCAGCGGGGCTCCAACGGACTTTTTCTGTCGAAGTTGCGGACGAGGACAGTATCACCGGGACGGACGTCATGTGGCTTTACATCAGTGTTGTCAGGGAAGGCTGCGGCAACCTGTGAACGACATGATTGGAGTGCAGACATCAAGGAGGCAAGGTAATCTGTCAACATATTAGAATCAACATCAGTAATCCTTTTTGGAATGGGCGTCCCCCACATATTCGGTGGTCTTCCAAAGACCACCTCATACGGAGATAGCCCTGATCTCGAATGGGCGACCATTCTCATATAGAATAGTGCCACTGGCAGGGCGACTATCCAGTCGACCCCTTTTTCCTGACATATTTTAGCAAGGCGGATCTTTAGTGTCTGGTTATGCCTCTCAACAAGGCCTGCGGCTTCTGGGTGTCGGACACAATGGAACTTCCACTGGTATCCCAGTAATAAGGAAACTTCTTTCATTAAGGCAGACGAGAATGGCTGACCGTTATCTGAGTACACGACACGAGGCAGGCCGTATCGTGGGAAGAATTCACGAACCAACTGTTTGGCAGTGGTCGGAGCAGTGTAATCTGAGACTGGGTATGCTTCGGTCCAGCGGGACAGAGCACAGACAACTACGAGAACATATTTAAATCCTCGACAACGGTCCATCTGGATATAATCCATCTGGAGGACTTCAAAAGGGTGATCGGGAGGATGAAATCCACCTTGCTCTACAGGGACGCTTTTACCTGGATTGAACTGACAACAGATCATGCAAGTACGCACTTTCTGTTTTGCTGCTGCTCGTAAGTGTTTATTGTTCCAGAGATTTTGTAAACTGTCTAACATTGCTTTCTCTCCTAGATGGGCAGGACTATGTGCTGTATTTATCATGACTTGAACCATAGAGTCAGGGAGAAACCATGTAGATTTTCCCTTCGTCATCCAACCTTGATCTGTCTGGATCCCTCCTAGTTCAATCCATTTCTTTATTTCTTCTGGAGTAGCATGTGTCTGAATGTCGATAACATCTAGTGTGGGATCCCTGACTGTCATACAGCTTGTCGGATCTGTTGTTTTTGTCGTATCATTTATCTGAGTGTCGGTCAGTGCTGTATGTTTTGCTGTCTGATCTGCCAGGTCGTTACCCTGGGAAACAGAATCTGTGGCTTTAGTGTGTGCTTTACACTTCATGACAGATATGGCTGAAGGCAGATGTATTGCTTCTAACAGTGCTTGAATGAGAGGACCATGTTGTATCTTTGTACCATGAGAGGTCAGAAAACCTCTTTCTTGCCACAGCATGCCGAAGTCGTGTACGACTCCGAAAGCATAACGGGAATCTGTGTATATGTTAACATTTCTGTTCTTGGCTAGAATACAGGCTCGGGTCAGAGCGATGAGCTCTGCTGCTTGAGCAGACAATGTATCAATACGGTGTGTTTCTTTAATTTCAGTTTCAGTGGTCACGGCATACGCGGCCACTAACTCTCCTGTACTTGTTCTCATGCATGAACCATCCACATAAAGTGTCAGGTCTGGATTTGTCAATGGAACATCTGTTAAATCTCGTCGGGGCTTTGTTACTGCATTAATGATCTCTATACAATCATGTGGAGCTGGATCTGTCATAACTGTAGGTAACAGTGTTGCTGGGTTCAGGATACTGCAGCGTCTGATTTCTATGTGTGGCTGGAATAATGTCAATTCGTAACCTGTAAGTCGTGCTATAGTCAAGTGTTGAGTCTTGGTTCTGTTTAACAGAACCTCTACAGAATGTGGAACTTGTACTGTTAACTGATGACCTAAAACAATTGAATCGCTTTGTCTGATTGCTAACGCTGTTGCTGCTACTGACTTTAAACATGCAGGGAGTGCCTGTGCTACTGAATCCAATGTACTTGAAAAATAAGCGCAAGGCTTATGTGAACCTGCTTGATCTTGAGTGAGGACAGACAATGCTGTACCATCACGTTCTGTAACAAAAAGTGTAAACGGTTTGCTGTAACATGGTGTCGCTAAAACTGGTGCTTGGCATAAAGCTTTCTTTAATTCCTCAAAGGCTTGTGTGTGTTCCTGAGTCCAAGGGAGGGCAATGGAAGTTGCAGCCTCCTGCGTCGTTAACTGAATGAGTGGTTTAGCTAGAAATGCATATTGAGGAATCCATTGTCTGCAGTACGAGGTGAGGCCTATGAAGGCCCGCACTTCCTTTTGTGTCTGGGGTCGCGGCATATTTACAATTAACTGAATGCGATCGGGAGTGAGCTGTCTCCCCACTTTGGACAGCAAGTGACCCAAGTACACAACTTGCTGAACACAGAATTGTAGCTTCGAAGGAGACACCTTGTGTCCCTTGTCGGCCAGGAAATGCAAAACTGTCAGAGATGCTTGTTCACATTCGGGCTCACTTCGTGCGGTGATCAGTAGATCATCGACGTATTGCAGTAAAGCAGTGTTAACTGGCATTTGGATACAATCTAGTTGTCTTTTCAGTGCTTGACTATAGATGCTGGGGCTTTCTGTAAATCCTTGAGGTGCGCGGGAAAATTTGAAACTTCGTCCATTTAAACTGAATCCGAAGAGATATTGGCTCTCCGGATCAATAGGTACACTGAAGAAAGCGTTCTTGAGATCGATTACAGTAAAGAACGTTGCTTCTGAATCAATAGCAGTCAATAGGGAAGAGATATCGGGGACCACAGGATACTGTGGTACAATACATTTGTTCAGTTCTCGAAGATCAATCACCAGCCGATATACTGGCGGTGCATTGCGGTCTGTACGTTTAAGAATTGGAATGATGGGTGAATTACAGATATTGGAGTCGGTCTCTACGACCACCCCCTGGGCTATAAGCTCTTCAATTATTTTCAGTAAAGCCACTACAGCATCGGGTGGTAACTTGTATTGTCTGATTCTGGGTAGGACAACTCCTGTCTTGAGTGTGACACGATATGGAGTGATATGCATACAACCTACATCTGCTGGGCCTTTTGCCCATAAGTGATCTGGTACATTTTTCAATCTAACATCAAAATCACGTAAAACATAATGACCCTTGAAATCCCGTAGAAAGAGTCTGACTCCCTCCGGGGAACAGCATATTATAGCTCCTAGAGCCTTCAGTGTTTTAATTCCTAACAGATTTTCTGGACATGATTTCGTAAGTAACAAATCTGTAACTCGGGATAATGGACCTACAGCTAATGGTACTGGTTCTGATACTTCATTTACAATAGGCTGTCCTGAAAAACCAAGGGAAACATTCTGTGAGCCTGAGAGGGGTGCCCCTGGGACTTCATTGTGACTGATTGTAGTGCGACTTGCCCCTGTGTCAATGAAAAATTTTCTGTCTTTTCCTAATACGTGACTGTGTACATAAGGACCTTCTTGATCTACAGGAATTTCAATAAGAGGCAAATCACTTTCCCTCCCTAGGCTGTTTCATGTATAACGGGGATAATCTGGATATGCCGACTGGGCATACTGGTACATCTGTTGTGATACTTGCCGAGTTGCGGCAATGGGCTGTGTCTGAGCATGTTGTGGCTGCGGTACTGCTACTGTCTGTACTGTGTGGGATTGATCATGCATAGGCTGTGTATTCTGCATTGGCTGTTCGTTCTGTGAGGTCTGTTGATGACCCTGTTCATGTCTAGGCGGACGCGGTCTTTCTTTAGTTTTACCTGTCTCGATGTTGTGTTTCAGGACTGGACATTCATGTACGTAGTGACCTGGCTGCTTGCAATAATTACATGTCCCTTTAACGGGAGCGGCAGAATGATTGGTCTGGGCCCCACCTTTTCTATGACTGTCGGCTGGAATCGTCTGAGCTACTAACATTTTCATTTTCGTGTCTTTCATACGTTTCTGTTCCTGATCTTGTTCTTCCCTAATTCTGTTCTGGTGATATTGTAACATTTGTAACATCTGGGATGGCGTATTTGCTTGCCAAGTACTTTCAACTTTGTACACTCTATTTTTGACTAATGGTAGGGCATTCTCTACTAATTTTGTTACAAAAAGGTGTGGATATGACTCACTACTAGTTTTTAGGCCACTATTTATAATGAAACATTTCTCGAATCTTGAATAAAAGTCACTAGTATCTTCATCTTGTTTCTGTTTACAGGACGAGATTGCGTCCCAATCTTCCTTTCTAGTTGTCAATAATCTTGGCAAAACCTGTACTATCAAACCTGGTAATGCTTTAGTCTTGTCCCCAAGGCCTACCCCTGGGACTCGTTTGCTTTCTTCGTCTTCTATTTCTGCCCATGCTATCTTTGACTCTCCCACCTCCCAATCCTTTTCCTTTAATTTCTCGTAAATGCCCGTGGGCAACAGTACTTTTAACATTTTCATAATATCATCATACGTGTAATCTCCCATCAGTAACATGTCTTTAAGCTCTCTATGAAAACCTGCAAGGTCTTTATCATGGCACGGAACCAATTTCTTCATTTCTAACAGTTCTAACTTAGTCAGTGGTGTGTGAACATACACACGCTTCAAGCGTTGGTCCGCACCCATAACTGGGTGTACTTCTCGTAAGGGGTTCTGACTTTCAATGCCACCACCGCATTGCATGTGGTACGTTTTCCTTTCTGGAGGCGGGGCGGGAACATATTCAGAGTTTATGAAGGTGTTATACTTACATCGTTGTTCTAGAATTATTTGTATTAATTTGGTACTAAAACCTCTCCATCTATCCATGAGTAGGGCTTCTAATGTCTCGTGTAAGGGACCTGGATCAGAATGATGGTTTCTGAACTTAATGAGGAGGTGCTGAATCATGTATACACCTGCTATTTTCTGCTCTTCCGGGGAAAGGTTCAAGAATGTCTGTACTAACGTGTCATCATTATACATGTCTGGGTTTTCGGCCCATAATACAGCTGACCGGGCTAGTTCCTGTTCATCCATAGAATTGAGTACATGGTACCCCACTCGGTCTCGAAGCCTTTTATCAGTTTCCTGGAACTGATGTTCAGAAGAATTCGGATTTGTTAAAGCAGAGAAAAGAACTCTCTTGCTTTCCGGACGGATGCCTTTCCTAAGGTAATTTCCCTTACCTACGTACGCTATAGTATCTGTAGACCTTCCTGGTGCTTCATGGTCTTCTTCCTCCTCGGAGGAAGCTTTATCATTCACTTCCTGGTGTGCAGTTAATACTGCCTTTCTAATTTTCTGGGACATACTGGCTATGCAATTCCCTCTATCATGCTTTCCTTCGGCTATATTTTGACCCCACTTGTTTAATGCGTCTAGTTCACTTTGATCTGTCTCGGGCCTGTCTCGTTCTCTAATTACACAATTTATGAAAAATCGTAATATCTGTGCTTGAATGTCAACTTTCTGTTTATGCATGGCATCTTTGACACTGTCAGGGTCTTTCCCTGTCTGTATAAACTCATATAGTCTGTCGAGGCGTTCCTTCATTCCTACATAGCATAGCAAGCTATCGGTGGCAGATCTTAATCGTAGTGATGCTAATATCATTAGATCGGTTCTTCCGGGTACTGGATCATATCTGCAAACTGACATTTTCTCTTTAAATGCGTCAAGACGCGGCGAGTGGGGAGTCTGGAAAGGATTCTGCGTGTCCCTTAAATGCAATCTGTGTGTCGGTGGCGGGGTCTGTAGACCCGCTGTCGCACCTCCTGAGGCGGATGCTTGGGCATTATCTCTCCGCGGAGTCTGGATCTGAGTCTGAATTTGTCGTTTAGTAAGATCAGGTAGGACTGGTTTCGGTAGGTCAATCTTGAGTGCGGGAAGTGGCGGAGCTGGCGGAACAGGGGGGGTCTGTCGTGGTACCGGCGGGACATTATCTGGGGGCGCAGTGCCACCCCCATCCCTGTCAGTAGGCAGGGCACGAACAGGCAGATTGGTATAAGCTGGTGCTACATCCTCTAGATATGAATTTAGGAATATGTCTTTAGTAGTTTTATGCATTACTTTAGTTGGAACTAATGGTGTCGGTAGGTTTTTCGGTGTTTCTGATTGGGCTTCAGATGTGCCATCTGCTGCAAGATATATACCGTTTACAAGATTATTTCGGGCACGGTCTATTTGTTCTGTTTTTACTCGGATCCCTTCAGTAACTAATTCGTTTTCTTGGTCTTTATCTGATTCTTTAAGTCTGTCTTCTCTACGGAGTGCTTTGTCAGCACGCTTACGTGATTCCTTACGCCAAAATTCTATGGCGTCCTTCTGAGATTGTCTAGCTTTCTTTTTCCATAATGCTTCTTCTACCCTCATGATGCACTCGGCATCCCACGTTCCGGTAACAGGCCATCTGTGTCTTTCGTCTAGGTGTTTGGTGTAATCGGCCCATAAGTCTAGATATAATATGGCATCTATGCCATGTTTCTGATACATAAAATTGCCTGGAGTGTCCCTAGGGGGGATAGGAATTTCTTCCTCCAGTAACCCTTTCCTAGTTCCTATCTGTTTTAACTTGTTGAAAAACGGCATCCTGCTTACTTATTACTGAATGCTTAATCCTTATACCTTAATACTCTTGACAGCTAGGTTATACGAGAAACACAATAATACACCTTTAAACAGTCACATTCATACCACAACATTAATCACATAAGAACATTGAACATTGAAGACATAGATGACTACCCCCCTATACTGGATGTACTGCTCAACAGTACAGATACACTGGTGTAACAGTGCAGAAATTCGGAATACTAGATATACTGCTAAACAGTACAGATACACTGCCTAAAAACAGTGCAGACCGGACTTGCGTACCCAAACCCGTCTAGATACGACCCAGCAATGGTACTCACCGGGAAACACGGAAACAGAAGGCCTCGGAAAACTTCGACTGGACTCGACTCGGAACTTCGGAAAACTTCGGAGAATTTCGGAAAACTTCGGAAAACTTCGGAAAACTGGTGGGCCTCTTCACACCTCGGACCTTGCTTCTTTCGGCTAGGCTCTGGTCGGGATCCTCCGCACTCCTCACCGCCTCGTCTGGGCACTGATCGCAGTCTTCGTCACCTCCGTGGGTCAGAGGGAGATGCAGGAAATCCTGCCAGTACACGTGTGTTCCATCTAACTGATGGCAGGGGACACAGCTTGCAACGCACCAACCGGCGCGTGAGGTGGGGGAGGGGTCCCTATTCGGGCGCCAAAATGACGTAAATAATTAATTTACTCTCTTAATTTCTATGCAGGTAAGTACTTAATCAATAATAACTCAATCGGAATGAAAAAAGACAGAGTCCGTGGTGTTAGAGTTTCTAAGGGTTTTATTCCTCATAAAGGAATCAGGATATCATGTTCTGACCACCACAGGGGTGTCAGAAGGGATAGAGCGCTCTCGTTTATTGACAGTACATAGCTTATATACGTGATTTATACCATAAGAATCAATGTAAGAGGCGTAACAGCTGAGAGAAGACAAGATAACATTATACACGTGATACTAGTACATCATCAAGAGGCGTAAACTAGGCGTGAACCAGAGGTGTGTGCTAGAAACGTCACTGATAGGTGACGCAAGTGGGTGGCACCAAGGGGTGGTGCTAACAGAATGTTGCAATGTCAGCAGAAATCGGAAGCTTGGATGCGCGCGCAGCTGCATGACGTGTGATTGACGGGGTGCAGGGGACTTGACATTTACACTGACGGAAAGAGACAGAAGTCTGGCATGTCAGATCAACTTGTACTTCTATCATATCTGATATCTGATGTTTAGGAACTATACTATCTGGGCGGAAAGGTCTCTAGGGCAGAAGCTGTTCTATGCTAACTGTGGATGCGTGTATAAGCGCCTGAGTGTCTACATGTGAAGCGTGGGGCACGGGGCCTTCCATGGAAGCATGGCAACAGAGGCTATGAATTACTTGCATTAAGACAGGTCGGCCCTTTGGCTCTGCAGCTGGAGAGGATGTTTACAGGATCTAGTAGGCAGGAATGTATTCTCGGGGAGCGGAACAGATAACTCGAAGGTTATAGTCAGTCTTGGCAGAAAGCAGGCTGAGCTGAGCGCGAGGGGCCGCGCTGAAAGTAGGACAGAGTTCACGGGTACAGAGGTAGCCTGGGCAGAGTCAGGAGCCACAAAAGAGGTTCAGATGGCAGGAATTCAGGGCCTACTCTTGCTAGAGCAGGAAATATATGAGAAGTGTACTACAAAAAGACGGTGGCATAGCATACTTAGGGACGGACTACATAATCCATTCATGGTGGATCTGAAAGAGGACAAGTTAACGGTGGACGCAAATGTATTTGCGTCTTCATAGCTGGCACAGGAGGGAAGTTACATGCACTTTAAGCTGGTACATGGAGTCGGTGGGGTACGCGCTAGGGAACACAACATGGCCAAAATTTAATTTTCCTCAATAGGCAGCCCTTAAATCAGCATGAAAGAACCCAGCGGGTGAGGCGCACATCTAGGTGGACCATACCGTTGCACAAGCAATATGATTTATTATCATCAATGGATGATCAAGATTGACAGGGAAAGTGTAGGAGGGGGGGCGTTACCTTTAGAGCCGATCAATTTATTGCTGACAGAATTAAATAGGAGCGGCTATTCGGGAGGGGTGGCAAGCCATACGAACGAACACGGGGAGACACAAAAATCATTCTTAGATGTCAATAGTGACCAAAAAAAGACACAATTAGTAAAAACTAAGGTTCCCCCGAACATAGGACACGCCCCCACAATAGCAGGATCGATACCAACTGAGGGAGCAAATGCCGGAAATAAAGAGATGACTCCGGTTAGGGCCCATCCAAATGGAAAACCCTTAAAGCAATTAAAAATCTTGAGTTGGAATATCGCTGGGCTGTCTGATAAAGTAGGCCTTCCCCAATGGTTGGACTTGATACAAGGACACACTATAATCTGTCTCCAAGAAACCTGGTCCGTCCAAGAAATCCATATAAATGGGTATCAAACCTTTAATACATCAGCCAGAATTAGTACACAGGGGAGAAACAAAGGGGGGTTATGCACTTATGTGTCAGCCTCAGGAGGAGTTACAGTTGCTAAATTCATCGCCACATGAGTATTACCAAATCTTAATAGTTACTTGGGGAGGAGAAAAAAATATGGTCATAATAAATTTATATAATAATATCCCTAGATCATTGTGGGAAAATGTCTTTAAAAATCTTAACAGCAACCTGCTTAGCGTAGAGGAACAAATGACAAAAGATATGGCTCTACTATGGCTGGGTGATTTTAACTGTTCTCTTTGCTCACGTAGTGCCCTGGGTACTTGTGGCCTAGATGATAACAAGGAGGATACCCCTACGCATTTTACACATTCAAAACTAGGGGATCTGTTGAATAGCTTGACCTTTCACTTTGATTTGTCCCATGTGAACAAACTATGTTCACCACTGGTACCATTTCAGCCCACTTTTAATGGGAGAGGGTGCAATTCGACATTCGACTTTGCACTCCTATCATCCAGGTACTCAGCAAACGTATCTTCATGGGAAATAATTGATACCCTGTTGAGTGACCATTACCCAATTTCTTTCGCCCTGAAAACTAAAGGGGTGGCGGAAAATACGAACGAAGATGTTCTTATATAATCTTCCCATCAATCTTGCAAGTTCTAATGGGTACTCCATAAAATGGGCTAAAATCGAATCGGAGGTCTTCCTCCAATACTTAGTTAAACAGTCCCACGACAATATGGAAATTTTGTGAGTGAGTAAGATCACATTATTTATGACTCCTTCCACAAGATAACAGAGGAGGTAAGGAAACTTTTAACAAGGGATCATTGCCACAGCACTCATAAAACAAAGAGATGGTTCGATAAGGATTGCACAAAGGCACATACCAACTTGAAACGTGTCTTACAGGAAGAACCCAGATCAAACGAGCTAGTGCGGAAAGCTAGAAAATTGTATTGTGCGGCTATTGCCAAAAGGAAAAAACAACTACAAAGGGAAGCCTGGCAAATGCTACACGAAGCATGTGTAAGGAATGACAACATATCCTTTTGGAAAGCGGTTAATGCCCCTTTCCTATCAAACAAGGAAACAGACATAATAGATCTAGCCATCCCAGGAGAAATCTGGGTTAAACATTTCATCGGCCTTTACGACAAGGTCAGAATAGATGGAAATAACACCGATAAGTCAACTATAATAATTAATGATAATAGGCAATCCAATACGTTCCCTTTGGACATTGTATTTGAGTGTAACAAGGTCATTAGAACAATCAAAGAAAGTGCACCAGGAAAAGCGCCAGGGCCGGTCGGCGTCCAGATTGATGTCTATAAATATGAAATAGATGTATGGGCACCTATGTTAACCAATGTTTTAAACTGTTTTAATCGTTACAAATTTAACTCAACTTGGCCAGAAGCCATTGTGATTCCCATTTTTAAAAAGGGGGATAGAAACGATCCAACCTGTTATCACCCCATATCCTTACTAGATGCCTTAATTAAAGTGGCCGGTAGGATAATTTTAAATAGGTTACAAGAATGGGCAGAGGAGAAGGAAGTTATTTCTAACTTGCAGTATGGATTCCGGACCGGGAGAGGTACAATTGAACAGGGTCTTAACCTTTCATTGATAATAGCTAAATATACGCAGGCCAAGAAGGGAAACCTTTTCCTGACATTTGTTGATCTAAGCTCAGCTTTTGATTGCGTGGACCATGAAAATTTATGGAAGATACTTAGTGACATAGGTGTAGACCCTAAGATTCTCCTATTTATAAAGGAATTGTACAGGGGGGCGGGAGCCAGGGGGTGTGAGACAAGGGTGCATATTAGCACCCTTCTCTTCACCCTCTACATTAATAGCATAGGACACCACCTCAGTGAATCCCAGTATGATTACCCTACAGTTAGAGGTATCCCCGCACCAATTTTCTTGTATGCGGATGACGCCGTAATTATGTCACGGACCAAGATTGGTCTTCAGAGGGCGGTAACAAAATTTGATGTATATATGAAATTTAGAGGGTTAAAAGTAAATGTCACTAAGACCTATTCAATGACCTGTGGAAATAGGATAAAGACCGCCTGTGCCATCTTCTGGGATAAAAACAAGATTGAGAGCTCTAACAGATTCTCCTATCTAGGAATTAATTTTGATAGGAATGTAACATGGCAGGCGGCCGTGAACGCAAAGAAATTAGCCTTCTCCAGGGCTATAGGAGCTGTGATAAACTGTTCTAAGAAATTGGGTGGGAGACCTGTGCCAGAACTGCTGCAGATTTATAAATCCAAGTGCATCTCTACTGGTACCTACGGGGCCGGAATTTGGGGGATTGAAAAAGTCGAACAGATACAACAATGTGAAAATGATTATATTCGTTACTTACTAGCAGTACCCAGATCCACGGCTACTTACAGCTGCCATAGTGAATTGGGTCTAACATACATCACTGACACCATCAAAATCTCCCCCTTATTGTTATGGCAGAAATTATGGGTTACAGCAGAAACAGGCCTAAATAGAGACATCATCACAGACTGCCTTAAGCTAGATAGAGTGGCTAACATAAAATGGATCACGTATGTATAAAACATGATGTACGAGATCGGGCACTCAGAATACTTTGAGACACCAATAAGCATGGAATCAGTTCCCCGAAAAACATTAAAAAAGCTGGCCCTGGAACACCTAGAGAACAAAAGGTGGCTTTTCGAAAAGGCAAAACGCACAGTTATGGAAAACCACATGATGACCATCTGCGAGGGTATTCAACCTTATCTGTTACTTGAATCAAGTAGTTATACTCGGATGTTATTGACACGTTTCCGACCGATTAATTTTATAGATTGATAACCTACCCGGAATGTAATGATTGATCAAAGGATCAATTTACCCATGTGATGATATATCTCACCAATCCAACATGCACTGTATTTTGTTTTGTAAATTTTACTCGGTTCCAAGAAAAAGGTTTCTGATCTCTATATTTAAGAGCTGGGGGATAAATAGCTGTAGAGTAGCCTTTTTAAAGTTACAACAATTAGAGACCAAAATCGTAATTAAGTCAGTATCTTCTTTTTTAAAGCTAGCTATCAGCTACAGAAATACAATGTGAAGGGTTGTAACCAGTTAACATATATTAACCCTGTTTCTGTACGTTTGATTACATTCTCCTTTTTCCGGAACACAATGTGAGCGCATACAGTGAACATTTGTTATTTTATATCTGTACTGAATAAGTTTACTCGTATATAATGCTCCTCCTACTTTACAGTGGCTCCTGCCCCATGATTTGCACTTTTGAATTACTTAATGAATTTATAATATGTATTTTTTTTAAAAATGTCTTTTTTTAATCCTGTAAAGAATTCTTTTATACTTCTAATCTGTGCTTTTATGATTTTGCAACATAAAGTCGAATAAAGCTTTATTGATTGATTGAAAAATGTTTTAATTTAAAAACAGCGCCAAAAAGCATTGAGGTCCAACTACAGTCATCTGGTTGTGCCTGACTGGGAAAACTGTATGGTTTAAAGCTAACCACGATGGAGCACTGGTCAGATACAAGGGCTAGGTTTGTGCCAATCAAAAAAATACCTTTGACCTAGAAACTTTTAATGGGGCAAAAAGTCTTCAGTGGGGCAAGGCAGCAGGCTGTGGCCGAATCTGAGCTTGACAACAAGGGGGAGACAAAATCCGAGTGAAGCGATGAAGGCAGGAAACCTTCCAGGGGGAAAAGCTAATGTTTTGTGCCTTTGCATCTCCCGACATCGATCACATACAGACAGCAGATTGGTCCAGTAAAATTTTCTACGGTTTTTATTTCGAAACCTTTCTGGAGTACTCGGATTTCCTTCACATCATGAATCAATGAGAGAGGGAGGGAAGTTTGAGGACTCTCTCGGTCCCCCTAGTACAACAGTTCAAACAACAGAAGAGTGTAATTTATTCAGATCAAAAGAGCGAGCATGGAGAAAGGAATGCAAATCAATTTGATTTGTATAAAAAGCCTTCACTCACCAACCTGGTTGGTGACTTGCTTCATCATTGGGCCCCACCGGGAGAAGCCGAATGCCTCCCCGGTGTGCTTCAACACCACCTTTTTTTCATGCAGTTTTTTACTTTCACGTCCTCAGGTTAGGGGGGGCCTTAAAGTGCCCATACCGCCGAGGTACACTTTGCCATGGTCCTAACGAATGCCCAGTAAATTAAACACTAAGGGCAGAAACATGTTGACCCCACTTTAAGTGGAAATAGCCAAACAATGTATTTGGTAATTTCCCAACACATCATTTTTAATATGTCGGATTGGCTACCTAATAAAACTTCTGTGTGAGACACAATCTTGACATTTTTAACTTTTCACACTCACTCCAATCTTCACAAATATCCAGCTCCGCAGTAACCTG
The DNA here is from genome assembly GCF_964263255.1 of Lissotriton vulgaris. NCBI lineage: Eukaryota > Metazoa > Chordata > Amphibia > Caudata > Salamandridae > Lissotriton > Lissotriton vulgaris. The sequence goes on from NC_141698.1 coordinate 412,394,776, forward strand.
GCATCAAAGCTCACCGGGGAGGCATTCGGCTTCTCCTCGTGGGGCCCAATGATGAAGCATGCCACCAACCAGGTTGGTGAGTGAGGGCTTTTTATACAAATCAAATTGATTTGCATTCCTTTCTCCATGCTCGCTCCTTTGATCTGAATAAATTACACTCTTCTGTTGTTTGAACTGTCGGATTTCCTTAGCAGATATGACTGCAGGCTTTGGGTCAAATGCCATTGGATTCCCTAAACTAACTAACATACAGACCTGTGAGCCAAAATCATTGCTGCACCCTGCAGAGGGAAAAACTGTAAGACCGCTGGTCAGTACTCAGTTTATTATGCGAATGTATGATATATCCTACTTTAAAACTAACTAAACTTACCTTAGTGGATCCTTCCTTTCCTTGTTGGTGACCAGCAGTGCTCTCTCAGCCTACGCTTATACATGCACCAGCAGGATTTGTCAACATGAGTGTATTCACTGTCCATAATTACCAAATGTAATTATTGTTAGGGCCTTGTCGTCTGAATAACACTATTTGTGGCTAACAGTGGCCCCTCTTATTTTCTCCTTAGGTGCCATGGACGTCTTTAGGTACCCTCTACACGTCCCTCATGCTATTGTGCATTGGTGCAGTTTCATTCTGTACCAGGGTTAAAACCACTCTTCCAACTTTTCCTTTCAGGCAGCAATACTCTCTTGTGTCTTCCATGTCCTGATGATGACATTGAGTCATGAAGGTTGAAACGCCTTCGGCTTGTAACAGCAAATTTGGATCTCTAATTATGACATGATCTCGTATTGCTATCACTGTATTCGAACAATTCATGCATAATAATCTTTCAAATTATTTCCAATACGCTGTTTTACTTTTACTCTCATTTGTGCCACTTGCTCCATTTAAATATTTCTTCACAAGCACAATGTGTTCAGCTTGCACTTAATGCACACTCTACAAGCATGGTTGATGCTGCATTATAACCTGTGAAGCATATTTCCATACCTCTGTTGATAATATAACTGCACTTATCAAAAAGGTGGGACTTTATTTTGTTGTTTCCTGTTTAATTAATTTACTCTTAAATTGTGCCCTTCTATTGACACATATTGAGACATTGTTGCATGATACTATTATTCGACAGTAAGGATTACTTCAAGGAGACCTATAAATATTTAAATGGAGCGTTTTCATACATTGAAAAGGGGTTATTTTGACAGGTCGAACGGGAAGTTTAAACCTGCACAGGCAGGCTACTGGTGGCCAGCCGGCAGTCATCTTTGCATTGTCACAGCTTTGGGTGGGTGGCCCAATGTGCAGTGCTGCCCACTGGTGCCATTTAACTTACAGGCTCTGTGTCCACTCTTGGTACCATCGTATAGGGACTTAAGTTAAATATGCCAACCAGGGGTATGCCAATTTCATCATGTTGAAAGGAGAGCACAGTCATTTACCACTAGCTAGCTACACTAAAGTGCACAGAGTTCCATAGCCAACAAAACAGTCAAGGCAAATTTCTGGGGAAACACAACTCAAAAAGTGGTCATTTCCAACAGTGCCTCACCTGTTTCAGGGCTTTGAAAAGTCAGGAGTATTTGAAAAAGGCTGCCGGGTTATAGAGGATTGCACTAGCAGGACTAGTCACAAAGGTAACAAGATATTGATCACCTCAGATGGTCAGCTGTCACTTGACCACAAAATTCAACATAATTCAAAAGGGTATGAGACGCAATATATATACAAGGTAAATCATATAATATGTACAGAAAGTGAACAAAGGAATTCCATGTTTTTGTTTATGGTCTTAAGGTGTCTTTATTAAAGATACACTCGGTTTTCGTAAGTAGACAGCCAAGGGGGTTCTCCCAAACATGGGCTTCTTCAGGGCTGTAATACCATACAATATATACACGTATTTAAAATCCAAACGTATAGCCAAGCATTATTGATTGCAGGATAAATGGTGCCTTGTATTAACAGTGCTGATGGTGAGAATAAACACAGGGTAAAGTGTGGGACAAGAAAGGAAATAAAGTGAGGGAGGAGAGACCCGCCATCGTACGCAAACCTCTTCATGGGGTGGGTGGAGCACACCCACTCTTGGCCACGAGCGGCCTCAGAATGGACTGGACACATCCAGTTCTGGGGCCGCTAAATTGACGACATCATCATCATATGGATTTGTACGGACATGAGCTGACAGAATACTTTAACTTCCTCAATCAAAATATGCTTGTTCCTGGACGCTTGTAGTGGTTTCTGTATTTAGAGATCTACTAGTAGAACCGCATCCATATCCAATATCCGATTTAGGCTATATTGGACTCGGGATAAATTCCGCAGTCCGGCGGCATTACCTTCCAACTTCACGTCCAGCAGATGGAAGTGAAGTTGGAAGGTGAAGCTGCCGAACCACTACAAAAGTCCAGGAACAAGCATATTTTGAAAATGGTCTTTGCACTTGGAATGAAATAATGTGCTCTGAGAATATATTCTAGACGTGGCATCCTACAGACAGATCCTTCTAGGAAACACAACATAAGCCTTTGGGGATTACCTTACAGGTTGATCTCCGGAATCCCAGCCTGTGATATAGGTTAAAGTTTTTTGGGACAAATAAGAAAAACACTGTCAAGTGTCGTATCGTAGTCGTGTCCTGTTATATATGAAGAAACAAGATCTGCTGCTATCACGAAAAAGTAATATATAAATCTTTTTTAAAAGCCTTGAGGAAGTTACTGGATGTGATGAAACACGTGTCGGCTGTTCTCATGCATCTTGATCAAGACTGTAAATTTTTTAATTCTCTTTTTAAAAAAAGTTCCCCTATCTATTTGTTTTCTGTAACAGGGGTCTTTACAGTCTTGACTGAAATTGTGATGTTTTCAAAATATTTGTCTAAATTAGAAGGAACGTTTTTTGCATTAACTCATCTCTGTTGTTTGCCTGTGAAATATTGGTGACACAATTTTGTGAAGTCAACAGATAATAGCTCTTTGGTATGTAGACTAGCAACATGGCGGCCTTTCGACTCAAGGTTGTCAGTCTAATCATCTAACAGGAAGTAGCTTTCAACCCGGAATCACTGTACAGGTCCCCTGCTTAGATGGGACCTGGCAAGACTCATTACAACCACGTTCTCCCGCCAGGATGAGACGGCACCGGATACGGCTCGTACACGGAACTCTTCACTCAAGTAAGCATTAGGACTAGCGGACGTACCCGTGGCACGGGTTTAGGTCACGGCCCCCTTGCTTTTGATCTAACTGTTGATAGGGGTTGTTGTGGGACCCGGTTACCAATGAGTGGGTCCCTTAATCTAATTTGCCCTAATACTATATATAGGCGCTTAGGCAACGTGTGCAGCTGGGCTTTAGCCGCCCTCTTTAAACTTACATTAAATTGTACGTTTGCAATGAGGAGAGTGTTGGGCTCATTTTTTAACCGCTCTTGCCACAAGACAAGCCTTGATTTTAAAACCCAAGCATGCAAAAGGTTGGAAACACACTAGGGTACTTACACTTTTGTTTTAACTGCACAAGTTCTATTTACAACACATACTTGCAATAAGCCTATGCTTCCTGGGCGTACTGTTGCTGTCTAGGGGTTAGAGCTTAGCACACTTTTCTCTGCTCCACTAGCACATTTTTGTACTAATAATAGTATTGCACTTACTGCTGCTAGCGCCCACTGTCACCTATCTTGGACTGGTTCATGTCTAGTGCGTTCCGTTAAGACACAGGTACATCGTACCCGTTGCTGCGGATGCCTAAGCCCAGTGTTACTTAACATGGACTAGACTTTAGCTGTATTGGAGATATTACGATGTAGCCTACTCGTAACGCTGTACAAAGAACGCATTAAGGCCCACTTCCGTTTACTCATCTGAGTCTTTTCCATATAGATACTCTTTGCCACTACTACAGATCAACTCAACAGAGGCGGATACTTGAGTCCGCTCATCAATTGGACCACTGTTGCTTCTAACTTGAGAGGTTAGTTTGATCGAATACACACAACACATCCTGCTTCATAAACAGATGGGAATTTTGTTTACTGATACTATCCCTTAAATTTCCTAGGTTAATTCCTCTCACATCCGATGTCCTAACGCGTACTTGATTAGAATTCGGACCTATTTTACTCCCCTGGCGTACTGACTACTATATGCTACCGGTAAGCGAACTCCTAATTACTACACTCGCCTTGTCGCCCTTCGCATGTCCTCTTCTTTTTTTTTTTACTCAATCTTTTGGGACTTTAGCAGTATCTTCCCCAGCACGATGAGAATACCTGAAAATATTGAGAATACCGGCCTTCCGTCACTACCCACAGCATTGTTCTCTTTACCTCCTCTTGGCAGGACTCTCCTCCCTCACTTTATTTCCTTTCTTGTCCCACACTTTACCCTGTGTTTATTCTCACCATCAGCGCCTTTAATACAAATCACCATTTATCCTGCACTCAATAATACTTGGCTATACGTTTGGATTTTAAATACGTGTATATATTGTATGGTATTACAGCCCTGAAGAAGACCATGTTTGGGCGAAACGCGTTGGATGTCTACTTACGAAAACCGAGTGCATCTTTAATAAAGACACCTTAAGACCATAAACAACAATGTGGAATTCCTTTTTTCGCTTTCTGTACACACTATATGATTTACCTTGTAAATATATTGCCTCTCATACCCTTTTGAATAGAGTCAGGAGTAGGTCGCAGAGGTCATGGTCAGCTTCGGCACAATCTTTAAAGAAGCATTACCCTACCTCACGTGCAGTCTTCAGAATTAAGCAGCATAGCTCACCTGGGCATGCTTCTGTACGCAGGCCTGCCAGGAATTGTTCTGGTTGAGAGACTAAACTCTACACTTTCTAGACATGCAACACACTCTACTCAGTATTCTTTCAGCCAGCTGACCAATACCACTGGAGGTTAAGCTGCTGTGGCAGTTCAGATCCATCACAGTTGACAGGGTCCTTCCTCTCTCAGCAGCAGTTTGGTTTCAATGTGCTTCAGATCAGAGGGTCATTTTCTCTCTTTCCAACAAGACAAGACTCCTGTTGATGTACCCTCACCTCTGGGAAGCTGACTGTCAGGCAAACATCAGCCCTGGGTGCAGAGTAGTCCTCTGAGTAATCAGCAGTGCACTCCCTTCCTTTGTTGAAGAGAACTTGGAACTGGAACAAGTATGTCAATGGATCACATTTCTTATATAATCAAAGCAAACAGGGAATGCACATTCTTTTTCTGTACTTTCAGAACTAGTGTGGGTTGTTCTCTTTTCTTCTGTCCTCACTAGGCTGCTGTTCAGACACAGCCTTTTTGTGGTGTGAGGCTCCTCACAGCATGGTAGTCTCCAGCCTGGAGTACTGACACCCGCCAGAAAGAGGTGTGAGCTTTCTGCACCTGGCTATCAACAACCACACTAGACATGCATTAGAAAAAACCCAAAAAGGCTGTCCTCACCTAATCGACCCTTCTCGCTTTGAACAGCAGAGACTGCAGTTCAACCCCTCCCCCACCATTTATTAAATGGTAGTGCTTATGAAGACTAATCAGCATTCTCTCTTGGCAAAAGCACCAAATTAAATGTGTAAAGGAACCCTGTCTATTTTCCCCACTTCAGGGCCTCAGTCTCCTCCTCCCAGGTTCAAGAATGTCAGGAATAGATTTCCACCGTATAAGAAAAGAGACTCACTTCTGCCTTGTACCCAGAAAGGGTCTGGGACTTCCGAAATGTAACCTGCAGGTCTCCATTATTCTAGCTCACTTATAAACACAATGCATGTAGCACCCTGGATAATTACATAAACATACATGACATGCTCTCAGGATGGTAACGCTAGGATCTGGATTACCGCAGAGATGCAGAACTTTACACAAGTGGGCCAGTAGACCACTCTAGTAGCACAGGTAAAAAGTCTAGACACAACTCTGGATTCAAAATCATGTTACGCTGCCACACACATCTGTTGAAGCAGGTGGAGTGTTTGGCTGCTGCTTTCCAGCCATGTCACATGTTTTTCCGCCCTAAGTTGGCAGGGTATGCTCAGACGTGAGTCCCTTGCTCACTTGGCCACTGGATTCAAGATAGCCTGGCTGATTAGGATTATGAATCCGAAACCGGTCCCAGGATGCTTGTTTCCGGTCCAGGGAAGACATGGCTTGGCAGTTCGGGCTGGACTGTTCCCATGAGGCACAGGGTCAGACTGATTTGCATATGGCCATGTCTGAACTGGGGTGGCTGAGTGAGCTAAAGAATGGTGATAGATTAAACCCAGATCAATTGACTGGGGGTGAGTGTTTGATTTGCTCAAACGCTCCGTCCATCATCCCCTTTTGAATCAGGTTGATGATGTGGCAGATCAGGGTCCTGTTTTTAGGTCTTGTCTACAGACAGCTTTGGCTGTCTGTTGTCAAAGACATGGGGGCTTATTTACAAGGCCCTTGCGCCACTTTTGTGCCATTTTGTACATGGAAAAAGCAAAGCAAAAGTGGCGCAAGAGCCTTGTAAATAAGCCCCCTGGTGTTTACAGGCTCATCTACACAGTGGACTCTCTGTAAGGACTACCTCATGATAGACTTGCTTTTTTGCCTATCTGAGTTCCTTGCTCCTTATTACATACCTTTCCTCCTTATGTTTGTGTTTGTTCTGCCCCAAGAGCATTCTTCTCGACCGTCTTTCTAATTGGTTGCACATATCGTTCGACTGTTTATGTGCAGCTATTATTTGTTTTTTTTCTGTTTCAGTGCTCTGTTGAAGAGAGTAGCGCTTTCTTTCTTCTGCTCACTATTACCCCATACTCTTCCTCACTCATCCACTGTTCCCACCCCTTGCATCACCATTTGTTGTCTTACAGGCCGTAAGAAACATTTTTGCTTTCTCTCTTTTTCTGCAAGGTATGGGCAGCTGCACACAGCTTCCAGTCCACTTGATTTCCTGTCAGTTGCTCCTCACTCCTTTCTCTAATTCATGCAGAGTGCTGCTTACTTCCCTAGGCTTTGCTGCCATTTCATCCCCTTCCCGAACGTGTCTTTTCAAAATATTACTCCTGTAATTGTAGGCTTCCATAACTGTTTGTGTAAAGCTTTTTCCATTGCTAGAAGCCAGACGACTGAGGGGTATATGTGCAAGAACTTAACGCTGCCATAGTGTACATTTTTTGAGATTACGACAGCTTTTTAAAAAAAATCACTTTATTTACAAAGTGTCTCTAACTGCAGTTAAATGTGAATTTTTAAGATCGCTGCTTCTGTTAGCGGGACTTAACGAAAATGAGATGCAAGCTGGCTGTTCCCGTGAAAAAACTGCTGCTAACCCCACTTTGCGATTTTACAATGAAATTCCCATCAGCGATAACCCCCAAACCTGCCACTAAGACCAGTTAGAGGCAGTCTTTTAAGGCCAGAAAATAGCTGGTCTTAAAATTGGTGCAAACACTTGGGTCCACATAATAGATGTTTAGGTGCTGGATAACACTGCAAGGAACATTGCTGCACCTCCCTGCGCCACAACAAAAGGACAGGGATGCGCTGTATCAATAAGATAGGGTGCACTCCTGGGCCTCATTCATGAAAAGTATTGCATCGCTGTGACAAAACAGTGTTGCAACAATTTTAACTGCACCCTCATTGCGACAGCATGGATGCGCCGTATTCAATTTACAGCGCTCCATGACGCAATCAATGAAAGATACGTCTGGAATCCTGATGTATCTGCCAGCGCTAAAGTCATGTATTGCTACAGTTTTGTTGCGAGCATTACGCAACTCCAGCAATGCATGGGGCCAGCCTATCCCTATGGCACTACGTCACCCTTACACCTGCCATGAGGCAGGCGCAAGGTTTTGACGGAGTAGCGTCCTAGAATTGTCGCAGTGAAATCTGAGAGACTTCACTGCGCCAATCCTACAAGGTTTTGTTGTGTGGGAACGCCCATCCTGCATATGCATTCATTATATCTAATGCAGGTGTAATTTGGCACAGAGCTTCACAAGGTCATGCATATGCCTAGATGTGCCACTTTGTAAATACGATTCAGAAAAGGGGGTGGTGATGGACAGAGTTTCTGAATTAAGCAGAATACTCCTACCCAGTCAACAGATCAGGGCTTGATCCATCACCGTTTTTTAGCTCTCTGCGCCATCCCAGCTCAGAACCTGGCTACATGCAAATTAGTCTGTCCATGTCCTAGTGCATCATGGGAACAGGGCAAACCAAACTACCAAGCCAATTCTTTCACTGGGAAGGAAACAAGCTTCCGGGGACCGGTTTCTGGCCATCGGCCCGGCTTTGTTTGTAAATACTGCGCAACGTGGTGCAAGATTCATGCTGCAAGTACGTCAAGAAAATGACGCACCAGCAGCATTAAACTGCCAGAATAGGTTCAGGATTAAGCCCCCCTGTGTTTTTCCCTTACAATGGCGCACCATGGCTGCCATGTGCCAAAACAGGCATTCTTGCACTATGATGCAAGGGTGACTATGTTGCGGAGTTGATTGAGGTTGTGGAGCCATCTCTACTCGAAACATCTGTAGGTGCGTCTGGACTAGTGGAAGGCAGGAGTGAACCAGTTGGCCTTCTTGGAGTGTTGTTTGCCTTGTCTTTTCTTGAGGGGTGCCAGGGTGTCGGCACAGTTGGAGATCCATCGGTGGAGGTTGCGCGCTGCGGTGTTGGTGTCTGTCAGCATTGGCGGAGTGGTGGTGCTGAGGGAGTTGATAAGAAGTTCTTTTGTGGCCTTGATCCAGCTGCGATTGGGGGGGCGATGATGGCAGTGGTGTACGGTGGACACAGTGAAGGCATGATGTATACAATGATGGTCGGTCAAAGAGAGGTCTGTGGTGTGGCTATAGTTGAAGTTCCCACTGGTGGAGATGTACAGCTTTGTGCATGGTCAGTCGGAGTGTGCTTTTGAAAATTATGGCAATGCCTTCACCTGGATGGTCGGGGTGGTCCGTGCGGGTGATTTTGCAGCTGTGGGAGATGGCGATGGCTGGTCCAGAGCAGTGGTTGGTCCAGGTTTCCGTGAAGAAGGCGATGAAGAGGTGGCATTGAGAAGGTCCCAAATTTCTGTGGTGTATTTATGGATGGACCCCACGTTGAGGAGGATGCAGTTCAGCCTGTCAGGTGTGCTGTTGGTCAGCTGGGCGGAAAGAGGCGCTGGTGTGCTGATGTGGCATGAGGTGCATTTGTAGTTTTGGCAGGTGCAGGGTGCAAGGGTATTCTACTGTGATGCTAGATGGCAGGCGGCATGGCGTTCAGGGTTTAGGGCGAAGAGGGTGCTGGCCTAGTAGCGGTGGAGTGTCCGAGAGGCAGGGTCCCTGATGCTGGGTGTGGTACAGGGGCGGACGGACGAAGGCGGGCTTGCCTTTGGCTTGCCTTCGGTGCACCAGTGGCATGCCCGCTGCATATGGCCGCACAGCATCTGCCATTTAGTATTGCTGCAGGGAGGCTGGACAGCTCGGAGGCTGGAAACGCGGGAAAGGACACTGAAGGGGCGGGGACGTGGAGGATCGCAGCAGCAACGAGGGAGAAGATAGGGAAAATGGAGCTGCAAAAAAGCACAGGAAAAACAAAGCCAAACAAAGCAAAGATAAAAAAAAGACAAAGGTAGAAAAGCAACGGAGAAGATCAGAAAGATGAACAGGAACAGCAGAAAAGAGGGACAGGAGAGCAGTCAAGCTTCAGAACAGTGACGCTCTACCTCTGGGCCACCAGGGATGAGGTGCAGGCACGAGCCTGTGAGTGGAGGAGGAACTTGAACACCTGACTTCCGGGTCAGAGGAACCAGCAGCAGCAGATGGGGACAGCAGCAGTAGCAACCAGACAGTGCAGCGCTGTGGGAAGAGGAAGTCTACTAAGGTTTAGTCCCCTGTAAACTGAAAAGCAAACTAACAGGGGGCAAGGAAAGGCAGCACCACCCGGTTTCCTCTTCCAATCTAACAGTGGCGACCAGATTTTGTGTTCCCAGTGCCCCAGCGAGTAACAGCGGATCAAGCTGCATACCCAAGCGCCTGGGCCAGAACCGCCCCCATGACCCTGGCACCCACTGCCACCAATGGCCAATCTCAGCGTCTTGAGCCAGTTAGTGGAGTCCCCCACCAGTCTTGTACGGTATCCTCGGTGATGTAGGTCAGCCTCAGTGCAGAGATTGCTCAGGGCACAGTGTGCGTCGCACACAGGCACTAGGCCTGGCCCCGACTTGCCCCTGGGCATCCTCCGCTTCGCGTCCCACCTTCTCCTCATCTGGACATTGACACCGGGGCTCAATTCGCTGTACTCTCTCCAAATCTGTGACCCGGCCAGCAGGAGCCTCAGCCAGGTGGGATTTCACAAACCTGGGTACAGCAGTCACCGCCAAGTCTGATGGGGAACCTCCTGATGCAGGAGATGCAACAGGGCCCCCTTAGGCGTGAAGTTGCAGCGCATCTACCACACAAGTTTGGCACAGCTCAGGAGCCTCACCCTCCACAGCATCCGGCCTGTGATGCAGAGAGGCGTGGCCCACCATTGGAAATTTCCTCCATGCACCCTGGTGTAGTGGTGGCACCTGGTATGCAATGCAGACCTCCCTACGTTGGTGTGCAGGAGCGCATCTACCGTTCACAGGTCCAAAGTGCGCCAGGCGGTCTTCTCACACAGGTCAGCAACATGTCTCCATGCGACCTGCCAGATTTCACCACCAGGTAAGGGCGATCGACGATGCCTCACTGTCTACTGCCATGGCCCAGAAACTCCACAGCACCTCTGCTTCCCACTCCAGGTCATAGACGCAGGCCCAGCGAAGCCTCCGGGCACCAGGGACTGTCCCCGCTTTCACAGTTTTAGCTGCCATGGTTTTTCAAGGAGGACATTATGAAAAGTGATGCAATACTCGTTTTTCCCAGCGATGCTCATCATTTCATAACTGTAGCCCTGAATCTGCATTTCCTCTTCCCCTGGGACTCGGACTTGTCTTCCTGGCAGTTGGGAGGTTTGGGGAGGTTGTTGATCTGTGCTGCACTTGGCCCTGGCTACTCCATTCTGTGTTCCATTGATTTTATTTCCTATTTTTTTGGAGGTGGACTTATAGGCTATTTTTGCCTCTAGAGTAAAAAAAAAAGTCCTGTTGGGCTAACTAACCTGTTTTTTTGCCGGTAATGGACCTTTCGTCACTTTTCTCCTGCTAACCTCAGCATGTTTATCTCCTTGAAGCTAGTATTTTCTGCAGTTTTCACCCCGGCTAGCTGGTACTATCTGCATGTAGCAACATATTGTAAATACATTGCTAACAGGGTGATGGTTTTTGGTTATAGGCTACATTCAGAAAACTGCAGCTAACTAACGCTAGTTAGCAGCAGTTCTTGTACATATCCCCCTGAATGTTTTCCAGTGGGGTAGCAAGAATGCCATGGGCCCCAATACAAGTAAAGTAAAAGCCACTCTGTCTTGCTTGATAGGTATTAAAAAAACAAGCTGTGTCTGGGAAGTTGTAGTCCCCGTAAAACGTCAATGCTACTTTACTTAGGTATGTCCCTGCTTTCATATGACTCTTCATTCCCCAAATCTCTGTATCCTTCCTAAATATCTTCAACCATTTCCTCTTTGCTGCTACTACATATAAGGTTACTTACCCGTAGGAAGCTGGCTCGCTATATACTATCCAAACACAAAATTGGCATGACACCCTTTTCTAGTGCATAGAATAATTTTCCTAAGACACCTATTGCTATTATCAGTCTTACCACCTAGAACTACACTCCCTCCAGGTAAAACAAGACAATTCCTAGAATTGGACAAGGTAGGCTCACTTACATAATGTAACATGCTTCATCATTTGCCACCTCGTCCCACCCTGGTAAGGTGCTACTACTAGGGCAGACTCGCTCTCAGGGTGGGGGTGACCTGAGGGAGCTCTTAGAAGTGACTATTGTTTTATGGATAAGATCCAATTCAAAGGGTGAAAAAACCTTAGGAAGATCCACAAAGTATCCTTTATTTAGATGGTATAAAACCGCCAGAGGTCGTCTATGGTTGCTATGACCATTACGTGCTACTGACTGAACTTGCCGACATGTTTCTGCCCATTTAGTTGAGCAGAGTGGTCTTGGGCAATAATCATGGCTGAGTTTAAGTATACCCTCACCAAGAAACTAATAGTTCAGGGCACCCAAAAAATGATATAGACAGGACCTAATTCTCTTATAGAAAAACATCCAGCACTTTAACCTGTTAAGGGGGAGATAAATAAACATGTCTGTAGCAACGGTGGTAGAAAGACACATATAACACATCCCTTAATGGGAACCTTCCCATGAAAGCAGCATTGTTTTTTCTGCATAATGACAGTTGCAAACATAAAAACTTAAAAACAATAACAAACATGACACAGTGACAGAAGTGCAATCATTCCCTCAGAACACGCATGCAAAGGTGAAAACACATATGACTGTTGGGGCCTCATATGTCGTTTCGTTTCGTTTCAGAACTTTATTCGATTATTTCACAATAATCATAAAAGCATACAAAATATATACAATATACATTCTTCTCAATATGTTCTGATACAAATTTACTACCAATTTTGGGTTAAAAACAATAAGTAAAACAAATACTAAAAACAGATACTAAGAACAGGTGCCGCTCATGTTGGTTTAAAAACCCCTTAATTAAATAATTAGAAGACCATACTTTTCCTAGCGGCCATTGATTTTAAGATAAACGTGGCTGTAAAAAAGCAAATATCAGGGTCCTCTAGGGAGTATAACAAACTCATTGCTGATTTTATCGTTATAACAGCCTTTTTTTAAATAAGGGTTTCAAAGATGCAATGCGAAAGGTTAAAAAAAGGTCACAGATTAATAAAAAATGTGTAGTACTCTGTTTAGTTACATTGTCACAAGGGCAGGGTGCGGAGGGATGATATTTCATACGCGGAAAGGCCACCAGATGGTGGACAATTCCCAGTCGCAATCTAGTTAGGACAAACCGATGGGATGGCCTGGTAACTATTCTCAGATAATTTTGAAAACCAGATATAGATATGTTGGAATAATAAAATTGTGAGGTAGCTAGCAACATATTACCATTTCTCCGCACCTGTGTTTTCTTACCCATGTAACGACTCTTTCTTAGGGAAGTCAGATAAACATTCAGGGTCTGCCTGGACATCTAAATTAAATACATCCTTAGCTATTGTCATTACATAGTCAATCCATGGTATCTTTGAACATTTATCTCGGCGGAGACAATCGCTGATAATGCTCCTAGTGAAGCCAGTTTCTTCTTTTGACCAAATTGCTCTCCACACCAACAAAGGTCTTAAACTTATCAGGTCAGATAAATACTCCAGCCCCAATTCCATGTGCGTTATCTCAGTTGAGGCCTATTTTGGTAGGCATAACAAATTTTTAATAAAACAATTCTCTTCTACCTGTAAGTTCACATGGCGACAGTACCCCCAAACACCGGATCCATATAATGCAGTTGAAACTCGTCTGCACCTGTAGATATGCAGCATATCAAGGATACGACGGTCCCCAAGTTTAGTTGCAAATTTAAAAACACCATGGATACTCCTAGACATTTTAGCTTTAACATTAGTTACCTCTTGAGACCACATACCGTTACAGCTAAACGTTATTCCCAAATAGCAGAAGTTTTTCACAATTTCTATTTTCTTATCATCTATATAAAAGGGTTTCATCTTCCTCATTTTCTTCCTGCACTGCATAATAAAAGTTTTTGTAGTGTTAATTTTCAACTTCCTGGCAAATTCTCCATTAGCCTCTGCAGACCGAGGGGGGTTCTGGATATAAGCACCGAATCATCGGTGTAAAGCAAGACGGGGGTAGCCAGGCCATCTACTAGTGGGGCATCAGAGTTAACCTCCTTAAGTTCAGTATCAATAGCATTAATAAAGAGAGAGAAAAGGAGAGGAGCGAGAACGCACCCTTGTCTAATACCCAGGTTTACCTTAATGCTATCCGTACAGTCTCCCTCTTGTCCATATCTTATACGGGTAGATAACTTTATATATAATCTTGCCAGGAAATAAATAATCCCAACTGGAGCGCCTTGTTCCAATAGGGTTGACCACAGTAGCGCGTGGTCGACAAGATCAAACGCGCTGCTAAGATCCGCAAAGCAGAGAAAAAGTGATCCCTGCTTTGCGCGGGTATACTTCCCTATTAGAAAATCTAGATTTATGCACTGTTCTATTGTTCCTAAACCTTTACCGAACCCAAATTGGGATTGCGCAAGGATGCCACAACCTTCAACCCATTCCTCCAGACTAACCAACATTACTCGACTCATAGTTTTAAGTGATGAGTCTAAAAGGGATATAGGTCGGTAGTTCTTCGCCTCCGACCTATCTCCCTTTTTATATATTGGTATAATTATTGATTCCCCCAAGTAGATGGGGTGCTCTCCATAATTGCCGTGTTAAAAACCTTAGTCAGGACGGGGCCCCATAATTTTATGTCGGCCTTATACAGGTCGATGGGTACCCCGTCAGGGCCCGGTGCTTTCCCTCCCTTGCTAAGTTTGATGGCATGCTCTACCTCAGGAACAGTGATGTTCAATGGAACAATTGGCCAATAATTGGACGCCTGCGGCGCCAAGACACCCTCCTCCTCAGGATCGAATATGCTCGTAAAGTGCGATACCCAGCGTTACTCACTGACCTGGGCAGTGAGGGCGGGGATATTATCACACTTAAGGAAGGGGCTATTGACAGTGTCCCAAAAGAGTTTACTGTCAAAAAGTTCAGCAGCCTTGGTCAGCTTGTCCCATGCTTCCTCCTGTAATTCATGTTTCCTGTGCTTTAACTGTCCTTTATAAGTAGTCCCTAAGGTTCTTGATAAACAACCTATCCCTAGGCCTGCTTGCTAGAGCCTTCTTCAACTTCCGTAAAGCCACAGAACATGCAGTATCAAACCAACCAGACCTCAGTTTCTTACTACTGGGCCTGGGGGCAATCATAGCATTTTCAATTATAGTGTTAATCTCACTAAAACCTTTCAAAATGCTCCTCGAGTCTGCGTTCTCATCCAAGCAACAATACAGATTAGGCAGACAAGCCACCACAATTTTTACCAGCAGATTTTCGGCATTGTCTCCCCTCCATTTAATCTTATAACCATTTGGTCGGCATGGGACAATATCAGTGACAATAGTTTAAGCTACCGATGCTTTGTTACCCCAGATAGTTAAATCTAATGTAATACAGTTGTGGTCGCTGATCGCAAGATCCAGTACGACCGGAACATTACAAAACCCACTGATGTTGTCTGAGATCAACAAATGGGCGATAATCGTAGCAGCGTTCCTACCTGTGAAAGTGGGAACAATGTTGCCCTCGCCATATTGCAGTTTGCAGGGCAACAAAGTCGTATTTCGCTAGAACTGAGTTTAATGACTCTCCATATGTATTATGAATAAAATGTACACACCCATCACCTCTATCGTCATCTAACCCACATGCCTTAGTTAATGATAGCGGGCACATTTGAAGGTTAAAGTCCCCCCCCAAATACATACAAGGTTAGCATGATTAACATAACAAATTTTGTCCAAAGCCTTCTCCAATTTATTTACTGCAATTGAACGTAGGGGGTCCGGCAAGCTATTATAATAATTAATCAGCAGAACATCACAGCCATTAGTGTGTTGCAGCCATAACAATTGGGAATGATATCCAACCTTTTCGTACAAAATAACCTTCACCGGGAAGTCGATTGAGAGCAGGATCAAGAGGCCTCCTTTAGCTCTGCCCATAGTTGATCCCTGTGCTGGCAGATTGAAGGAAACAAATCCCTCGTAACTTATATCTTCGACACTCCATGTCTCTTGGAGGCAGAGGATATCGAATCTGTCCATGAAATCTCTCCATCCCAGGGACTCTATTTTACTATTCCAACCTGCGATATTCCAACATCCTAATGTATAGCCGCTCTGGCCGTCTAATCGCTTTAGTTTGGAAATTATATTCTGCTCCCTAGATATTACATCTATGGCCCCCTGGTCACCACTTTTTTTTTTTAAAACAAATTTTATTTTTAAATTGAGGTCACATATCGTGCACAGCTCCGTCACCCGGAGGCTAATGCCACCATCAATGTATCTGCAAAAAGTCATCAGGTACATTTAAAACATATGAAACAATTGAGTCCCTTCAGGAAAACTGTTGAACACAGAATATAGTCAATATGTAAATCTCCTTCCCTCCCCCCTCCCATGCCCTCCCTGCGTGCCTGCTCCCAACCTAACGCATAAGATTACAGTACAGTACTATGCCTTGCACAGACCGAACCAGCTGCAATCATTCATATAGCATGTCCTCATATCGTCGTGAGGGTATCCTCCTCTGGTGGCGGGTCTAGGTCCATGCCCCGGTAGTCTGCCCACCGTTTCCAAATTTTGAAATGCTTCTGGGGACAGCCCCTTGCTAGAAACACAGGTTGTTCTATACCCATACAAAAGTCCATGCCATTCTTCCATGCCGTGAGTGACGGGGCCTGGGAGGCCTTCCATGCTTTCGCTATATCTCGTTTCGCCAGAGTAAATCCCAACAGCATTAGGTGACGCTTATACCTGTTTCCTCCAACCCCAGCCATGACATGTATCTCCCAGGCCAGAACCTCGGCTAAGCAACGATGAACCCCATCCCAAAACCTTCGCAGCGATGCACAGCCCCAGACTGTGTACCTGGTCACCACTTTTTAACATAGAGGGATAATGTTGCAGGCATACCCCCCCATAATCTTCCTCCTCTTGCACTCCTGGGTCCATACTATCTTTAGGGCCATCATCATCCACGGGATTAGGCCAAGCTTGGCTTAAAAGCTCTGCCAATTCCAAGGGGTCCCTACTTTCTCCTTTCAGGTTCCGATTGGACCTTATCTCTTCTATTGGGTACCGTCAATCTACCGCCGCTAAACAGTTGAAGCGGTTATAGCTAAGGAACATATCTGGAATAAAGAGGGGGTCCGGTTTATTCCAGTTTCCCCTATTCAATCCCCTCCTTTCTACGCTTATCCACTCATTGACACCTGCCTTAGCTACCCCTGCATTAGAGGGAGGATAAAAAAAAAGGTTGGTGGGAGGGTCTGGATGGTTTCATCTAGCCCTTGATTAGGCCAGGTACATAACATATATAGGAGACAGTTCTTGGGTCTCTAAAGGTGACCACTGTACAGTCACCTTTTATTCTTCTGGCCGTTCTACCAATCCAGGGTGTTCTTCTTACCATTACAATCTCCCCGATAAGATGAGGAGGCACCGGTCTAGTCAAACTAAGCCAGTTGATAACCTTATTTTTAAGTGAAGCAAAAGATTCTTGCACTTCCTCCCTCATGGTTGGCACGCCAGCTAAAATAACCACTAAAAGACTGGCTTCGGGTGGGAGGTCTGGTGTTAGAAGTCTCCCACTCTTACTGAAACCTGCTTCTCCCTTCTCTTTAGACAGAGAATCAGGTTCCTTAGATGTTTCCTGGCCGGCCACAGACGGGCCGCTAGGCGGTTTGCTTACGGGCTTATTGGTAGGAGCAGGTTTAATACCACCCTGACATGGCTGTAGGGCAACATTTGAGGTAACTACGTTTTTACTTACAGATTTATTAGTAGTTACCTGGGCAGCACCACAGGGGCCCCGTGGCTGATTAACAATCACGGGTGTCTTAAGTGTCTTAGCGGGCTCCCTTACGGTAGCTAACTTGTCCAATGTGCTACTATTTCCATTTACTAGTTTTTCTAGCTGATCTAATTTACTAATAATCATTCTTGTCCGTTCAACAAGGGGCAGTATAAATGACTTCATCATAACTTCTATTTTTCCCAAGAGCTCACTATTTGTACTAAATTCAGGATCTGGGATGGTATTGCCAATCGATGCTCTAGGTGGCCGGGGGCTCCCTGTTAGATGGGTTAATTTAGGTATTTTAGCCAAGCTCCCCTTCTGGGCACAATCCCCTCTTTTTCTCTTGCTATTATTATTTTTATTTTTATTTTTCGTCCTAGGACTAAGCTTGGACTTCCCTCTCGGAACCGGTCTTGGTGTTACTTCCGGAGAGCTAAGTAATAAAGATGGAGTAGGGGATAGTGGAGAGTTTATAGAAATACCCTGCAAGGATGGAGACTCATGAGATCCACCAGGACATGTGCTAATTCTGGTGGAATTTAAAGTAGCATCTACAGCGTCTAACTCTTGTAACAGGGAGTCCGACGTGGAGCGTTGGGCAGCAGTTAAATCAGATGGTCCTGGGTCAGGTGAGGCAGCTACCCCAATGTGACCCAAGGATGAGCGCTTCCCTGACACTAAATCTAGGGACAGTCTTTTTTCCGTCAGGGCTATTTCCTTTTCCAATGTAACCGTAGCCTGTTTAAGAAATTGATCCATAGTCCCTGTTACTACCCCACCCGCAGTACTAAGGGTTACCTTCATCCCCTTCCCTGAGCGGAGAACGATTGTGTTCAGTATTAAATAGAATACAGTCAAGATGAAGAAAATTAAAGGGACGGGGCCTGGCCTGGCCTCGTCCGGCCCCGGACGGCCCGCCCTTTGCCCGGGCTTTGCCCGGCGCCCACCCGTGCGCGTCCCGCGTCGCGGGCGATGAGGTCACTTAAATCCTTCCTAGCAGGGGGCGTGTCCACCGGGGGAAGAGGCACCAGCTGTAAGAAGTGAGGCCTGCTGGACCTCGCAGTCCCCCGGTGATTACCCCTAACGGCAAGAGTCCCTCGAAGAGAAAGCAGCACCCGTAGAGGTGGGACCGCAAGGCACGGCAGACTCCGGGGTTAAGACCCTTCAGGGAAGTCCGATCTCCTCCGAGTCAGGTAAGCAGCAGTCCGTGAAGCAAAGCAAAGCCAAGTGAGCAGCACCCACGGAGCGGGTGGCGCGAAAAGTTAAAATAGTATGCACCTTGCGGGGGTGTGTCCACCGAGGGAAGAGGCACCAGCTGTAAGAAATGAGGCCTGCTGGACCTCGCAGTCCCCCGGTGATTACCCCTAACGGCAAGAGTCCCTCGCACAGAAAGCAGCGCCTGTAAAGTGGGGACCACAAGGCACGGCAGACTCCGCGGTTAAGACCCTTCAGGGAAGTCCGATCTCCTCCGAGTCAGGTAAGCAGCAGTCCGTGAAGCAAAGCAAAGCCAAGTGAGCGGCACCCCTCATATGTAATCCCTCAACACATTATAATCATTACCTAATGTATAAAAGATAGTTGCCTCATGGTCTGTTTGGGGTGGATGTCTCCTCTAGCCACACTCTGTAAGTGTGATTCCCATTATAGGGTAAAAGTAACAGGGGGGGGGATAATGAACACATATTTATGGCTTATGTTAGTTCAAAACCCTATCCATTAATGTACAATGCAAAAAAGCATATGAGTATACTCTTTGTCTGAATGGCTCGTATCTCAAGTGACTTACTGCATCAAGGTAGAACGTCCGCATTGGTCCTACTGTGCCCCATAGAACAGCCAACTAGCAGCAGACGAATGGACTTAGGTATGTCCCTGCTTCCATATGACTCTTCATTCCCCAAATATCTACATCCTTCCTAACTATCTTCAACAATTTCCTCTCTTGCTGTTACTACATATCAGGCTACCTCCCTGTAGGAAGCTGGCTCTCTAAGCATTTGTCATACACACAGTGACAATAAATGGGGCACACACTCAATGAATAATTCTGGGACCAATTTATAAAAATAATACTTGGTTATATTTATTTTCTAGAACCACAGAAGTCCGTCTTATGTAAATACGTTTTTCACTAGAAATACTTTTCAATATCAATAGTGAACACAGTGTAATTCTTGAGTCCCTGAATATTAACATATGGGAGGAAGAAAACATTCAGCATATCAACAAGTAACATCAACTTACAGAACCAGCTTTCGAGAGTTAAGATCAGTACAGGGCAAGGGTCAGATCAGCACCCACAGTACACCACCAGCGGCACAGGGGCAGCTAGGTGATGGGTGAAATCTTGACTTCGGGGACCCAATACAAAACAATGAAGAATGGGGGAATTGGACAGATGCTGGTTATATTTATGTTCATGTTTCGGTATTTATTGAGCGCATGGCAATTCAAACAGTGTCCTGGCGCTTAGCAGAACTGAGCACATAAGAACAAGAGGAAGCTAGTTACTGGGCAAAAAGCCAAGTCTTGAGCTTTTTCATAAAAAGTCCTTCATCAATTAGCTGGCGCAATTCCAAAGACTGACTGTTCTATCCACCGGCTACAAAAAGGAGAAGGACCATTCCCCGGCTTTGACAACATGCATCCTTGGGATTATGGCCAAATGAGTTTTGGCAGAAAGCAGAGTTCTCAGAGGACTATAAAAAGGAGATCCTGGAGGATAAGTTGGCAGGACCCGAATTATGCAATGCTCTTTGCTTTAACAGAAAGGTCTTGAAAGAAATCCGTTTATTTACAGGAAGCCAGTGCAAGTTGCGCCGATGCTAAGTGACAAGCTCTCTCTTTTAGGGAGACTAGGGGCAAGCCTGGCGGAGGCATTCTGCACCTTCTGTAATTTCCTCACCATGTATCATAGCAGTCTAGTATATAGAGCATTCGCGTAGTCTAACCTGGACAAGACCAAAGCCAGAATCACTGAATTGCACTGAAAGGAAATGCACACATGTTTTCAACATCTGTAAAAAACTGAAGCTCAGCCCAACCACTGAGCTAATTTGCTTGTGGAAAGACATATCTTTATCAAATTTAAACCCCACGTTTTTCACAGTATCCACTTGCATATAGTGACCCACACTGAGAACCTCTGTTTTGTCAGTGTTGCACTTCAATTGATTGTGTCTCATCCAACAACAAAAAACAGTAAGACAGGCTTGAATAGCATCTTGATCAATAGGCACCCCTTTATCAATAGAAAATATAATCAGAGTATCATCAGCCTAAGAGATTATTTTGACCCCAAAAGACTCCACCACATCCACAAGTGGAGTGATATAGATGTTAAACATTGTGGGGCTAAGAGTAGAGCCCTGAGGAACTCCCACTGAGAAGCTCTGACTACCCAAAGAGTAAGGTTGTAAGCACACTTCTTGACTCTAGTCTTCTAGGAAGGATTGCATCCACTTCCGGGCTTTTCCCCCAATACCGATCTCTTGAAAGCACGCGAGCAGCCTGTAATGTGGGACCACGTCGAAGGCTGCCAACAGGTCTAACAATATCAGGACAGCTCTGTCGTCTGCATCAATGGTATTTTTAATCTGCTCAGATACTTCCAAGAGAGCAGTCTGTGTACTGTACCTCGGCCTAAATGCAGATTGACTGAAATGTAATATTCCATTAATCTCAATATGATTTGAGAGCTGGCAATTCACAAACTTTTCCAGAAGCTTAGAAGGTGCCAGGAGAAGAGAAAGGGGTTATAGTTACCAGGGATATCTGGGTCAGCACTTGGTTTCTTTAAAAGACAAATTCATTTAGCCTGCTTCCAGCAAGTGTGTACTGTAGCTGTGACTAAAGACTCATTTAACAGAGAATTCAAAATGGGGTTGATAACATCAACTCCCAAAGCCAGAAGTGAAGGGTGACAAGGATCAGAGGGAGACCTCGACCTGAGTTTTAAGATAGCAGCTCCGGAATCTTCTAGAGAGACATCATTACACTCAGATAACCCACAAGACACAGTATTGGCAGATCAAGTATGACTAAAAACATCAACTTCTGGGGAGTTATGAGGAGGCTATTCTGAATGTCATAAAGTCTGGTGAAAAAAACTAGCCAATTGTTCACAGGCGAGTAACAGCGGCTTGAGGGGACCAGTCTCCAGGGGTTGAAGCAAGCACTGGGCAGGGTCCAAGGCAGGATCAATAGTACACTATCAGCGGCACTGGGGTGGCCGGGTGCATCTGGCCCCATTGTTAAGCAATGAAGAAAGGCCAAATCGGAAAAGGGCTGCAGGCCAGGAGGCCGGTCAGAGGAAACCAACAGCTGAAGAGGTAAGTTGCGATGATCGGGAATGTAGGGACACCTTTGGTCGTCTTCACCAAGGCCCAGAGCGAACGGGTCCAGGGTTGCCTTTTGGTGTCAGAAAATGCTTACGGGAGCAGGTCGTGGTTGAGGGGGGTCTCCATGCAGTGACAGGCAGTGGCCAATGGGCCCCTTATCTGGCATGTCTACATTCTCTATTATGCCCACAACCTGTGGGAGGGTGCATAGCCTTAACCCTGATTGGAGGGGTCCTACCATCTTCAAGATGGTGGGCATTGAAAAGTGTACTTCACCCCCCCCCCCAGCACCTGAAGGGTGGAGTTGGCAGAGGGGGGGGGGGCACACCTCCTATTCTTTCTAAGTTTTCCCACCTGTTCTCCCACCAAAAGGGGGCGAGGACAGAGAGGGGGCCTGCTCCCTATAACAGGAGAGGCTGGAGTCGCATCTCAAAGGCAGCAAGGCCTTTGAAGATCCCCTCCACAGCTGACTCTTCCTGACCAGGGGGAGATGTGAACACCTCCACCCTGGACAGGCATGGTTCTCAACCTCTGAGTGCGCATTCACTCAACACATGATGTCCGAACACTGTCTGGTGGTAGCAGGCTGGTGTAGGCCAGTTGGTGACCACAGTAAATGGTGATAGGTTTCACTGGACCCCTCTAAGGGGTAATCTGTGTGCAATCTTTAGTAAATCTGACCTGGGATCAGTGCAGGTTTATTAAGTGGAGATGTGCGGTACCAAATACGTCAGTGAAGCCATCATCGAGCTGGTAACTCATAATGACGAGTGTCCAGCCAATGTACTTACTATGGCTTCCCTGGTGAATTACAATATCCAGGAATCGACTTGGATATTGCAGAGGCATATCTGCTCATGCAGATATGCCCTCCCAGGTGATATAGTGCATCCTGCCTTAGGACTAAGGCCTGCTAGAGGGATGTCTTACCTATTTTCCTCACTCAGTGTCTATGGACATGGCACACAGGGATGTGTGCAATTACAACTCTTCAGTTTTGTCTGCACCAAGGCATGCAGCCTGCAATGGCACAGTGCAGGACTTTTGTGAGTGAACCCTAGGGTGGCACAATTTGTGCTGCTACACTATGGGTCCTTCTTCAGTGCCAATACTCTAGCTACCAGGGGTACCATTTACTAGGGACTTACAAGGGGTACTTAAGTGGTGGTGCCAATTGGGAAACAAAAGGTACAGTTTAGCAAAGGAGCTCTCGCAAAGGGGACCTTTTTGGCAGGGAGCCTGTGCACTTTCAGTCAAAATGACATCATTTTCCTGGCAAAAAGTGGGGGCTGACTATGTCCAAAAGAATCACTTCCCTAAATGACCCCCACCAAACGAAAGAGGATGAGACTAACCTTCCCCTAGAGAGTCTTCATTGTCTAAGTGGAATAACCTGAAGGCGCCATCTGCATTGGCATGGGCAGTCCCAGGTCTGTGTTCCACTTCCCTGGAGGGATATGGACCACCTCAGCAGTTTGGGATTTTCACCTTGCATTTGCATTAACCATCTGAGAGGCCTGTGGTTGGTGTAAACAAGGAAGTGAGAGCTAAAGAGGTATGACCTCAACTTCTTCAGGGGTCAAACCACATCAAAGGTGTCCCTCTCAATGGCACTCCAAAGCTGTTCCATTCTACTGATGAAAGCCACTGTTAAAGCCCTACTACAAAGGCTGAACTGGGACACACACAGGGTCTCTCCTGAGATAATGTGTTTAATATCTAAAGCTAACATCGAAGCAATGTTTGGGGAGAATGCTGCAATCGATTACATTATGCAGTGTAAGGGTTCTTTATCCATTGCCTTTACTGACCAAAAACCACTGGCTTTTTATGAAAATACCACTGATGAAATTGTTCCCCCTTTAGCTGGGAAACTCTACCTACAGTTTAGGTATGGATTTCTACCTGTGAAATCATTCACTAGCAAATGGCAACAGGATAGTGGTGCCAGTGATGCTCTTTGTGTAGGTTGCCCAGGGGGTTCAGAATCTCTTACTCGTTTTTTGTTTTTCAGCTCCCTTTACAAACAGCTCCATTCAAAGTTCATTGTTCCCCTTTGCAAAAACCTGGGCATTAGGGAATACTAGGAGGCACTCAGATTACAGCAATCCAACACTAGCTGGATTGTGGTCTTCTGCCTGGCAAGTTTTTAATGGCAATTTGGTAAATGTGCTCGAAATATGAACAATCACCTTTTAATTTGTGAAATGGATTTTCTGATGCCTAGGGTGCACTTCTGTGCTTGAATGTGCAATAGTGTTGTTCTTTTCATCTTTGCAGGCCTCAATCTTTGCTATGCTGCTATCTATTTTATGTATTAGTTAGCTATGTTGTGTCTACCCATATTGGGGAGTTTATTTTGCTTTTTAAATCATATTTTAACTGTACTTTTGGCACTAACATATTTATTGTTATTTAGGAATGCATTTTTATGTATATGTGTGATGTTTCTTGTCTTGTCCACACTATTATAATCTAAAGTGGTCGAAATAAAGTTTTTGATGATGAAAGCCACTGGCTGGTCTTGACCTTGGTCATTTATTTGAGATAGTACCACTTCTATCCCATGTTCAGAGGCATCAGTCTGCACAATAAATTGCTTGACATAATCCGGCGCTTTCGGAACAGGTGCAGAGCACATTGCTTCCTTCAGAGTGTCAAAAGCCTTTTGACAGCTCACTGTCCCGTTCACCTTTTCGATCATTCGTTTGGAGGTCAGTTCTGTGAGGAGCGCCACAATGGTGCCGTGTTCCCTCACAAATCAACTATAGTACCGAGTCAAGCCAAAGAAGGCCCTGACTTGAGTCTGGGTTGTTGGAGCCACCCAGTCCAGAATGGTCTGAATCTTGGGTGGTACGGGTTGAACTTGGTCTCCACCAACAAGGTGGCCCAAGTATATAACCTTCCACTGCCCTATCTGGCACTTACTTGCCTTGATAGTGAGGCCTGCATTTCTCAGTGCCTAAAGAACTTTTTCAAGGTGGATCAGGTGATCCTGCCAGTTGTAGCTAAAGACAGCAATATCGTCTAGGTAAGCTGCACTATAGGATTCCAATCTAGCAAGGACTTTGTTCACCAACCTTTGAAAAGCGACAGGTGCATTTTTTAGCCCATAAACATTACAGTAAACTGATAATGCCCATATGGGGTTGCAAATGCAGATCTTTCTTTTGCTCCTGGAGTCAGACCTATCTACCAGTACCCAGATGTGAGATCAAAGGTTCTCAGATATTTGGCTGCTCCTAACCTGTTACTTAACTCATCTGCCCTTGGAATTGGGTGTGCATTGGTTTTGGTCACAGCATTGAGGCCCTTACAGTCCACACAGAACCTCATCTCTTTCTTACGACCCTCAATATTAGGTTTGGGGACTAACACCACTGGGCTCTTAGATGTCTCTATGACTTCCAATTCCAGCATCTTGCTTACTCCAGCTTTGATGCTCTCTTTTACATGATCAGACTGCCTGTAGATTTTGTTTTGACAATTAGGCTTTCCCCAGTGTCCAGATCATGAGTACACCAGCTAGTCTGACCAGGAGCCAAAGTGAAGAGCTCAGCAAACTGATTTAGAACTTGCCTGCAATCAGTCTGCTGCTAGGCAGTGAGGGTGCCTGAAAAGACCACTCCTTCCACCGACCAATCTTTTGGATTGTTGGACAGTAGGTCAGGTTCCTGATCCTCATCTGTAATCATCAGCATGGTTGCCTGTGACCTGTCATAGTAGGGTTTAAGGCGGATGACATGGATGACCCTCTCAGGGTTACTGCCAGAGCCAAAATCCACCAGATAGTTCACCTCCCCATTTCTTTTCATGATAGGGTAGGGCCCACTCCACTTGTCTTGGAGAGCCCTAGGAGTCCACACCTTCTGTCCTGGTTGGAACTCAACCATAGCAGCCTTTTGATCATACCATTGCCTCTGGAGCTCCTGGCTGGCCCCAAGATTTGTATTTGTCTTCTCCATATATTCAGCCATCCTGGAGCAGAGACCAAGCACATAGTCCACTATATCTTGCTTAGGTTCAATGAGAGGTTTCTCCCATCCTTCCTTCACAAGGCACAGTGGTCCCCTCACAGAATGACCAAACAGTAGTTCAAATGGGGAAAACACCACTCACCGCGGTGGCTCTTTCCTGTATGCAAAAAGCAGGCATGGAAGTAAAACATCCCATCTTCTTTTGAATTTTTCAGGGAGTCTACCAATCATGTCTTTCATGGTCTTGTTGAACCTTTCAACAAGGCCATTACACTGTGGATGGTAGGGGTTAGTGAACCAGTGGGTCACTCCACACTCCTTCCACATGTCTTTTAGGTAGCCATCCATGAAGTTGGTACCATGAAATGACACCACTTCCTTGGGGAAGCCCACCGTGGTAAAGATACCAACGAGGGCCCTAATCACTGCAGGGGCAGTGGTGTCCTAGAGGGAATAGCCTTGGGATACCTGGTGGCATGATCCACTACCACCAGAATATATCTGTTTCCTGATACTGTAAGAGGGTCAAGGAGACCAACAATGTCACCCTACCCTCTAAAAGGGAACCGCAACCACTGGAAATGGGATTAAGGGGGCCTTTGGGTGCCCACCTGTTTTGCCACTGGCTTGACAGGTGGGACAGGAGTTACAAAACTCCTTCACCTTCTTGTGCATCCTTGGCCAGTAAAAGTAGCTGACTAACCTACTCCAAGCTTTGGTCTGGCCAAGGTATCAATCTAGGTGATGTCATGGGCTAAAGTTAGGATGAATTCCCTAAATGCATGAGGCACTACCACTGTCCTAGAGGCACCAAGTTTGGGGTCTCTTGCCTCAGTGTACAGGATTCCCTCCGTCCAATAGGTCCTGTGGGAACCACTGACATCACTATCTTCCTGTGGCAGCTTGCTTGCAGGCTTTCAAGAGCAGGACAGGTTTCCTGCCCCTGGGCCCACAAACTCAGCCTGGTAAGGCTCCAGCTCCTGAGGCTCCAGCTCCCTCTGTGGCGGACTCTTCTTCCTCCTGAGGAGAAGGGTCTGGTGTCTGATTGGATGCTGGCTCTCCAGTCTTCCTGCTTTTTCCTTTGTAGGGTTGGTCCATTCTTCAAGGCTCCAGCACTTCTTTTTCTCCCTGGGCTCTGGTTTTTACACACCCCCAGTGTGGGATTCCAAGCATTTCTGCATGGATTCTCAGTTCTGCCTCAGCCCAGACTGAGGACTCCAAATCATTACCAAGCAAACAATCAACTAGTACGGACGAAGAGACTGCTAGCACTTTCTTTCCAGCAACCCATCCCTAGTAAAAGGACACCATCATCATGGGATGAGGTTTTGTCACGCTGTCAGCAATGGTGACTGGATAGGTCCTTCCAGGCAGCTACTGTTCAGAGGATACCAGCTGCTCTGTCACCATGGTGATGTTAGCATCAGTGTCTCAAGGCTTCCACCCTAACCCCATTGATAACTGGATGCTGTCTGTATTTTTGCATGTTAGTGGGATAGACAGCTATGGTGGCTATGCCCACATCCTCTACCAGAGGCGCCTCAGTGATCTCTTCGCCATGTCCAGTGCTCTTCTGAGATACCATCTGGAGATTAGCCACTGCATTTACTGAAGGTGGACTAGAGGCCTTTTTTTCTTGTTTTTACAGCTAGAGTCTCCAGTTCAGTGCGCTGTGGTTCAACAGTCCTGGCACCAAACCTTCTTGGGATCCCAGTTCCTCCCCTGGTACCAACCTTTTGGCTTTGAAGAGTATCTAAGGCCACCCTCCTGAAGGTTTTGGAGGCCTAAAGAAGACTCCTTGTTTTTAGGGTTACCCCCTTTTCTATGGCGGGGCTTTGCGGCCTCTTTCTTTGGGCCTCCCCAACCGGTGGTAGTCTTGGTCACCCTTATCTTGACCCAGTGGTCTGCCTTCATCTCCAACTCTTGAGGCGAAAGTTGACTTACCAGGAAATGATGTAACTTCTCTTGGTAACCATTACTTAAAAGATGCTCTTTCATTGGCAAATTATAAAGCCCTTCAAAGTCATGCACATTGTTATCATCTAACCAACCTACTAGTGAATTTACTGAGTAGTCTACAAAATCAAAAGCCCTGAAGTTGGGGTACCCATCACAAGACCATACAATTCAGCCACTTTCTTATTAAGTGTCATAAGTATATCCCTGCACTTCCTGAGATCATTTCCCACATGATAGCACGCCACGGATTCCCATGGTCCTGGCTGCTAAAATAGACCCTCTCAAAAGCAATGAACCACTTGGTGATATCATCACCCTTAAAGAATTTTGAGACAATCCCTTTGGGGATTTTAGGGACAAAAGAATCAATGTTCTCCCTATTTATTATTGTGCTGCTACCAGAGATGGAAAAACAACAGTTGATGGACAGAAGGCAGAACAATGTCATACATTCACCCCAGTACAGAGATCTGGGCCTAAATCCATAGTTTTTTTGCTCACCACACCACCCCAGTTTAGACATGGCCATATGCAAATCAGCCTTGACCCTGTGCCTCATGGGAACAGTCCAGCCCGAACTGCCAAGCAATGTCTTCCCTGGACCGGAATCAAGCATCCTAGGACCAGTTTCTGGCTATCAGCCGTCTTCAGCCAGGATAGCTTGACTCCAGTGGCGTGGAGAGCACGGGACTCACGTCTGAGCATACCCGTCCCACTCGGGGTGACAAATGCAAAAACAACAGTTGATGGACAGATTGCAGAACAATGTCATACATTCACACCAGTACAGAGATCTGGGCCTAAACCCATAGTTCTTTTGCACTGGGGTGGTGTAGTGAGCAAAAAAACGAAGACATGGCTTGGCAGTTTGGGCTGGACTGTTGCCATGAGGCACAGGGTCAAGGCTGATTTGCATATGGCCATGTCTGAACTGGGGTGGTGTGGTGAGCAACAAAAAGGTGGATTTAGACCCAGATCTCTGTACTGGGGTGAATGTATGACATTGTTCTGCATTCTGTCCATCAACTGTTGTTTTTGCATTTGCCACCAGAGATGGGACATAGGCCTAACTCATTTCTCTTGTTCTCTATAACTAGGAGTTGAGCTAGTCTGTCCAGAGCAAGATCTTCATCTAAAGATGCTTCCCTGCCTTGGGGTGTTACTCTGTCACTCCCATTGTCTGGATGTTCTTTGTCATACACATGCCTCTAAGCTGTTTCATGTTTAGGGACAGGTAAGGTGTGAGGTTGAGTTCTTCCACCAGTACCAGCACTTCTGAGTTACTACTTCTAGCACTCACTATCTTTACTAAGTTGGGAATCTTTTTGGAGATGAACAGAAACCCTAACAACACTGGTTTCCTAACTACAGTAAGGTTTGAGCTTTTAAAACAGTTGTAATGAAAGGGACATAACCAGGGCCCTGACAATTATTTTAAAATTTGGAAAAACAGTTAATTTGCAAAAATACAATTTAACTAAAGGCAATTTCTGGATTTATTCCTGTGGTCACTTATTGTCGGAGTGGTCTAGCAAAAGCAAAGTTGTATGCCCCACTGCTGATCCACCAATGTTGGAAGCCGACTCTCTATATACTATAACAAAAAGAGTATAGCGTGCTGAGAGTCCAGTGGATCCCCAAAGGCTTTACAGAGGCTAAAGTAGATAATACTAATGTTCTCTTTTGTGGTAGTAGGGGCCAGCAGTTAGGTTTATTAGACGCCAGTGTTAGGCATTTGTTGTACACACAGTGGCAATAAATGAGGCACACACTCAAAGAAAAAATCCGAGACCATTCTATAAAAATAATACTTCATTATATTTATTTTGTAGAACCACGGAACTTCGTCTTAGGTAAATACGTTTTTCAAAATAAATACTTTTCAATTTCAAAAGTGGACACACTTCTTGAGTCTCTAAATGTTAACCTATGGGAGGAAGAAAACATTCAGCAATCCAACAGGTAACATTCATTTACAGAAGCAGTTTACAAGAGTTAAGGTCAGTTCTGGGCAAGGTTCAGATCAGCACCAAGAGTACCAGCGGCACGGGGCGGCCGGGTGCAGGGTGCAATCTTGGTGTAGGGTGCCCAATACAAAACAATGAAGAATGAGGCAATCGGACAGATGCTGCTTACAGGCAAGTAACAGTAGCTTGGGGGGCCAGTCTCCAGAGGTTGAAGCAAGCACTCGTCAGGGTCCAAGGCAGGAGCAACAGTTCACCACCAGTGGCACAAGGGCGGCCGGGTTCAGGGTGCCAACACAGCGTCGGGGGCCCAATGTTAAGCAATGGAGAATGACTAAATCAGAAAAGGGCTGCAGGTTCAGGCCACCAGGCTGGTCAGAGGAAACCAACACCTGGAGAGGTTCTCTTTACCATGCCCCAGGGCGGACGAGTGCAGGGGTGCCTTTTAGTGTCAGAAATGGCTTACTGGAGCAGGTCGCAATTGAAGGGGTCTCTGTACAGAGGCTTCAGGGAAGAATAAGAAATCCAGGAGGGGTCAGTCTATAATGGACTCAGGCTCTGGAGCACGGGGCAATCTCGCTGGAACCGGTGGGCCACTTGGACTTGGGCCGGGGGCATCTGGTGCAGAGGTGCAACTGGAAGCAGGGTTTTGCAGTTCTTCAGGTAACAGAGGAATTGCTTGAAGCATGTTGCTGGTGAACAAAATCATAGTTCTCTGGAGGTTTGGGATTTTGTCGAAGGCAAGCTGTCTGTCCTTCCAGGGTTTTGGAGGTTGTTGGGCTGCAGGACGAGTCATCTTTGGCACAAGAACGTCGAGGGCTGCAGACAAGCCAGTAGGACTGGGGCCAAGTCAATAGTTCTCTGCAGTTTTCTCTACATTTGTGGCTCTGTGATGCCTGGCTCTTTTTACGTCAACAGTAACTGTAGTCCCAGGTCTAGGGATGCCACCTAAATACTAGATTTAGGGACGCTACAAGGGGGTGACAGGCAGTAGCCAATGGGCCTCTTACCTGGGGTGTCACACTCTTTATTATGCCCACCTCGTGTGGGACGGTAGATAGATATTTATTGTTTTTGATTCATTAAAACCATTACAATATACACACTGATAAAAAGATATATATAATAAAACAGGTGAATATATGTTTCTAAAAACTGAAAGGTCTCTGATATGAAAGAAGCTCCTTTTCGCATTGTACTGGAGACTGTCCAATATCTGTCCTTATTGGGTGCAGTTATAAAGGCTTAAAACCCTGTATAGTTTTTTGCAAATGTTCAGGGTGTCGCTGATCCTTGCTTAGATGCTGCTAATAACAGGAACTTTACTAATTTCCCATTTAGCTGCGGTTCCTTGGGATCGAAGCAAGCAATCACAGCCTGTCTCCGAGATCGTATCCCACGCTCGTTGAATTTTGCTTTTAGTAGGCTCACCCTTTCCTCTTTTAATTCGGTGCAAGAGCATATTACATGTTTTATATCTCTAATGTGGGAGGGGGACATAGCCCTAGCCTTGATTAGAGGAGTTCCACCACCCTCAAGATGGTGGACACTGAAAAGTGTACTTCACCTCGCCTCCAGCACCTGAGTGGTGCAGTAGGCAGAGGGGGGCACACCTCCTATTCTATTCTTTCAGTAGAGGCTAAGGTCGCATTTCAAAGGCAGCAAACCCTTTGAAGCTCCCTGCCACAGATGGTTCTTCCTGATCAGGGGGAGGTGTGAACACCTCCTCCCAGGTCAGGCACTGTTCTTGATCTCTGAGTGCGCATGCACTCAACACATGAGGCCAGAACACTGTCTGGTGGTAGCAGGCTGGCTTAGCCTAGTCGATGAGCCCATTAAAGGTTGGTAGGTTTCAGGGGACCCCTCTAAGGGGTCCTCTATGTGCAATTGTTTATATATCTGACACTGCCAACAGTGCAGGTTAATTATGGTGAGATGTTTGGTACCAAACATCCCATACTTCAGTGAAGCCATCATGGATCTAGGGAACTCATAATGACGAGTGTACAGCCCATATACCTACTATGTACCCCTCGGCCGTCACCTACCCAGTCGGCATCTAACATTATTTTCTTTACCTCCCTGTTATGTTTCCTTCCCTCTAACTTTCTCTGATGTCTATACTTGGAATATGTAACTGAAGTAATTATGTAATCTTTAACTTGCTGATCCTCATGTAAAGCGCTCTGATACTTATGGGTCTAACCAGCACTATATAAAACTTTACAAATACATAAATAAATGGCTTCCCTGATCAATTACAATACTAGGGCTTAGTCCTTCTAGAGGGGTGTCTTACCTATATCCCATGCAGTGTCTGTGGATATGGCACACAGGGATGCACAATTTTTGCTGATAGCCTTGGGGTCCCTCTTCAGTGCCAATGCCCTAGGTACCAGGGTGCCATTTACTAAAGACTTACAAAGGGTACTGAAGTGATGCCAATTGGAAAACAAAAGGTACAGTTTAGGGAAGGAGCTCTGGCACAGGGGACCTGGTTGGAAGGGACATTGTACACTTCCAGTCGAAATTGTATTATTTTCCAGGCAAAAGTTCTGTGTACATCCTTCCTTGTGTATCCTCACACTCTCCTCTTCCACTGTAGCTCACCATTTTTCACCATTCACTCCCCTCAAACTCTTACTTGTATTCACTTTCCTCTGTCCCTCACTCCATTTTTCACTGGGGATTTCGTTCTACAGTGCATTCAGTCACTCCTCTCTTTTTTACTCCAGCATCACTCAAGTTCTTCTTATTCTCGCTTGCATCTACCATTCTCTTCACACTCTCCTACTTCCCCTGTGTCCACTACATATCCACATATATCTGCATTTAGCTACCTTCCATAATTTACTTCCCTGCAATTTCCCTCTATATCTATAGGTTTTAGTTATTTTATCAATTTTCTGTATCTTTACAGCCTTCCTTGCATAACTCCATGCTACCCTCCTCCTCCTTTCTCTGTATATTGTTTCCATATTTCATCCTCTCTCCACTCTCCTACTTGTCTCTTCTTTCTTCTTCCCCCTAATATCCTCTCTTCTATCTTGCTATTATTTTGCTTCTCTTCACTCTTACATCTGCCGTTTACCTTATATGTTTCCACTCCAGGCCCACTTTCTTTCCCCTCTTTCACTCTACCTTGTTTGTTTTCAGTCTACCTTCGATTGAGTCAACTTCTTCTTTGTTACTGACTCCCTGTATCTTGGTTTTCTCTTCCCTGTTTCTTTCCATTTGTCTCATTATCTGTGCTCTTATCTGTCACTTTCGCCCCTGTATCTTTCCACCTAGTTACACTCTCTGCGGCATTGTTCCATTGCCTTGTGCATCCCTATGTTCTGTCCTGTACCTTTAAATTCTCTCCATCCTTCATTGTCTCTTTCCACTCGCCTCTTTTGCCAATCCCCTGCATCTCTCCACCCACCCACCCGCCAATATCTATCCATTCACCCTTTATGGATTTATATCTCTCCATTCCACTTCATTTATTATACACTCATCCTTTGCATCCCATGTCTCCATTGCAATCCCTTGCATCTATCTATTCTTCCCCTTATCTCTCCCATTTACTCAGTTCCACTCCTCTCTTATTATGGGTCTCAGTCACAACACAATAAAGTGCATCTAAGTGCACCGGGGACCGCCCCGGGGTGGCGTTCCCCGGGGCTGCGTGCTTCGATACGTATGGTGGGGGGCCTCTAAGCATGTTAGCTGCTCCCCAAGTAAAAAAGCAATGCCGGCTCCCGCAGGATGCGGGGAGCCGGCAGGAACCGTGGGGGACTTGGGGACCCCCCCCCCACGGTCCCCAAAGGAGAGGGCAGGCCCCGGGGAATGGGGTCCCCGGGGCCAAAAGTTGCCCATGAGGGGGGCCACGCAGCCCCGTCCACTATTGAAATAAAAAAAAAATTGGCAGGCCCCGGTGGATGGGGTCTCCGTGGCCGAAAGGGGGCACAGGAGGGGGGCTATGCAGCCCCCTGCACACAAAAAAAATAGAAAAGTTGGCCATGCCCCGGGGGATGGGGTTCCCGGGGTGGAATTGGCCACGGGAGGGGGGCCACGCGGCCAATTCCAGGTCACGCCCCCTCCCTGCAACTAATTCCTTTTGCATACTGGGGGTCCCTGGGGGCCAACTAGCCCACCAGGAGCCTCCAGTATGGGCCAGGGGGCTGTGTTGCAGAGAGGTGTAAAAAGAGGCGTGGCCTCATTACACCTCTCTGCAACACTGCTCCCTGGTACCTACTGGAGGTACCTGTTGGGACCCTCAGGTTTGAAGAGGAATTAATACCCCAACTTAAAACGCACCACAGGGCGTGTTTGCAAACATGTTACCTCAGGCCCACCCCCTTCCTTCACCATTGTGTGAACCCGCCCCCTGGCGAGTTGTAAGTTGGGGAATTAATTCCCCTTCAATACTGAGGATCCCTGAGGGCCAACTAGCCCACCAGGTACCTTCAGTATGCGCCAGGGAGCTGCGTTGCAGAGAGGTGTACAGAGGCCACGCCCCTTTTTACACCTGTCTGCAGCGCAGCTCTTTGGCGCCTACTGGCGGTACCTAGTGGGCTAGTTGGACCCTATGGACCCTCAGGATTCAAGGGGACTTAATCTCCCAACTTAAAACGGCCACAGGGCATGTTTACACGGAGGTGAAGGGAGGGAACAGGGCCTGAGGTGACGTGTGCAAACACGCCCTGTGGCGCGTTTTAAGTTGGGGAAATAATTCCTCTTCAATCCTGAGGGGCCTTGGAGGCCAACTAGCCCACCAGGTGGTTCCAGTAAGCGCCACTGTGCTGCGTTGCAGAGAGGTGGTCCAAGCAATGCCCCTTTTTACACCTTTCTGCAACAGCGCTTACTGGAGGTACCTAGTGGGCTAGTTTGACCCTAGGGACTCTCAGGATTCAAGGGGACTTAATCTCCCAACTTAAAACGGCCACAGGGCCTGTTTACACAGTGGGGAGAGAAAGGGTCAGGGCATGGGGTGACGTGTGCAAACACGCCCTGTGGCACGTTTTAAGTGGGGGAAATAATTCCCCTTCAATCCTGAGGGCCCCTGGGGGCTAACTAGCCCACCAGGTGCTTCCAGTAAGTGCCACTGTGCTGCATTGCAGAGAGGGGTCCAGGCCGTGCCCCTTTTTACACCACTCTGTAATACAGCTCTGTGGCACTTACTGGAGGTACCTAGTGGGCTAGTTGGACCCTAGGGACCCTCAGGATTCAAGGGGACTTAATCTCCCAAATTAAAATGCCCACAGGGCGTGTTTACACAGTGGTGAAGGGAGGGGACGGGCCTGAGGTGACGTGTGCAAACATGCCCTGAGGCGATTTTCAAGTTGGGAAAATAATTCCCCTCCAATCCCGAGGGCCCCTGGGGGCCAACTAGCCAACCAGGTGCTTCCAGTAAGCGCCACTGCGCTGCGTTGCAGAGAGGTGGTCCAGGCCGTGCCCCTTTTTATACCTCTCTGCACTGCAGCTCTGTGGCGCTTACTGGAGAAACCTGGTGGGCTAGTTGGCCTCCAGGGGCACTCATGATTCAAGGGGACTTCAGCCCCCAAATTAAACGGCCACAGGGCATGTTTGCACACATGTCACCTCAGGCACCCCCCTCCCTTCACCACTGTGCAATCGTGCCCTCTGACACGTTTTAAGAGGTAGTTTT
Source organism: Lissotriton vulgaris (assembly GCF_964263255.1). Lineage (NCBI taxonomy): Eukaryota > Metazoa > Chordata > Amphibia > Caudata > Salamandridae > Lissotriton > Lissotriton vulgaris. The sequence continues at coordinate 412,430,284 of NC_141698.1, forward strand.
AATCCCCCTGCCCTATTATGTACTAGGGTCTTACAGAGGAGGTCATGGTATCCACAGGGGTACCCCAACACATAGTGTTCCCTAGTGTATGTAGGTGTTTTCACTGTATTCTAAGTGTCTTTTAGCATAGCTTTGGCTCATGGCCTGGTTAGTCAGATTCAGTTACCATCAGTATTCGTCAGAAAAAGTTGTGGTTACAGGAGGACGTTCTGCTCCTCTGTTGGTTCTTTCTTTACATCTCTTCTTTTTCCTGTACTTTTCTTCATCTTTGTGGACTTCTGTTTCTTTTTCTGCATTTCTTTTTATTCTTTCTGTGTGTTTTTTCTTCTTTCTTCACATGTCCAACCTTTGTTGGCATAGTTAAAAACTAGAATTTAAATAACCTTTGAAATTCACCATAAGTTTCAGGCACGTTATAGTTAGAAATGAGCATTTAAGAAACCTTTGAAATTCACTGAAAAAAACATAGGTTTCAGGCACATTATAGTTAGAAATTAGCATTTAAAAAACCTTGGAAATTCACTGAAAAAACCATAGGTTTCAGGGGCGTTATAATTAGTTGGACATTTCACTCATACAAAACCATCGAAAATCCCCCGTTATAGTTAGTTCAGCTAACTACAACTCGCGCGCCCGCAATGCACTGCTGATGACGTCACATATTACATTACTCATGACATGGTCAGTGACATCACTCATGACATCACTGATGACATCTCAAATGATATATACCGGCTGTCCCGGTCGGGGAAGGAGACCCACTGCTGTTGCGGATCCAAGATGACGCCCACAAGTGTCAGCCTGAGGAACGAGATTGCGGTGACTCACCAGGGGAGTTCCTGCAAATGCGGAGATTCACATCTATAAAGCAGCGCAGGCAAAACACTGAAGGCGCACATCAACCCACTGGGGATTCAATATTTGAACTTTGGCAGAGCTAATGCACGGACCCACAAGGGTAATACATACGTTTTAGCACTACAATTCCCAAGATGCTGTTAAGCCACGCCCAGGAGGGCGGGAAAAGATTTAAATAATGAAGTGCTAAGCGAGCCGAATTTACCTGCCTATTGCAAACGCCGCTGAGGAAGGGATAAAGATCACCCGAAACGCGTCTGGCGTATATTCACAAGAAGTGTGCCCCAGTTCGGATGCAGGCGTGCAAGATGTGAATAAAATATGAGAAGCTATGAATCTCTCGTGTGGTCTTCTTCCGAATGGGTCCCTGAAACGATTTGATATATATATATATATATATCTTTCCACAGGGCACCCACTGAAAGACTGCCAACATGAGGATTACCGGTGTTTGTCCCTTATTTATTACGCCATCATTCTGAATTTGTAAATCACAATTAATTCTGGGACCGGCAGTCTTTTCACAGTATATCCCAAGTGGGCTGATGCCAGTCAATTTCAATAAAATGTCAATCCATAAATCACGGGTGTACCTGCATATTTCCCCCCGTTTAAATATTGAGCCAGGCTGCTCCCATCCACCGATAGTCACACCAGCAGTGGAACTGCTTTGATAACACTGCGGTGCGCCCCCGGCCAGGTTGGCCGTTTTACATAACTTTCCACAGAGCACCCAAATGCAGCGCGCCCTCCCAGTCATCACCCTCCATGTATGCGAGGATACAGGTGCAACCAACGGTAGCAGAGCCTGCCGCGTTTCCGGCAAACGCCCTTCCTCTGAGGCTTTTCTGCTACTGAAAGACTGCCAACATGAAGATTACTGGTGTTTGTCCCTTTTTATTACGTCATCACATTGAATTCTGAATTTGTAAATCACAATGAATTCTGGGACCGGCAGTCTTTTCACAATACATCCCAAGTGGGCTGATGGCAGTCAATTTCAATAAATGTCAATCCATAAATCATGGGTGTACCTGCACACTTCCTCCCCGTTGAAATAGTGAGCCAGGCTGCTCCCATCCAACGATAGTCACACCAGCAGTGGAACTGCTTTGATAACGTGACGGTGCGCCCCTGGCCGGGTCGGCCGTTTTGCATAACTTTCCACAGAGCACCCAAATGCAGCGCGCACTCCCAGTCAGCTCTCTCTCTAGGTATGGGAGGATACAGGTGCAACCAACTTCAGCAGAGCTTGACGCTTTTCGGGCATACGCCCATCCTCTGAGGCTTTTCTGCTACTGAAAGAATGCCAACATGAAGAATACCGGTGGTTGTCCCTTACGTCATCACATTCAATTCTGAATTTGTAAATCACAATGAAAACACAGTGTTTTCTGTGCAGTATTATTAGTATTCTCTGTGTAATTTCCCAGAAATTAGCATTGAAAAGTCAATTGGGCTGATTTGTATATAAAGTTTACGGCGCACAGTACAGTTACCCACTTGGGTTGAATTGGGTGCAATATAAATGAGCTGGGTTACAGAGAATTAAATCAATGAACACTGCAGATACACTATCTTATGGGTTCATTGCCACTGAACTTGAAACAAACTTGCGTTTTACATTTTATTTGAAACATTGTATTCCTATGATTTCACAACAAATGCTAACAGCTATACAAGCATTGCGTTTAGCTCTGGCATAATTACTCTGCTTCGTTTTTGAGTGAGAACGGTAATGTCTCAATAATTGTTTTGAACAATAACTTTATTAAGTGCACAAACCAAGATAGTATGTTTACTATGTTTATGGTGTTGAACAGGAAATGAACACTGTTACTTTAAAAGCATGATTATTCACTTGGAACCTTGCTCGTGAACAAGGAGTGAGTTGAAACTCAGAAACGCGTAGAGACATTTGTTGTGTTAATAAACACGTCTTTTTCATCGAGGCTACGGCACCAGTGTGTTTTCTTATCAAGAAGATCTTGTTTTGGATTGTGTGGAGATATATATATATATATATATATAAATTACCTACTGGCAGTCGACAGGAGGTAGTTCTAGTTAGGACCAAGATTCTATAGGAAAACATTTTTTTGTTCTGCTAATATCTTTGGGGCTGTTTAACAAATCTTCACAAATTTTTCAAAACTAGTACACACCTGAGCTCAGCTGCTGTGTGGAATCAGTCAAGCCAGAGCTGAGAAAAAGGGGGCCCCCAAAATGCATTTTTCCCATAGGGATTTTCAACACTACTATAGCATGAACCGCTGAACGGAATTACACCAAATTTTGCAGAAAGCTAGCTCTTGGTCCAAATAGAGACCTTTTTGTAATTTGATGTAAATCCGTTCAGTAGTTTTGGAGTCATTAAGTGATAAAGAAATATAGATATTTGGTGACGAGATTCATCTGCACATCCGACAGATCTCATGCGGATATCTTAGTGGCTGCCAACACTTCAACTAGTAAGTGTTGGCAGCCATTTTGGGACTCGGACTCCGCCTCAGCTGAGTCCCAAGAAAAAAGGTGAAAAAAATCATTAGGGAGCAGGGTAGGAATACCCTTATACCCTAAGACTGGTGGTGGGGTCCCACAGGCACCCTGCTGGGGGCTTAAACATTTTTTTTTCAATTTTGCTGTGAAATTGTAGTGGATCCATGAAAGTTGTAAAAGTGGGAAAAAAATTAGTGCAGGCTACCGCACTTGGGGGCAGATTAGGATTACGGATTTCCCGCATCCTTCGGGCCAGCGGAATCCACCGCCGGCCCGAGGGATGCGGGAAAACCGCTGCGGATGCAGGAGAGACCCACCTCCAAATTAGGATGGCTGGTGGGTCTTTGAATCTGTCTGCCGCTTTTCTGCCGCGGTCGCCTTTCGACCGCGGCGGAAAAGCATTAACATGGCTGGCGGTGTCTATCAGACACCGCCAGCCATATTATGATGGTGTACAAAGTATGCTTTTCCACGGCGGCTTTTCTGCTGTGGAAAAGCATACGGACCTTCACTTTGGGGGCCCGTTGTGGGCCCCTGGGAGAAGGGGGGTTGGGGGGTGCACATGGGGGCTACCTATGGTACCCCCCTGCATTCGTGTTTTACAAAGCGGCAGGCACCGCGCGGTGCCTGCCGCTTTGTGCACGCAAATGCCGTGCATGCATTTTTAACATTGTGGCGGGTGCAGCTTGAAGCTGCACCCGCCGCAATGTTAAAAATAGAGGATGTGACCGCCACCCTGGCGGTCACATCCTAATCTGCATGGAGGGACCGCTGCTGCCCCTGCGGACGGTCCCTCCTACTCTATGGTGGCGGACGGACTCAGGTCCGTCCGCCATCATAATCGGCCCCTTGGTTTTTATATGCCCCTGGCAACGGCCAGGTCTTGGGGGGAATTCATATTATTATTGTCCATTGCAGCTTGAGGAACGGCATGGCCTCATTAATGCTTGAGGCAGGTAGCTCTCCTATGCCTCTTACTCCTTTTGCCTGTCCTGTGCGCGGTGCGGGATTTGGGCAGGACGGGACAGGACAACTGCTTCAGGTAAAAGCCCCCGAAGTCTAACGTCAAAACTCAGTGGCTGCCCAAGCGGCACTTGACACCCTCATTAAAACCCTGGCTTCCAAGCATGTTCCTGAGATCTCTTACAAGTGGGCATATGCCTTCAAGGCACACAGGAGAACTCTGTGGCTTGTATGGGCTACAGTGGCAGCTTTCAGTCATAAGCAGATCTGGTCAGGGACTGTGGTTGAATCTCTGCTTGTTCTACCTTCACACCAGGATTGGCATGTTGATGGTAACACCAAATGCGTTTCTGTAAAAACTGTAATTCAACACGATCACATAAATACACCCCCTCTAACCTGAAATACTTTCAACCAGCCTTATTAAAAAGACCTCTTAAGCTGTGACGCTTTCAACTAAGTCCCTAGAAGCTGGCTTAAAAGCACCTGGCCTTCACTTGTGTTTCCCACTGCATTGGACACAGGACACAGAGGGTCTTACTACTGATATTTACTGAAGCAGCTGCCTGATCGAAGTGTATATAGATGGAAAATCACTTATTTGCTTCAGTTTAAGTTTGTATGTTGTGAACGTATCTAGGACCCTTATTAAATATTCCCGATTTATGCCCTTATGTGGTTATATCCTTATAAAGGCGTAAGAATCATATCCATATTTAGTCATAGTCAATGCAGTCCAAATACGGCAAGACTACTTCCTCAGACTCCTAGAAAGTACAACACGTTCTTTAAACAAACCAAACCTCCAGCAGCCCGGGAATTCCCCCTGCTTCTGTTTCGATTTGTCCTAGAACTCCTGAGAGTCCTGAAAGAACTGCCAGTTCTTAGTGACAGTTCTTAGTGACGTCTTATGTCCAACCTTACGTCAAACACGGCACCTTCCAGGTATAAATATACCAGCATTTGCCTTAAGCAACACACAGTGGTTTGGAGCAGAGCGGCTATCTACTTACCCAAAGCCCAGCTGATGCGAGTGCCGAAGGAAGCCGACACTCCCATTTGACGCACTGAGAGAGACGCTGTCTTTTCTCCTGCCGAGAAATCCAGCTCCAGTGTTTCCAGTCACCCTTGCGGGTTGCTGGGAGATCGAGTCCTGAGAAAGAGATACAAGACCTCCTTCATTCTAAATCCAAGGTACGGAGCTGATTAGACCCATAGAGAATTCTTGATTTAGATTCTTGGCAAAACTAACTTAACTTAAACTGCAGCTCACTTACTCCTTCCCACGTACTAGGCTTAGGTTAGGTACACCGGGGTAGGCGTATTTTAGAAGCACCAGTTGAGTACGTTTAGTCAACTTTTATCATTGTATGTAACTGTATATAATTTATCCGTTTTAAGTATCATATGGCTCAGAAACCATATAAATGCTTTTACAGTATTATTTCATAATACTCCTTTTACTGTACGCACTTTACTTTATGATAAGTATTGCAATTGTGGCAATTCATTTCTCTTGCATGAGAAGGAAGACTGCTCAATAAATAACAACTTTTATTGAAAACGCCAGTCTCTCTATTTCTCTGCACTCTGGTGAAACTAAGCATGCACGATTGACTGAGTGAAATAGCTATCTATTGTTTTCACACGACTCTGGAGATATACTCCTTATTCTGGAGGGAGCAAAGTTGTCATGTTTATGCGGTTGTCAGAAACTAATCCCTTCTTGTCTAATCAGGCAAGTTAACTCCTTCCTGTTCATTCGAGAAAGTTTCTAGTGACCTCTGAGCTAGCTGGCATACCTAATTAAGTCTAACATATTCAGTAGAGACCTAGTCGACCTCAGTCCTATGTCTAAACTACCGTTTATGTTATTACAATGCGCAGAGCCTATTGGGAATATAGGAACTACACTACATGGCGCCCAACGTTTGGTAAGGCGATAATCTAACGCAAGATACTAGAGTAACTTAGTCGTGCTTTTCACACAGACCCCCCTTTTCCCGTAAAAACTCCAATAGATGTCTGGAGTGGGTGAAAGGTTAATATCCGCCGAAACTTAGTAGGAAGAGATTCCTATGTATTAGTTTTTGGTTTAGTCAACGTTGAAGGGTACAGTGTTCCAAAACATTGTGCACCTAATCTTTGTTTCCTTGAAACTTGATCTGCAAACTTTCAGTCAGTAAAATGTCAGAAAGTGACGACGAAAGGGAGAGAGCTAGACTAGCAGCTCAACTCATAGTGGATAACACAACTATCCAAAATGACGACCAGAATGCTATAATCATCCCGGTCAATATAAGAAAAACTATAACTATAAAACTTATAGAAAATGGAGTAACATCAAGAGTTGGTACAGTCGTATTTGTGGTAGAGGCCCATGAATATCGTCAGACAGAGGTATTCTATTCCTGGATAACTTTCCCAGCAGCACATGCTGTAACACACGAGTTCCACTACTACAAAATAAAGGAATCTCCAGAGGAATACTCTCCTTTCGAGGAAGTTGAAATTCCACTAACATACCAAGAGCACCTGCTCTGGTTTAATGGCGCCCTAAAACATCAAAATCACATTACCAGGCTCGGTCCACTAGGTAGACCAAGATCCACATGGCCGGTTCTAGCCAGCTACACACCACATCCCGACATTAAAAAAAAAAGCGAAGAACTCTTAGTTAAAATAAAAGAATTAACAAAAGCATATAGAGATTTAGTTCAATTAACAGTTGACGGTACAACCTACCGACTAAATACACTAACTGAAAATCCTGAAAAAACTTTCATTAATAATAATCTCAATTCTCAAAAGAAGAAGTGGGAGGGTAATATACAAACCTCTCCCAGAGAAAAACAGTTTCAGTCCAGAGGAAGGTCTCCCAAACGAAGAAATAGATCTCCAGAAGGAGGAGGCAAGTCTCCCCAAATGGAGCCCTCTGAAAAAAGATACAACCTTAGAAATAGGGACAATTTGAGAAAACCTGACAGATATCAAGATATTGATACACGTCCCTCTCGATCTTTTCAGACTTCCTCACAGAAATCGGAAAGAAGAGGACGGTCAGAACATAAAGAAGAGCACGTCAAGTCCAAAGACAAGGAACCTGCTCATCAAAGTAAAAAATTACTATTTCCCAGAAAGAAGGTAGCCAGTATTAAAGTAAAACATGCCGAGAATTCTGAGGACACAACTGAAAAACGGAGAGTGGCCCAGACAATGCTAGACAGCGCAGCAGAAGTGACCATAGCTCGCAAGATCCTGATGAATCTTCTGGAGACAGTGGACATGAATTAATACATTCAAGTGGAAACTGCAGACACCCGAGTTAGCGTGCTCCATAAACTATATGAAATAACATTACGTATAGAGGGAGATAAAACTAGGAAAATAAGAGGTCTCTTTTGGGAGAATCTATCTAAAGGCTATGATAACCTTCTAGCAGAGAAAGACTGGCCACCAGAGTTTGTCAGGGATGCCCACATGGCAAAGAAATGATTGTGCCTGCCTTTTCAAATCACATACCAATTCATAAAAAATACACATTTGCTGGAAAATAGGCAGTGGCCCAAGCCACTGCATTATATAAAAATCATGTAGGATGGGATGAGGATTCTCCTCACCCAGTTAAAAAATCAACCTACTGCACAGAGGCAGTATCTTGTTAAGCAAGAAGCTAAAAAAACAAGTAAAAGAAATTTTAGATCAACTTGAATATCAGGGGGTGATTGAAACATGCACCTCACAAATGAACAATCCTTTGTTTCCTGTCTCCAAGCCAGACGTCTAGTTTTGGACAACAGACACCTAAACTCTTGTTGCAAAACATTTGCAGTACAAAACTCACACAGTGCAGCACTAATGAATAACATCGTGCGCAAGAAATATAAAACGACATTAGATATTTCTAATGGTTTCCTCAGTCAAAACATAGCACCTGAAAGCAGATATTTGACCGCTTTCTCCAGCATGGGGACCCAAAAACAATTTTGTTGTTTCCCACTGGGATTCAAGAACAGCCCATGATTATTTTCAGCCAGGGTAACAGAGTTACTACAAATATATGATGATGAGGCATTATCTTATGTCGATGACATCTATCTTACAGACTATGACCTGGAGACACATTTGAAAAGAGTGAACACCATCATACTTGGGTTCGCATCTGAAGGGTACAAATTCAACTTTAAAAAATCACGAATTGCCCATCTAACTGTCCTATTTTTAGGATATGAATTATCAAGTGAAGGCAAAAGCCTAACAGACAACTTCTTAGAGAAGTGTGCAGTACTGCAAGCTCCAAAAATGCTGAAAAACTTACAATCAATTCTAGGTTTCCTGAATTTCGGAAGAACATACATTCTAAATTATGCAGAGAGGGTTAAACCTCTCTACGAATGAATAAAACCTGATTTTAAACCAATTAATTGAACTAAAAAACACACAGAAATTCTAAGATTATTACGGACAGACATATTAACTAAAACAAAACTGCAAACACGCGCAAACGAACGCAACCTTGTAATCCGAGTCATCCCAGGAAGATGCGTATTCACATACCTGACCTCTAATGAGGGAGAAACGGTACCAATAGCTTACAAATCACACTTGTATACACAAGCTAAAATTAAATTCAGTTCTACTGAAAAAATCCTAACTGCGGTTCAAACTGCTGTAGCAAAAGAAAGAGCCCTGGCCCAAGGGAAGAGGATATCTGTTTTAACAGCAGTATCAGCCCTTGAGGCAATAACAAGACCAGGCATTCTAAATGCTATAGCTCTAGATCCAAAATGGATACAATGGGAAAATTCTCTTGCTACAGAGGACGTGAAACACACTTTTGATCCGAAAATGAAAAAACTAGAAGATCTGGAATACGAACATGAATGCCCTCTGTCAATCGAAATTCTGCCTCTCGAACAGTACACCTGTGTAATCTACATGGACAGATTTGCACAACACTACGTTGTGGAAAAACAAATTTACAATGCTGCGTGCGCGATTGTTAAAGGTCGCTGGCGCTTATCTTAGGTAAATTCAGACTGATGGTCACTAAAACTGAATCACTCAGAAACTGTACAGCTCAGTGAGCTGAAATGAGATCTCTAAAGATGGCGCTTGAAAATGCCGATCGCGAATTCCCCACACTAATAGTGTGCGATTCGCATTTTTGCGTCCGGTCTTACAATAATTCCATGCAGACCTAGATAAAAAACGGTTACAAAGATGAGACAGGTGCCACAATAAAGCATAAAAAACTATGGGAACAAGTAGTTCTTTTGCAGAAAGAACTACGAAAGACTCACGTGATACATACGCAGAGTCTTCGACGTGATGGCGTTCACGTTGCAGGGAATTCATTGGCTGACAGAGTCACAGCAGCAGCTGATCACTCGGCTTCCGTAGCTACAAAAAAGCGTACAAAAAAACAAATAGATGGTAAAACGCTGCTTGCAGTAAAAGCCTCAATGGAAGGCAATTATGCGGCGTTACCTCTAAACTATCCACTCGGAAATACATACATAATTGATGCGAACTCCGTTCCGTTTGCTCAAATCCCTGGAGTGGGGGACAGAGTAATTCCAAACACGAACCGGAGAGTCTTCTTGATTGAAGAAGCACACATGGGATTGGGTCTGAGGCACCAAGAGATCCTGAAATCTCTAATAGAATTACAATCAAAATACTGGTGGCCGGGGAAGAGCGTGCAAATTGATAACTTTGCAATGAATTGTCAGGACTGCAACAGAGATCGTAGTTGTGAACCGGACCAGACACCTGCCCAGGCACCTCTATTAGACAGCATCAGGCTATCTATACGCAGACATCCAGACGGAAGACTGCGATCCCATAATTATTAAGACAAGATTCAATTGGATGTGGCCCCAGCGCACGGCTGACGCCAGAACTGTTATAAAAGATTTGCGAGTCTTTATCGGCATATACGCAATTGGCATGCTACATTCTGACCAGGGTCCTGTGTTTAGCTCTCGGGCTTACAAGGAGGCCATGGCCAGAATGGGCATTGTATTGCGGTATTCTAGTCCATTCCATCACGAGGGAAATGCGGTAGTGGAGAGAAAAAAACGTGACATAAAGCAATCTTTAACAGCGAGGGTATTAGGTTTGGGTGAAGGGTGGGTCAAACATTTAATAAGTGTCCAACGTAGTCTTAATAACATGCCAAGAAATTCTCTAGGAGGTATCAGTCCATACAAACTTTTGTTTGGTACTAGAATGATCATCCAGGATCTGGATTGTCAGACTTCAGTGGTGAAACAACAAACCTTTGATATCAAAGATCGTTTGGTTGTTTTACAGGACTTGAATGAAACAAGAAAAAGTCTAAGTAACGAAGAGCTAAAGTTAACGACCACTGAAGAAAAACCACCTGTCCCAGCAAGACCTATCTGGATTCCAAAGATTGGGCATCTGGTCAGAGAAAAGATCGCTGTGAAGTAGGAATGTGGGCCTTCTTACAGAAAAGCAATACCTGTCTTAGCTGTCAGCGGAACAAGATCAGCAGTACTACCGCCCCTTGCTGGTAAAAAGGAGAACCGAGTTGTATCAATCGACCTGGTGAAACCATAACCATGTGGCCAATAATAAGTAGTAGGCCCAGTGGACTCCCAAGAAATAGCAGAATACCAAAGCTTGCTACAATCCAAGAGGTTCAAACTGAGAGACTAATCACATTTGATAAACCTGCAGTGAATAAAAAAGGACTATGCAACAAAGCCATTGAACTTGTGCCTCTTGAAACCCAAATTGCAACAGTTCGTCAAGAAACACCTGTCTACAACGATTTAGCCTCTGACTATACAAATGTACCAAAAGAAAATCCAAAGATCTATGGAAATTTGGAAGCAATTCCACGAATTGACAGAACTGCATCTGGCTACTTTATCAACTTTGATGACTTTTCTGATGATCCAAGTGAACATGGAGACAAGCCAGCAACAAAAACTTTCAAAGAAAAAATTACAGAGCTCTTTCATCAACTGAGAAAAACATATCTAATTTCACCATGGATTAAATTATGGATTGTGTTAGGTGTACTTTTCCTCCTTCTATGGCTCATCTTGGTTTTAAGTTTGGGTAGATTTATTGATGGAAAATACAGTACAATGGACACAGCAGGTCAGAACATCAACTTGGTCCTGAAACCACACAGATCTTCTTACATTGAAAAAAGAGAACTATCATCAGTGAACATCACAGCCATCCCTATACCTGGTGGTATAGCATGGGACAAAACTGACTATGAAATCTATGGCCCGGTTGAGCTCTTGAAATATCCACACCAATTCTTCCTTAAGTGACTTTGTATCACCTAGTACTTTCTCTGATGATTGGGACTTTGAAAATATTAATAATATGATGTCAGATTTAGAAATGTCAGCAAAATTTACAGAACATGATTATTTACAGGGTTCATTGAATTATGAAGAAATGTATTGCTTCAATCACTTTGGGCATCATTATCTGCATAAATCTGCTAATCCTAGAAATGTTTTCAGTTATAATCAGTGGTAACATTGTCCAACTCCGCCAAAAGGCTGTTCAAAAACCTTTTATGAGAAATGTCCATACTTCTCAGGATTTAATTACACTAACCCAGAAACGTTTTATTTTAAAATTATGAATAAGACAGGAGTGAAAAACATGTTGACAAATACTAAATTGAGTTATTCTGAAACGTTTTATGAAAAAATGTCTACATTTGGTTTTGAATTTTTGAAAAACAACATTGAGACAAAAACCATTTGGGGTACAAAAGAGTGGCAGGTACAAGGTTTAGAATCATTATTTAGAGCCAGCATGATCCCAGAACAAATAATGTTCCTGAATGACACCATTCAACAAACAACCTGTCTTGGTCTAGCCAAGATAAAAGATTTAAACAACCTGTCTATACCAAAGCCTATGCCTGATAGAAACACCACTACAGATGAGGGGTTAGACGTGTCCTATATTTTGAAACAAAACAGAACAGTTCCTGATTGGAACAAATGGTTGATCTGGCCCACAGACACTAATAACTGTCAAGATAGATTCCTGAACAAAATACAGGGGTTCAAACAGAACAGGCCAGACCCAAGATATTCCCAGAGACAACATCCAGGGATAGTTACAACATATAGTGTAGGAAAACTATGCCTTGATTGGCTACAGAGATCCACACTTCCCGAAATTAAGCAACACTTAACTTTACTTAAAGAAGGTGCTGACTTGCGAGATTTCACAATGGAACCTCACAAACAGCGTCAAAAATGTTTCATATACGCCGGTATATACGCAGCTTACAATGAAGCTTGGAAAGTAACACAAATTGAAACTGCAGAAAAAATACGAGAAATTGATCGTATTAATTTGGAAAAATCACTTTCTGTAGTGGACAATGGGTTAACAACTCTGTCCTCCAGAATTTATTCACTGGACAGCATTGTATCATCTGCTATTGATATAATAGAACAGGATATGCTAATGTTACAACATGGCCAGACCCAATTACGTTCTATTGTACAGCTAGGCTGGACGTTACAAAACCTCCGTTCAGGCTACGTGCCATGGCGTCTAATCAACACAACGTCAGTTTTTTCTATCTTTAACCTTACTGATAGACAAATTTCGTTGGCACAAAAAGGAGCAGACTACACAGTGCTGAGCATTGAAAAACTAGAAAGATTACCAGTGACAATGTCAGAAAGACCTGTCATTGAATGGATAATACATGGCACCATTACAATCCCGATAACAACTTTTCAGTTTCAATACTGCCAAAAGTATATACCAGCAGGCCTGTATGAAAGGTTGGGTAAAGGATACATCAAGTCAACCTGGAATTTACCTTATACACATAGATGTTATCGTGAAGGGAAACAAGAGGTATTTCTAAGTGGTAATTGTAAAAAATCACTAAGCGGTACACTTCTGTGTCAAGGTATTAACTTGGATGGAGCCTGCGACGGTTCATCAAACACCTTTCATGTCATCTGCACGGCACCCCTGCTACACAGATAGAGCCCTTTTTCAGACAACTTTCCAACGGTAGCTACGTTATAATAAGTGACCACAGCTGTTGTGGCATGATGCTAGGAAAAGCCTATCTCGTGAGCGTTACTTCCAGGGTCATTTGTTGTATGCAAGTATTGTATCCAAACAGCAATCCAGACATGGAGGCAGCAATATGGCCTTCTGTGAATATCTCTTCTATTCAAATTGATACTTTAAGCAGAATGAAGTCTATTCTTTTACAAACAACTCTGCCTTTAACGTCGTCCAAAGAGATGTATGACCTGCAAGTTGCAAGGACAGCGGCAGAGATACATACCCTATTATCAACAAAATTCCCAGTGCATTTCGTAGAAATGTTAAGCCAAATCTTAAACATGTCAGATACCAGTGGCATCGCACATGTATTTAAGAAAAAATTTTCGGGACTGTTAGCACCCTTTGAAACAGTTTTGGGCATCTTCCCGAATTTTGTGCATTCTCTTTTCGGTGGCCTGCCTCTTATTTTTGGACTCGTAGCAGGAATTTTATGTTGTTCCTCCTGCTCCGATATGGCAAGCCAAGTCACAGACAAAACTCAGGCTACGATGGAAGAAACGATCCTAGCAATACGATACCGAGACCGTATCACTAAGGTCCTCGGATTGGCCCGGCTAAGAGATCTGAATACTACCTGGTTTCTTTCATTCAGACCAATCTGGCAAGATTGCATCTTACCTGTGCTTTGATGTCTGCTATGCGGAGAAGAATGCGTGTTGGACATCTGTCTTACACTACCATCAGCAGTACCAATGGATATCGATGCTTTGCTTGGTTCGGTAACGCATCATAATACTTATGTTGTCCCCAGCGGCTACCCATTCTGATGACGGCATTCGTTGAGACTTCACCATTACGATTAGGTGGCGGTGAAGTACGAGATGAAAGCGGCACCACACAGGTACACCTGTGACCATTGCTGATCTGAACACTGATGATGGCAATGCATCGCATATATGCACTATTTCTGATTTTTCAGCGTTGGCCCAACTTTCACCTACTGTTGTAGACAAATTTTTTGCTGGCCTATCTGAGGTAATGTTCTCTCCTAACAACGAAAATAATATTTGAAATAGCGAGCACACAGCGTTCCCTGAACTCTGAATTCAGCCTTCAGTTTTTATAAACAACACTGCTGAAAACATTTGGAACTATTTTTTCCCATGAAAGCGAAATTATTTTTTGCCAATTTCCAAAATATTTACCTTTTTTTTGGCACATGGTACTCTGCTTAAAGTAGAACTATTCTTAGAGAACAGAACTTCTATTTTTAGAGACTCTAGAGACAATATTTTGAATCAGCCTCTAGCACATGTACAATGTTGTATAAATATGTGATGAAATGGTCTCGACCTCTTTCTTCTATATTAAGAGCCATTTCATGAATGTCATTTTCGTGATTCATTCAGTGAACATTCTAAATGAACAAAATTTTATCTGAATGATACCACTGCTTGAAAGCATACAGTATAATACTCATTTTCGTGTATCTATACCATTTCAAATGCATTTGATGTATTTTGGGGTGGGCTGGAAAAAACATGCATACTTATATGTTTATATATTGCTTAGTATTTAGTAATGATGGACATTATACATGGAGTGCGTGTTGTGAACGTATCTAGGACCCTAATTAAATATTCCCGATTTATGCCCTTATGTGGTTATAACAAATCATATCCTTATAAAGGCATAAGAATCATATCCATATTTAGTCATAGCCAATGCTGTCCAAATACGGCAAGGCTACTTCCACAGACTCCTAGAAAGTAAAACGCGTTCTTTAAACAAACCAAACCTCCAGCAGCCCGGGAATTCCTCCTGCTTCTGTTTTGATTTGTCCTAGAACTCCTGAGAGTCCTGAAAGAACTGCCAGTTCTCAGTGACGTCTTATGTCCAACCTTACGTCAAACAAGGCACCTTCCAGGTATAAATATACCAGCATTTGCCTTAAGCAACATACAGTGGTTTGGAGCAGAGTGGCTATCTACTTGCCCAAAGCCCAGCTGATGCGAGTGCCGAAGGAAGCCGACCCTCCCATTTGACGCACTGAGCGAGACACTGTCTTTTCTCCTGCCGAGAAATCCAGCTCCAGTGTTTCCAGTCACCCTTGCGGGTTGCTGGGAGATCGAGTCCTGAGAAAGAGATACAAGACCTCCTTCATTCTAAAACCAAGGTACGGTGCTGATTAGACCCTTAGAGAATTATTGATTTAGATTCTTGGCAAAACTAACTTAACTTAAACTGCAGCTCACTTACTCCTTCCCACGTACTAGGCTTAGGTTAGGTACACCGGGGTAGGCGTATTTTAGAAGCACCAGTTGAGTACGTTTAGTCAACTTTTATCATTGTATGTAACTGTATATATTTTATCCGTTTTAAGTATCATATGGCTCAAAAACCATATAAATGCTTTTACAGTATTATTTCATAATACTCCTTTTACTGAACGCACTTTACTTTATGATAAGTATTGCAATTGTGGCAATTCATTTCTCTTGCATGAGAAAGAAGACTGCTCAATAAATAACAACTTTTATTGAAAACGCCCGTCTCTCTATTTCTCTGTACTCTGGTGAAACTAAGCATGCACAATTGACTGTGTGAAATAGCTATCTTGTAGTGTAGTTCCTAGTTTCCCACTAGGCCCTGCGCATTGGAATAACATAAACAGTAGTATCGACGTGGAACTGCGGATATTCCAGGCCTCCACTGACTATGCTAAACTTAATTGGGTTGTGTTACCAACTAGCTCAGAGGTCACTGGAAACTTTCTTTTCTGCATAGGAAGTGATCAGCTTCCTTGGCACAGACAAGAAGGGATTCAGCTTTCCAACAACCGTGCAACATGACAACTTTGCTCCTCAGATCAAGAGTCGATCTCTAGGGTCGTGTGAAACAATAGACACAGATTTCACTCAGTCAGTCTAGTGCAGTTTACTTTCACAGTATGTAGAGAATAGAGAGACGGGCGTTTATCAATAAAGGGTTAACATTTATTGAACAGTCTTTCTTCTCGTACAAGAGAAATGTATTGCCACAATTGCAATAACTGTTATTATAAAAAGTACGTACAGTAAGATAAGTATTGCGAAATAGAACTGTAAAAGCATTGATATGGTTTCTTAGCCATACAATGGTTTAAAAGTAATAAAACATATATACAGTCATATATACATTAGGCTAACATACTCAACTGGTGCTTCTAACTACGCCTACCCCAGTGTGCCTGACCTAAGCCTAACACGTGAGAAGGGGGAGTAAGTAAGTAGCTTAAGTTAAGTTGGTTTTGCCAAGGTTTGTTTCAAGAATTCTCGTCTAAGGGTTTAGTCAACACCATACCTCTGAATAGAATGATGGAGGATTGGTATCTCCTTCAGGGGTCTCTCTCGATATCCCAGTCACCCGCGAGGGTAAACTGGAAGCGCCGGGACTGGATTTCTCTGCACGAGAAATGCAGCGGCTTCTCTCTTCAGCGCGTCGAGGAAGGAGGGGTGACAGCGTCCGCGGGCAGCTGGGCTGGATGTCTTCGCAGAGGACGGCTGCACGGCTCCTCAAGCGTACTGCACCATAGGTCGCGCTGTAGCGGCGATAATGGTAATCAGCAGCTTCACCACCACAGGATAGCAGGCTGCAGCGACAGAGTGCTAGTTTTTCCAACACGGGGTCATGCAGGCAGCTGGCATCAGCAACATGTTCGCTCATTGCTTAAGGCAACGTTGGTAATATTTATACCTGACAGGTGCCGGGTTTGACGCAAGTTTGCTGGACATAAGACGTCAATTAAAGATGTCACTAGGAAGTGACAGTTATCAGTTGCTCATTAGAGTTCCATTACTAATCAAAACATAGCAAGCGGGGATTTCCAGGTTTGCTGAGTTTTTATCTTGTTGAAGAACTCGGAGTGTTATCTAGGAATATCAGATAGTGACTGCTGCTCTGTCATTGCACTAATTGGTCGCAAAGGAAGTAGCAGAGAGTCATGCTGGAATGTGGCTCTGTTCGTGTGAGGCCAGAGATGACTTTACAGAAAATCGCACTTGAACGGTTATGCCAATATAGGGAATAAATGGATTTATAGCCGAATAGGGGCATAAGGTCACAGTATCGATCAGGAACCTAGATAAGCACGCAACACCCACTCCACGTTTTCATGTCCATCAAAATTACTAAAACTAAGCAATTAGATGTATGTGTAACATAGCCCACCCCAAAATACATAAATGCATTCGAAATAGGCGTACTTGTAATACATGGAATTTAGGTACTGTACGTTTTTTAAAGCATAGTAATCATTCAAAAGGTATTGCATATGAAATCAATGAACGATTATGCAAAAAGAATTACACATGAAGTATCTCTGACAGAAGAAAGGCGAGATAAATCATCACATAAAAATGCATTGTAATAACATGTGTGCTAGAGGCTGGTGTTATGTTGTTATGTCTCTAGATGTGTTTAGAAATAGAAGTGTGAAGCTTCTGTTCTCTAAGAATAGTTTTTACGTTAAGCAAAGAATTGTTCGTGCCAAAAAAAGAAAAAGGTCAATATTTGAAAAATTGTCCAATTCAAAGAAAAATATGTTACCAAAGCTCCTGGCAGTTTCTGTTGATCAAAACTGAAGGCCGAATTCAGAGTTCATGGGAACGCTGTGTGTCGGAAAGCTTTTCAAAAGTTATTGTTTCTCTATGGGTGAGAACATCGTATCAGACAGGCTCGCAAAGAATTGGTCTACAAAATCAGGTGATAGTTCAACCAAATTAGATAGCGCTGTAACTTGGCAGGTGTGAGAATGATTGCTGTCATCGAAGGCAGGACCAGCAATGCTCACAGAACGTTGTACCTGGATGATGTTGCTTTTGTCACTCGCTCCACTGTTACCACTTGGCTGTAGTACAGGAGTCTCCACGAATGCCGTCATCAGGATTGGTAGCCGCTGGGGACAACACAATGCGTGAGCCGTTATTGGACTGAGCAAAGTATCGACGTCCATTGGTACTGCTGATGGAAGTGAAAGACAGATGTCCAACACGCATTCCTCGCCGCAAAGCATACACCGTAGCACAGGTAAAATGCAATTTTGCCATATCGGTCTGAATGAAAGGAACCAGGTCATGTTTAGATCTCTCAGCCTGGCCAATCCGAGGACGTTAGTTATCCTGTCCCTGTAGCGCATTGCTAGGATTGTCTCTTCCATTCCCATGGGAGCTATGTCTGAGCCGAGGCTTGCCATAACGTAGGAGGATGGTCAACAATAGAATCCCTGCGATGAGTCCCAAAAATAGTGGAATGCCGCCAAAAATGGAGTGCACAAAATTAGGAAAGATTCCCAAAATTGCCTGGAAGGGTGTTAGCAGTCCCGTAAAGACTGTCTTAAATATGCCTGGGATGCTTGTTGCACTAGACATGTTAAGGAGTTGGCTGAACATTTCTACGAAATGCACGGGGCAATTTGTTGATAAAAGGTCATGGACTTCAGTAGCCGTCCTTGCGACTAGAAGATCATACGTCTCTTTAGATGACGTTATAGGCACTGTTGTCTGTAAAAGCACAGATTTCATTTTGCTTAATGTATCAATTTGTATAGAATAGAGATTCAGACGAGGCCAGAGGGGAGTCACTATGTCTGGAGGCCCGCTCGGGAACAATGCTTGCATACAACATTTGACCATGGACGTTACTTGTACTAGATAACTTTTCCCGGGCGCGAGGCCACAGCACCTGTGATCCGTTCTAAGAATGTAACTCCCGTTTGTGAGTTGCATAAAGAAGGGCTCTATCTGAGTTGCAGGTGTGACTAGCTGGTGGCATGAGAGGTTGTTTGAATTTCCATCACATGCTCCGTGTAAATTAATACCCTGACACAAAAGTATACCGCTTAGTGAGTGTTTACAGTTGTCACCACTAAGAAATACATTTTTGTCACTGTCACTATAGCAAGAATGAGTGTATGGTAATTTCCATTCGGATTTAACATATCCCTTACCCAATTGTTCATATTGGCCAGCAGGTATGTACTCAAGGCATTTATGAAATCGGAAAGTTGTTATCGGAATTGTGATAATTCCGTGTATTATCCATTCAATGACAGGGCTCTCTGACATTGTCAATGGTAATCTCTCGAGTTTCTCGATGCTCAAGATTGTATAGTCTGCTCCTTTCTGTGCCAAACTGATCTGTTTATCAGTAAGGTTAAAAATGGAAAATAATGACGTCGTGTTGATTAAACGCCAAGGCACATAGCCTGAACGAAGATTTTGCAGCGTCCAGCCTAGTTCTATAATAGAGCGTAATTGAGACTGGCCATGTTGTAACATTAGCAAATCTCTGTCTATCACATCAAAGGCAGAGGATACAATATTGTCCAAAGAATATATTCTGGAAGACAGAGTCATTAACCCATTGTCTACCACAGAAAGTGATTTCTCCAAATTAATACGATCAATTTCTCGTATTTTTTCAGCAGTTTCAATTTGCTTTACTTTCCAAGCCTCGTTGTAAGCAGCATAGATGCTGGTCGCTATGAAACGCTTTTGACGCTGTTTGCGTGGTCCAAGAATGAAGTCGCGCAAATCAGCACCATCTTTTAGCAAAGACAAGTGTTGCTTAATTTCAGCCAGTGTGGATGTAGTTAGCCATTCTAGGCAGAGTTTCCCTACACTGTATGTTGTTATAATCCCTGGATGTTGTCTCTGGGAATATCTAGGGTCTAATCTGGTCATTTTTAACCCCTGTGTTTTATTCAGGAACCTATCTTGACAGCTATTTGTGTCTGTAGGCCAGATTAACCACTTTTTCCAATCAGGATGTGTTCTGTTGAAATGTAAAATTTGTGACACGTCTAACTCAATATCTGTAGTTGCATTTTCTGGTATTGGCTTCGGAATAGACGGTGTTTTAAGGTCTTTGATCTTAGCTAGGCCAAGACAAGATGTTTGGTGTACAGTGTCATTTAAAAATAACATTTGTTCAGGTATCATGCAGGTTCTAAACAGTGCTTCTATGCCTTGCACCTGCCAATCTTTTGTACCCCAAATTGTTTTCGTTTCAATATTATTTTTCCAATAATCAAAACCAAATGTCATCATTTTGTCATAAAATGCTTCTGAATATATCAATTTAGAATTTGTCAGCATTGTTTTCATACCTGTTTTATCTAACAGTTTGTAATAAAACGTTTCTGCATCACTGGTGTTAAACCCTGAGAAGTATTTGAATTTCTTAAAAAATGCTTTAGAACTGCTTTTAGGTGGTGTAGAACAATGTTCCCATTGATTATACATAAAAACATTTCTAGGCTGTGCAGATTTATGCAAGTAATGATCCCCATAGTGGGTGTAACAGAATAACTGCTCATAACTAGATGAACCTTGTAAATAATCATGATCTGTGAATCTAGCTGACATTACTAAATCAGACATCATGTCATTAATACTGTTAAAGTCCCAATCATCAGAGAATGTACTTGGTGTCACAAAGTCACTTAAGGAAACCTTTAGTTGATGAGGATACTTCAGGATTTCGACCGGACCATAGATCTCATAGTCTGTTTTCTCCCATACTACCCCACCAGGTATTGGAATTGCTGTGACATTTACTGTTGACAGTTCTCTTTTCTTCACGTGGGATGATCTGTGTGGTTTCAGGACTAGGTTGATGTTCTGACTTGCTGTGTCCATTGTAATATATTTTCCTTCAATGAATTTTCCCAAACATAGTACCATGATGAGCCAAAGCAGGAGGAAAAATACACCTAGACCAAACCAGAACTCTAGCCAAGGGGAAATTAAGTAGATTTCCTTCAGTTGATGAAAGAGTTCCGTTGCTTTTTCTTTAAAAGACTTTTTTGTTTCTGGCATCACTTCGGGGTCGTTTAAATCTTCAGAGAAGTTGTCGAAGTTGATGAAATAACCAGAGGCAGTTCTGTCAATTGATGGGATTGTTCTTTCAATCTGTCTTTCGGTAGCACTTTCTGATGCCACATCATTGTAGACTGGTGTTGTTTCTTGACGAACTGTTTCAATCTGTGTTTCAAGAGGCACGAGTTCCATGGCATTATTGCATAGTCCTTCATTGTGCACTGCAGGCTGATCGAATGTGATGAGTCTTTCAGTTTGAACCTCTTGGATTGTTGCAAGTTTGGGTATTCTGTTGTTTCTTGGGAGTCCACTGGGCCTACTGTTGATTATAGGCCACATGCTTGTGGTTTTACCAGATCGATAGACACGACTCTGTTCTCCTTTTTACCAGCAAGGGGCGGTAGCACAACTGATCTTGTTCCGGTGACTGCTAAGACAGGTACTGCTTTTCTGTAAGAAGGCCCAAATTCCTTCTTAACCGCGATCTTTTCTCTGACTAGATCCCCAATCTTTGGAATCCAGACAGGCCTTGCTGGGGCTGTTGCGGGTGGTGCCTCGTCAGTGGTACTTGGCTGTTGCTTTAACTTTATGTTGTTTAATGATTTTCTTGTTTCATTCAGTTCCTGTAAAACAGCCAAACGGTCTTTTACATCAAACTGCGTTGTTTCTTCTTGTACCACTGACATCTGACTATCGAGGTCCTGAACGTTCATTCTAATTCCGAACAATAGTTCGTATGGGCTGAAACCTTTTAGAGAATTTCTTGGCATGTTGTTAAGACTAGTCTGGACACTTATTAAATGTTTGACCCACCCAGCGCCTGAACCTAATACCTTCGCTGTTATAGATTGCTTTATGTCCCGGTTTTTTCTTTCTACCACACTATTAATAATAATAATAATAATACTGAGTTTTATAAAGCGCACAGCTACCTCCGTAGGAAGTGTCCCGGCGCTGGCATGGGCAGTGAGAATCATAATGCAAGAGAGATGAGATTTATTGCGTGAAAAGCCATGTTTTCAGTAGGCTTCTGAAGCAAGGTTCGGAGGGTGCTTGTTGGATTTCCTGTGGCAAGGTGTTCCAAAGCCGTGCCGTACTTACGGAAAAAGTTCTTCCACCTAAGCGTGCCCTTTTCACTCGAGGAACGTGGAGATGGACCTTATAGTTAGACCTTAGGAGTCTGACCTGAGAATATCTAGGCAGTCGTTTTTTTAAGTAATTTGGGCAGGTCCCATGAAGGGCTCTGTAGGCCAAGGTGAGCGCCTTGAATTTTATGCGACTTGCCACAGGCAGCCAGTGTAGCATGCGCAAGTGGGGAGAAATGTGATGTCTGAAAGGGACCTGCCTGAGTAATCTAGCCGCTGAATTCTGAACGATTTGCATCTTTTGCAACAAAAACTTCGGCAGGCCTAAATAGAGGCCATTGGCATAGTCAAGCCTTGAAGTGATTGTGGCGTGGATAATCGTTTTGCGGCAGCTCACTGGGAGCAGTCGGAGAAATCTGCGTAGGCTCCTCAGTTTACCAATGCATCCTCCAACGACCTTCTGTATCTGGGGAGCAAAGGATAGGCCATTATCCCATGTAACCCCCAAATTCTTTGCCTTTATGCTCGGAGATGGCGCGGGACCCATCTCTTCCGGCCACCAAAGCTCAGCGGGGGGTTGGTCGCTTGTGCCAAAGAAGATCACCTCCGTTTTGCCTGCGTTTAATTTCAGTTTGTTGGTATTCATCCAACAGGCCACGTCGCGAAGGCAGCCCTTACAGTTGGAAAATGCTGCCTCCGAAACCTCAGAGAATGGGAAGACCAGCTGGGTGTCATCAGCGTAGGAAATTGCAGTGACTCCCCGGTTGGCAATCAGTGTGAACAGCGGGGCCAAGTAAATATTAAAAAGCAGCGGGCTCAGGGCAGAGCCCTGTGGGACCCCGCAGTTCAAACTCCTGGAATCAGAGGAGAAGGTGCCAAGAGCCACCTTCTGCGATCTGTTGGACAGATAGGAGTGGAGCCAGCCTAATGCCTGGGCTTGGAGGCCGATCCCAGCCAGGCGTTGTAATAGCCTGTCGTGATCCACCGTATCAAAGGCAGCCGATAGATCCAGGAGCACCAGCATTGCCGATGCTCCTGAATCCAGCGACCACCTAACTGACTCGGCCACCTCAATCAGGGCGGTCTCGGTGCTGAAACCGGCTCTAAAGCCTGATTGTGTTTCATGCAGAGCATTGCTGTCCTCCGTGAATTTATTTAGCTGCCTCTGGATTAATTTCTCAAGCATTTTACCCGGCGCTGCCAGTAAGGAAATGGGACGAAGATTACTCAAATCTTCTGGGGCCCCGTTTGGCTTTTTTTTCAACGGGAGTAAGGTAGCATGCTTCCAGCACTCTGGGAACACTCCAGAAGAAATGGACACATTCCATATGTGCTGGAGAGTAGGTGCCACAAAATCCGCCATCAAACTCCAGAGTTTTGGTGGGCAGGGATCATTAGGAGATCCTGATTTGCAACTGTTAATTTCCTGTATAACAGCATCTCGTGTGATTGGTTGAAATTGGCCCAAAGTTAGTTGCGGCGCTCTATGCTCCATAACATCAGATTTAACAGTGCTTACTGCAGGAGTAAAAGAGTCAGATACTTTCAGAATTTTGTTCTCAAAATATTCAGATATAGTATCGCAGAGTTTGTCAGACGGAGTCACATCCAGCTCAATACATCTGGGTTTAAAAAAAGACTGCACTATCTTGAACACTTCTTTGCTAGAGTGTTCTGCTTGCTGGATGGAGGTAAGGAAAAAAAGTTTCCTAGCAATTTTTATAGATTTGTGCAGAGCGCGGATGGCGGCCTTGTAACGTGCCTTCGCCAGGCTGCAGCTTCCCTTCCGGGGTATGACGGACAAGAATACCGCAACCCAATTCCCATGCTGGCCATGGCCTCCTTATAGGCTCGAGAGCTGAAAGCAGGACCCTAGTCAGAATGGAACGTGGTAATTGCGTATGTGCCGATAAAGACTCGCAAATCTTTTATAACCGTTCTAGCGTCAGCCGAGCGCTGGAGACCTCATTTTTTAAGTGCTTTTCGTCTTAATGGTGTACACTGGGACGCGCTTCTCTTCTTTGATTGCGCAGATAGACCGCCTTATGCTGTCTAGAAGGGATCCTGAAACTACACTGGCTTGTTCATTACTGCGATCTCTGTTGCAGTTTTCACAATTTTGAGCAAAACATTGAATATCTATACTCATTCCTGGCCACCAGTACTCTGATTGTAATTCTTTCAGAGAGGCTTTGATTGTTTGGTGTTTCAGACCCAACCCCATGTGTGCTTCCAGTAATAGGAAGCCCCTCCTGCTCCTGTTTGGAATTACTCTGTCCCCCACTCCAGGGATTCGAGCAAAAGGAACGGAGTTTGCATCGATTATGTATGCATAATTGAGTGGATAGTTTACGGGTAGTGCTGCACAGTCGCCTTTTACGGTCGTTTTTACTGCCAGCATGGTTTCCCCGTCTATGTACTTATCTGTACGCTTTTTTGTGGCTACGGAAGCCGGTTTAGTTGCTTCCGTGGTGGCTGTATTAGCCAATGAATTCCCTGCAACGTGAACGCCATCACGTTGAAGACTCTGTGCGTGAATCACGTGAGTCTTTTGTAGTTCTTTACTTAAAAGAGCTACCTCGTTCCAGAGCAATTTATGCTTTATTGTGGCACCTGTGTCATCTTTGTAGTCGTTTTCGATCCAACTCTGCAGTTTATTGTTGTAAGAGTTGACGCAAAAATGAGAATCGCACACGATAAGTGTGGGGAATTCGCGTTCTGCATTTTCGAGCGCCATCTTTAAAGATCTGATTTCAGTTCTTTGAACCGAACAGTTTCTTACAGATTCAGTTTTTGTTACTTTCGGTCTGAATTTACCGCACAGCCAACGACCTTTAATGATCGCACATGCTGCATTGTAGGATTTACTCTCTACATTAAAATGCTGTACAAAGCTATCTGTATAGATTATACAGGCGTATTGTGGGAGAGGCAGAATTTCGATTGGCAGAGTATATTCTTCTTCATATTCTAAATCATTCAGTTCTTCAAATTGCGGGGCGAAATAGTATTTCACATCTTCCGCTCCTAGAGAATCTATACACTGTATCCATTTCGGATCCAGTGACACTGTAGGCAGGTTTACCGGGCTGAATAGCGCCTCGAAGGCGGATTCCGCTGTAAGGATATTAATCCGTTTGCCGTGTGCTAGTTCTCGTTCATTTGCTAATGCGATTTGCACTGCGTTCACAGTTCTTTCTGTGTGACTGAATGTTTTTTCTGCTTGTGTGTACAAGTGAGATTTAATTGAAATTGGTACCTTTTCTCCCTCATTAGAGGTTAGGTATGTGAATCCGCATCTTCCTGGGATGACTCGGATTACAAGATCGATCGCGTTGTCACGTGTATCTAATTTTGTTTTTGCTAACATGTCTGTTTGCAGTGATCTCAAAACTTCTGTGTGTTTTTGAGTCCAATTGATTTGTTTTAAATCAGGTTTAATTAGTTCGTAGAGAGGTTTAACCCTCTCTGCGTAATTTAGGATGTAAGTTCTTCCGAAATTCAGAAAACCTAGTATTGATTGTAAATTCTTCAGCGTTTTTGGAGCTTGGAGTACAGCGCACTTCTCTAAGAAGTTGTCCGCTAGGCTTTTCCCTTCACTTGATAATTCGTACCCTAAAAACAGTACTGTCAGATGGGCAATTCGGGACTTTTTAAAGTTGAATTTGTAACCCTCTGCTGCGAACCCAAGTATAATGGTGTTCACTCTTTTCAAGTGAGTATCCAAGTCGTCGTCTGTGAGATAAATATCATCTACGTAAGATAATGCTTCATCATCATAGATTTGTAGTAACTCTGTTACCCTAGCTGAGAATAGTCCTGGGCTGTTCTTGAACCCCTGTGGGAGTCGACAGAATTTTTTCTGTGACCCAAATGCGGAGAAAGCGGTCAAATATCTGCTTTCCGGTGCAATGTTTTGACAAAAGAAACCATTAGAAATGTCTAATGTCGTTTTATATTTTTTCCTAACTATATTATTCATTAGGGCCGCACTATGCGAGTTTTGTACTGCAAAAGTTTTGCAACATGTATTAAGGTGTCTGTAGTCCAAAACTAGACAATATGAATTGTCTGGCTTGGAGACAGGAAACAAAGGATTGTTCATTTGAGAGGTGCATGTTTCAATCACCCCCTGGTACTCAAGTTGATCTAAGATCTCCCTGACCTGTTTTTTAGCTTCTTGCTTTATGGGATACTGCCGTTGGGCAGTTGGTTCACTTTTTAGTTGGATTTTGTGAGGCGGTGAATCCTCATCCCATCCTACATGATTTTTATACAATGCAGGTGCCTGGGCTACTGCCCATTTCCTTGCATATGTGTATTTTTTATGAATCGGTATGTGATTCGAGAAGGCAGGCATAATCACTTCTTCGCCACGAGGGCACTCCCTGACAAACTCTGGGGGCCAATCTTTTTCAGCTAACAGAATATCATAGCCTTTTGAGAGCTTATCCCAAAATAGACCCTTAATTTTCCTAGTCTTATCACCCTCCATACGCAATGTTATTTCGTATATTTTATGGGGCTCGCTAAGTCTGGCGTCGGCAGTTTCAACCTGAATGTATTCATTCGTGTCCACTGTCTCCAGATGACTCATCAAGTTCTTGCGCGCTATACTGATCTCTGCTGCACTGTCCAACATTGTCAATGCCCACTCCCCGTTTTTCAACTGTGTCCTCAGTATTCTCGGCATGGTTGATTACTCTAATACTGGCTACCTTCTTTTTTCTGAAATTGAGATTTCTTATTTTGAGCAGGTTCCTTGTCTTTGGACTTGGTGTGCTCTCCTGGGTCTGACCGTCCTCTTCTTTCCGAATTCTGTGGAAAAGATCGAGAGGGACGTGTATCAATACTTTGATATCTATCAGGTTTTTTTATATTATCCCTATTTCTAAGGTTATATCTTTTCTCAGAGGGCTCCCGTTGGGGAGACTGGCGTTCTCGAGTCGGAGTTCTTTCCCTCCGTCGAGGAGACCTTCCTCTGGACTGGAAAACTTTTTCCTTGGGAGTGGATTGTTTATTTCCATCCCAGCTCTTTTTAGGAGTGTTTGAATTATTTTTAATAAATAATTTTTCAGGATTTTCGAGCAGTTGGGGTTTTACCGGTTTCCCACCCAAGCTGTCTCTACCTAATTCTTCATAGCATTTTTCTATGATTTTTGCAAGCTCAACAGGATCTTTTATATCTGTTTCCCTCAACTTCTGGCGGATCGCCACAGATGCTGCTTCTCCCTTTATGTTGGCTAATAATATAGCCGTGACCTGCTTGAAATCTTTCAGTAATTTCATACCTAGATTTAAAGCGGGTTCTGGACCGAATTCATTTTGAATCTGTTTTAGCACTTCTGGTATTACCGCAATAGACGGAACACCGTGTGTTTTTGTGTAAATGGAAGCAAAGACTGTACCCCAAGTGTCACAGTCCTCCACGTGTGGTGCGATTCCCATAGGAAGGCAGATGGTCAAGATTCTGTGTTTCTCAATAGGGGTAGTATCAGGAAATACTGCCTCTATTTGAGTGATTTTCTGGGCTAACCAGAAAGGAATTTGTTCCCGTTTTACGGGTGTTTTACCAAGACATGACTGTATGTTCTGTGGTGTAATTTTATTTGTGTTCCCCTGATGAGGGGTCAGCTGTGGTGTATTAACAGCTGGCTGGACTGTTGCAGTCCGTATTACATATTGGACTAATTGCCTATGTATTTTTATTAACGTGTTTAGCTGTGCTAACAGCTCTTCTCTAGACATTCTTGCAATGTCAGGATGTGGTGTGTAGCTGGCTAGAACCGGCCACGTGGCTCCTGGTCTACCTAGTGGACCGAGCCTAGTTATGTGATCATTATGTTTTAGGGCGCCATTAAACCAGAGCAGGTGCTCTTGAAATTTAAGTGGGATTTCAACCTCCTCGAAAGGAGCGTACTCTCCCGGAGGTTCCTCTATTTTGTAATAGTGAAACTCTTGTGTTATAGCGTTTACCGCTGGAAAGTTTATCCATGTATAGAATACCTCTGTCTGCCGATACTCGTGAGCCTCTATCACGAAAATTACTGTACCACCTTGAGGTGTCAGTCCGTTTTCTATAAGTTTTAAAGTTATAGATCTTCTTAACTGGACCGGGATGATAATAGCACCCGGGTCTGTGTATTCGGGACCTTGCTGAGTCGCATCTGCTGCGGCCCCAGTGGTGCCGTTGTTTTCTACTGACATTGTATAAATGCAGTTTTTGCAGAGTAGGTCTCCAAGGAGACAAAGATTAGGTGCACAATATTTTGGAACACTGTATCCTTCAACGTTGAATAAACCAGAGCTTTACATAGGAATCTCTTCCTACTAAGGTCGGGCGGATTTTAACCTTTCACCCACTCCAGACGTCTATTGGAGTATTTACGGGCGAAAGGGGTGTGAAATATGCACGACTGAGTTACTCTACAAGTCTTGCGTTAGTTTATCGCCTTACCAAACGTTTGGGCGCCATGTAGTGTAGTTCCTAGTTTCCCACTAGGCCCTGCGCATTGGAATAACATAAACAGTAGTATCGACGTGGAACTGCGGATATTCCAGGCCTCCACTGACTATGCTAAACTTAATTGGGTTGTGTTACCAACTAGCTCAGAGGTCACTGGAAACTTTCTTTTCTGCATAGGAAGTGATCAGCTTCCTTGGCACAGACAAGAAGGGATTCAGCTTTCCAACAACCGTGCAACATGACAACTTTGCTCCTCAGATCAAGAGTCGATCTCTAGGGTCGTGTGAAACAATAGACACAGATTTCACTCAGTCAGTCTAGTGCAGTTTACTTTCACAGTATGTAGAGAATAGAGAGACGGGCGTTTATCAATAAAGGTTTAACATTTATTGAACAGTCTTTCTTCTCGTACAAGAGAAATGTATTGCCACAATTGCAATAACTGTTATTATAAAAAGTACGTACAGTAAGATAAGTATTGCGAAATAGAACTGTAAAAGCATTGATATGGTTTCTTAGCCATACAATGGTTTAAAAGTAATAAAACATATATACAGTCATATATACATTAGGCTAACATACTCAACTGGTGCTTCTAACTACGCCTACCCCAGTGTGCCTGACCTAAGCCTAACACGTGAGAAGGGGGAGTAAGTAAGTAGCTTAAGTTAAGTTGGTTTTGCCAAGGTTTGTTTCAAGAATTCTCGTCTAAGGGTTTAGTCAACACCATACCTCTGAATAGAATGATGGAGGATTGGTATCTCCTTCAGGGGTCTCTCTCGATATCCCAGTCACCCGCGAGGGTAAACTGGAAGCGCCGGGACTGGATTTCTCTGCACGAGAAATGCAGCAGCTTCTCTCTTCAGCGCGTCGAGGAAGGAGGGGTGACAGCGTCCGCGGGCAGCTGGGCTGGATGTCTTCGCAGAGGACGGCTGCACGGCTCCTCAAGCGTACTGCACCATAGGTCGCGCTGTAGCGGCGATAATGGTAATCAGCAGCTTCACCACCACAGGATAGCAGGCTGCAGCGACAGAGTGCGAGTTTTTCCAACACGGGGTCATGCAGGCAGCTGGCATCAGCAACATGTTCGCTCATTGCTTAAGGCAACGTTGGTAATATTTATACCTGACAGGTGCTGGGTTTGACGCAAGTTTGCTGGACATAAGACGTCAATTAAAGATGTCACTAGGAAGTGACAGTTATCAGTTGCTCATTAGAGTTCCATTACTAATCAAAACATAGCAAGCGGGGATTTCCAGGTTTGCTGAGTTTTTATCTTGTTGAAGAACTCGGAGTGTTATCTAGGAATATCAGATAGTGACTGCTGCTCTGTCATTGCACTAATTGGTCGCAAAGGAAGTAGCAGAGAGTCATGCTGGAATGTGGCTCTGTTCGTGTGAGGCCAGAGATGACTTTACAGAAAATCGCACTTGAACGGTTATGCCAATATAGGGAATAAATGGATTTATAGCCGAATAGGGGCATAAGGTCACAGTATCGATCAGGAACCTAGATAAGCACGCAACAATCTATTGTTTTCACACAACTCTGGAGATATACTCCTTATTCTGGAAGGAGCAAAGTTGTCCTGTTTATGCGGTTGTCGGAAACTAATCCCTTCTTGTCTAATCAGGAAAGTTAACTCCTTCCTGTTCATTCGAGAAAGTTTCTAGTGACCTCTGAGCTAGCTGGCATACCTAATTAAGTCTAACATATTCAGTAGAGACCTAGTCGACCTCAGTCCTACGTCTAAACTACCGTTTATGGTATTCCAATGCGCAGAGCCTATTGGGAATATAGGAACTACACTACATGTATGTTGGCTTGTGTTTGTGCTGTATGTAGTGGACCTGTACACCAGTAAAACTGGATTCAGCACACAACCACGCTACAAACATGCACAATTTACTTGTGAAGAGTGAGTTGTACGTCCGTAGGTGTTTGTGAGGAGGAAAGTTTCCCAACAGAAAGCAACCGTGTGAAGAAAGTGGTAGTGCCTCAGCTGCAGACCTTTTTGGACCACCAAAATCAGCTTCCTCCTATATATAGATGTACACCGTAATGAACACACACATATATATACAGATTGAATATACACAACATAGCCTCTCTTCTTTCACACACACATACATGCACATACACAAATACTAGTCTCACACACTCATTCCTTCTATTGCCCTGTATCCGTGTTGGAAGAGGGGCCCATATCCTCAAGCCTCTTTTCCTTACCCTTTGGCCCTTCTGCTGATATAAACTCCCTACATAATCTTTGTTTCTGGGGAGAACCAAAGGAGTTCTTTCAGTACTGGGGAAATGCATAGAGTGTGGATATCGTTGATGTATGATAGCTTTATGTACATGTGTCATCTGGATACTGGTGTCATTTTAAGTTAGAGTTCTCTAGTAGTAGACCTAATGTTCCACATATAAATTGAAAAGGATCAGTGAATCCTTGAGGCATGCTGCATGCTTACTTCCTTTGTTGAGATGTATATGGGCTCACTTTTATTATTTGTGTTCTACCTTTCAGGGAGGCTTTGAACCAGTTCAACATAGTGTCTCTGAAATCCATTCTTCGATCTAAACTACCTGTAGTAAATGAGGGGCCACCATGGCAAAGGCTGCCAAGAGTTCTAGTAATAGCAGAAGAACAAGTTCCACCTAACTGCAGACTGCTCACCTTAGAATACTCCCCAGGCGGCAGGCTGGATTCAGAAACATTTCATAGCTGTGCTCCTGCACGCCGAAGATGGTGAAGTGCTGTGCGGCACTTGACTCAAAACAGCCTCAGAAGTGACAGCGCAGACTGGTGTATAAGGATCACCTCGGCCCGTCGATGACAGTTTCTTTTTAAATCATTTTCTCTTTTCATACCCTCAGATGCAAGCTGTGAAGAATCATTGGTACCAATGTGCTGACTAATAAAATGGGACCCTTTTCAATGTTAAAAAGAGGCCACTCCACAGACTGAGGAGGAGGTGGCTGGGGGTAAGTGAGCAATATACAGTAAGAGTATCCACAAGAAATAAGGTAAGTAACTTGTTCTTTTGATCGACACTTCTAATCGCAGGTTCTCATCATATAATCGATAACAAGGCATTACCTCACCAAGATAGAGGGCCTGTGGAGTGGGCTCAGACCAAAACTCAGACCAAAACGTCTTGCAGGGCTGAGTGGGCAAACAAAAGTCCTTCCTGATGGACCTGGCTGTCAAGGCAGTAGTGCTTCATGAACGTGTGCACTGATGCCTAAGTCACAGCTTGGCATGAATAAGCACTCCACATGCCAATGCCATGGTAGCTGAAACATACAAAAGGCGATGGGAGGAATGCTTACATCAAGTCTAACCACCGGCAACTGCTTGGGGTAGCATTCCAACACATCGCTCATTTGCCCACCATGACAAGCTAAACCTGGCTGTGGAGCCATAACTAGGGCAAAACCAGTCCTGTTTTTTTGTTGTTGTTTTTTTAAAGAGTTTTATATAGCGCAAATGTGACCCGAATCGGGTATCAAAACGCTTTACATAGCACCAGTTGCATTACACAAGGACACATTCAATTTTGTTAAGCACGGGGAGATTAAGTGGTTTGCCCAGAATCACAGGATGTTCAGCGTCGTCACCGAGACTCGAACCCAGATTCGGAGTCGACCACCCAAGCCGTTAGGCCAACTCCTCTCCCCAGGGTTGCTAGAGTTATGTTCAAAGAGGACCTGGCCTGGCAGTTCAGGCTGGACTGTTCCCACTGGAGCAGGGTTGCGCCTGACTTGCACATGGCTGGGTCCAAACTGAGGTGGCTTGATATGCAAAAAATGATGGACTGGGATGTGGCCATGAGTAAAAACCAGTGCCTGAGATTGATTCAGGCATTCCATACAGCATTTTTTTTGTATACTTTATTGTGTTGCCCTATGTTAGATGGGTATTCCCAGATGTAGGTCCTGTGCACACTGTCTGTGCCATTAGAACCAATCTATATACCTAGCTGATGATCCCTAACTAGGTGGGGAAAACAGTCCTGGGTTGCTTGTGTTCTGTTCAGGGAGGACCTGGCCTGGCAGTTCAGGCTGGACTGTTTCCACTGGAGCACGGTATGGTCTGACTTGCATTTGGCTTGGTCCAAACTGAGGTGGCATGATATGATGGACTGGGTTGAGGCCACAAGTAAATCCCAGTGGCTGAGATTGATTCAAGCATTCTATCCATCACTTTTGTATTGTATACTTTAGAATACCATGACAGCAGCATTAGCCCTGGCAGAGTGCTCTCAGACCAGAAGCTGATTCTTGGCCAGTGCAATGCAGGTCCTAATGCAGAGGAATATCCACCTCAACAGGTTCCTAAACTGCACATCTTTCCCTTTCTTAGCGCCATAGAAACCCACAAAAAGCTGTCCTTCCACTCACTGGTCTTTGGTACAATCAATATAAAAGCTTAAAGGCCTTTTGAAGTCAACCAATAGCGACCTTTCCTTCTCTCTAGAGGGGTGAGGTGGAGCAAAGAATGCAGACAGATTGATGGAGTGCCCAAAGTGGAAAACAACACAATTTTCTAACAGAAAGTCTAGAGCCTATGCCAGCTACTTCTGAGCTTTGCTTCTTCTTAACAACGCCACCACTGATACTTTGATTTCCACTTGGTTGAAGCCCTCTTCTTGCCTGCCTGCAAACAGGCAGGTGCGATTTTTAGTAGCATATTTGTTTTGTTCTGGATAGTAAAATGAAAGTTAGCCATCAAAATCACCATCATCATTCTGGTGTCCCCCCTGCTCTGGCACAGGATCAGAGTAAGATTCAAAAGATAATGGAGCATCTTCTAGAAAGTGTGACATAGTGTTGTGTTTGTGTTCTTGTGCCTAGATTGCTTCACTGTATTCCAGAATGGTATTTTCTCATTGTGCAATCTCATCATTTCTAAATTCCCAAAGGTATTCTCAGGTAAAGTTGGAGAACTAAAAGGCTTTTCTCATAGGATTACGCTGAAAAAAGATTCCAAACCGTGCATTCATAAAGTGAGGAACATTCCCTTTGGGGTTAAAGAAGAGGTTATCAATAAATTAAAGAAACTTGTTCAGAATGGATTAATTGAGCAGATCGAATATTCGGATTGGGTCGCTCCGTTAGGGGTTGCACGAAAGGCCAATGGCCGTATCCGCTTATGTGTGGATTTGAGAGAATTGAATACAAATATTTTTATTGACGTTTTCCCTCTTCCTAGAATCTCTGAATTACTCTCTGCCACTAGAAACAAGCAAGTATTCTCTACCATTGATTTAACCTCCGCTTACCACCAGGGTCCCCTTCATGTGGAAAGTAGACACCTTACGGCTTTTATTACCCCCACTGGTCTATTTCAATTTAGGAGAGTACCTTTCGGATTGGCATCTGCTACTGCCATGTTTCAGCGGTTAATATTTCGAATTTTCAGTGACACCAAGAACTTGTTTTTTTTCCAAGATGACATACTTGTTATGGGCTCTGACAGGTACAAACATGACAACACTTTAATTAAAGTCCTAGAGATTTTGGAACGTAAAGGACTTACTGCTGAAGAATCCAAGTGTAAATTTGGTAGGAGCTGTGTTACTTACTTAGGGCACGAAAATCAATTCTAAAGGGATTTTTCCGAAGTCTACACTAGTTGACGCTATTAAGAACGCGCCTATCCCTCAAAATAAGGATGAGGTAAGATCCTTCCTGGGATTCGCGGAATTCTATTCCAAATTCATTCATAATTTCTCTGGGAAAATGTATAGCATCAGGCAACTTCTCAAGAAAGGTTCTGTCTTCACTTGGTCTCCTGATTGCCAATCCAGTTTCGAGTGCATCAAGAAAGATATTTGTTCTGCCCCAGCCCTTACAGTTTTTTCTCCAAATCTCAAAAGCATCATTACCACTGATGCTAGTGGGAAGGGCCTGGGGGCGGTGTTGTCTCAGATCCAAGAAAGTGGTAATGAATGTGTTGTAGCATTCGCCTCTAGGGCTCTCACCAACACTGAGGAAAAATACTTAGTGATTGAACGTGAAGCTTTAGGTTGTGTATGGGCTTTTTTGAACTTTAGACAATACATCTGGAGTCGTGTGCAACTTTAAGGACTGATCACAAACCCTTGACCAAGGTTCTCACGTCTAAAGGTCTTAGCAACGTTTCTCCGAGAATTTCACGAATGTCTGTACAATTGCTTGATTTTGTGTATGATGTAATCTATGTTCCTGGTGTTCGAAACAGAATTGCTGATATTTTGAGCAGATGTCCTCTTCAAAATTCTGAAGAGGTAAAAAATGAATGGGATGATTGGATGGTAGCTTCGGTGTTTGGTAAAGAATTACAAAGCATTTCTCATGAAGAATGGAAACAAAGTCTGACAAACCACCCTACTTTGATCACAGTCATTAAACATATCCAGAAAGGTTGGCCCACTAAAGCCACGCTGGAGAAGAATGTTTTGCCTTTTTTGGAAGTCAGAAATGATTTATCTGTTGAAGATGATTTGTTAATCCGGAAGGGGAGGCTTGTGCCTCCGGTGGATTTCAGAAATAAAATCATTAAATTATGTCATGAGGGTCACTTGGGTATTGTTAAATGTAAAGCTGGAATCAAACAATCTTATTGGTGAATGAATGAATGAAATGAAATTTATAAACACGCAACTAAGCCCGAAGGCATCAAGGCGCCTAACCAAAAGAAATCAGAAAAAAGGCAAATCCAGAGCTAAGGGTAGGCTTTGGCAAATAGCCGCGTTTTGAGCGCATTCCTAAAGGTTTGCTTTGAGGGAAGGGATTTAATCTCAATTGGCAGAGCATTCCACAGCCTTGGAGCCAGAGTTGAGAAGGCTCTGCCACCCCACTTAGCTCTACGAACGCGGGGGATTGCTAGCAAGGATTTGTTGGCTGAGCGAAGAGTTCTGGAATGGGAATAGGGAACCAATAGGTCCCTCAGGCCTCTAGATCTATTTGTAGCCAAAGCCCCATAGATCAAGCATAGGGACTTAAAAGAGATCCTGGCCTCTATCGGGAGCCAGTGTAACTTTTTTCTGGCAGCCGTAGCGGAGGCCCGCTTAGGTAGATCTATTACAAACTTCGCAGCGGCATTCTGTACCATTTGAAGTCGCATTATAAGGCCCTTGTTAATGCCTGTATATACGGCATTACAATAATCAAGTCTTGAGCCTATTAATGCAATTGCAATTTGCTTTCTGGCTTGAGGGGACAGATAGTGTTTTATCTTCCTCAAGGTGTTTATTATGCCCCAGCATGTGCAGATAGTCCTGTTTACTTGCTGACCCATCCCCAGAGTAGAGTCAATCATGACTCCTAAATTCCTGGCCAGGGCAGTGGGTGTAGGGCACACGCCCAGGGATGAGGGCCACCATTCCGCCGACCAGATGTCCTCCTTACCTCCGAACACCAGAATCTCTGTCTTCTCGCCATTGAGCTTCAATGAATTGCAAATCATCCATTGAGCCACTGCCTCCATACAGTGTCTAAAATTGGAGGCAGCCGAGATGGAAGGTTGGGCGAGAGACATCATAATCTGCGTGTCGTCGGCATAGGAGACTACCTCCATCCCATAAGATCTAATAAGCCTGGCAAGTGGGGTCACATAGATTTTGAAAAGGGTCGGACTTAATGCCGACCCCAGAGGGACCCCACAATGCACCGGGAGGGATGGAGATAGAAACTCCCCCAGCTTGACTCTCTGTTCCCTCTGGCCGAGAAAAGAGGCCAGCAAACTAAGTGCTGGCCCCTCAACTCCTATCTCCCTCAGTCGAGATGTTAACACTGAGGGAGACAGGGTATCAAACGCACATTGCGGTGGCCCGCTCATGATAACGATATTGAAAGGGAAATCAGAAACTGTGTCCAGTGCATCAATTCTGACAAGAGTCTTGTAACTCACATCCTATAGTTGTTCCTCTCATGTCTTGGGAAAGAATTGGGATTGATGTGTTTGGTCCCATTAGAAATGCTGATAATATACCTAGGTATATAATTGTTATTGTGGATCACTTTTCTAAGTGGCCCGAGTACAGGATTGTTAAGAAGCCTGATACTGATTCAATACTCATGTTCCTAGCTGATGTATTTGTCCGCGAAGGTCTTCCTAGGGACATTATTTCGGACAATGGAGGGCAATTTATCAGTGATACTTTCAAAAAATTAATTAAAGAAGAAGGCATTAATCACAGAACTACTTCTATCCAGAAGGTAATGGTTCTGTGGAATGCTTCAGCAGAGTTATTAAGGGAGTTGTTGAAATGTCTTTTAGCAATTGCTTGGAATGGGAAGAGGAGTTAAGAAAAACAGTAAATGCTTACAGAATTACCCGTTGTGATTCATCTGGGTATTCCCCGTTTGAACTCATGAGGGGAAGACTTCCTCGTACAAAAGACAATATGGGTTGGTTAAAGTGCACTAATTCAGTAAGTTGGTCAGCGGAAAAAGTAAGGAAATCTTTAGAAGATACACAACTTAAACAGAAAGAGACATTTGACCGGAATCACAATGTTAAAAAAGTATATCTGTGTGTGGGCGACATTGTGAAGGTAAAAAGGGAAAACTGATTCGCAAAGGTGATAGTAAGTTTTCTGACCCTTTAAAAGTTATCAAAGTTATGTGCAATTCTGCCTTGTTAAGTGATGGGAAAGTTTGCCATGCTAGTCGCATTGCCAAATTTAAAGGTGAAATTGAGCCTATTGCTTGTTAAAATGATCGTCCAGTTCATTGTCCAATTAAGTATGATTGGATCCAGGATGTCACTGATAACTCCACTAATTTTCAAAGCGAGGGAGAAAACTATGATTCTTCTTCTGACATGCGTGATAATGTTTCTTGTTCAAATTTGAATTCAACATCAAACAAAGAATGTGTATGAGGGAAATGCCAATGTAGCTAGAGCTAGGAGAGTTTGTGTTAAACCTCTCTATTTAAAAGACTACATAACTTATGTTAGTTCTTCTTGATTACCCTTTTTTAAATGCACTTATTCTTTCTCCCATTACGTTGTGACTTTAGTTATATATACAAACTTGTAATACCTTTATAATTTATTTAAGTATTGTGTTTTAAATTCTTTTAGTTTTGTTTAAAGAGAGGAGAAGTGTTGTGTTTGTGTTCTCGTGCCTAGATTGCTTCACTGCATTCCAGAATGGTATTTTCTCATTGTGGAATCCAGTGAACAGTCATAGGACGGTACGAAGAGAGAAGAGGAGTGTACTACTGTCCTCGTAATCTACGCTGGGTTCAAGACTTGAATAAATCTTCATTTGAATCTGCACCATCGTGAAGACTCTTTTTCTTCTTTACACATAGTAGATGCATGAGGCCAGAGTCAGGTTGCATGATGCCCAGTTGTACTTTTGAGATTACATACCACAACATAGGTCGGGCTTGAGTCGAAGTCGATTCAGATTATACACTGGCGTTGACACTGATGCGGCAGGGACTGTTTGAAACCTTGGGCCACAGACAGGCTGGGAAATTTGGGGCACATAGGGATCAACTGAGGAATGGGTTCTGTGGCCGGAGACATCTAAGTGGTGTGGCTGCCATTGTGACACCCTTGCCCCTCCACTTTGGAGTCAGATTGGCAGGAGGGGGGTCAAGTCCCTCCACTTTCATATGCTTGAGAGTTGGACTTCGACTTAATGGATGACCTCAAGCAAGAAGTGAAGGAATCTAGGAAAGGGCCTCAGCCCGTGACTTGGAATGGGAGTGATAAAGCGGGCTGCAGAAAATATTTTATTCTGGCTTGTGGATTCAA
The DNA here is from genome assembly GCF_964263255.1 of Lissotriton vulgaris. Classification (NCBI taxonomy): domain Eukaryota; kingdom Metazoa; phylum Chordata; class Amphibia; order Caudata; family Salamandridae; genus Lissotriton; species Lissotriton vulgaris. Next base: position 412,468,828 of record NC_141698.1, read on the forward strand.
TTCCCCATAACATTAACTGATTAATTAATGCACTGTTGCATGATTTATTTTATTAATCCAACCTAGATTAAGTTTGCACCACACATGAACACGCGGGAAACTAATTATATGTGCTTCTGTTGCATTTGCAAGTCTGTTTTTGTAACACATTATTAATATTGTTCTGTTTGTTATGTCTGTCCTATTGTCTTTGTCACTATTAATATGCAGCTGATCATTCATGGCATGTGCTTTTATATGTGCTTATATGTATGTCCTATGTTGTGTTTGTCTGTCTGTGTATCATTTAATTATCTTTTTATTCTTTCAGAAACATTAAGCTGGATTACATGAAGAATGGTGGTTATTTTATGTGCTGCTTTAAATGTTTGCTTTTACTAAATGTTGTTTATTAGTGGGTTAATTAATAATTAATAAGGGACTGGGTGGTACAGAAGGGTTTGCTTTACTTGAATTAATCACTCTTTTTGTGTTTGTTTAAATAATAGCTCAAGAGTGAGCTGAGGCCTAGTCTTTGCTTTGGAGAAAAGTTGGTCAGCCTGAACTGAGCAGGAGCTGGAGCCAAGCTGCACGTTGAAAGAAAAAAACTTTCCATGCAAGAGGTTACTGACTTTTTATAAAAAAGAGACTCTTACAATGGAAAATATTTTCATGGACTGCTCTGAATGTTCTTATTCAAGGCCAAGGAAGTGACAAGCGTGAATCTGCCGAGCTTAGGTGGAAGTAGATTGGCAACTTTTTGTTGCAATGCCTCGGAAACTGATGTCACTCTAAAGGACAATGGCACGGTGACACGCATATTCTCTGGACTGGTAGCTGTGGTGGCCTGACAGACATTAACCAATCACAGTGCTGAACTTTTCAAAATAATAACATTTAGTTAGTTTTGAGAGCGAAAAATGATATAAAAAGGGCTCTCTTGAGGGGTTTGGGACTGTCTTTTCCAAAGGGGCGAAGCGCTGTCGGATTGCCTTGGGAGAGTAAGCATGCAACTGTTTATTATTTGTTTCTCTTTCAGGTTAGAAAATTAACTTAGAGAAAAAGCTATGATTTCTTAAATTCATCATTTTGATTATTTCTAACTTGACAGCTTACTTTGTGCCAATGATTATGTGATTTGAATTAATAAAACTAAATGCTTGATTTTAATAAAGTGAGTTATTAAAGATTTTTCAATTATGAATTTTAAAAAATAAACTTTTCAAAATAACAAGCTGGTCTTGTTTATTGTAGATAGTTTATTGTTAAAAGTTATACAACATATAGTATCCATTCACCTCACTCACTATGTTTATGGGCCTGGTATTGATTGGTAAGTGTTATAGTGAATTGAGTCATCTTTATAAAGAATTTTAGTTTCTGGGCTCTATCAATTTGGTAGCAGAGGATGGTTAATATGTTGTTTTTGACATGCATGTTACATATATGTTGGTATAGACATAGGATTGATGTTTAACATATGTTAAGTTTTGGTTATGTCAGAGTGTTATATGTAGTCTTAAGGAATTTTTCCAGCAGTGTGAAAGATTCTTGGTTAATTGCCGGCCGGCAAGGTAGTGTGACTAGAAGAGTTACACAGTGCATTTGTCTGTTTCAAAATTGTGGTATTAGAATATATCACGTGTTGTGGGCGTACAACACAAGTTTAGGGACCTTAGATTGTATGGTTAAATGTTTAGTGAGGATTGCCAATGAAATTGTAGCATTAAGCAGAGGGACCTGGTGAGCCTGTTTTAAAGCTTTCTGTGAAAAGAGTAGTAGGATTTATTCAAACTTGAGTGAAGGGTGAGATAGCGTCGTCTATTCTTATCAACGCCTGACGTTTTCTGTGGTTGGTTCAAGTCCTGCCAAGAATTCGTGTGTGTATGAACAGGGTTTTCTTTGTTTGAAAGTGTGTGAATGGTTTTAAAACTGAAGGGTAGGGTAAGAATTACTCTATTAGCAATTGAAAATATTCTGTGAGAATAGCGTCGTCTATTCCACACTAAGGATACTATCTCTTTGTTAGAGAAGCAGACAAATGGTTTGTTTTCAATGTTGATATTAATTGCGTTTTTATAAAATGATTGGAAATGTTTTTTGAGCCATAGAGTAAAGAAAACGCTGTTTTAGGGTATTATAAAGTGTTTTGCGCCATTTAAATACATTTAGAAACATTGTGCGCTGTTTAAATCCATTTAAAAGTGCCCGATCGAAAATTCTGAAGGGAGGGGCTGTTTTAGGAGTAAAGCGTGTGGGGAGAGAGCCTGCAGCTGCAGCCTGCTGCATACGTCAGAGCCTGCCGCGCTCTGATTGGTTTAATGTCTCTGCACTGACAGAGTAAGCGCTCTCATTGGTTGAAGTGCGATCTAATGTTTAAAATGGTATTCATTTTGTAAATATCCTATTAAATTCATTGCGCTATTTTTAGGGTGGGTTTGACCTCATCCCTGTGAGCTTTCTGCTATTTGCATTGCGGTCCTTTCTTTAGCAACCCGCCTAACTACAAGCGCTTTTCGAGCCTAACTTATATATTGCTCGCTTGTTTGAGGATTAGCCGTTTGCGCATTGTGAAGGAGGTGGGGGCCGCTAGGAGCGAGTGGGAAGGAGAGGAGAGCTGTCTGCAGCGGCTGTTTACGTCAGCCGCCGCGCTCTCATTGGACGCCAACGCGTCGCGTCATAGCCAAAGCCACGCTCCCATTGGACGCCAACGCGTCGCATCATAGCCAAAGCCGCGCTCCCATTGGATGCCAACGCGTCGCGTCATAGCCAAAGCCGCGCTCCTATTGGGCGAGGCTTCTTGATTGAAGATATCTATTGGGCTCCGGCGAGGTTTGCTGTGGCCGCGCTGTGTAAGCGCGAGTGATAAAAAAGTGACACGCTTTCGTTAGTGGAGCGAGCGTGTGTGGTGACATGCTTTTGTTTATAAAAGGGACTCTGTTGTAGGATTGAACAGCGGAGAGGAGGCTTTGAGAGGCTCCGTGAGGCGAAGTGTATCCCGAGTGCCAGGAAGAAGCTGGCTGTGACGTGTGTAGTCACATGTTGTGTCCTGATTGGAGGCTGAAGGGCTAGCTTTGTCCTGATTGGTTGGTGACACTACAGTGTCATAGAGAGGGGGCGACCGGATTGGTCGAGAGACAATATCTCATTGGCTGAATGTTGTGTAGCCACACGGTGATTGGTTAAAATACACAAACACATTGTTTACATTTCCCAGAAATGATTTTCCCACGCTGTTAATGCTCAAAGCTTCATTTCTTTAAATGTAAAAATTATTATTGATATTTACCACTGTTAATTAGTAAATAATACAGCAATAAAGACCCTGATTAGGATAATAGTAGCAAAGGTGATTACATTAAAGATATTAATTATTTAATTAATACAAATTAGATGCAAACAGTTGTTTAAAGTTACAAATAAAATTATAAATTTATAGCTTTTGAATTAAAATACAAACATGAGTTATTGGGATGATCATAAAAAAAAGCCTACATGGTTTCAAAAGGTGAAAAATTATTTTAAACCTGACAAGAAAATTGAGACACGTGGTGGTAAATTACTTCATAAGTACAAAACACCTGCAGCCTATATGGAAGGTGAATATGGTTATCATACTGTAATTTGGTTTGATAACTGGATGCAGTATACCAAAAAGGATGGTGTACTAGCCTGGCCAGAAGATGGGTCATTTAATATGAAAGTTTTACAAAATTTGAGAGGAAAGATGATGGATCTTGTACCAAAGCCAAGACCTACACAATTTGAAGCCCTAGTTGAGTGGGAGGTTGAGATGATGGAACTTGAACGTGAAAGCAAGTGTACAGCACCTAAATATTCAAAATATGTTGTAAATAAAGAAACACATGAAGATAAAGTGAGACGCTGGAGAAAGGCAGACATGTATGATGGTCTGTATCCCATAAGAATAATGATTAATGAAGATTTAGAACAAAAGACAGCTGGAAGAGGAATTGATGAGGAATTAGATGATGCTGTTTTAGAAGATATTTATGCCACTAAACCCAAACCGCCACCTTATCAAGCAGGTTCTCAATCTACCCCGAGAGTTTCTACAGAAGCTTCTCCAAGTGCACCACCTAGAGAAGTTGAGGAAGGTTCTCCCAGATTTTTAAAATTACCTGGAAGGGTAGGCTCAGTAAATAATTGTAGTACACCTAACAGAAGCAGAGTAGCTTATCAAGAAAATAATTCTGTGAGGAATCAGGAAAGATTACCAGCTGAGCAAGAAATTTCTAGTTATAATAAAGCAAAGCATGATTTAATTGAACAGCTGACAAAAGGTATGGAAGCAGTTACAGTACCAGTAACTATTGGTCCTGTGGTACCAGTTTTTGACCAAGGAGATAATAGACAAACAGCCTTAACAGTTCCATTAAATGCTGAAATTCAAAAGGTTGCTGAAAAATTTTATTCAGAACTTTCAGAGATTCATAGAGAAAAATCTATGATGCCAAATTTAACACTACATGGAAGTTTATCAAGCTCACAAACACCAACTGTGGCAGGTTCAGACTCAGGTTTGTCAGACAAAAGTTTAAACAGAACAGAATTATCTCAAAATGGAATGTCACCTGAAGCCCCTGATTATAAAAAGCTTGATGTAGCTAAATTAAAAGCTGATCTGGAGGAATTGATCATTGGCACAATTGGTACTGATAATTTGAAGTTGTATCAAGATGATGAATTATTGTTAATTTGCAAGAGTATACAGTGGAAAACTAAAAACAGGTATGAACAACTGGAAGAAATGGCTGCTGAGTTAGAAATTGATTTGAGCAAACAAAAACATCTACAGAAACATTACAGGGTGGATTTCTCTGAGAGGGAAATTGATAATTTAAATGCTGCTGGAAGAATAGCTCACATAAGAGAATTAATAAGCTTTCTCAGAAAATTAGGTGAATTAGGTAAATGGAGAATAAAATGGTCAAAGAAAGAACAAGATAAAAGACTAAGAAATGATGAAATTTCTGAATTTCCAATTAGAGAAATAGCTGGAGGTGGATATGTGCATGTTCCTTGGTCTAGACAGGATATTCTTCTATTTACCAATGATTTTCCACGTTTGAGGGAAAAACCAGTGGAGTGGTACCGTCAGGTAGACAGATTCATAAGGGTGTCAAAAGTTCTGTGGATTGATCTGGATGGATTCTTTGATATTGTTGTTCCATCAGATCTTTGGACAGAATGCAAGATCTCTATAGATTGGCCAAAAGAAGAACCTGCCCGAGATAAAATTACAGGTGCCCCATCAAAAGATGTCATGGACCTTTATAAGAAAGTAATTTATTGGCTGAAAGAGAGAATTCCTTCAAAAGAAGTAGACTGGGTTAAAATAGACAGAACAAATCAGGAACCAAAAGAGTCAGTTCATTCATTTTATGAAAGGTTACTGTTAGTCTTTAAACAGTACAGTGGCTATGAAAAATTAAGTGAACAAGACATGAGCCACTTTATATACAGATTTGTATATGGGCTGAGACCTGAAATTGGTGACATGATTAGAAATGGTATTGTTTGTTGGCAATCATTATCAGTTGATGACATCCTGAGAAAAGCAAAATATTGCAGTGATGAGATAGATGCAAGGCAGAAGAGTCTCAAGGAGAAAGCAATGTGGGCACAGGTGAAGGTAGCTGAGCAGCAACAACAACAACAGTTAGGTTCTATGCAACAGGGAAAGTTTAGGGGTAATTTTAATAATGCTAAGCCAAAATTTAATGTAAATATTGATGAGTTAAAACAAAAGCTCCCATGTTTTAATCGCGGCGAAATTGGACACTGGAAGCGAGAGTGTAAAAACCCGTCCAGAAATTTTAAAAATAATTCATTAAATCCAAAGGTGCAGTGTGAATTAAGTCCGCAGCAACAGCAACAGCTACAGCGGCAACTGCATGAGTTAAATCAGCAGCGACAGCTACAGCGACAGATAGTGAACCAGACACAGCAAAGCCAGTTTCAACAACAAAATCAGGTACAGCAGAATCAAATTCAACAGAGTCAGTTACCTCAAGCACCATTTCCTGGTAGTGCTAATACACAGAGATTTTCTCCTGAAACAGGTTTCTGTGGAAATAATTCAGTTACAAATGTGTCAAAAGTCAACATGACAAATGCTTCTCAATTTTGGTTAAGTGACAAAGAGGTGAGTGATTCATCAGAGGATTACTTGTGACGGTGCCTGAGAGAGGAGGAAGAGTGTGTGCTTGGACCCACTCTTGAGGTAGATCAGTCTGGTCCATTTGTTAATGGTAAAGTAAATGATAAAGATATCACTTTCCTTGTGGACACAGGTGCTACCCGTTCTACTGTTAGATCAGCAGAAACAGAAAACCTTCCTCTCTCGGGTGAAACAAAGTTGTAGGTGTAGCTAATCAGCAAATTAGAACCAGTTTGACAGATCCAGTAAAAGTGGAGATAGGCAATTACAAAGATAAACACAGATTTCTAGTTTGTGACAGCAGTCCTGTGAATCTGTTGGGTCGTGATATATTATGCAAAATGAATTGCAGAATATATTGCTCACCAGAAGGCATTGATATGCAAACAGCAGAAGAAGATGGTCTTTACAAATGGACTATGATGATGGTGGAAGAAGAAAAAACACCACCAATATTTCCTGTATTTGATAAAAATGATTTGCCAGAAGAGCTCAAAGAGCCAGTTAATCCAGCAATTTGGGACCTAACAGGTAATGATATGGGTCTTATGAAAAATATTGTTCCAGTAAAAATCACTGTTAAACAGGGAGTTGATTTTCCAAATGTTCCACAATATAAAATGAAGGCAGAGACAATTGAAGGTGTCATTCCTGTGATTGAAAAATTCATAAGTCAAGGAGTATTAAAAGAAATTGAAAGCAGTCCATGCAATTCACCAATTATGGGTATTAAAAAGCCGAATGGAACATACAGAATTGTTCAAGATTTAAGAAAAATTAATCAGATAGTTGTTCCCTGCTGTCCCATTGTTCCAAATCCTGCAGTAATTCTTTACCAGATTCCACATGATGCAGAATGGTACACGGTCATTGACCTGTGCAACGCCTTCTTTACAGTTCCATTACATCCAGATAGCCAGAAAATTTTTGCTTTCAGATTCCAAAATAGGATCCTAGCATGGTGTCGTATCCCTCAAGGGTATACTGAGAGTCCATCTATCTTTAATCAATTATTAAAGAAATCTCTGGAAGATCTAGTGTTGCCTGGTAATTCCACATTGGTACAGTACATTGACGATTTGCTTGTGGCAGCCAAAACACGAGAACATTGTGTTACTGATACCATTACCCTGTTAAATCGTTTAGCAGATGAAGGACATAAAGTCTCACCAGCAAAATTGCAGTTTTGTAAACAAGAAGTGAAATATCTTGGTCACAGAATTGCAAAAGGTACCAGAAAAGTGACAGTTGAAAGAATTAAAATGATTCGAGCAATACAACCACCGACAACACAGAGACAGGTGAGAATGTTTCTAGGAATGGTTGGTTACTGTCGACAATGGATTAGTGGGTTTTCAGTCATTGCAAAACCACTTCAGAGATTAACAAAGGCAGATGTAAAAGACCCAATTAAATTGTCAGAAATTGAGCTGGAAGCTTTTGAGCAGTTAAAAAGGAGCTTATGTGAAGCTCCTGCTCTGGGTATGCCAGAATATGAAAAAGAATTTGAACTCTACTGCAGTGAAAGAGAAGGTTGTGCATTGTCAGTCCTTATTCAAAGGCATGGAAACTTGAGAAAACCAATTGCATACTTTTCAGCTGTTTTGGATCCTGTTGCAAAAGCTTTGCCAGGTTGCTTAAAAGCAGTGGCCGCAACAAGTGTAAGTCTTGAGCAAAGTGAGGGTATCATTATGGGTTTTCCTGTAAAGGTATATGTACCTCATTCAGTTGAAATTCTCCTTACCAGAAGTAGAACTCAACATTTAACAAGCAGCAGACTGACAAAATATGAGAAAACAATTTTGGGTTCAGACAACGTATCAGTTGTTAGATGTGTGAACTTGAACCCTTCCACATTATTGCCTGATGGAGCTATTACTGAGGTAAGTAATGAGGATGACATTGATCATGAATGCCTGGATGTTGTAGATTACTGCACAAAACCAAGACAGGACATAAAAGATGTCCCATTACAGGAATCAGATATAATATATTTTGTGGACGGATCTTGTTTGAGAAATGATGAAGGGATTCTGAGAGCAGCATACTCAGTGTGTACAGTTTCAGATGTTATTGAAGGTTCACCTTTGGATGGAATTCGTTCCGCTCAAATTGCAGAATTAATTGGTTTAATTCGAGCCTGTGAAAGAGCAGTTGGCAAAAGAGTAACCATAGTGACTGATAGTCAGTATGGTTATGGTGTTGTTCATGATTATGGACAACTGTGGTCCAATAGAGGTTATTTAACTTCTGCAGGAACACCAATCAGAAATGCAAAGTTAATTAAAAGATTAATTGATGGCATTCAGTTACCAGAACAAATAGCAGTAGTGAAATGTTCAGCTCATAAAAAAGGTGATGATTACATTACCAAAGGAAATGCTTTTGCAGATGAGATGGCAAAATATTGTGCCAGAAACAATTACGCAATCAATCGGGAAAAAGACGATAGTCACACAATGAATTCTCTCATGCTAATTTCTGTAGTTGAGACATGGCAGGAAGTAAAAGATTTACAGGATGAGGCAAGTGAGGAAGAGAAAGACACATGGCTAAAAGGTGATTGCAGACCAAGAGAGGAAGACGGGATCTGGGTACACAAAGATGGAAGAGTTGTAATGCCAGACAGCATGATTGCTGATATGGCACGATTGTGTCATGGTCAAGGTCATATGGGGAAAGGGTCCATGATTAGATTATTCAGACAAACATGGTACAATGTAAAATTTAGAACAATTGCGGAGTCACTTTGTCAAAGATGTTTAACCTGCCAACAGATGAATGCCCACAAAAAGGTTGTTGTAAGCTTGGGAATCATAGGACGGGAGGGTGGTCCTTTTACCAGATTGCAGATGGATTTTGTTGAAATGCCAAGACATAATGGTCTACATTATATTTTGGTATTTGTTTGTTTGTTTTCAAGATGGGTGGAAGCTTTCCCAACTCGTCATGCCAATGCTGTTACTGTAGCAAAGTTACTTCTAAGAGAAATCATACCTAGGTATGGATTTCCGGTTACCATTGAAAATGATCGTGGAAGGCATTTTGAGAACAGTTTGATGAAAAAGATCTGTAATGCTTTAGACATAGAACAGAAGATGCATTGTGCTTACAGACCACAAGCATCAGGTGTCATTGAACAAGTAAATGGCACAATTAAAAATAGGATCACAAAGATGTGTGATGCTACAGGAGTAAAGTGGACAGATGCACTTCCACTTGTTCTAATGTCAATGAGAAGCATCCCAGATAAAAAGACAGGTCTTAGTCCTCACGACATTGTGATGGGCAGAGTGATGAGACAAGCATTTGTTCCAGTTGGCAAATTAATGAGTATTAATGATAGTGCAATCTTTCAGTACTGCCGAAATCTATCTGATGTGATGCATTCTGTATTTCAGAACAATATATTGTGGCTTTTGTTGGACCCGAAATGCATTGGGTATCGCGGAAAATTTAAAGTTTTGGATGAATGCAACTTTGATTCATACGACATAAGATGTTATTATGTTGAAATATCTACGAACAGCAAATATTCAATTTACGCACAGAAATTGAAAAATGTGAACTGCAAATAAATGTGAATAATTCAATGAGAAAACAGCGTTTTCGTGTTAATTGGAGAGCCCAGTCCAGAAGTTAGTGATCCTAACCTCAATATATTGTTCAGTTGTTAAGGCACGTTCAGGCTACGTGCGACGACCTTGGGCACCCACCTGAAATTTTAAAGCAACTTTATTGAAACTGTTTACAATTAGAGTGCTCAGGATAACACAAATTGCATTCTGTATTTCATCAGGTGGGAACTGACATTATTTCAAAAGAAAAAGTACAAGCTCATGATTTGCAACCCGGTGACTGGGTCAGGACGAAGGTTCACCGAAGAAGGAACTGTTTGTCACCGAGGTGGCAGAAGCCACGTCAAGTTATCCTAATAACAACAAATACAATTAAATGCAGAGGACTAAAAAGGTGGATTCATCCAAGCCATACAATTCGTGTGTCACCTCCTGAAAATGATGAAGAAGGTGATATAACAGCTGATTCAGATTTAGAAAGAGACCCAGAAGATCCTGATTCTGATTCAGATTCTGATTTTGGTGATCAAGAAGAAAATCAACATCAAGAAAATCTAGATGGAAGTCAGAACTTGAATAAAGAAGATCTGAAAACTGGAAATCAAGATGTTGATGATGATGATTTGCTTGAAGAAGAGTCTCTGAGAGAAAAGAGAGATTCAGAAGAAGCAGAAGATTCTGAGCGAGACGAAAATCTGAGTGATACCCTTGAAAGGCAAGGAAGAAGTAGCTCTGTGAACAAAAAGCTTGAAACTGGGAAGCTGGAGGTGATTCCTGAAGAAGAAAAATTGCCAAGTACCAGTAAAGGTCTTGTTTCAAACGGAGTGAAGTTGCCGAGTAAAGAAGTTCCTAGGTACAGATTTGATGTCTCTGATAGAGACACTGAAAGTGATGAAGATTCTGAAATAAGAAAACACAGAACAAGAGCTTGGAAAACTGAATGCAACGAAAGTGTGCTAAAGAAAAAAGTCTTGAGAAAAGGAGACATTTGGCCTGAAAATAATCTGAAATTCAAACTAGTGAAGAAATCAAAGGAACAGGTCAATTAAGTTTCTAGTCAGGGAAGTGAACTTGAAAAAAGTAACGAAGGTGAAAACAAAAAAATAGAGGTTATTACTCGCAAGACAAAAAGAGTAATTAGGCCAAACCAAAAATATAGATCTCCAGAATGGACATATATAATCATCCCACCTATTGTTGAAGTGGAAAGCAGTGGTCAGGAATTCTTAGAAAGTGACAGAGATTAAAATTGTTAGAAATCAGTTGAGGATCTATTTCCTGGCACAAGGCTGAAGAAAATATGTTTTAGGTAACTTTTTGTTTCCTGGCATAAGGCTGAAGAAAATTTGTTAGGTGACATAAGGTCGAAGAAATTCTGTTTAGCTAAAAGAAGACATATTTTGTGACACAAGGTCGAAGAAAAACTGTTTAGGGTTAAAATCTTTCTAAAAAAAAATTTTTTTTAAAAGGGGGGATATAATTTTGTTAGTTATACTTACATTTTTATTTAAAATTTTTGTTTTGAAAATGCCTAGATCAGATACTTCTAGGTGTTCAATTTTTAAAAAGTGTTGTAAGATGACCTTAATTTGTGTAATATTATTAATTTTACTTTGGCTAATTTTAGCTGTGGTCTATCCTTTTGATGTTAATAAGCAAAAATCTAAGACTAATATTACTAGTAAAGTAGAGTCTAATCATGAGAAGCATGCTGGCAAGTCCAGTAGAGTTATTAATCATGATCCACTGTCTCATCAAGATAGATCAATTGGTGATTTTTCAACCAATTCGTTTTCAAGGCTTTTATCTGAATATGTCAAAGTAATGAATGTCAAAGACTGCTACGTGTGCGTAAAATTACCCGCTTCTGTTTCTGAGGGAGTGACATATAATATGTTACCTCTCACTTATGGCATTACCTGTAGTGTGATTGCTAGCCTGTTCTATCAAACTGGTCGTCTGGAGTATTATTACTCAGACTTTGATGAGGTTTTTGTAAATCTCAAAATTGTAAATAGCCTAAACAAGTAAGATCTGCGAAGCAGATGAGGGAATTCTTTTTAGTTACTAATGAACTAAACTATGAATATGCCTATAGAAATAATTTAACATGCAAAATGAGAGCTGAAGAAAAGACTTTCCTTAACATGGTTGAGGAGAGAAGGGCTGTTTACGAAAGAAATGAAAAACTAAAACATGCTAAATCCAAATACTGGCAGTTAGAAGATGCTAAGTTAAATGTTGTTAATACTAATGCAGCAATACACATAGATGAACCAGTTAGTGGTAAATTTTGCATTAGAAGAGATAATACTTTGTATGATAATCTATTTGTAGGTGCTAGTCAATGTGAAGATACTTATCGGATTGAAGGGGGATGGGGATTCAAAGGTGGAAAGCATCCAATTTTCCCTGGAATTTATTTTATTTGTGGTAATAAGGCTTATTTTAGCCTCCAGGACCACTGGTATGGGACATGTTATCTTGGCCTGGTCTTTCCAAAAATATTTCATGTTGACAGAAATGAAAAGGGTACTTTTGAATTTGGAGAACACTTGAATCAGAATAGGTACAAAAGGGAAAGCTTCACTGAAATCCTGGGAGACATTTTTGGTGCTGTTATTCCTATGGTGGGGATTACAATGAATTCAATCAAAATTAGAAAAGTTTCTACAATTGTAGATAGGTTGTCAACTGATACTGCAAGTGGTTTCCAATTGGTTAGCACAGAACTTGTTGCAACCAGAAGTATGGCTATGCAGAATCGTCTTGCGTTAGACATTCTGCTTGCAAAAGAGGGTGGAGTCTGTGGGGTCTTGCATGTCCAACATTGCTGTACTTATATACCTGACAAAAGTCGGGATATAGAGTTACTTGTTAAAAATATCACTCACTTCCATGAGGAAATTGAACCCATGGAGGAGGAAACCTTTACTGAAAAAATTGGGAAAAGAATGGAGGCTATCAAAGATTGGTTTTCAGAACTTGGCAGTTCCATCATTGGCATAGTGCTCTATCCAGTAATTGTCATTATTATAATGATAATGCTGCTAAAAATTAGTTGTTTGATTCACAAGAGGAGGAAGCGTCAGAATGAAAAGAAAAGAATTTATAAACTCAGAAAGGAACAAGAAAAGGAATATGAATTAGAAGAAATGCGAAGAGTTCAGTTTGATAGAGATAGTCAGACAGCTGAAACAGGGGTTTAGGGAAACTAATATCGAGAGAATTCAGTGTGTGTTGTCTCTAAAATGGGTAAAATTTTTCTAAAATTTTTGGTGTGTTGTTTGGTGATTTTAATATCACCAGATGAGGGAGTTGATAAAGCGGGCTGCAGAAAATATTTTATTCTGGCTTGTGGATTCAATTCCCCATAACATTAACTGATTAATTAATGCACTGTTGCATGATTTATTTTATTAATCCAACCTAGATTAAGTTTGCACCACACATGAACACGCGGGAAACTAATTATATGTGCTTCTGTTGCATTTGCAAGTCTGTTTTTGTAACACATTATTAATATTGTCCTGTTTGTTATGTCTGTCCTATTGTCTTTGTCACTATTAATATGCAGCTGATCATTCATGGCATGTGCTTTTATATGTGCTTATATGTATGTCCTATGTTGTGTTTGTCTGTCTGTGTATCATTTAATTATCTTTTTATTCTTTCAGAAACATTAAGCTGGATTACATGAAGAATGGTGGTTATTTTATGTGCTGCTTTAAATGTTTGCTTTTGCTAAATGTTTTTTATTAGTGGGTTAATTAATAATTAATAAGGGACTGGGTGGTACAGAAGGGTTTGCTTTACTTGAATTAATCACTCTTTTTGTGTTTGTTTAAATAATAGCTCAAGAGTGAGCTGAGGCCTAGTCTTTGCTTTGGAGAAAAGTTGGTCGGCCTGAACTGAGCAGGAGCTGGAGCCAAGCTGCACGTTGAAAGAAAAAAACTTTCCATGCAAGAGGTTATTGAACTTACTTCTCTGGCTCTGACTTTTTATAAAAAAGAGACTCTTACAACGGAGAATATTTTCATGGACTGCTCTGAATGTTCTTATTCAAGGCCGAGGAAGTGACAAGCGTGAATCTGCCGAGCTTAGGTGGAAGTAGATTGGCAACTTTTTGTTGCAATGCCTCGGAAACTGATGTCACTCTAAAGGACAATGGCACGGTGACACGCATATTCTCTGGACTGGTAGCTGTGGTGGCCTGACAGACATTAACCAATCACAGTGCTGAACTTTTCAAAATAATAACATTTAGTTAGTTTTGAGAGCGAAAAATGATATAAAATTGGCTCTCTTGAGGGGTTTGGGACTGTCTTTTCCAGAGGGGCGAAGCGCTGTCGGATTGCCTTGGGAGAGTAAGCATGCAACTGTTTATTATTTGTTTCTCTTTCAGGTTAGAAAATTAACTTAGAGAAAAAGCTATGATTTCTTAAATTCATCATTTTGATTATTTCTAACTTGACAGCTTACTTTGTGCCAATGATTATGTGATTTGAAATAATAAAACTAAATGCTTGATTTTAATAAAGTGAGTTATTAAAGATTTTTCAATTATGAATTTAAAAAAATAAACTTTTCAAAATAACAAGCTGGTCTTGTTTATTGTAGATAGTTTATTGTTAAAAGTTATACAACATATAGTATCCATTCACCTCACTCACTATGTTTATGGGCCTGGTATTGATTGGTAAGTGTTATAGTGAATTGAGTCATCTTTATAAAGAATTTTAGTTTCTGGGCTTTATCAATTTGGTAGCAGAGGATGATTAATATGTTGTTTTTGACATGCATGTTACATATATGTTGGTATAGACATAGGATTGATGTTTAACATATGTTAAGTTTTGGTTATGTCAGAGTGTTATATGTAGTCTTAAGGAATTTTTCCAGCAGTGTGAAAGATTCTTGGTTAATTGCCGGCCGGCAAGGTAGTGTGACTAGAAGAGTTACACAGTGCATTTGTCTGTTTCAAAATTGTGGTATTAGAATATATCACGTGTTGTGGGCGTACAACACAAGTTTAGGGACCTTAGATTGTATGGTTAAATGTTTAGTGAGGATTGCCTATGAAATTGTAGCATTAAGCAGAGGGACCTGGTGAGCCTGTTTTAAAGCTTTCTGTGAAAAGAGTAGTAGGATTTATTCAAACTTGAGTGAAGGGTGAGATAGCGTCGTCTATTCTTATCAACGCCTGACGTTTTCTGTGGTTGGTTCAAGTCCTGCCAAGAATTCGTGTGTGTATGAACAGGGTTTTCTTTGTTTGAAAGTGTGTGAATGGTTTGTAAAACTGAAGGGTAGGGAAAGAATTACTCTATTAGCAATTGAAAATATTCTGTGAGAATAGCGTCGTCTATTCCACACTAAGGATACTATCTCTTTGTTAGAGAAGCAGACAAATGGTTTGTTTTCAATGTTGTTATTAATTGCGTTTTTATAAAATGATTGGAAATGTTTTTTGAGCCATAGAGTAAAGAAAACGCTGTTTTAGGGTATTATAAAGTGTTTTGCGCCATTTAAATACATTTAGAAACATTGTGCGCTGTTTAAATCCATTTAAAAGTGCCCGATCGAAAATTCTGAAGGGAGGGGCTGTTTTAGGAGTAAAGCGTGTGGGGAGAGAGCCTGCAGCTGCAGCCTGCTGCATACGTCAGAGCCTGCCGCGCTCTGATTGGTTTAATGTCTCTGCACTGACAGAGTAAGCGCTCTCATTGGTTGAAGTGCGATCTAATGTTTAAAATGGTATTCATTTTGTAAATATCCTTTTAAATTCATTGCGCTATTTTTAGGGTGGGTTTGACCTCATCCCTGTGAGCTTTCTGCTATTTGCATTGCGGTCCTTTCTTTAGCAACCCGCCTAACTACAAGCGCTTTTCGAGCCTAACTTATATATTGCTCGCTTGTTTGAGGATTAGCCGTTTGCGCATTGTGAAGGAGGTGGGGGCCGCTAGGAGCGAGTGGGAAGGAGAGGAGAGCTGTCTGCAGCGGCTGTTTACGTCAGCCGCCGCGCTCTCATTGGACGCCAACGCGTCGCGCCATAGCCAAAGCCGCGCTCCCATTGGACGCCAACGCGTCGCATCATAGCCAAAGCCGCGCTCCCATTGGACGCCAACGCGTCGCGTCATAGCCAAAGCCGCGCTCCTATTGGGCGAGGCTTCTTGATTGAAGATATCTATTGGGCTCCGGCGAGGTTTGCTGTGGCCGCGCTGTGTAAGCGCGAGTGATAAAAAAGTGACACGCTTTCGTTAGTGGAGCGAGCGTGTGTGGTGACATGCTTTTGTTTATAAAAGGGACTCTGTTGTAGGATTGAACAGCGGAGAGGAGGCTTTGAGAGGCTCCGTGAGGCGAAGTGTATCCCGAGTGCCAGGAAGAAGCTGGCTGTGACGTGTGTAGTCACATGTTGTGTCCTGATTGGAGGCTGAAGGGCTAGCTTTGTCCTGATTGGTTGGTGACACTACACTGTCATAGAGAGGGGGCGACCGGATTGGTCGAGAGACAATATCTCATTGGCTGAATGTTGTGTAGCCACACGGTGATTGGTTAAAATACACAAACACATTGTTTACATTTCCCAGAAATGATTTTCCCACGCTGTTAATGCTCAAAGCTTCATTTCTTTAAATGTAAAAATTATTTTTGATATTTACCACTGTTAATTAGTAAATAATACAGCAATAAAGACCCTGATTAGGATAATAGTAGCAAAGGTGATTACATTAAAGATATTAATTATTTAATTAATACAAATTAGATACAAACAGTTGTTTAAAGTTACAAATAAAATTATAAATTTATAGCTTTTGAATTAAAATACAAACATGAGTTATTGGGATGATCATAAAAAAAAGCCTACATGGTTTCAAAAGGTGAAAAATTATTTTAAACCTGACAAGAAAATTGAGACACGTGGTGGTAAATTACTTCATAAGTACAAAACACCTGCAGCCTATATGGAAGGTGAATATGGTTATCATACTGTAATTTGGTTTGATAACTGGATGCAGTATACCAAAAAGGATGGTGTACTAGCCTGGCCAGAAGATGGGTCATTTAATATGAAAGTTTTACAAAATTTGAGAGGAAAGATGATGGATCTTGTACCAAAGCCAAGACCTACACAATTTGAAGCCCTAGTTGAGTGGGAGGTTGAGATGGTGGAACTTGAACGTGAAAGCAAGTGTACAGCACCTAAATATTCAAAATATGTTGTAAATAAAGAAACACATGAAGATAAAGTGAGACGCTGGAGAAAGGCAGACATGTATGATGGTCTGTATCCCATAAGAATAATGATTAATGAAGATTTAGAACAAAAGACAGCTGGAAGAGGAATTGATGAGGAATTAGATGATGCTGTTTTAGAAGATATTTATGCCACTAAACCCAAACCGCCACCTTATCAAGCAGGTTCTCAATCTACCCCGAGAGTTTCTACAGAAGCTTCTCCAAGTGCACCACCTAGAGAAGTTGAGGAAGGTTCTCCCAGATTTTTAAAATTACCTGGAAGGGTAGGCTCAGTAAATAATTGTAGTACACCTAACAGAAGCAGAGTAGCTTATCAAGAAAATAATTCTGTGAGGAATCAGGAAAGAATTTCCAATGAGAGAAATAGCTGGAGGTGGGTATGTGCATGTTCCTTGGTCTAGACAGGATATTCTTCTATTTACCAATGATTTTCCACGTTTGAGGGAAAAACCAGTGGAGTGGTACCGTCAGGTAGACAGATTCATAAGGGTGTCAAAGGTTCTGTGGATTGATCTGGATGGATTCTTTGATATTGTTGTTCCATCAGATCTTTGGACAGAATGCAAGATCTCTATAGATTGGCCAAAGGAAGAACCTGCCCGAGATAAAATTGCAGGTGCCCCATCAAAAGATGTTATGGACCTTTATAAGAAAGTAATTTATTGGCTGAAAGAGAGAATTCCTTCAAAAGAAGTAGACTGGGTTAAAATAGACAGAACAAATCAGGAACCAAAAGAGTCAATTCATTCATTTTATGAAAGGTTACTGTTAGTCTTTAAACAGTACAGTGGCTATGAAAAATTAAGTGAACAAGACATGAGCCACTTTATATACAGATTTGTATATGGGCTGAGACCTGAAATTGGTGACATGATTAGAAATGGTATTGTTTGTTGGCAATCATTATCAGTTGATGACATCCTGAGAAAAGCAAAATATTGCAGTGATGAGATAGATGCAAGGCAGAAGAGTCTCAAGGAGAAAGCAATGTGGGCACAGGTGAAGGTAGCTGAGCAGCAACAACAACAACAGTTAGGTTCTATGCAACAGGGAAAGTTTAGGGGTAATTTTAATAATGCTAAGCCAAAATTTAATGTAAATATTGATGAGTTAAAACAAAAGCTCCCATGTTTTAATTGCGGCGAAATTGGACACTGGAAGCGAGAGTGTAAAAACCCGTCCAGAAATTTTAAAAATAATTCATTAAATCCAAAGGTGCAGTGTGAATTAAGTCCGCAGCAACAGCAACAGCTACAGCGGCAACTGCATGAGTTAAATCAGCAGCGACAGCTACAGCGACAGATAGTGAACCAGACACAGCAAAGCCAGTTTCAACAACAAAATCAGGTACAGCAGAATCAAATTCAACAGAGTCAGTTACCTCAAGCACCTTTTCCTGGTAGTGCTAACACCCAGAGATTTTCTCCTGAAACAGGTTTCTGTGGAAATAATTCGGTTACAAATGTGTCAAAAGTCAACATGACAAATGCTTCTCAATTTTGGTTAAGTGACAAAGAGGTGAGTGATTCATCAGAGGATTACTCATGACGGTGCCTGAGAGAGGAGGAAGAGTGTGTGCTTGGACCCACTCTTGAGGTAGATCAGTCTGGTCCATTTGTTAATGGTAAAGTAAATGATAAAGATATCACTTTCCTTGTGGACACAGGTGCTACCCGTTCTACTGTTAGATCAGCAGAAATAGAAAACCTTCCTCTCTCGGGTGAAACAAAGTTGTAGGTGTAGCTAATCAGCAAATTAGAACCAGTTTGACAGATCCAGTAAAAGTGGAGATAGGCAATTACAAAGATAAACACAGATTTCTAGTTTGTGACAGCAGTCCTGTGAATCTGTTGGGTCGTGATATATTATGCAAAATGAATTGCAGAATATATTGCTCACCAGAAGGCATTGATATGCAAACAGCAGAAGAAGATGGTCTTTACAAATGGACTATGATGATGGTGGAAGAAGAAAAAACACCACCAATATTTCCTGTATTTGATAAAAATGATTTGCCAGAAGAGCTCAAAGAGCCAGTTAATCCAGCAATTTGGGACCTAACAGGTAATGATATGGGTCTTATGAAAAATATTGATCCAGTAAAAATCACTGTTAAACAGGGAGTTGATTTTCCAAATGTTCCACAATATAAAATGAAGGCAGAGACAATTGAAGGTGTCATTCCTGTGATTGAAAAATTCATAAGTCAAGGAGTATTAAAAGAAATTGAAAGCAGTCCATGCAATTCACCAATTATGGGTATTAAAAAGCCGAATGGAACATACAGAAATGTTCTAGATTTAAGAAAAATTAATCAGATAGTTGTTCCCTGCTGTCCCATTGTTCCAAATCCTGCAGTAATTCTTTACCAGATTCCACATGATGCAGAATGGTACACGGTCATTGACCTGTGCAACGCCTTCTTTACAGTTCCATTACATCCAGATAGCCAGAAAATTTTTGCTTTCAGATTCCAAAATAGGATCCTAGCATGGTGTCGTATCCCTCAAGGGTATACTGAGAGTCCATCTATCTTTAATCAATTATTAAAGAAATCTCTGGAAGATCTAGTGTTGCCTGGTAATTCCACATTGGTACAGTACATTGACGATTTGCTTGTGGCAGCCAAAACACGAGAAAATTGTGTTACTGATACCATTACCCTGTTAAATCGTTTAGCAGATGAAGGACATAAAGTCTCACCAGCAAAATTGCAGTTTTGTAAACAAGAAGTGAAATATCTTGGTCACAGAATTGCAAAAGGTACCAGAAAAGTGACAGTTGAAAGAATTAAAATGATTCGAGCAATACAACCACCGACAACACAGAGACAGGTGAGAATGTTTCTAGGAATGGTTGGTTACTGTCGACAATGGATTAGTGGGTTTTCAGTCATTGCAAAACCACTTCAGAGATTAACAAAGGCAGATGTAAAAGACCCAATTAAATTGTCAGAAATTGAGCTGGAAGCTTTTGAGCAGTTAAAAAGGAGCTTATGTGAAGCTCCTGCTCTGGGTATGCCAGAATATGAAAAAGAATTTGAACTCTACTGCAGTGAAAGAGAAGGTTGTGCATTGTCAGTCCTTATTCAAAGGCATGGAAACTTGAGAAAACCAATTGCATACTTTTCAGCTGTTTTGGATCCTGTTGCAAAAGCTTTGCCAGGTTGCTTAAAAGCAGTGGCCGCAACAAGTGTAAGTCTTGAGCAAAGTGAGGGTATCATTATGGGTTTTCCTGTAAAGGTATATGTACCTCATTCAGTTGAAATTCTCCTTACCAGAAGTAGAACTCAACATTTAACAAGCAGCAGACTGACAAAATATGAGAAAACAATTTTGGGTTCAGACAACGTATCAGTTGTTAGATGTGTGAACTTGAACCCTTCCACATTATTGCCTGATGGAGCTATTACTGAGGTAAGTAATGAGGATGACATTGATCATGAATGCCTGGATGTTGTAGATTACTGCACAAAACCAAGACAGGACATAAAAGATGTCCCATTACAGGAATCAGATATAATATATTTTGTGGACGGATCTTGTTTGAGAAATGATGAAGGGATTCTGAGAGCAGCATACTCAGTGTGTACAGTTTCAGATGTTATTGAAGGTTCACCTTTGGATGGAATTCGTTCCGCTCAAATTGCAGAATTAATTGGTTTAATTCGAGCCTGTGAAAGAGCAGTTGGCAAAAGAGTAACCATAGTGACTGATAGTCAGTATGGTTATGGTGTTGTTCATGATTATGGACAACTGTGGTCCAATAGAGGTTATTTAACTTCTGCAGGAACACCAATCAGAAATGCAAAGTTAATTAAAAGATTAATTGATGGCATTCAGTTACCAGAACAAATAGCAGTAGTGAAATGTTCAGCTCATAAAAAAGGTGATGATTACATTACCAAAGGAAATGCTTTTGCAGATGAGATGGCAAAATATTGTGCCAGAAACAATTACGCAATCAATCGGGAAAAAGACGATAGTCACACAATGAATTCTCTCATGCTAATTTCTGTAGTTGAGACATGGCAGGAAGTAAAAGATTTACAGGATGAGGCAAGTGAGGAAGAGAAAGACACATGGCTAAAAGGTGATTGCAGACCAAGAGAGGAAGACGGGATCTGGGTACACAAAGATGGAAGAGTTGTAATGCCAGACAGCATGATTGCTGATATGGCACGATTGTGTCATGGTCAAGGTCATATGGGGAAAGGGTCCATGATTAGATTATTCAGACAAACATGGCACAATGTAAAATTTAGAACAATTGCGGAGTCACTTTGTCAAAGATGTTTAACCTGCTAACAGATGAATGCCCACAAAAAGGTTGTTGTAAGCTTGGGAATCATAGGACGGGAGGGTGGTCCTTTTACCAGATTGCAGATGGATTTTGTTGAAATGCCAAGACATAATGGTCTACATTATATTTTGGTATTTGTTTGTTTGTTTTCAAGATGAGTGGAAGCTTTCCCAACTCGTCATGCCAATGCTGTTACTGTAGCAAAGTTACTTCTAAGAGAAATCATACCTAGGTATGGATTTCCGGTTACCATTGAAAATGATCGTGGAAGGCATTTTGAGAACAGTTTGATGAAAAAGATCTGTAATGCTTTAGACATAGAACAGAAGATGCATTGTGCTTACAGACCACAAGCATCAGGTGTCGTTGAACAAGTAAATGGCACAATTAAAAATAGGATCACAAAGATGTGTGATGCTACAGGAGTAAAGTGGACAGATGCACTTCCACTTGTTCTAATGTCAATGAGAAGCATCCCAGATAAAAAGACAGGTCTTAGTCCTCACGACATTGTGATGGGCAGAGTGATGAGACAAGCATTTGTTCCAGTTGGCAAATTAATGAGTATTAATGATAGTGCAATCTTTCAGTACTGCCGAAATCTATCTGATGTGATGCATTCTGTATTTCATCAGGTGGGAACTGACATTATTTCAAAAGAAAAAGTACAAGCTCATGATTTGCAACCCGGTGACTGGGTCAGGACGAAGGTTCACCGAAGAAGGAACTGTTTGTCACCGAGGTGGCAGAAGCCACGTCAAGTTATCCTAATAACAACAAATACAATTAAATGCAGAGGACTAAAAAGGTGGATTCATCCAAGCCATACAATTCGTGTGTCACCTCCTGAAAATGATGAAGAAGGTGATATAACAGCTGATTCAGATTTAGAAAGAGACCCAGAAGATCCTGATTCTGATTCAGATTCTGATTTTGGTGATCAAGAAGAAAATCAACATCAAGAAAATCTAGATGGAAGTCAGAACTTGAAAAAAGAAGATCTGAAAACTGGAAATCGAGATGTTGATGATGATGATTTGCTTGAAGAAGAGTCTCTGAGAGAAAAGAAAGATTCAGAAGAAGCAGAAGATTCTGAGCGAGACGAAAATCTGAGTGATACCCTTGAAAGGCAAGGAAGAAGTAGCTCTGTGAACAAAAAGCTTGAAACTGGGAAGCTGGAGGTGATTCCTGAAGAAGAAGAATTGCCAAGTACCAGTAAAGGTATTGTTTCAAACGGAGTGAAGTTGCCAAGTAAAGAAGTTCCTAGGTACAGATTTGATGTCTCTGATACAGACACTGAAAGTGATGAAGATTCTGAAATAAGAAAACACAGAACAAGAGCTTGGAAAACTGAATGCAACGAAAGTGTGCCAAAGAAAAAAGTCTTGAGAAAAGGAGACATTTGGCCTGAAAATAATCTGAAATTCAAACTAGTGAAGAAATCAAAGGAACAGGTCAATTAAGTTTCTAGTCAGGGAAGTGAACTTGAAAAAAGTAAAGAAGGTGAAAACAAAAAAATAGAGGTTATTACTCGCAAGACAAAAAGAGTAATTAGGCCAAACCAAAAATATAGATCTCTAGAATGGACATATATAATCATCCCACCTATTGTTGAAGTGGAAAGCAGTGGTCAGGAATTCTTAGAAAGTGACAGAGATTACAATTGTTAGAAATCAGTTGAGGATCTATTTCCTGGCACAAGGCTGAAGAAAATATGTTTTAGGTAACTTTTTGTTTCCTGGCATAAGGCTGAAGAAAATTTGTTAGGTGACATAAGGTCGAATAAATTCTGTTTAGCTAAAAGAAGACATATTTTGTGACACAAGGTCGAAGAAAAACTGTTTAGGGTTAAAATCTTTCTAAAAAAAAAAAAATTTTAAAAGGGGGGATATAATTTTGTTAGTTATACTTACATTTTTATTTAAAATTTTTGTTTTGAAAATGCCTAGATCAGATACTTCTAGGTGTTCAATTTTTAAAAAGTGTTGTAAGATGACCTTAATTTGTGTGATATTATTAATTTTACTTTGGCTAATTTTAGCTATGGTCTATCCTTTTGATGTTAACAAGCAAAAATCTAAGACTAATATTACTAGTAAAGTAGAGTCTAATCATGAGAAGCATGCTGGCAAGTCCAGTAGAGTTATTAATCATGATCCACTGTCTCATCAAGATAGATCAATTGGTGATTTTTCAACCAATTCGTTTTCAAGGCTTTTATCTGAATATGTCAAAGTAATGAATGTCAAAGACTGCTACGTGTGCGTAAAATTACCCGCTTCTGTTTCTGAGGGAGTGACATATAATATGTTACCTCTCACTTATGGCATTACCTGTAGTGTGATTGCTAGCCTGTTCTATCAAACTGGTCGTCTGGAGTATTATTACTCAGACTTTGATGAGGTTTTTGCAAATCTCAAAATTGTAAATAGCCTAAACAAAGTAAGATCTGCGAAGCAGATGAGGGAATTCTTTTTAGTTACTAATGAACTAAACTATGAATATGCCTATAGAAATAATTTAACATGCAAAATGAGAGCTGAAGAAAAGACTTTCCTTAACATGGTTGAGGAGAGAAGGGCTGTTTACAAAAGAAATGAAAAACTAAAACATGCTAAATCCAAATACTGGCAGTTAGAAGATGCTAAGTTAAATGGTGTTAATACTAATGCAGCAATACACATAGATGAACCAGTTAGTGGTAGATTTTGCATTAGAAGAGATAATACTTTGTATGATAATCTATTTGTAGGTGCTAGTCAATGTGAAGATACTTATCGGATTGAAGGGGGATGGGGATTCAAAGGTGGAAAGCATCCAATTTTCCCTGGAATTTATTTTATTTGTGGTAATAAGGCTTATTTTAGCCTCCCGGACCACTGGTATGGGACATGTTATCTTGGCCTGGTCTTTCCAAAAATATTTCATGTTGACAGAAATGAAAAGGGTACTTTTGAATTTGGAGAACACTTGAATCAGAATAGGTACAAAAGGGAAAGCTTCACTGAAATCCTGGGAGACATTTTTGGTGCTGTTATTCCTATGGTGGGGATTACAATGAATTCAATCAAAATTAGAAAAGTTTATACAATTGTAGATAGGTTGTCAACTGATACTGCAAGTGGTTTCCAATTGGTTAGCACAGAACTTGTTGCAACCAGAAGTATGGTTATGCAGAATCGTCTTGCGTTAGACATTCTGCTTGCAAAAGAGGGTGGAGTCTGTGGGGTCTTGCATGTCCAACATTGCTGTACTTATATACCTGACAAAAGTCGGGATATAGAGTTACTTGTTAAAAATATCACTCACTTCCATGAGGAAATTGAACCCATGGAGGAGGAAACCTTTACTGAAAAAATTGGGAAAAGAATGGAGGCTATCAAAGATTGGTTTTCAGAACTTGGCAGTTCCATCATTGGCATAGTGCTCTATCCAGTAATTGTCATTATTATAATGATAATGCTGCTAAAAATGAGTTGTTTGATTCACAAGAGGAGGAAGCGTCAGAATGAAAAGAAAAGAATTTATAAACTCAGAAAGGAACAAGAAGAGGAATATGAATTAGAAGAAATGCGAAGAGTTCAGTTTGATAGAGATAGTCAGACAGCTGAAACAGGGGTTTAGGGAAACTAATATCGAGAGAATTCAGTGTGTGTTGTCTCTAAAATGGGTAAAATTTTTCTAAAATTTTTGGTGTGTTGTTTGGTGATTTTAATATCACCAGATGAGGGAGTTGATAAAGCGGGCTGCAGAAAATATTTTATTCTGGCTTGTGGATTCAATTCCCCATAACATTAACTGATTAATTAATGCACTGTTGCATGATTTATTTTATTAATCCAACCTAGATTAAGTTTGCACCACACATGAACACGCGGAAACTAATTATATGTGCTTCTGTTGCATTTGCAAGTCTGTTTTTGTAACACATTATTAATATTGTCCTGTTTGTTATGTCTGTCCTATTGTCTTTGTCACTATTAATATGCAGCTGATCATTCATGGCATGTGCTTTTATATGTGCTTATATGTATGTCCTATGTTGTGTTTGTCTGTCTGTGTATCATTTAATTATCTTTTTATTCTTTCAGAAACATTAAGCTGGATTACATGAAGAATGGTGGTTATTTTATGTGCTGCTTTAAATGTTTGCTTTTGCTAAATGTTTTTTATTAGTGGGTTAATTAATAATTAATAAGGGACTGGGTGGTACAGAAGGGTTTGCTTAACTTGAATTAATCACTCTTTTTGTGTTTGTTTAAATAATAGCTCAAGAGTGAGCTGAGGCCTAGTCTTTGCTTTGGAGAAAAGTTGGTCGGCCTGAACTGAGCAGGAGCTGGAGCCAAGCTGCACGTTGAAAGAAAAAAACTTTCCATGCAAGAGGTTATTGAACTTACTTCTCTGGCTCTGACTTTTTATAAAAAAGAGACTCTTACAATGGAGAATATTTTCATGGACTGCTCTGAATGTTCTTATTCAAGGCCGAGGAAGTGACAAGCGTGAATCTGCCGAGCTTAGGTGGAAGTAGATTGGCAACTTTTTGTTGCAATGCCTCGGAAACTGATGTCACTCTAAAGGACAATGGCACGGTGACGCGCATATTCTCTGGACTGGTAGCTGTGGTGGCCTGACAGACATTAACCAATCACAGTGCTGAACTTTTCAAAATAATAACATTTAGTTAGTTTTGAGAGCGAAAAATGATATAAAATTGGCTCTCTTGAGGGGTTTGGGACTGTCTTTTCCAGAGGGGCGAAGCGCTGTCGGATTGCCTTGGGAGAGTAAGCATGCAACTGTTTATTATTTGTTTCTCTTTCAGGTTAGAAAATTAACTTAGAGAAAAAGCTATGATTTCTTAAATTCATCATTTTGATTATTTCTAACTTGACAGCTTACTTTGTGCCAATGATTATGTGATTTGAATTAATAAAACTAAATGCTTGATTTTAATAAAGTGAGTTATTAAAGATTTTTCAATTATGAATTTAAAAAAATAAACTTTTCAAAATGACAAGCTGGTCTTGTTTATTGTAGATAGTTTATTGTTAAAAGTTATACAACATATAGTATCCATTCACCTCACTCACTATGTTTATGGGCCTGGTATTGATTGGTAAGTGTTATAGTGAATTGAGTCATCTTTATAAAGAATTTTAGTTTCTGGGCTCTATCAGGAGCAAGACTTATATGAAGGCTGCGACAATGTGTTCGGTGGCATACAACTTGGACTCCTGGTTTTAGATCGCCTGAGTGCACACTTATCACATAACTTAGAGCTGACACTGCTCCTGCTGCTATCTGCAGTCGCAGCAGGGCTTAAACCCTGTCATTTTGGGTTGGGACCTAATCCCCTTGCACACTCAAAAATCATTTGAAAAGTCCTCAGAAAAAGCACAGAACCGCACTAAGCCACCATGTGGTGCACAGGACACTGGTATGAAGCTTCTGGATCATGCCTGTTCCCTGGAAAGTATAAGGCGACGAATCTCCGCTTAAAAAGTTCTGTCAGAATGTCCTCCACAGCTTGTAATACATTAAAATAAAGAAAATTATAGTTAACTTACCTTGGCGACCGTGTCCCACGTTTTCCCAGCGCCAGTCCTGCTTGGCAGCCTCCCTCCCTTCCCCCAAGCCATCACAATGCTGCAATGGCAGCGTTGTGATTGGTAGGGACGCCGACCAGCCAGGCGCCTATGGGGAGGTCATTTTCTCCATGTAGGCTCAGTCGCGGCCGCCATGACTCGTGGGTGGGGGCGGAAGGAGGTTTAATTTAAAATTAAAATAAAAAATAAAAAAAAGTTCACTTACCTTTGCGGCTGGGTCCCGCGTTTTCTTGGGCCCTGCTCTCCTGCCTCCAGCAGGAGCAGGAAGCAGGCTGCCTCCCTCCCCTCCCCCAAGCCAATCACAACGCTGCAATGGCAGCATTGTGATTGGTCGGGACGCCGAGCAGCCAGGCACCTACGGGGAGACCATTTTCATGCAGCCTACATGGAAAAAAGTCAGAGTGCACATGACTGGTTTGATCGGCCCCAGAGGGCTGACCAAACAGTCAGTGCTCTCAGCAGTGGGCAAGCTACTCTTCCCCTGCCCTAGAACAGACCCGCCCACCCATCCAACCAGACACTTTGGCTTTCTCGCAGTGCGAGAAGCAGAAACATAAAATGGAAGTTATTACCATTTTATGTTTCTGCTTCTCGCACTGCGAGAAAGCGGTGGGGCGTCGCTCCTCCGCCCTAGTGGAGGAGCTGCCCTGCACTGTAGTCTCACATTGACAGCATGACTTTCAAAATCACATACTCCTCGCATGCCATTACATATTAATATTGCAAGATACCATACATTCTCTTTGCACATTTAATGTAAACCTTAGAATAAGTATCATGACACAATGAAACAAGATAAAGCAATACAAAGGGACGCACAATGGAGCACAAACACAGATAAGCAATGAACGTAAGACTGCTTTGGCCGTGAGGCACATGAATGGTTCACCTCTAATTGGGCCACGGTCTCGTGGTATTCTCCAGTATTATCTTATTGTTTAATATTTATGTTCATTCTCTCCTTGAGCTGTTCAGTTCATTTGGAATAGGTTTTCACATCCAATCTGATGATAATCAAATGACTCTACAACTAAAGGTAATGCTCCAGCTGACATTACTTTTTTCAATACTAAAATCCAGTCATAGATAGAAAGCCAGTTGGCTCTGACACAACAAAGTGCTCTTTCTCCTTTATGCCACTCCTTAGGAACTCATAACTTGGAGGGAACTTATTTATGCATTCTGATCCCGAAAGACATAGTGCAAACTGCTTATAAGATCAAAACACTTGGTTTCTTTCTAAATTCTAATATGACTGCGTCAGCCCAAGAGCATACAGTGATGAGCCCCATAACTTAATTTGAGAAAAGTTTTAGGCGAATATAATTTTTTATTGAATTACATCTCACACTCATTGCCAGGGCAAATGTCAGTGCTACACTTGATTATTGAAACTTACTTTGTGCTGATATATGAAGATAATGACTCCAAGATTTGCAAAACAGGTGTGAATCGGATCCTTTCACTACTGGTGTCCTGGGGCTTAAACATACTGCTGAACCGGAGTACCAAGAAATTGACCCTCAGGGTGGCAGAGGTTGAACAGTTCAAGGCTTACTCAGGTAGGTGGAGTGGACTTAAAGACTCAGAATACCATAAACTATACCAATTATTAAGTCAAAGTCCAGCCAGTGCTTGTTCATTTGAAAATAAAGTATCTTACACAAATCACACACAAGAAAATACTTACTTAATACATGGGAGCATACAATACCTGTATAAAATCTAGTCGCTAATTTTCTAATTACGGAAGACTTGTGACATCTCTAGTCAATTGTAATAAAGAGAAGACAGGCTGCTCAATTGTAATAAGTTATTGCAACTGAGTTCTGACGTCACAATGCATGCTGCCATAGCCTGTGGCTAGGATGAAAGGCAGGTCAGACAGCACAATCACAGTCAAAATTTAAACAAGGTAAACGGGTACAGGCTTTTCCTTCGACTGACATTGTTCTCTAAAAAAAAAAAAACAACTGAAAGGAGATATTTATTGCAATATCTTCATTTCTTCCACACTATAAATCATTGCAAGAAAGATAGAATTGCTGCATGTTTCTGCACAATCTGAGTCACAGCATTTTTAACCTTACTTAAATTACCTGTATTCTAATATGTTTCTGCAAAAATTACTAACTGCCTTTGGTGTATTTATTTCTCAGTACAGTCTGCTTTTATTCTTCTTGCCTGCAATGAACATGAAATAGCAAGACTTAAGTTGTCTATTGGAATGGAGGTAGTGTTAATGTGTTATAAGGAATAAAATACCCTGTGCGGTATATTAAATAGCAAGTTAGTTACATTCTCTAAAGCCTTATGTAGTAGAGACTAAATACCCACAGATTCCTCACCTTTTGAAAATCCTAAGAGCATCAGACTGGATCCAGAAATTTTCAGCACTTCCGCTGCATGCCAGACAGAGCACCTTGCGTGCTTGCACTGATGTCTTTCCATTCTGGAAATTACATGCTATATTGGCGCCACTAAGGTGCATTGATGCCGATTGATTTTACGGCCTTATGCCTTCTAAATACACAGACTAAACAGCAAATTGGTTGTGACCAGTATGCATATTTCTAGACTTGAGATCTTATTAATGGGTAGAGTCCAGTCACAGAAAGGGGAGGATGGGAGGGTCAGTAACGAATCTGCAATAAGATAGAGTCTCAACCAGAAAAGACGTTACCGAAGATTAGTAACTTGCTCCTCTGATGGAAATTTCTAATTGCAGATTCTGCATTTTGTTTTCACAGATACCACAAAGCAGTACCTATTTGGAGGAGGGTCTGCAATGGAAGGTCTTGTAGGACTAAGAGGGCCAAATGCCCATCTCAGTGAACCTGGTTGTGCAGACAGGAATTGATTGTGAACGTATGGAGTAGTGCTCACACAGTCACAAGACAGATTTCCAGGATAGAAACTCAGAAAGCCAAGACAGTGGTAGCAGCACTGGCCCTGAGGTAGCAGTCCTTCTGGAGGCTACTTTTTGGTCAATGCATAGCAGATTTTAATGCAGATCACAATCCAGTGGCAGATGGTCCTTTTCAGCGCAGCTTTGCCTTTTTCGCACCAGAGAAACTCCACAAAGAGCTGAAAGTCCACTGGGTGTTCTCTAGTACGATCAATGTAAAAGGTCACTGCCCTTTTGGGTCCAAGTGCTGGAGTCTCTCCTCCTCTGTAGAGGGGTGAGGCGGAGCAAACAATGCCAGCAAGGTAACATGAGGACTAATGTGGAGCAGCGTCACACCTTTCGGTAAGACGGGTGCCTCCCTTCACAGAAATAGTTTGTCTGTGAAGAACGTCGCATATGCCGGGTTGTCACAGAGAGCCTGAAGCTCGCTCACTCACCCATCATGCAGATGTTATGGCGCAAGGAATAATGTCTCAAGGGTGAGAAGCCAAATAGGACAGCCTTGAAGCAGCACAAATGGAGTGCACATGAAGTTATGTGAGGACCAAGTTAAGGTCCCACTGTGGCATGACAAAGGATGAAAGAGGAAATAGATGATGTAATGTCTTAAACAAATGCATCACAATAGATGATTAGAATAATGAGGACTGGTCTACAACCATAGAAAGGCAGAAGGAGCCAAAAGGTACCCTTTAGCTGTACCCAAAGCGAGGACTTTCCGGGCAAGGGATAAAACAAACAACAAAACTTCAGATAACTTTGCCTGGACGGGGTCTATCTGCGGTGTGCCACACCAAGCAACAATCTTATCCCAACGATAGGTGTAAACAGATGTTGTCAAGGGACACCTGGCTGCCAACATGACCTTAACCACATCTGGAGGAAGGTCAAAGCTGTCAGCAATCGCTGCTTAATCCCCAAGCATTTAGGCGGAGACTGCGGATCCTAGAAGCAGAGCCCTGCCCAGTTGCTATGACAGCAGATTCTCCCAGAAGGGCAGCCTTATCAGAGGACAGATGCTCATGTCTATAGTTTCTGGATGCAATGCTCTAAGGTGCACATGCATCAAAATAGGCAATTGCGATTCTATAATTGTGATTTTCAAGGATTCGCAATTATAGAATCGCAATTGCCTATGCATGTAGTAATCGCAAAAAAATTGCCATTCCTACACATCCCTTGAACGGCGTCTAGACCCATAGGAATGAATGGGAATTGCATGCGCAATTTGTGAGTACCCAATAGGTACTCGCAAATTGCGCATACAATTTCAAGGGTGCAAGGTGTCAAAATGACACCCTGTTGCATCCCTGAAATTTCCTTTTTTACCACATGTTGCGCACACACATGCCCCAAGGGCATGTGTGCGTGTAACATAGGACTTTAAAAAATGCACTTTAGTGAATTTTTCAAAGAAATCACAAATTACCATCAACTTGAGATTGACGGTAATTTGCGATTCCTATTTGTGAAATCACAATTTTTTGGGGTGAATGCAATCGCAATTTTTGCGATTATATAAATTGCGAATTTTGCATTTGGGATGATGCATCCCAAATGAAAAAATACTGGTCGCAAGGGGGGAGATTCTGCGAATCTGCCCATTTGAGACCGGTTTTTAGGTTGATGCATGTAAATCCCCAATCTGGAGCCAATAGGAAGACGTGGACCTGGTCAGTTCTTATCTTCTTGAGAACTCTAGGCAGATGAGGTATTGGCAGAAAGGCATACAGTTGTCCTGAATTACACTCTAGGCAGAATAGCTCTCCTAGTGAGAAACATTTTGGAAACACCAACGTGCAGAATTGCTGACATTGCACGTTCTTGGTGGTGGAGAACAGATCGAGCAAAGATTCTCTCCATTCACAGAAAAGACCCTGCTCCACCTCCAGGTGTAACTGCCACTTGTGATCTGCTTTTGCGTCTATGACGGAGTTTGTTTACCCATGCAACTGGAGTCAAGCAAGCCGGCCTGATGAGGGTTCAAACCCCGAAACCGGTCCTATGATGCTTTTTTTCCATTTGAGGGAGAATCTGGCCTGGCAGTTCGGGCTGGACTGTTCCCATGGGGAGCAGGGTCAAAACTGATTTGCATATGGCTGCGTTTAAACTGGAATGGCATGGGGAGCAAAATAAACAATAGATTTAGGCCAATATCTCTGTACTGGGTGAATGTTTGACATTGTTAAACATTCTGTCCATCAATTGTTCTTTTTGAGTTGGTCTACCCTGGCATTCAAAGATCCTATCCTGCTAGGTTGTTCTAAGGAACCATGACCTACACCTAACCCTGTTTGCTGCAATATCACATGACTGTGGTATTGTCCGTAAGCACCAGCCTCCTCCTGATAGATGGAAGGAAGACCATCAACAATAAACCGATGGACCGTAACTCCATAAGGTTGATAAGGAGCCGGGACTCAATCGGAGACTAGAGGACTCTGATCGCCACCTCTCCCAGGTGGCCAACGCAAGTTAGAAGTGACCCATTGCTCACCGCTGTCAGCTCTGTGTGGGGTAGAGAGAGGGGACTGCCACTTACCCAACTGTGGTCCAGTATCCACCACTGCAGATCTTTTGCAGTCTCCTCTGAAACCTGGACGTGGGCGGCGAGATTCCCTTGATGTTGGGAACACTGGGATTCCAGATCCCACTGCAGAGCCCGCATATATCACCTGGGTGCCAGACTAGCAGTCTCATAGTCAACCTCACTGAGATTCAGAAAAGAGGCTGAATGACTGGAATCATAGCCAGAATGTCTTGGACTCTCCATTCCGGGGAAGAGGCAGCAAAATGAAGAGACACCAAAAGAAACTGTGTCCAGAATAGCTCCAATGAAGAGGAGCAGCTTAGAATGAGCCAGGTGTGACTTAGGTAAGTTGATTGTGAACTCCATTAATGACAGGAGGTACTGGTAGTCTGGAGGTAGTGGACAATTGCCTGGCGCGAGCCCGCCTTTAAGAGCCAAAGGTGTGCTTCAACCATTGCCATCACTTTCGTGAACACCGAGGAGGGATGATAAGAACAAAGGGCAGAACAGGTAAAGCTGATGGGCCTGAAGGACAGGTATATGGAAATGGGCCTCTGCAAATCCAATGCCACCATCCAGTCTACACGGTCGAGGGCAGACAAGTACTGGACCACTGTGAGCATTTTTAATTTGTCCTTCAGGAGGAAGATGTTAAGAGGGTGCAAGTCTAAAATAGGGCAAAGACCTCCATATTGTCGCGAATGTCAGTAGCCCAAGATAGATATAAGCCACTAACCTCTTCTTTAACAGCCAGCGGCATTTTCTGTTCACTTACAAATATTCCCTTTGCAAGTGGGAGAGTGAATGCAGCGTGATGAAATACCAATGAGGAATCTTCCTCAATTACAGCGGTGATTAAAGATTCTTCCTCGAGGAACGGGCGCAGGGGTGCGCTATCCTCGAGTTGAAGATTAAATGAGGAGCCGATGGCGGGAAGGAAAGCATCCGCTTCCCCTGCCGAACAAAAATGTACAAGAAAAGGAAACTGGCTCCTCGCGGGAAGGAAAGCGTCCGCAATGCCGGCTTCCTGGCTGAATACAACCGAACCCAGCTCTGGCAGGAAGCGTTTCTGCAATTGCCCACTGGGGCCAAGGGAAGGGATTCAGTGGAGTCCGAGCGGGAAAGAAAGCGTCCGCGCTTTCTTCACTGGAATTCACTTCAACTAAGTGCTAAGGCTTCGTCGAGAACCGGAACAAACAGGAAAGATTGACAAGCACTCTCCATGACAAGAGGAGGTGCTTATAAGGCTGCCATAGTCAGTACATAAAACAGGGCTACTGATGCGTTCTGGGATATGTAGTGTGGTGGTTTCCTATTCGTCTACACACATGCCCATGCACACAGGAAGATTTATATGGGGAATGGTGATTTACTAGAATCGCTACAGAACCCCCGCTCAAGGACAGCCGACTCGGCGGTCGTCCAGGCTTACTAGGATGGGCTAGATGGAACTGTTCCAGGAGGTCAGGACAATGGAGATTCTGTACGGGTTCCCAGGTTCTATCCTCAACCCCAAATCCTTTCCAACCCACTAAGTACTGTACTTTTCCTCTGTATAGCCTGGAGTCCAGAAGCTCCTGAACTTCATATTCCTCCTGACCATCGATAAGTAACGAAGGAGGACAGTCGGGTAGTCTCATACTCAAAGGGCAAGGTTGAAGTAAGGACACGTGAAACACTGGGTGAATGTTCCAGGATTGGGGTAAAGTTAGTTTCATGGCTACGGGGTTTATAACTTCTTGGATACTGTAAGGACCAATGTATTTGGATTTTAATTTATCTCCACCCTTTCAAGTGGATGTTTTTGGTTGCAAGCCACACCTTGTCCCCCACCTGATATTCTGTTTCATTGGTACACCTTTTGTCTGAGAAGTGTTTTTGTTTGGCTTGAGCTACTGCTAGATGAGTTTTGGCATCGAGCAATACAGCCTTGAGGTGATCATGATGTTCCTGAACACTTGGAAGGTTAGATTCTACAGGCCATTCAAAAGGAAGTATGTTAGGATGATAGCCTAAAAGACAAAAGAAAGGGGAACAGCCCAGTGTGGAATGCTCGGCATTGTTATATGTGAATTCGGCCATCCATAACAAGGTAACCCAATACGTGGAGTTCTGTAAAGAAAAACAGTGTAATTATTGTTCCACTGTTTGGTTAAGACGTTCGGTCTTGCCATCCGTTTGTGGGTGATAGCTTGATGAGAGACAGGCATCAATGTTCATAGTTTTACATAATGCTTTCCAGAAACGAGAAGTGAACTGCGTTCCCCTGTCAGTTATGAAAACACAAGGAAGTCCATGCGCTCTCACCACATGGTGCAGGACAGTGAGAGCCAATTCTGCAGATGTTGGTAATCCTTCCAATGGTATGAAATGGCCCATCTTGGTTAAGTGATCCACAATCACTCGAATTACGGTCTTTGCTTGACACGGAGGCATCTCTACAGTGAAGTCCATCGACACCGTGTGCCATGGTTTGGGAGGAAACGGTATAGGGAGGAGGAGATCAGTTGGTTTCATATGTCTGGCCTTTCCTTGTGCACACACAGAACAGTCTTTGATGTATTCTTTGGTGTCTTCTCGTAGGGATGGTCACCAAAAGGAACGCTCTATACAGGCCATGGTTTTGTACGTACCCAAATGTCCTCCCAATGTGGAGTCATGGGCCCATTTTAATACTTTTAACTTCAGGTCCAAGTGGGGTACATACAACGCATGATAGTGACATAGAAGATCCGCTTTCTCTGTTCGATGCATTGGGTCTTCTTTAAGCCAAGCGACGGCATCTATGTCTGTCAATGATACCTTGATGTCTTCAAGGAAATCCGGGGAGGTAATCAAAGCGACGGCATGGTTCTGGAAGGCTTCTTCTGTCAGTATCAATGGAGGTTCTGTGCTCTCAGGTAGCTGGTCTTCGTTGAGATCCATATTACGGGATAGGGCGTCAGCTTTCCCGTTTTGGGGACCCGGACGGTACTTGATTACAAAATCGTAATCCGAGAAGAAAAGGGTCCACCGCAGCTGTGAGAGCCTTGGCTGTCTTCAGGAACAACAGGTCCGGTGATCGGTAAACATCTCAATCGTGTGATGGGCGCCCAACAGATAGTGTCTCCATTCTTCACAACCCCTTTTTATTGCTAGCAATTCTTTGTCTGTGATGGAATAGTTTACTTCACTGGGGCTGAGTTTCTTGGAATAATATGCTACCGGGTGTAGCTGTCCTGTTGTGGGATGTCTCTGGAACAGGACTCCCCCAAGGGTGTACTGCGAGGCGTCCGTTTCCAAGATGAAAGGAAGCTGTGTGTCTGGATGCCGCAGGATAGGAGCTTGAGTGAACTTTTCTTTCAGGATCTGAAATGATTGTTCGGCTTCTACTCCCCATAAAAAACGGTACATTGTATCCCAAGATGGGATGGATAATCTTAGAGAAATCCTTTATAAAACGTCTGTAATAGTTGGCGAAACCCAAAAAGCTTCGCACAGATTTGACATGATGAGATTTTCCACGGCATGATGGCCTCAACTTTACCGGTCTCCATTTGGAATCCTTGTGCATTGATAACGTATCCCAAAAAGGCCACCTCTTGGACGTGAAATAGACATTTTTCCAGTTTTGCGTATAAGGAGTGCTGACGGAGTCGGCTCAAGACTGCTTGTACAGGTTTCAGATGTTCTTGGAGATCCGGTAATAATAATAATAATAATAATAATAATAATAATAATCCACATTTGTAAAGCGCGAACCATCACTCAGGGTCTCTAGGCGCTGTGGGGCTGTCTGAAAGATTAAGCAAGATATTCCCCAGAGTCACATGGTGCTGGGCTAATCTGCCGCCGGCCCCAGGATCATACCGTGATCCCCAGATTCCAGAGTCAGTCACCCTGGCCGCGGCGCCACACCTCTCCCTGAGGTGAGTAGATGAGGATATCGTTGATATATACCATACATATAGTATCCAGCAATCCTCTAACAACTTCGTCCATAAAATATTGGAGAGCAGCTGGGGCGTTGCAAAGCCCAAATGGCATCACCCGGTATTCAAAGAGGCCGAATTTCGTCCTGAATGCGGTTTTCCACTCGTCTCCGTGCTTCACTCTGACTAAATGATAGGCTCCCCTTAGATCCAGTTTAGTGAAATATTGAGCCCCTTCTAATTGGTCCAATAGCACCGGAATCAGGGGAAGGGGGGGTACCGATTCTGAACGGTTATACCGTTAATGGCACGGTAGTCGATGCAGGTTCGCAGCTCTCCGCAATCCTTCTTCGGTATGAAGAAAAGAGGAGAGGAGCCTGGTGAGGTGGAATGTTTTATAAAGCCTGATGCCAGGTTTTCGTCCAGGTAATCTTTTAAATATCAGGTCTCAGGTTCAGTTAGAGCATATACTCTACTGCACGGAATAGCTGCTCCCAGAATCAACTCAATGCAGCAGTCATAAACCCGATGGGGTGGTAGTTGCGTAACCTTCTGTTTATCGAAGAGGGATTGGAACTCATGGTATACTTCTGGCAACGTCGTGGCGTTACAATAGTTTTCCATTGCGCATGCGGTGGCCAAAAGACAAGCTTGGGTTGTCTCTTCTCTAAAAAAAGAAGTCCCTTCCTTCCTACAATGTTCCATGCAAAAAGTGGAACTTAACGTAACTGTGCGAGCGGTCTAACTCACCACAGGGTCATGTAAGGTTAACCATGGCAATCCAAGTATGAGACGGAACTGAGGTGCCGCTATCAAATCAAACTGGATGTACTCCAAGTGATCCTTCCCATACTGCATTAGAAGAGGAAGTGTGTGTCTATTGACTGGTCCCGAAGTCAGAGCCGAACCATCCACTGCTTTCACATATTCCGGTTTCTTTTTCTTTTCCCAGGGAATACCCATGGTAGATGCATACTCATGATCCATATAGTTGCCGGTGGCCCCAGAATCCATTAAGGCGTCCACGTGTTGTGCTGTTGTCGGAGTAGTCCACAAGGTGACACCAATATTCAGATGAGCCACAGCTGGTAGCAGAGTATTCACGAATATAGAAGAGATCGAACCAGTGATCTCAGTCTGCACCGAACTCTTCAGTTTTCCGACATCTCACTGGTTCCCATTACTACTGGCCTGCGCGGCGGTGGGTTTCTTTCGGAAAGTTGGGCACGAGCCCTGCATTCTCTGATGAAGTGACCGCCTTTTCCGCAGTAAAAGCAGAGTTTCATTTTCCGCCTTTTTTCTTTTTTTTCTGCGGTGAGGGGACCTCGAATACCCCCTATCTGCATAGGTTCGTCTCCATCCATACGTTTGGAGTGTTCTTCAGTGCTGGGTTTTGGTCTTGTTTACCATCCAAGGTTTTCCCCTCTGTTTTTGTCTCCTCGCCTTTCCAGTAATCGGTGGTCCAACTGAACCGTGAGATCCATCATCTCTTCGCAGGTCTGGGGTAATTGGACAACTTGTGAAAGGACGTCCTTCAGTTCCCCCTCAACCCTTGATAAAACAAGGTTGTTCTTTTTTCTTGGGGCCAGTCAGTTTCCACTACGAGGCGGTTAAAGGATGTAATATAGGATAACAAGTCCTGCGACCCCTGCCATAGAGTAAGAAGTTCCCGGTCTAGGATCATCATATGTGATTTCCGATCAAAAAGCTTTCTCATTTTGACACAAAAGTCTGTAAATTTATGTAACACAGGATCGTTTCATTCCATTAAAGGTATGGCCCAACTTGCAGCATTTCCTCCCATGTAGAACATCATGAAGGTGGTTTTTGCTGCTTCATCCTGGAAAACAGCGGGTTTGCATAAGAAGTGGAGTCTACATTGGTTCAAAAATGTTTCAAATTTCTTAGGGTCACCATAGAAACGCTCAGGAGGAGCCAAGGATATTCCAGTATTCTGTATTACATGAACTGTAGGTGTATGGTCAGCGGTAGGTGAGGGACTAGCAGTGGCAGTAAAGAACCCACCCCCTGATGTGGTAGCGGAGGAGGGAGGTTGTACTGACTGGAGGAAGGGTTGCTTCCCTAATATATGAACCAGCTCCTGGACTTCTACGAGAAATACCCGCTTCCTCTCTTCGTAATGTATTGATTTCTCGTTTGAGATCTTGATTCTCTAATCTAGAGGTGTGTACCTCTTGTTGTAGCGCTGTCAGGCTTTCCAACAAGGAGGCCAACACTGCATTGGTGTCCATGGTCCGGGCTGTGCTGCTAACTTGGGCTTGTCAATCTGTCGCGAATGTCAGTAGCCCAAGATAGATATAAGCCACTAACCTCTTCTTTAACAGCCAGCGGGGACCACAGCTTGCGGAGAATCCTTCCGATTCCCCTGAACGCAACTTCTCGCAGTGTGATTTAACACAACTAGGGAAAGCAGCACCCCGGTGAAAAGGGAAGGGGACAAAATAACAAAAGACACTGCCGGGATTGTTCGCTTCCTAGGTCTGGTCTAAGTGTTAGTATTTTCTTCATACGTTAGCAGAATAAACCCAGCAATGCTAATCCATGGGTTGTTTGTTTTCCAGGTTGTAGAGCAAAGAAGCATATACAAAAGAATTCTTAATTGACTTCAAACGCAAAATATCCAGATCAAAGTTATATTAGGGCTGTTAGCTTCACAGCTAGTAGAAAGGCATAGGCGCAGGCAGTACTCAAAAAAGCCACGATAAGGAAGATTCTTTGGTTCAGCACAAATGAAATAATAGCAAGCGCGCCTACCAGGAAGAAATCATTCGAAATTAATTTTCTGTTCACTTACAAATATTCCCTTTGCAAGTGGGAGAGTGAATGCAGCGTGATGAAATACCAATGAGGAATCTTCCTCAATTACAGCGGTGATTAAAGATTCTTCCTCGAGGAACGGGCGCAGGGGTGCGCTATCCACGAGTTGGAGATTAAATGAGGAGCCGATGGCGGGAAGGAAAGCGTCCGCTTCCCCTGCGGAAGAAAAATGTGCAAGAAAAGGAAACCAGCTCCTCGCGGGAAGGAAAGCGGCTGCAATGCCGGCTTTCTGGATGAATACAACCGAACCCAGCTCTGGCAGGAAGCGTCTCTGCAATTGCCGGCTGGGGCCAAGGGAAGGGATTCAGTGGAGTCCGAGCGGGAAAGAAAGCGTCCGCGCTTTCTTCACTGGAATTCACTTCAACTAAGTGCTAAGGCTTCGTCGAGAACCAGAACAAACAGGAAAGATTGACAATCACTCTCCATGACAAGAGGAGGTGCTTATAAGGCTGCAATAGTCCGTACATAAAACACGGCTACCGATGCATTCTGGGGTATGTAGTGAGGTGGTTTCCTATTCGTCTACACACAGGAAGATTTATATAGGGAATGGTGATTTCCTAGAATCGCTACACATGTTTCTTGGGCACTACAAAATAGTGAGAATAACAACCACGTCCTACTTCTAGCACAGGCCCTTTATGGACAGTCCATTTGGCCTAAAGGGACTACACATCCTGCCGTAGGACAGACAGCTGGTCCTTGGTCACTCATTCAGGGGACGGTAAAAGGTGCGGTGGAGTGGAAATGAAAGGCAAGCCATAGCCCTTCTGAACAATCTGCAAGACCCACCTGCCTTATGTTATCATCTGTCAACCTGGCAAGAATCGTTGGATCCTGCCTCTAACCGGGTGGCTGTGCTCCATGATTGGCACACTAATGGGGCTTGGTGCTTGCAAGTTGGGGCTGCGAGGGGAGGGGGCAGTAAGCTGGTTGGCTCACTGACTCTGACCACAGGGACCATGACCACCTTGGCCACGAAACCACTGGGAGCCTTGTGGAGGCTGGATTGGCTGCTGTTGTCGGGAACCTCTGCTAAAGATGAAAAATGAACAATATGGTTAATGTGTGTGGTGAGAAGGGCAGACAAGCCAAAGGAGTGTGCCATGTTCCTGCTCTTTTTGAACCACTCCAGAGCCGAATCTGCCTTGTCCCAAACATTCGAGTTCTCTCAAAGGGCATGTCCATAATGGGTGACTTGATATGACCCAAAATCCCAGTCATCCACAGGCAGGCATGGTGACAAATGGCAATACTAGTTCCTGTGGATCACCCGATGGAATTGGTTGAGTCCAAGCCACAACATATTATGAATTTGGCTGCATCATGCCCATTCTATCTAGCTTGGGTCAATAGAGGACGGGGTCTTCCAGGACAACTGGGAGGACTTGAGCCACCGAAACCCGAAGAGCATTAGAATAGCGGCCCAGCAGGCAACTGGCATGAACAGATGGAGGGCCAGACTGGTAAAAGAAAATACCCTCTTCACGAAGGTTTCAACTATTTCGGACTACCTAACTGAGGGAGTAGTTGGGAAGGTATTGGGGGTTTGTCTGAATGGTTGATGCCTGCACCACCAACCGTTCTGGAGACGGGTGCTGAGAAAAAATTGCACAGTTGTGTTATGTGCAAGAGTTAAGCCAATGTATCAAAGCTGCACATTATCTTACATTATCCTCTTTTCTGCTTAATAACATCATTGCTGTAACCTTTTGCGCATATTGGTGTGCGTGACTGTTGGTTTAGTTTGTCTGAAACTGCTTTGCTTACACATATGTATTCGTGCAACATTATCACCATGCCTCGAACACCAAGTACAAGGCCTTTATGCATGATGTACAAATGCCATTCTTTCTTAATCACTGGGATGATAAGGCTCTCTACATATCTACAACAATGCTAATCGGTGTGTACATCGCGAGGATGATTTTTATTATAAGTAAAGAAGCACTTCCGGGGTTAGCAGAAGAGACGCTTCAGCTGACACAGAGGGCCTCAGCATGCAGAGGCTCCCCCAAGCAGCTGTCTCACATCTCCGTGAGGGATGTCCAATTTGTGACCAGAACAGGGTCACACTTTCTCTCCCGCCAGGGAATGGGGTTGGATCATCCTGTGGGGGGATTCTTTCCTTTACACCTACATACACTCCAGACATACAGAGCGGGGATTGCATAGTAGGTGTATGCCAGATTAAGACCTTGTATTAGATCCCTGAATAGATATTCTGTGCTAGCATAATGGTGGAACAAAATCTGTTATTTACTCTTTGGTGCTTGTAATTACTTTCATCTGCTTCTGTCTACTGATTATTGCAGCACATGTATTCTATACAAGAATAACATTGGTTCATAAATATATTGAAAACATCCAATTGTGTATTCTCTGCATATTTCTCAGAGGACAAGAGTGTGTGTGAATGGCTGAGTGAAAAGGTTCTAGATCTGTTACCACAATCCCTGAAGGGTCAGGGTTGTCATGATCAGTGGTTGCCAGAAACCATTTTCTCCTTTTTTGGGATGGGGGGCCTTATGGTGGCACTGTGAGCTAGCTGGTCACTAGGCCAACATATACTGCGGGGGTGCTTGTATTCAGTCCAGGCACCTTACCCAAAGTTTATGTTGCCCACAAAAATGCAGGTCCTACGGATTAGTGAAAACTACACAACAGTTGCCTGGGGAAGCTTTGTGGCATCTAGAAATGTGGTAATTTCCTGTGGGGCCAGAGCAGGGTTTGGCCCATGCTACCAATAGCATATCTGTCAGTAACTCTTTAAAGGGGAGTAACGGCGCAGTGGTGATTTTCCCGGGCTCAAGGACTTCGATCACAACATTGGTTTTGACATCTAAGGTGTAGAGCTGGAGGTCGAGAACTTAGTCTGTCCTCTGTATAACCACTGCAAATGAAGCACTCTTCTCAAATGCAG
Source organism: Lissotriton vulgaris (assembly GCF_964263255.1). Lineage (NCBI taxonomy): Eukaryota > Metazoa > Chordata > Amphibia > Caudata > Salamandridae > Lissotriton > Lissotriton vulgaris. Next base: position 412,510,838 of record NC_141698.1, read on the forward strand.
GACCCAGTGGTGAGAAGTCCTAACAAGGTTTAAAACTGGTCATTTTTGGAGGTGAAACGTCCCTTGCACAGTATCATTTTTTTAAGCAAAAGAGTCTTTGCACGTCTGGTGGTGTGGGAAGAAAGGAACTGAAGTCAGCACACCGGAGTGGCCCTTATACAGGCTCTGTACTTCATTTCCTGAGTGGAATAGTTTCAGTGTGGAGCCGCACATCGCCCCTTACTGGCATGCAAAGGTATTGCTGAAAGGTTTCTGGTTCCAGTCTGACTGACGCTTGGGGAAATATTCAAAAGGTGAAGTATCTGTGGTTAGAGGCCCATCGCATGTCACCTCAAAGTTTCATAACCTCATAAAGAAACTCTGCCTTTGCCCTTTTTCCTATATATGGTCATGGAACTCCTGCTCTCTTGCGACAACCTCCTAAGATACTTTCTGTGTAAGAGTGTCTGGGCCTCAGTCAAAGGCCTCTATAGTCCGGAGGGTTCCATGAGACTGTTGGAGTGGTCAAAATAACAGTTCTCTCAGTTGGCGAGGATCCGGTTTCCCTCCAACTTGGATTTTCTGGGTATGCACAGTGGGATTTCTGGGTATACACAATACATTCTTGGTTGTCTCAGTCTGTTGTTGGAGCAGCTCCTGCCTTTATTCTGCTAGTGGGACACCCTGCATGATGTTATCTGGACTGCTTGGACCATGGAGTGCATGGACCAGTGAGCTGGGACCGACCATTCTAAATGTTGCACAGATACAAGGTGAGCAGAGCCAGCACCAGTCGAGAAGGCTGCGGTAATGTTGCGGCACCGCCTCAATAAATATTAATGAGTGGATTCTTCCTGGGGCCAATATACAAACCATACTACCCAAAACACATAAGATGCCCTCCCCTCATGGTCTTGATGAGTACTTAGTTTTGGATGCAAGCCTCTTGGTCGATGAGGCTCTCCATTGGTGCTCTTGGTTGTACTCTGCAGGGAAAGTGCTGCATTGCTTCTTGGCATGTAGTTTTGAAACAGAACTGTACTGGACGAGAGTTCCTTGGTACTGTCCAGCCACTGCAGTACACAGTTCTGCAAACACTGCAAGGTCACTTCAGGTTTCTGGGTCTCACCCTCGCAGAGTGGTGCAGATCCTTCTCTGATGTGACAATAGGCATCTTCAGCTCACCGTGGCTCAGCTCTTTCCAGGCCTTTTCCTTATGAGCAGAGCCATACTAGTATAAGTGGACCTCCAATGCCTCTCCTGAACAGTCGGTCAGCTTTCTTATTTGAAGCAGATTTGAGACAGCCATTCCTGGTTCTCTTGATGTAGTTTCCTAGGTTCTGGTCCTCGGCCAGGGAAGTTGGGGTGGGATACCCCAACACTAGAGCAGAAGACAGCTTTTAAGTCACCATTGGTGAGGAGATAACTGATTTTGGTGGAGATATCTTGACACACTGGTATTGCCTCTCCATTTACATAACAAAGGCTCACAACATAGTGCAGTATTGAAACAGTCAGCTCTCAGGCTAGTTCTGCTGTCATGCCTATTCTACTCAGATTGGGCTCCCCAAGGTTCTTGGTTCAAGAATTCTTGCTGGAAGGTGTGGGAAAGCTTGGAGACGTCAAGAAGGAGAAACCCAAAATAAGGGTATAAACGTAAGGAAGGCCAGAGATCAACTGGCCAGGAAAGGACAAGGAAAAAGTCCCTATCTTCAAAATGGCCCTCTATCTCCTCCTTCACGCTGTACAAAGGATCTCTGGAATGTCCTAAAAGAGACCTGCAACTCACATCTGCTGTCTGGGCTCTCTACAACCCTCCATCATAGGTAATATTTGGATGTAGTAAATATTAAGTGAACTACATTGACTTTGGCCACATGTATCACATATGCTCCATACACACATCCTCGGTACACTTCATAAAGATGTGGATCTAACTGCAGAGGACTAGCAGATCAATTAATAAAAAAGATGGGCACGGACAGGTGAAAAGGCCGGACTTGCCAATATGAATGGTAGTATAAATAGTATCTCCAACAACGTCAGACCTTCACAGCCCAGCAAGCTGACAGTAGTCAAGCTCAGTTGAAGGAGGATGCAACTGGTGTGCCCCTCCAGAACACAGTTGCGTTATGAGACCCAGCCCATGTCATAAAAATACCTTCAGTGCACATGCATGATCATGTGTGCCGCGGCAAGGCACAAATAACCACAGCTAGATATGATGTACTTGAGGTAGGGGTGGGTGTTCTTCACAACCATGCAGAGGAGACCTTTCTCTGTCCCAACACATTGTTTACCAATTAATACTAATGCAAGGTAAAACATAACCCATTAGAGAGAAGTGGATGCATTACTCCTGTTACTACATGCAAACTTTTCAGAAACTCTCAAAGTTCTTGCAAGCTCCATGTTTTTTATATGGGCATAGTGCAGACTTGGCGTGAGGGAATTCAGAGGACTTCACAACTACAATATCAAATAACGTAACGGTCATTGAAACATAATCTTGAGAACGTCCTCATCAGAAACATAAAGGAGAAAGCTGCCTAAGTCAGTTAAGCATTACAGTAAAAAATATAACATTTACAGGCCATATAAGTGCCTCAGAACAATACAGTTAAAAGAGAATAAGTGAATCAATTGTACGTGGGAGCTGTTGGCGGCGTAATATTTATATGGTTTCCTCTTCATGAGCTTAATTTTGGCGTGGAAAAGCAGAGAATTAACAAAGTGATGTACAGTAACTAGAAGGTTGGGGTTTGAGAATATAAATATTAATCAGAATTGTATATCCAGTGCAAATAGGGGAGAACATAAGTCATAGATGTTACAGAAGTGGAAAGCATTAACATGGTCAACCTGCCCGGGTAGGAACAAGTCCTGAGCGAAACCAAGATGGAAATATGCACTAAAAGAAGAGGTGAGGTGGAAGAACAAGTCAGAAAGTGTCAGGAAAGAGGACTTGAAAGTGGGACATAGGAGTGTCAGTAGGCATATTGGTTTAGGTTGTCAGGAGTTTACGGAGCGTAGAATCTTCACAAATCTGATGGCTTCAAATAAGGGGAGATTTGCTGATTACTAAGTAGAATGTTTGATTTCCGTGAATAACAAGTGAGTGGGACTTTGGAATGTTTTTGAAGGATGTAAAAGATAGTGTTATTTTGAGCTTACATGGAGTATCACTCCTTTTCCTAGGGGCATGACCAGAGACCCAGGTAGGCAGCCAGTGATTCTAGGTCAGTTTAGAATCCTCCTTCCTGAGGAACGGCTCCATACTTATAATCCATTACCTTTGGTAGTAGGCGCATCTTGCGCTTTCCTTTATGTGGGAGTCCATGTGTAGCGTATTGTCTGAAGTGACCCTTGCAGAGCTGAATCCTGCGGATTGCAAAGTGTCTAGAATAGGGCTTTGTCCCTGGGAAAATGTGTAGGAATTCTGTTTTCCCAGGGTTAATTTTGAGTTTCCTGAACGATCCTGGTTTAGATTTGGTAGGGCAGTTTTTGAAGTACATGGCAAAACTCAAAAAAATCAAAGAATAAGAGCTTAGAATTATCAGCAAAATGAGGATAGGTTACATTCAGTTAATATTCAAGTCTGACATGTGGCAGAAGGAATAGACTGAAGAGTATCAGTGCTAAGATACATATTCGAGCTGGACAACAAAAGCGATATGGAGCAGACATAGGATGTGCTTGATCGACTGGGGATGGTTTCAGAGACATTCCCCTTCTACGTAGTACACATCATGAATTTGTGCGTGTCACCTCCGAAGGTGTGATCCAAGGTTTGAAAAGCTCTGCACAGATCAACAAGACTGAAAAAAAGGCATTTCCTTTATTTGTGTTCCATATCATATGACCTGATATTTTTAGCATGGCTGTTTCAGGGAAATGATGCTTCCTGAAATTAGGCTAGTTTGGAGTGAGGCTTAATCCACTCTGTCTCTCAGTCTCTTATTTAGAGTTCATCATCTTCTACATTCTCAAATACTGTAACAAAAAGTATTCTTGCCACATAGAGACCTGTCCCTCTTGTCACTGTCTTCAGACAGGACACATGCTCTTATCAACATCAATTAGTTTTTTTTTTAATCCATCTGGTATAAACCACATCTGTCTGGCTCAACCAAAGAGCAAGGCTCATAGCAGGTAGTTTTCTTAGCATTTGCTGACAAGAGCATTCACAATGACACGCACATCCAAGGAACATTAGTCACTAACAAGGATATTGCCACTGAGACCTTTCCTCTTAGGTTGATCGCACGATTCCAAAGATATTTGATATTTCCACATTTACACTGCATCACACTTCGTAAGCCAAAAATACAGGTAAATGGTCACCTCCAAAAACGTAACTGGTTTAAAGACAAAGGGTCACAGCATCTGATAATTCTGTTCCTGACTCTGGCATTGAAAGCGGCACTGGTATTTTTATACCTCTTGGGCGAATTGAGGGCAGAACAGTAATTCCTTCTCTGTGCTGCGACGGCTGAACTCAGGTGCACTTACTCATTCCTTTAATTATATATACCATTTATTTTATTAATTTTATTAACGAAAAACACAGACATTTGTCACCATCAACTGCTCTTGTGACCAGGGTCTCTAGGATATTATATATAGGATAACGTCCGCCTCTTGTATATTTTAAGGATACTGAAAGTCACAGAGGAGTTCCATGACCATCTACCAGCTCATGCTTAATTCAGAATGTACTGTCCAGACAGACTCTACGTATTGACCAGTCACTCTGAACTTTCTGCCTGAAGTCTTGGGGCAGCCACTGCAATACTTTGACCTACAGATGACCAGTAAAGCCAGGGAAGCCAACATATTAATGAAGCACAAGAGTTCCATTCCAACCGCCACATATGCCAAAGAGGAACGCATCAATATGACCTCGTAATACCAAATTTTATTGCCCCTCATTTTGCCCCCAAATTTCTGGATCCGGAAGCACTGCCAAATTATGTATTAGCAAGAACCCACCTGTCCATACCCTCTCGTGCATGCTCTTATGCTGGCCTTCCCAAACAAATGCAGTTGTACCCTAGTATAAAACTTGTGACAGAACCAGTCTAAACCTATTTCCTACAGAAAACTCCCTAGGATGCATCATCACGTTTTGCCTCGTCAGATTCCTCACCTTATTTTCAAAGTGCACCTCGGATCTGTATGTACTTAAATAATTCATATGAAAAATCTCCTAATCCACATAGTTCCCCAAAAGATTTCAGACCAGAGTTGCCACATGCATCGCTTAGCTGGATCAGACTTATCAAGTTCCAGCCCCTGCCTGAACCATTCAAACTGTTTCAGATCCCCTAGTCCCTACATAGGCGTGTCACAGGTAGCTTTATTCTTCCATCAGACAAGGGCAATGACCAGAAGCTAGGCCTGTACAACAATGATGTTGGTGATCGGAGATTCACTGTTGCCAAATCTTCATGCATCACATGCAGCTGGGCAGTCCATGGACTGCTGATGTATCCTGGGAGAGGGTTCCGTGCATATATGCGGGAGTGAGATGCTCCATTATATACAGGCCTTCATAACATGTTAAAAGATATTCTAGATGTGTCACTTCCCAAATTAGTGACCATATAATACATTCCACTTCTTGAACGAAATCCTCTGGCATCCAGAATAGGGTGTTTTAGATAATGCAGAGGAATTTCATTTTAAAAACTGCTGCTCTCCAAGCAAGGCCATCTTAGGTTGCCTCCAATAAAGCACATCTTCCCAAAAAAATTATCAACTGGGTCTCAAGACTAAGTTCATAGAAGATGCACTATCCACAGTCACAGCTAAATATCAAAACTCCCTGTTAGCGAGGAGGAGCCAAACTGGCGACCAAGATGGCCGCTTAGGCTCCCGGCTCCGCAGACCTTCTCATCCTGCTACAAGATCCTGCCAGTTATCCTGTGCCTATGCAACTCTCCCGGGTAGACGAAACGAAATAATGCTTTACCGAGTGACCCCGAAAGTTCCACCTGCTTCGAGAACAGAGAAACGTCGCCGTTAAGTTTGCGGCCTACAGCATTGAATCCGGGGCCTCGAGTAAGAATGCAGCCGGCTTCTAGTTAAACAACATCGGTCATAAGAGTTCGGGAGGAGCTGGTCCACCGGAATGGAAGTAAATTTTGTCCGATTTCAACATCAAATATCCGTATGGATTAGCGCCGAAGTGGGGCACCTCAATGACACTGCGGATGCGAGCTGAATGATTGGTTGTCGGAGCCCGGAATATAAACGGCTTGGTACCGTCTAAACTGCGACCCGATGGTTTCGGACATATCCTGAAGACAGCTCCGCAATATCCTTGCATGCAGAGGGGTTGGAACGTGTGTCTTTGCTTCTGATTCTACTGGGTCTATCCCGAAGGGCCCAAGGATAGACCGTGAACGAAACGCGTGAAATGGTGCTCAATATCGACCTTCGTGTGAATCGGACCCGATCCTCCGAGAGGTCTGGGAAAATTCGAACGGATGACCTGGGACAACATATCCTATCTATGGGATCTCCGAGACCGGACCAGAATTTCCCTATCGAGGGGGACCAACTAGTGCTGACCAGGGTTGAATCTACGCTTGGGGCTATAATGGCGGCGATAGAGGGTCTTCATCTCTCCCTGAATTGGAAAGCCCAAGCCTTGTTGCACAAATTGGACGCCGTGGCTTTTGGACTGGGAAATAGTGACATAGCTTTTGTTCAATTCAATGATACTGCGGAAGTAACAACATCCACACCACCCGGACTGATGGCGGCCAGCAACCCCATAAAATGAGTGATGCGAGAGACCCTGGATTGCAAATGAGCTAATACCCGTGTAATGGAGGTCCCGGTTGTGTCAGTGCTCACAATATTATTATCGACGGAGGGTAAATCGTACCAGGCAATGTATCTGATGACTCATGTGATGACTCAGGAGTGGCTCGACAGGGTGGCCCTTTCTCCCTTTCCGAACTCAGTGCACCTGGACTTTAAACAACATCCGTGGTTCTTTTCGACACAGATGGGACCCAGTGACAATGAGACTGAGAAAGCCAAGCTATTTCCGGCTCGCTACTGTTCTTTCGAATTTTTCAAGATGGCGGCTGTTCGGTTGAAGAACATTTGTGTACCTGATCGAGCAGGTCAAGGCTGAGAACGGCCTATTGTTTCAAGACTTTTATTCAAATGGTGGCAGTGTGGGATTCACTCTATGATGTTGGTACCAGGAGGCAGTGTAGGCGAGTAATGTATCCCCCGATTTTCGCTTGATATTGGAATGATAATACATCCGTAATAGGGGAGGCTTAGAACTAGCGGGGGGGAGGCCGGGAGCCTGTACGAATGGCCCTCCTCCACTTACTTCTTTTAGTATTCGTAGATTAGATGGGGCGACAGGCAGACTGCTAGTTGGGGTCAGGCGTAAGCTACATGCAGGGGTGCAGGGTGCGGGGTGGGGTGTTGCGCGCGTTGCGTTTTTTTATTTTATTTTCTTTCTTTACTTACTGGATATCCTGACTCGGTTTTCAGTATTAAGGTGCCACTCTATTATTTTGATTTGTCCATTTTTGCATACAAGTGTCTGTACTTTATCCTGTTTACGATTTTAGTATCGAGGGGCGCAATGATCATTGATATCCTGATTTTGTGGGTGGAGGGGCCTGTGGGCAGCACGCATTGATATAGGCTAACTCTGCTAGTTTTATAATCCTGATTCGTCAAATGTGTGTTAGAGTCTCAGTGTCCTGCTTCAACGGCTGCCGATATTGCAACCTTTCAATTGTTTGATTCCTTGTATGTTTTAGACTGCATTGCACTTGATACGCTCCTATTGTTTTTCGTTTTTTGTAACAATAAAAAGATTTACAAATAAACAACAACTCTCCGTTAGCTATTCGTATGTGGCAACATCAATAGGGATCCAATCTCTATTCATTCAACAGATACAGTACAATCTTCAACTAAATTAATCTTAAAGCCAGAAAATCTGCCACAGCCCTTAATTCTGAAAAGTAATCCACTAATTGTACTGTCCAAGTCTGCGACATATGAAAGCACATTTTCCATGTTTGGGGATTTGTTATCATTCAATTCCCAAAACCATTGGAAGCCCCAATCAAAACGTTTCTCCTGATCCAGTATACCAAAGGGTCAATGAACAGAGCAAATAGCAGGTAGGATAAGGAGCTGTCAACTTCTAAAAACCCCTTTGAACACATATGACAGAACTCCCTTTACCCATACACTAGCAAGGGGGCCAGAACATGTAGGTCCAACCCCCATTCTCTCCACTGCCTTAAATATTAACGGTTCTTTTATGGATTTGCAATCAAATGCCCTCTGGGCTTTAAATTATAGGATTGTTGTAGGCTCAGGTATGATCAGATCTCATGGCTATCATGCAACTTTTTATGACCAAGAGAGGTAATTAGCTGCACCCTTACCTACCAACTTGTGTACACCTTTATAACATAACGGGTGTGGAAAAGCTATAATACCCTTTCAGAAGGCATAGGGAATTTCAATCTTTCAAAGCTGTTCGCAGAGGTTGTATCAAGCTTAGCATCCCAAGAATGAGAGGTTCAAGTGGCCTTTTTCTAGTGAAGGTGACTAATAAAAGTTTGGCGTTAGTGGATATGTTGAAGTGGCTGATAGTATTTATCTGGAATTTGAAATAAAAAGAGGAGGACTAGACCAGCACAAGGCACTGTGAACCATAGGTAGGATTTTGAAAACGAAATGTTAGCTGATCTTTAGCCACTGATAGTCTTAAGCATTCCTCTTGCAAACTGCAAGGATGTTGTCTCTATTACATCATATGGAGCCGTTCAGAGGTTTAGATTTTTTTAAATATATTTTTTCTGGCGTATGTAGGTAGATTACAGGCACATAATCTAGTTTAGATGCAATAAACCCCTGTCAGGAAAACACAGCAAAATGTGACACCGTTAATCCAGGCATCAAGTTCCTAAGAGAAGTCTTTTCGGAGCACTGGTATTAATTCACCTTTTTCCAAATGATCTTCAAAAACAATTTCATTTGGAGTGGGGTGTATGCTGCAAGACAGTAAAAACATGGTATGAAGTAAACAGACACAATAAACAAGGCAGGTAAAAGTGAATAAAAATTTATTGAACAGAAGTAGCGCTTTTGCCCAGCATGAGTCACTTTGGGTGGCTAACAGTTCATAAGAAAAAGAAAGTAGAAATTAAAAAAGAGGTAAACAATGGTTAAAAATGTTCTTCCTTTTATTAAAAATGTCTTGGTTTTGTATTTGGAAAGATGTTCATCTCCAAGCCAGGAGGCAGAAAGGTTGTACTTGCAAACGTGTCAACAATTATCGGATAATATTATTTTTTTCACTCACACAAACACATTTTCATGCTCCTGTGCCTGTTCCAAGGTCAAAATGAAACTCTAAAGTATCACGTTCACTTCCTCCTATACCCCTCCTTCTTTTGATGATGTAAACTGCATAATATTTCAAATTAACTTTCATTACGTCAGAGGGATGAACAGCTACGTTCCCAAAAACAGATGCATATATTTGTAACATTTATATAAAGTTAACATTTGTCTAATAAAATGTGTAATCACCAAAACAGCGTATTTTTTTCTCTAGACCAACATAGTGTTGAAGACTATTCTCTGCGATGGTCATACGACTCCAAACCACCTGGAATTGTAAAATGTGTTAAGTCCATACAATCATATTACAAACACAGCTTTATTCAGGCAGAGAGGACTTCCTGCACAAATTACAACACATAAAAAAGAACTCTCTAAAGTCATACATATCACCATGTGCAACAGGACAGTTTACACCAACACTGCCCGCATATATATTACTGATGTGTCCCGCAATCTCCTGCATTAAAGGAAAGAGAGAAACATTTTGCATAAGGCAGTTAACTAAAGTTTGCTGTATTAATTCTCCCACACAGTAATTTCGTTTTCATTAACAAACATGTTCTGCAGGTCACGGTGACACCAGTGACAAAAATGGCAATAATATTCCAATCTTTTAATGACTGCATTGATAAGATTCCTTGAACCAACCAAAACACTATCAACCACTAGCACGTTACCATTATAAAGATAATATGTTTCATTACAACCAGCCTGAGAGACTTACTGGTGTATTTTGAGGTCTATTTTAATATCTACCTATTCCGAACACTTGACTCCGAACTTAACATGAATGTATTTAAAGTTCCATTCACAGACCCTTTTTTTTATCTAAGACAGCATGACCATATAAGAACTTCTTTATCTAGATTTCATGGACATACATCAGTATTTGAAAAATATGATTTTGTTTCCTCCAAGCCAAATGAGGAACTCTCATCTACACCCATGTTATGCAAAAATCCAAAATCTGTTCTGAAATGCCTAAAAACGTCATTTGTCAATTTGCAATGAATTTACTCATTAATGTTACTCTCGCTGACAGAGAAATAGAACGCACTGGAATGCAAGGAAAGAAAAGTAATAGATTGTGCGCCACTTCCCTTCACAAATAAAACAACATTAAGTATATTGCTAACTATAATTAAGATCTGCAAACTATGCTACCAAAGAAACAAAACAGTGAATCAAAAATTCCCTACCACCAACAAGTTGAAAAAAAATTCTAGACCTCTCATTGTTGAAATAATATAACCAACAACTCCAGCAATTAAACAAAATCTATATATTTTGTATTTGACCATTCATCGCAGCACATTGCAGACAAGCCTATGTACAACACACATGAACAAATCATGTTCAGATCCATTTTCCACCCAATGGAGAACATAGTTTAATGTATTTATTTGACATGATCTTATAAAACAATATAAAGCAATTATGAGTGACATACCTGACACAGGGAACATTAAAACATTCTATTTGATTACATGAATTAGGCTTTTGAGGAATTAAGATTGCATTGATCCCAGACTTCCACATCTGACAACAGATTGTACTACTACATAAGCTAACATGACATTCAGTAAGTCTTATTTTGTTTCAGTGGAATATTCAAATGAGCAAGCCAAGACTCTCTTATCTACCCTCATTTCATTACAGCTTCAAATCCTTCAACCTAAGCCCCACCAAAAACGACTCAGCTGCTGGTTTTGCTAATTTAGTTAAATAATATCTGATGAAAGATTATTTCAAGTCTCAAAGTTTAATATATTTATTTGTAAAATATGTATATTACTTCTGCTGACCCAACAAAACGTTTGAGCTCCCCAACCCAATACCTTTCTCCCCACACAAACACGTAATTAAAATCTTTTTTCTGAATTTCTGCAAAGTAAATCCAAAATTATAGTCTAATCAGATGTCAAAGAGATAGCAGATTTTAGTTTGGTGTAGTGTTCCGATTGGATAAGATCATGTTCCAACTTTTCCAAAGACCCACTGCAGGTGGGCAATAGCCTTAAAAAGTCAATCTTGCTCAGGTGGATAACATTTTTTTTTTCAAAAGCCACATTTTGGAGATATGCCCGACCGAATGATGGATTTGCCTTGTGCTAATTGGCCAATGCTTATTTTGCTGAAGACTAAATAAAAATGTGCTTAAATGTACTTTCATGTAATTCTCGAAAAAGAGGGGCACAGAGAGGAACTGTTCCTTATGGCATTCTTTTGTTGGTAGTCGCTGCGTCTAACACAAGGGCTCCTGCAGGAAGGGAACATTTGAATCTCACTGCTCCGCTACTTCTGTCATATGCAAATGCAAAGAACTGATCAGTGTCCCCAGTGATCATACAAAAGAGAACAGTGAATATGTGTATGCCAGCCAGTGATGGTTTGCACTGCAGGTGCTCCAAAAATTGTTTTTGGCCAACTGATAAATACGATCATTGAATCTATAGACTAACGTCAAGATTACAAATTGTGTGGAGCAGAATTCTTGTTCGGAATTATGCTCAGCATAGATATAAGCGGGCACTGTTCCCACTTCCAGATTTCCTGGTTGTGGGAACACCGGACCAGAGATTACTGGCCAGTAAAATCGCATTGAAACAGAGCAGTCTGCACCAGTCTCAAACCAACCCTCAGCAAAGGCATGGGGGTTGGCATGTAACACTTAAATCTACCAGGAAAGATTCTTCTCTACCCTCCTCCATCCAACCCTTCTCTCCACTGCCCTAAACAGGAGTCCTTGCAGGTATTTAGTACTTGCTCAAAGCGGGTGGTAAATATTTGCTGTTAAATACCCTGGAATCAAGAATACTGTGTGGAATTGTACCTGGTTAAATCCCAGTCTGCCGCTATTTCCAAGTGGTTGAAATCCTAATTGCTAGAATTCCATGCAGAGATTCTGGGCTTTATCTCTAATCTGGCCATTCATAATCTCCTCATAGATTTCTTCACAATTCACACTCAAGCCCTGAGACAACTAAACTATGCAATATTTGAGACATGCAATCAGTTATACCATTAGTCTTAGAAATGAACTAATTAGAAGCATCTATTGATTGACACTTATTTGAGTAGGTGTAGAAATTCACTGTTGGAAAGAAATTACTAAGCAATGATTATTCTGGCCATAAACATTAGAAGCAACATAATTTGCAATTTCTTGGAATCCAGGAACATGTTTTAAATTGGCATGAACTTGCACATTCCCGTTTTTCTCAAAAGGAAAGAGTAGTAGTACTGCTGAACACCTCAGTGCTCAGCACCTCCTTTTCAAAATATTCTCGGCTGAAGTTATAGAAGACGTGGAAACCATTGCTAAGTAGCATTCAGACAAGAGTGGGCCTGCTCGCAGATGGCAGAAGAAGCCTGCAGGTCTCTTCCCAGGCGTTCCGAGTTAAGCCGTCTCCATCTATGCAGTGAAATAGTTTGCCTCTGTTGTGGATTTTTTGGTGAGTGTGAAGTTTATCCTTTCTGGAAAATTTCTTCTCACACTCTGCACATGGAAAGGGCTTTTCTCTGGTGTGAATTCTCTGGTGGATAAGAAGTTTATCCTTTCGGGAAAAGGCCTTCTCACACTGCTTGCAGGGGAAGAGTCTCTCATTAGAATGAATTCTCTGATGGATACGAAGATTATCTTTTCTGGAAAATGTCTTTCCACACTCGTGGCAGGGAAAGGGTCTCTCTTGGGTATGAATTCTCATGTGGATGTCAAGTTTATCCTTACGAGAAAAATCCTTCTCACACTCCGTGCAGGGATTGGGTCTCTCTCTGGTGTGAATTCTCTGATGAATGAGAAGTTTATCCTTTCGAGAAAAATTCTTCTTACATTCTGTGCACAGAAAGGGTCTCTCCTTAGTGTGGACTCTCTGATGGATGACAAGTTTATCCTTTTGAGCAAAGTTCTTCTCACAGTCTTTGCATGGAAAAAGTGCCTCTGAGGTGTGTATTTTCTGATGGGAAAGAAGTTTATCCTTTCTTGAAAAGTTCTTCTCACACTCTGTGCAAGAAAAACATCTCTCTCTGGCGTGAACTCTCTGATGGATTAGAAGATGTGATTTATAAGTGAAACTCTCTTCACAGACTCTGCATCTATAGAGATCTTCATTCATAATAAAGCCATTCTTTGATTGGTAAACTGCAAAAAAAGATAAGGAAACAATCAAATAATAAAACATTTAGGACTTAAGCAAAAAACAAGCATAGAATGTATTTCTTACTATCTGAAGTTACATGTCATTAGATTATTTTGCCTCTATTACTTCCCTCAAGCTCTTTTGAGAAAGAAAATTGGGTTAAAGCAGTTGTACAGGGAAATACTCTTGACCAGACTGTAATGGATTTGAGTGAAATTTCAAAGTTGGGGTGGATTTCACAGTAGAGTAATGTATGTGAGGTGTATAGATTTACATATGTCTTGTCCATCACAATATCCAAAACGAGTATGCACCGAAATCTATGTAAGTGACAGATTTCTATGCAAACGTCTACCCACCAAGCACACCACTCAAATGGATTTTCCCAGCTCTGGAACATGACAGAAATATGTTTTTGCACCTTTTTTTATTTATACATGTGAAACACATTTTCACCAAGCCTTATACCTCCATGACCCATGGTGTGCATTCAGTCAGTCAGTCAAAATCACTTTATTAACTTAATTTTAAAACCATAAAAGTATACTACATAAAATCGTAGAACCATTAAAAGACATACACGTATTTCATTTGGCACATAATCTTAAGCCCCAAAAACATCAGAATAAAAATCATGCTGTCATTACGAAGGGTCGTATTTCTACATATTTCTTTTAAAACGTGGTCCTATGTACCAAAAAACTCAAAATAAAATCATTAGCCATCATTACTGTTTAAGAACTAACTCAAAACATCTTCAGAAACACCTTTTTTTCCTTTCTCTAGCCGCAGCAACTAAAAAGCTGGCATTATTAAAACACACCTATGCGTTATCTAACATCTGTAAATATATTAATGCAGGCCTAGCCTGCATAAAACCTTTATTTTCCTATATTAGTATTTAAAAGCGTTATGCGAATATGATGATAATTGTCGCAAAACATTATAAAGTGCAAAGCGTTCTGGGTGGAGAAATTATCACAAGACCAAAGGCCCAAATCTTCCATCTTACACAACCCCTCTGGTTCTCCCAAAATAAAGTGCAAAAGGTTAAATCCAAATCTTGTTAAAACGAAGCGGTGGTAGGGCTTTGTAATTTTATGTAGGTACAGTTCTAATGCTGGAGATGTTTTCATAGAGAATGTGCTCGTACTGTGGGTTTCAGGAGCACTCTCTCTCTACTTGCATCATACATAAAAAATGGTTTTTCACCCACAACAGGACCTCTCTCACTAGCCTGTAGGGGGAGTCAAGTAATGCAGGTCGCGCTAATTTCACTGTCAAGCTCTTAATTTATGCTAGCCGGGGGATGCCACTTGCTTTATCTAAAGATAAGCAATCCGGAGTGGTCTTACGATTCAGCTCATCTGTATTGGTCCAAATCGTAATCCACTGCAAAAGCGGGGCCATACCAATAGGATCTGATACAAAACCAACACACAATTCCTGATGAATGATATAAGAAGGCGTTGATTGCGGGACTAAAAGTATGTTTCTAACAAACCTTTTGCTCATCTAACCAGTCTGTTCGTTTTTTAAGGATCACTCTCGCCATTACTTTTTACTGCTGAATCAATCAGAGATATGGGCCTATAATATTGAGGATTCTCTCTCTGTCCCTTCTTAAGAACTGGTATAATAATAGATCATGACCAAGACCTCGGCAGACCATGCAAACAGGCCACATTGAAAACATGCGCCCTTAATTTAGACCATAGCCTCACATTTAACTTAGAAAGATCGTCCGGGACACCATCAAGCCTGGGGGCTTTATTGCTTGTCATTTGTATTATAGCCTCACTTACTTCATCTTCATTAAAAACCAAGGTGTATTTTCCCTCATCCAAAAACAAGGGGGATGAGGTGCCCGCATCGACCTGGTCAACATGTATATGTTTAAAATAGCTGAACCACGGAACTTCGGGTATAGTGCAATCCAATGGGCAGTTACTATCGCCCGTTACCAAATGGCTAGTTGAGAATCTCCCAAAACCTAGTACTATTTCTGATAACATCTACAGACTACAGGTCATTCCAAGCTTTGTTTTTAATTTCTATTTTATGATTTTTTAACGATTGCTTATATTGGTTACCTATCAATGACTAGTTGAGCCTTATCTTGGGGGACTTGCTTCAATGCATTAAGCAACTTTTGGCAGGCATCTGTGCAATTATGATCAAACCACATCTCGCCCCCCTCCTCGTCTTTCCTGGAGGGGTTTGTCAGAGTGCTAGCCACCCATTGACAGATCCGGTCATAGACTATTAAGAATCCTTGTTCGCTCTATCTAGGCAAGATCTAATATCGGCCCTGGAAATTTCTTATAACTCATTGAGAAACTGTTCCGGGACTAGCTTGCACCACTTAAGCCTACGACCCTGATATTTAAACTTTACATTATCTCTAGTAGCACCCACCCCGGGCAGTACGATTTCCCCAGTACCCTAGCCCACCCAACCTTAGCTGGTGTTATGATCGCTAAAAGGGGGCCATTTAACTGTGTACGATGCGACCTGGGTTAACAGGCTTGTCATAATAAAAATATAATCAATTGTGGAGTTTACACTTCTTCCCTTAAAAGAGAGGGATACAGTCCTTGGCGTTATTAGCACGTGGGTATAAAAGGTCAAGATCAGCCAGAATGTCCTCTAGCAACCCGCCTTGATTTGTATGCTCAAAGTGCAAATTTGAGCAAACCTCGAGGCCAAGATAATTAACGACATGGCAATCTTTCAGGCACAAATATATATTAAAAATCCCCTAAAATTATCACTGAATAAGGACTATTTTGCTTAACTTTATATGACTTTAGAAAACATTTTAAACTATAGAAATGATCATTTACAGTGGTTCTGTCAAAGGAATTGTAGAAATTCACAATTAGTAATATTGGCGCATTTGCCGGTGTCATTTGAACCGCTAAGCAATTGCGGGAACCTGTGTCAAGCTTACAATACATACCAGAGTCATTTAAAGAAATTAAAGTCAGTAAACCACCCTTAGCTCTACCCGCAGAGAAAGGTTGTGCAGGTTCAAAGAAACTTGAATAACCATCCACCCAAAAAGTGTTATTGGTCTTCCAAGTTTCTTGCAGGCCCACCACATCATGCTCCCTTAACATACTAACCCATTTTACATCATCTCTCTTTTTTTTAAATGATAAATACAAACAAATAACATTTGGCAGTAGGCGGCACAGTGCATGCGTTCATGGATGGTTACAAATTCAATCCTGATGTGAACGTCGATCCATCGCTTTTGTTTTTTATGCTGGCTACATTCCAACTAAGAACATTTAGAAATGTATTTGAGCTAACTGCTTTCTTATTAATGAGGCAAGGTTTATTAGTTCTTGAATTAGCCTTAGATTGTATTAGTGACAAGGGAGGTGATACGAGTCAATCATTGTTATACAGCTCACTTAGTGGGGTGAATTTATTTGTTGTTTCTATTCCACTTTCTGTTCTAATTTCAGAATCCCCTCTCCCCCCTCACAGACCCCCTCCTCGTGGAAAAGCTGGTCTACATAGATCTCTGTGATCTCCATCCTGGGTTACATCCTTAGGGGGATAAAAGAAGCCAAGGGGCAATACTCTAATATCCCCAGTGCCCCAGTTCGGGCCTCCATGAAACAAACTCCCTGCAATGTCAGCCTTATCAAAATTGATAATAATGCAGTCACCCTCTCCTAGTTTAGGTCTCCAACCTCCTACCCGTCTCACTCATCCTTATTTCTCACAGCGCCTTGCGGCTGCCTGCGCAAGCGCAGCACAGCTGGAGCAAAGTCAGGCTGACCAGCACCGGTGGTGAAGACGTCTGCTGGTCCTGGTCTCATCGTTCGGTGTGCGGGGGGAGCAGAGTCGCTTTCTCTGGTCTATCCCCAGGGAGCTAGCTCGGCCAGGCCAGGGACTCTCACCGCAGGCGGTGCACCACGCTGCTCCAACCACCTTCCTCACGGTGCGGACTGCTGGAAGGTAGTCCAAGTGGCTTTGGCGTCCTCTAAGGCGGCCCACTCCCCGGCTCCCCTCCAAGAGGGACTTAGCAGGGGCAGCCGATACAGCTCCAAACACCTCCCTCATAGTGCGGGCTGCTATAGGAAGCCCACGTGGCCCTACTATGTCAACATGCATGGTGTGTACTCTTCCCTTTGCCGATTCAGAAAGGCATTCACTCTTACCTATTATGAGATCTTTTACTTGTTTTCAATGGATGGAAACAAGCACCAAAATGCTGTGGAATACCTACAATCATGGGAGCTTGTGGGTTTTGCATTTTTTTTGTTGCATGTTTATAGTCTGACCCTCAGAGGGCCTACTTCCTCACTCCTGCTCTTACTTTTACGAAATCCAGAAAATCCTGCATATGGGAAATTTTTACAATCTTAAGTGCCCTTCATCTGTCTAAAATTCAATGATTCCTGATTCTAGAAAAACAGAAGCAGAATTTTTAAGGACCAATGTTTTGGGGCAATACTATCACCTTTTGATATTAGATAATTTTTTATTCTTTGATTGGCTTAAATGTCACCATATCAATTGGACCAATAGAGCGACTTGGATGCAATCGATAACACTAAGACCCAGCAATGACAAAGCCAAGTTGATGGCTTCCAACTGTTTGGCTTTACCAATGCTGGTATTGTCCAGGTTTTTGTGAAACTTTATTACAAAACGATTATAAAAACGTCTGACATCTGTGTCCACCCATGTGCACTAATGAGTGCCCACTGTAGATAGGTTTTACAGACGTTATAGGTAGGAATTAGCATTTAAAAAACCTTTGAAATTCACAAAAAAAAATATAGGTTTCAGGGACGTTATAGTTAGTTGAACATTTGACTCATATAAAACCAGAGAAATGTGCCTGTTATGGTTAGTTGAGCTAACTATAACTTGCGCACCCGTAATGCACTGCTGATGATGTACCACATTACATCACTCATGACATGGTCAGTGACATCACTGATGACATCACTGATATCTCAAATGACATCACTGATGACATCACTCATGACATCATCCAGTGAATGTGTATTTCTGTAAATTTCAAAGGTTTTTTAAATGTTAATTTCATATATTAATGATTATAAAACCGATTTTTTTCTATTAAATTTTTTAATACTTTGGAACTCTATTATACTTCTTTTTGTTTAACTTAAAAAATTATGTAATGTTTTATACCTTCCCCAAAAAAAGATGTGTATAATTTTTTTTGGGGGGGGGGGAGAAAACTGCACTCCCTTACCGGCACCGTACCGAGCTTCATCATCACACAAATCCTATCCGTCATATTGCTAAACTCGTAAATAATGCGCATTTCGTATCCAACGGGTTTGTGAAACCGCGTCCCGCGTAACATCATATATGCATGAAGTCACCCCAGGTGCTACTTTGGTATCTGACGCGTTACGTCATGTACGTATGGGGTCGCGCCCGCTGTATTTGCATATTCTACAAGTGCACGCTGCCAGGCCCTGTGTTACGTCACAGATATCGTGCCGGGTGCGCCATTCCCTTTTTTTTTGTTTCAAAAGCAGGGCTCCACAAATCCACTCGCCCGCTCGCAAATGCGAGTGAATTTTCTGCAGGTCGAGTCAGTTTCAAGGCCTACTTGACCGGCCTGGCGAGTGCCTCTGAGGTAGGTGCAGTAGCATGTGGAAGGCTCTAGGTGGCAGCATTGCGGTGCAGGGTGCGGTGCGCGATGAAAGGCTTAGGGGGCAGCATAGCATGTATCATGCACGCGGGTGCGGTGCGCCGTGAAAGGCTTAGGGGGCATCATGCACGCATTGCCTATTGTTTGGGTGGCAGGGCCGTCAATCTTGTAGCGCGCGAAAGCGCTACCAATGACGTCCCTGGCCTGCCCCCGCGCTATGCTGCTTAAAGTGCAGCAGTGACGTAGCACGCCACCACGCGCTCTCCTCGGTGGAGTCGGGACTCGAAGTGCAGGGCGATTTTGGCAGAGGTGAGTCCGTTTTCACATTAAATTTCATTTAGGCCCGCCGACCGCAAAACTTATCAACTAATCATTTGAGTAGACTAGTGTATTTTTGATTTCACTGTTTGAGCTAGTTCCAGTATTTGTTTGCGCGCCGCTGCCTGTGTTGTGTGCAAGTAAATACAGCTTGGGGAAAAGACAATTAAACTGGGCCGACTAGCTGTAATTTGGTCTTCTCTCAAAACAAATTCCAACTTAGATGTGCCGGTATGGATTGTCCAGCATGCTATTGGGAAACTGTTAATCAAAACTATTTATCAAAGCACTTCATTTCTTGCAATTAACTGGATTTTTGTAAAGGTATCCATTAACCAACACAGCACTCATGAAACATTCAGCAGACAGAAGTAAATGGCCTGGTTTAGGAGCAACTTGCGTTATTTTGCACACATTCGTAATATGTATTTTTTTATATGAGGGCATGTGAAAGATCTTAGATGTGCCGGTATGGGTTGTCCAGCATGATATTGGGAAACTGTTAATCAAAACTATTTATCAAAGCACTTCATTTCTTGCAATTAACTGGATTTTTTGTAAAGGTATCCATTAACCAACACCGCACTCATGAAACATTCAGCAGACAGAAGTAAATGGCCTGGTTTAGGAGAAACTTGCGTTATTTTGCACACGTTCGTAATATGTATTTTTTAATATGAGGGCATGTGAAAGATCTTACTAACGATCAAAATTTTCGAATTTCTATTTTTATTCTGGTTTGAAGACCTATTAAATAATCACTGCTACAGGTTTAGCCCCTGCATGAAAAGGTGGGTGGGGGAGGTGGAGATTTTGTTTGTACACAATGCTTTACCTTTATCTGGCAGTGTCCCTTCTTAAAGGGCCAGGCACGTGTGAAAATATTTTCCAAATCACAGAGAATGGGTTAATGCCAAGGACTGGAACAAAGGATCGTTTAAAATATGTTTCTATTCGTGGGGACACTAATCCTTGCTCCAACTGCATTTCCCTGAGCTGGGGGAGTAACTACCAGAGGTGCAAAAATATATATGAATACTAATTCTTCTCAACACAAAATTCAATATGCTGTCTCATTACACAACCCATCCCAATTGTGAATGGATGAGAACACTGAGCATAAATTAAAACATTACGTTCACCGTGCATTCTTTTCAGTCCGTGAGCGATTTATTAATATAATTAGCAGCCTGTGCCTGCAAGTAGACTGCTCACCTCGGGCTCGGTGCGATAGTGGGCATTCAACCTTAATTTGTAATGGCGGATGGAGATCTAAAATGTAGTAATGAAAATGGACAGGCACCATTAATAATACCGAGGGAAACTTTTTTTATTGTTTTGAAATGAGTGTATATCATTTTAAATTTCTTGTACTGGCAATTACTATTTACTCATTTGCGAGTAGTTCGGCATTTATAGGACCAGTCATTTAGACTTCTGGATATGTCGCCCTATATCTGGTATCTTTCAAAAGGTGTGCCCGGCGTGTCTAGGAAGAATGGTCGTATCAAGTCTGGCAGGTTCATATTTTGCTGAAAATCCGACCATATCCAGTGGCCGCATATCTACATGTCAATATACTGCAATGTTTTTTATACACAGGGTTTGTGGATGGCTCGGTGCAATATTAATGATTATGATTCTAGACTCCTCCACCGAATTTCCATATATTTTTTTGTTGAATTAAAGCTGTTGCTGCTAAGATCGTTGCACCCGTTATGCAGCAGGTATTTCTGGGGCAGTGACAAGAAGTGTGGGCAGCACTTAGTAAGCCAGAGGTTAGGGAGCGCTTGATTTATTTATTTAAATGAACGAAAGGAAAGTTGGTAGTTCTGGCAACCCTGCTAATGCTTATGGTGAAGTCAAAGCTTTTTATTTGAAGGGGGTGGGGGTAAAGTGTCTAATAGAAGATGTTTTCACTTAGATTTGTGTGTTGCATTTTGGTGATTGCTGGTCTTAGGGAGCTGTGGGGTACGCAAAATAAATTAAACATTATTGACAATTGAGCATTTGGTGAGCAGTTCAAGATTCATTTTCATAGACCATAAATATCCAAGTCATGAGCCCTGCTTCAGTATGCATCCCAGTGCAATTAAGGGGAGGGAAGAAAACGTTGAATTATGGGTGGGATAAGAAAGGGATTACACAGAAGATGGGGAAGAGGATATGCAAAACGACAGAAGCAACAAATTAGAATGACAATGCTGTACTAAGTAGAACAGTAGTTGCACTGTCAAGCGTCCTATCACTGTGTAGAGCAAAAAAAGCACTTTTTGGTGGATGCACATCATGTTCTGAAAACATGTAATTCGCTCCCAACATGTGGGCAGACTAGAGCCAAACTCTAATGCTCACTACTCTAATTGCCTGGTGACAGAGCTACGTTGTCAAGCCAGAGACCATGTGCAAATATTTGTTTACAGGTGGCGGACTGTCTGTGCTGTGCCCTCTCACTGTAAAAGGTTTGCTTGCCTTGTCCGGATGAAGCGCAATGATGTGGAGAGTTTGATTTGGCTGTGTTGCACCGTAGGGTTACTTGCACTTTTATAAACGTCCGAACTTCTGTCAGTTTTATTATCTGAAAGTAATGGAAATTAAATGTCTTCCCAGAGTTTATACTGCTGCAAGTTGCATTACTTGAACATCATGTTTTACTATGCTGGTATGTTTCCTCACCTTCATTGCTTGATTTTGCTCGTAAGACAGTGTCACCATCACCTAAGGTGCGGATTGTGCAGATTGTGTGACCATTACCACCCTGTTTCCCCCCCAAAAAGTAAGTTTAGGCCCACTTTGAGAGGGGGAAGCGTCAGGCAGACCTTTAGTTTTACTGAACAGGTATAACCCTCCCCCATTAGAACCCGCAATACTCAAGAGCAGACTAGTGAGTCTCAATAGTGAATTATTTCAGAAGCAGCACTGGTGTTGGACATCGTTGATTAGAGCGCATTCCAAATTGGGGTGCTTTTGTGCGAACCTGAGAGTGCCACACAGTGAGTTACAGATCTGATGCAGTTAAAAAAGTATATTGGAACCTTACCATCATTGTTTAATTATTGAAAGCAAATTATACCCAGTATTGTAGTTTGTACAAACTTCAAGTTATAATATTTTTAAATTACAGTGAGTTATTGTTTTTGATTCCAGCTCAAAGCAGACAGAAGCAGGGAGTCAGTGCTGGCTAATAGTGAAGACAAGGCAGACAACAGGCAGAGAGTGCAATGGCAGACATCAGGTTGTGGTTGGCCGGAAAAACAACTGGAGCTAAAATTAATGCAGGAGAGAGTTCAGCAGTTGGGAAAAGAAAGTCATTAGAAGAAATCCACCAAAAGCAAAGGGAGTATGAAAAAAAAAAAGACAGAGTTGTACAACAGAAATGGCTTGAAGATTTCAAGTGGGCAGTGATTGAAGAACAGGAAAGTAACGGAGCTGCTGCTGACCTAGTTGAGCCCAGTTTGAAAAAATCTCAAGTTTTGTATTGTGGAGTTTGCAGGAAATTTCCTCATCTCGCAGATACAAGTCTTCCCTATATGTTGGTGTGACGGATAAATTCAAAAGGGAGACGTTGGAATGGCACCACGAGCAAATTGCACGAAAAATGCATATTACATGAAGCTGCAATTCAAAAGCCACAGGAAACCTGCATAGCCAAATCAATCACAAAAATGCTTGAAAAAAATATCCGGCATTAAAAACATTTTATTTAATACAGCCTATTATATTGCAAAACAAGGTGAGGCTTTTATTAAGTTTCCAAAACTCTGCTCACTGCAGAAAAAGAACAATCCTGAGTGGAATTTCGAAAATTATATGACTGATAATGCATGCCGTAACTTTGTAATAGCAATTTCCGAGACCCTAAAAATGACAATTCAATCCCAAATAGAAAATACTAGGTTCATCAGTGTTCTGTCAGATGGGTCAACTGACAAAGGAATTCAGGAACAGGAACTTATTTATATATGATTCGTTTGTGAAGGCACCCTTGTTACCAATCTGTGTGACATTGTCAGCATGAAAAACTCCACTGCGTCCGGAGTGAAAAATGCTATTATGGTTGGTCTGGAAAGCATGGGCATATCTCTGGATGTTCTGAGCCAGAAATGCATTAGTCTGAATACAGATGGAGCTGCTGTGAACCTCGGTACTAAATCTGGTGCTGTGAAGCAGCTACTGGACGAAGTCTCCAAGCATCAAGGATGGGACAATTGCAATCACATTGCAGTTGTGCACTGTGTAGCTCACAATCTAGAGCTTGCTGTGTGTGATGTTAAAAAAAAGAGTTCATACATATCCAAATTTGAAGAGATGCTCAAAGGATGTTTCAAACTATATTATTATTCACCTAAGCGGAGAAGGGAACTTAAAGAGATAGCTGATAATCTGGAAGAGCAGTTACAACATTTTGGTGGCTTGCAGCAAATCAGATGGGTAGCAAGTCAGCACAGGGCAGTAACAACGCTTAAGACAAACTGGGAAGCTACAGTACTTCATCTTGAGCACCTTGCTACTGGTACTGATGAATATTCAAACAAAGCCAAAGGATTGCTTCATGACATGAAATCGGAAAAGTTTCTTTATTTCTTGCACTTCATGATAGACTTCACAGAGCTGCTTCAGCAAGTGTCTAAGGCATTTCAACAAGAAGACACTCTTATTTTTGAAGTTGCAAGAAGAATCGAGGTGCTTCAACAGAAGCTAATACTGCTGAAAACAAAGCCAGGAAAAGCACTAACACAATTTCAATTGGTTTTTAAAGATGGAAATTTCGCAGGGGTCCCGTTACTAACACAGGCAAAGCCTGCTAGAAAAGGCAGCTCTAATGAAACTAGTGTCAAGGAAGACACTATTGAGTTAATAGAGAATGCTCTTTCTTTTATGAGTGACCGCTTTCTGAAGCACATCTCAGGCAAGCCGCATTCTTTGTTTAACATTTTTGATTTTAGTTTGTGGCCAGACTCTGTTGAAAAGATTAGAGTTTTTGGGGATCAAGAATTTGAGGAACTTGTTATGTACTACAAAAAGGTACTTACTGATGAAGAAATTCAGTCTGCCCCTGGAGAGTGGCTAGATTTTAAACTGTACGTCTTTCATCAGAGGATGTCGCAAAATGAGGATAGGTTACATTCAGTTAATATTCAAGTCTGACATAAGGCAGAAGGAATAGACTGAAGAGTATCAGTGCTAAGATACATATTCGAGCTGGACATCAAAAGCGATATGGAGCAGACATAGGATGTGCTTGATCGACTGGGGATGGTTTCAGAGACATTCCCCTTCTACGTAGTACACATCATGAATTTGTGCGTGTCACCTCCGAAGGTGTGATCCAAGGTTTGAAAAGCTCTGCACAGATCAACAAGACTGAAAAAAGGGCATTTCCTTTATTTGTGTTCCATATCATATGACCTGATATTTTTAGCATGGCTGTTTCAGGGAAATGATGCTTCCTGAAATTAGGCTAGTTTGGAGTGAGGCTTAATCCACTCTGTCTCTCAGTCTCTTATTTAGAGTTCATCATCTTCTACATTCTCAAATACTGTAACAAAAACTATTCTTGCCGCATAGAGACCTGTCCCTCTTGTCACTGTCTTCAGACAGGACACAAGCTCTTATCAACATCAATTAGTTTTTTTTAATTCATCTGGTATAAACCACATCTGTCTAGCTCAACCAAAGAGCAAGGCTCATAGCAGGTAGTTTTCTTAGCATTTGCTGACAAGAGCATTCACAATGACACGCACATCCAAGGAACATTGGTCACTAACAAGGATATTGCCACTGAGACCTTTCCTCTTAGGTTGATCGCACGATTCCAAAGATATTTGCTATTTCCAAATTTACACTGCATCACACTTCGTAAGCCAAAAATACAGGTAAATGGTCACCTCCAAAAACGTAACTGGTTTAAAGACAAAGGGTCACAGCATCTGATAATTCTGTTCCTGACTCTGGCCTTGAAAGCAGCACTGGTATTTTTATACCTCTTGGGCGAATTGAGGGCAGAAAAGTAATTCCTTCTCTGTGCTGCGACGGCTGAACTCAGGTGCACTTACTCATTCCTTTAATTATATATACAATTTATTTTATTAATTTTTTTAACGAAAAACACAGACATTTGTCACCATCAACTGCTCTTGTGACCAGGGTCTCTAGGATATTATATATAGGATAACGTCCGCCTCTTGTATATTTTAAGGATACTGAAAGTCACAGAGGTGTTCCATGACCATCTACCAGCTCATGCTTAATTCAGAATGTACTGTCCAGACAGACTCTACGTATTGACCAGTCACTCTGAACTTTCTGCCTGACGTCTTGGGGCAGCCACTGCAATACCTTGACCTACAGATGACCAGTAAAGCCAGGGAAGCCAACATATTAATGAAGCACAAGAGTTCCATTCCAACCGCCTCATATTCCAAACAGGAACGCATCAATATGACCTCGTAATACCAAATTTTATTGCCCCTCATTTTGCCCCAAAATTTCTGGATCCAGAAGCACTGCCAAATTATGTATTAGCAAGAACCCACCTGTCCATACCCTCTCGTGCATGCTCTTATGCTGGCCTTCCCAAACAAATGCAGTTGTACCCTAGTATAAAACTTGTGACTGAACCAGTCTAAACCTATTTCCTACAGAAAACTCCCTAGGATGCATCATCACGTTTTGCCTCGTCAGATTCCTCACCTTATTTTCAAAGTGCACCTCGGAGCTGTATGTACTTAAATAATTCATATGAAACATCTCCTAATCCACATAGTTCCCCAAAAGATTTCAGACCAGAGTTGTCACATGCATCGATTAGCTGGATCAGACCTATCAGGTTCCAGCCCCTGCCTGAACCATTCAAACTGTTTCAGATCCCCTAGTCCCTACTTCTACTCCCCATAGGCGTGTCACAGGTAGCTTTATTCTTCCATCAGACAAGGGCAATGACCAGAAGCTAGGACTGTACAACAATGATGTTGGTGATCGGAGATTCACTGTTGCCAAATCTTCATGCATCACATGCAGCTGGGCAGTCCATGGACTGCTGATGTATCCTGGGAGAGGGTTCCGTGCATATATGCGGGAGTGAGATGCTCCATTATATACAGGCCTTCAAAAAAGGTTAAAAGATATTCGAGATGTGTCACTTCCCAAATTAGTGACCATATAATACATTCCACTTCTTGAACGAAATCCTCTGGCATCCAGAATAGGGTGTTTTAGATAATGCAGAGGAATTTCATTTTAAAAACTGCTGCTCTCCAAGCAAGGCCATCTTAGGTTGCCTCCAATAAAGCACATCTTCCCAAAAAATGTATTAACTGGGTCTCAAGACTAAGTTCATAGAAGCTGCACTATCCACAATCACAGCTAAGTATCAAAACTCCCTGTTAGCAAGGAGGAGCCAAGCCGGCGACCAAGATGGCCGCTTAGGCTCCCGGCTCCGCAGACCTTCTCATCCTGCTACAAGATCCTGCCAGTTATCCTGTGCCTATGCAACTCTCCTGGGTAGACGAAACAAAATAATGCTTTACAGAGTGACCCCGAAAGTTCCACCTGCTTCGAGAACGGAGAAACGTCGCCTTGAAGTTTGCGGCCCACATCAGCATTGAATCCAGGGCCTCGAGTAAGAATACAGCCAGCTTCTAGTTAAACAACATCGGTCATAAGAGTTCGGGAGGAGCCAGTCCACCGGAATGGAAGTAAATCTTGTCCGATTTCAACATCAAATATCCGTATGGATTAGCGCCGAAGTGGGGCACCTCAATGACACTGCGGATGCGAGCTGAATGATTGGTTGTCGGAGCCCGGAATATAAACAGCTTGGTACCGTCTAAACTGCGACCCGATGGTTTCGGACATATCCTGAAGACAGCTCCGCAATATCGTTGCATGCAGAGGGGTTGGAACGTGTGTCTTTGCTTCTGATTCTACTGGGTCTATCCCGAAGGGCCCAAGGATAGACCGTGAACGAAAGCGTGAAATGGTGCTCAATATCGGCCTTTGTGTGAATCGGACCCGATCCTCCGAGAGGTCTGGGAAAATTCGAACGGATGACCTGGGACGACATATCCTATCTAAGGGATCTCCGAGACCGGACCAGAATTTCCCTATCGAGGGGGACCAACTAGTGCTGACCAGGGTTGAACCTACGCCTGGGGCTATAATGGTGGCGATCGAGGGTCTTCATCTCTCCCTGAATTGGAAAGCCCAAGCCTTGGAGCACAAATTGGACGCCGTGGCTTTTGGACTGGGAAATAGTGACATAGCTTTTGTTCAATTCAATGATACTGCGGAAGTAACAACATCCACACCACCCGGACTGATGGCGGCCAGCAACCCCATAAAATGAGTGATGCGAGAGACCCTGGATTGCAAATTAGCTAACGCCCGTGTATTGGAGGTCCCGGTTGTGTCAGTGCTCACAATATTATTATCAACTGAGGGTAAATCGTACCAGGCAGTATATCTGATGACTCAGGAGTGGCTAGACAGGGTGGCCCTTTCTCCCTTTCCGAACTCAGTGCACCTGGACTTTAAACAAAATCCGTGGTTCTTTTTGACACAGATGGGACCCAGTGACAATGAGACTGAGAAAGCCCAGCTATTTCCGGCTCGCTACTGTTCTTTCGAATTTTTCAAGATGGCGGCTGTTCGGTTGAAGAACATTTGTGTACCCGATCGAGCGGGTCAAGGCTGAGAACGGCCTATCGTTTCAAGACTTCTATTCAAATGGTGGCAGTGTGGGATTCACTCTATGATGTTGGTACCAGGAGGCAGTGTAGACGAGTAATGTATCCCCCGGTTTTCGCTTGATATTGGAATGATAATACATCCGTAATAGGGGAGGCTTAGAACTAGCGGGGGGAGAGGCCGGGAGCCTGTACGAATGGCCCTCCTCCACTTACTTCTTTTAGTATTTGTAGATTAGATGGGGCGACAGGCAGACGGCTAGTTGGGGTCAGGCGTAAGCTACATGCAGGGGTGCAGGGTGGGGTGTTGCACGCGTTGCGTTTTTTAATTTTATTTTCTTTCTTTACTTACTGGATATCCTGACTCGGTTTTCAGTATTAAGGTGCCAATGCGAACTCTATTATTTTGATTTGTCCATTTTTGCATACAAGTGTCTGTACTTTATCCTGTTTACGATTTTAGTATCGAGGGGCGCAATGATCATTGATATCCTGATTTTGTGGGTGGAGGGGCCTGTGGGCAGCACGCATTGATATAGGCTAATTCAGCTAGTTTTATAATCCTGATTCGTCAAATGTGTGTTAGAGTCTCAGTGTCCTGCTTCAACGGCTGCCGATATTGCGACCTTTCAATTGTTTGATCCCTTGTATGTTTTAGACTGCATTGCACTTGATACGCTCTTATTGTTTTTTGTAACAATAAAAAGATTTACAACAAAAAAAAAACTCCCCGTTAGCTATTCGTATGTGGCAACATTAATAGGGATCCAATCTCTATTCATTCAACAGATACAGTACAATCTTCAACCAAATTAATCTTAAAGCCAGAAAATCTGCCACAGCCCTTAATTCTGAAAAGTAATCCACTAATTGTACTGTCCAAGTCTGCGACATATGAAAGCACATTTTCCATGTTTGGGGATTTGTTATCATTCAATTCCCAAAACCATTGGAAGCCCCAATAAAAAGGTTTCTCCTGATCCAGTATACCAAAGGGTCAATGAACAGAGCAAATAGCAGGTAGGATAAGGAGCTGTCAGCTTCTAAAAACCCCTTTGAACACATATGACAGAACTCCCTTTACCCATACACTAGCAAGGGGGCCAGAACATGTAGGTCTAACCCCATTCTCTCCACTGCCTTAAACATTAACGGTTCTTTTACGGATTTGCAATCAAATGCCCTCTGGGCTTCAAATTATAGGATTGTTGTAGGCTCAGGTATGATCAGATCTCATGGCTATCATGCAACTTTTTATGACCAAGAGCAGGCAATTAGCTGCACTCTTACTTACCAACTTGTGTACACCTTTATAACATAACGGGTGTGGAAAAGCTATAATACCCTTTCAGAAGGCATAGGGAATTTCAATCTTTCAAAGCTGTTCGCAGAGGTTGTATCAAGCTTAGGATCCCAAGAATGAGAGGTTCAAGTGGCCTTTTTCTAGTGAAGGTGACTGGTAAAAGTTTTGCGTTAGTGGATATGTTGAAGTGGCTGATAGTATTTATCTGGAATTTGAAATAAAAAGAGGAGGACTGGACCAGCACAAGGCACTGTGAACCATAGGTAGGATTTTGAAAACGAAATGTTAGCTGATCTTTAGCCACTGATAGTCTTAAGCATTCCTCTTGCAAACTGCAAGGATGTTGTCTCTATTAGGTCATGTGGAGCCGTTCAGAGGTTTCGATTTTTTAAAATATATTTTTTCTGGTGTATGTAGGTAGATTACAGGCACATAATCTAGTTTAAATGCAATGAACCCCTGTCAGGAAAACACAGCAAAATGCGACACCGTTAATCCAGGCATTAGGTTCCTAAGAGAAGTCTTTTCGGAGCACTGGTATTAATTCATCTTTTACCAAATGATCTTCAAAAACAATTTCATTTGGAGTGGGGTGTATGCTGCAAGACAGTGAAAACATGGTATGAAGTAAACAGACACAATAAACAAGGCAGGTAAAAGTGAATAAAACTTTATTGAACAGAAGTAGCGCTTTTGCCAAGCATGAGTCACTTTGGGTGGCTAACAGTTCATAAGAAAAAGAAAGTAGAAATTGAAAAAGAGGTAAACAATGGTTAAAAATGTTCTTTCTTTTATTAAAAATGTCTTGGTTTTGTATTTGGAAAGATGTTCTTCTCCAAGCCAGGAGGCAGGAAGGTTGTACTTGCAAACGTGTCAACAACTATCGGATAATATTATTTTTTTCACTCACACAAACACATTTTCATGCTCCTGTGCCTGTTCCACGGTCAAAATGAAACTCTAAAGTATCACTTTTACTTCCTCCTATCCCCCTCCTTCTTTTGATGATGTAAACTGCATAATATTTCAAATTAACTTTCATTACGTCAGAGGGATGAACAGCTACGTTCCCAAAAACAGATGCATATATTTGTAACATTTATATAAAGTTAACATTTGTCTAATAAAATGTGTAATCACCAAAACAGCGTATTTTTTTCTCTAGACCAACATAGTGTTGAAGACTATTCTCTGCGATGGTCATACGACTCCAAACCACCTGGAATTGTAAAATGTGTTAAGTCCATACAATCATATTACAAACACAGCTTTATTCAGGCAGAGAGGACTTCCTGCACAAATTACAACACATAAAAAAGAACTCTCTAAAGTCGTACATATCACCATGTGCAACAGGACAGTTTACACCAACACTGCCCGCATATATATTACTGATGTGTCCCGCAATCTCCTACATTAAAGGAAAGAGAGAAACATTTTGCATAAGGCAGTTAACTAAAGTTTGCTGTATTAATTCTCCGACACAGTAATTTCGTTTTCATTTACAAGCATGTTCTGCAGGTCACGGTGACACCTGTGACAAAAATGGCAATAATATTCCAATCTTTTAATGACTGCATTAATAACATTCCTTGAACCAACCAAAACACTATCAACCACTAGCACGTTACCATTATAAAGATAATATGTTTCATTACAACCAGCCTGAGAGACTTACTGGTGTATTTTGAGGTCTATTTTAATATCTACCTATTCAGAACACTTGACTCCGACCTTAACATGAATGTATTTAAAGTTCCATTCACAGACCCTTTGTATCTAAGACAGCATGACCATATAAGAACTTCTTTATCTAGATTTCATGGACATACATCAGTATTTGAAAAATATGATTTTGTTTCCTCCAAGCCAAATCTACACCCATGTTATGCAAAAATCCAAAATCTGTTCTGAAATGCCTAAAAACGTCATTTGTCAATTTGCAATGAATTTACTCATTAATGTTACTCTCGCTGACAGAGAAATAGAACGCACTGGAATGCAAGGAAAGAAAAGTAATAGATTGTGCGCCACTTCCCTTCACAAATAAAACAACATTAAGTATATTGCTAACTATAATTAAGATCTGCAAACTATGCTACCAAAGAAACAAAACAGTGAATCAAAAATTCCCTACCACCAACAAGTTGAAAAAAAATTCTAGACCTCTCATTGTCGAAATAATATAACCAACAACTCCAGCAATTAAACAAAATTCATATATTTTGTATTTGACCATTCATCGCAGCACATTGCAGACAAGCCTATGTACAAGACACATGAACAAATCATGTTCAGATCCATTTTCCACCCAATGGAGAACATAGTTTAATGTATTTATTTGACATAATCTTATAAAACAATATAAAGCAATTATGAGTGACATACCTGACACAGGGAACATTAAAACATTCTATTTGATTACATGAATTAGGCTTTTGAGGAATTAAGATTGCATTGATCCCAGACTTCCACATCTGACAACAGATTGTACTACTACATAAGCTAACATGACATTCAGTAAGTCTTATTTTGTTTCAGTGGAATATTCAAATGAGCAAGCCAAGACTCTCTTATCTACCCTCATTTCATTACAGCTTCAAATCCTTCAACCTAAGCCCCACCCAAAAACGACTCAGCTGCTTGTTTTGCTAATTTAGTTAAATAATATCTGATGAAAGATTATTTCAAGTCTCAAAGTTTAATATATTTATTTGTAAAATATGTATATTACTTCTGCTGACCCAACAAAACGTTTGAGCTCCCCAACCCAATACCTTTCTCCCCACACAAACACGTAATTAAAATCTTTTTTCTGAATTTCTGCAAAGTAAATCCAAAATTATAGTCTAATCAGATGTCAAAGAGATAGCAGATTTTAGTTTGGTGTAGTGTTCAGATTGGATAAGATCATGTTCCAACTTTTCCAAAGACCCACTGCAGGTGGGCAATAGCCTTAAAAAGTCAATCTTGCTCAGGTGGATAACATTTTTTTTCCAAAAGCCACATTTTGGAGATATGCCCGACCGAATGATGGATTTGCCTTGTGCTAATTGGCCAATGCTTATTTTGCTGAAGACTAAATAAAAATGTGCTTAAATGTACTTTCATGTAATTCTCGAAAAAGAGGGGCACAGAGAGGAACTGTTCCTTATGGCATTCTTTTGTTGGTAGTCGCTGCGTCTAACACAAGGGCTCCTGCAGGAAGGGAACATTTGATTCTCACTGCTCCGCTACTTCTGTCATATGCAAATGCAAATAACTGATCAGTGTCCCCAGTGATCATACAAAAGAGAACAGTGAATATGTTTATGCCAGCCAGTGATGGTTTGCACTGCAGGTGCTCCAAAAATTGTTTTGGTCCTGACCGTCTTCTCGGTGATCTGGTACCTTTTGATTTATTTGCCTCACCTAGGAAAAATACAGGTTTTGTTTCCCTTTAAACTTCTTGTCAACTGATCACTGGTAACAGTTTTGACATTTTGCAAAGCCATTGCCTTGAATTAGACATAATACACTCGTTGTGAAAGGAAACATAAAGAAGGGTCACCGACTTATTTCTTAAATGATACTACCAATAGTACAAAGGCTGGATTAATCTGCTAATGCCACACATCTATAGAGGACATATATAATAAAAACTGTATTACATATTCAAATTGTTTTAGAAACAATGTCCTCACAAAATAAGAAAATGCCAATAGTAAAGAGAAGGACTGATTACTTTTAGGAATTATATTAGGTTTAAGGTTACAGCTGCCTGTTGTGGCCTGCCATATAAAGATGGCATGTCTTAGTTCACGGTGAGGGGCACTTGTAACAGTTTTTACTCACACTTTAGGGGCATAGTACCTGCCTAGCCAAATTACCAGGCTATTGACTTTGAACAAAATTATAAGGTTCTGAGATTTAATAATTGGAGGACTGACACTCCATGAAACCTCTTGGTGTACGTACACTTTATAAGTTCCTTATAACATTAACATTAACATCCATTATTCTCGTTTTTATCACCATACATACAAAGCTGGACCCATTGACCTGATCATGATTTGAATGGCATGCAGGTGTGAATTGCGACTTTATCAGGTAACACAGATCATGAATAACAAGGTGTGATTTTAGCTTTGTTATAATGGGTTTCACCTCCACGCTGGAAGTGAAGAGCACATCCTAAATACGCATAGTTGAGTCACTGTGCTCAGACGTTTACTGATTTCAAGGTGGTGGGCCACAGTGTTACTTATGTGATTAGTTTGTTAAGCTAGTGATAGCCTGCAAATTAGTAGGCATAGTATTTAAGCCGTGATAAGAACTTTAGACTGTATTTGTGAAATGGAGGTGCAGGTCCCAGTGAGAGGCAGAATGGGTATGTTGTGGTTCGGCTGCATGGCAGTACCTTGGTGACGTTGCACTATAAAAGTCCTCATACGTACATAGAAGGATCAGATAAGGAGAACAACGGTTATGATGTTGTGGTTTTGCCAAAGGACTCCTGGAAAATCAATAGATGAGCACATCCATTGAATCAACAATCATAGTAGTGGACTCATGTGGAGTGACCAGATGGGAAGAAATACTGAAGGTCAATATGCTTAGAATCGAGCTGTTGAGGTACCAGACCGACTCAAATTACTGAGATCAAAAGGCTCTGCTTACCAATGAATTGAGGGGTCAATTAGAGAATTCAACCCTACAGCTCATATTTAAACCAAGGATTATGAGGGAATAAATAAACACAAATTGTTCATCTTGATGGTCTCGGCAATGAAGTATTGACTGATCAACTGATGGGTATGTATCATTCACTTAAACAGACTTACCATGCATTTACTGTAGGATGAATTAATGAACAAAGATCATTTTGATTTCAAGAATTTGTCATGCTTATTAAGATATCAAACAAGCAGCACAAATCAGTTGTTTAAAGAGTCACGGCAGTGATCTACAATGAAACTGAATAATGGGCACAATTAATCCAATTTTACAAATTCAATAAGTCAAAAACCCATAAGGGACCCAAACACAGGGACAACAGAGTAGGCAATGAATGATTTTTGACTTGGTTTTTTGCAAGCCTCATTTGACTCAATAGTTTTAGCAATGAAAATTAAAAGATTGATGGAAGGGCATAATAATTTATGTCAAAAGCTTTAGTGGTGAATTATTTGGCAGTCAGCTGATGGGCACATTCACTTAGAAACATGAGCTGCAAGAAATTATATGAGGCCAACTGATAAATACGATCATTGAATCTATAGACTAACGTCAAGATTACAAATTGTGTGGAGCAGAATTCTTGTTCGGAATTATGCTCAGCATAGATATAAGCGGGCACTGTTCCCACTTCCAGATTTCCTGTTTGTGGGAACACCGGACCAGACATTACTGGCCAGTAAAATCACATTGAAACAGAGCAGTCTGCACCAGTCTCAAACCAACCCTCAGCAAAGGCATGGGGGTTGGCATGTAACATTTAAATCTACCAGGAAAGATTCTGCTCTACCCTCCTCCATCCAACCCTTCTCTTCACTGCCCTAAACAGGAGTCCTTGCAGATATTTAGTACTTGCTCAAAGCGGGTGGTAAATATTTGCTGTTAAATACCCTGGAATCAAGAATACTGTGTGGAATTGTACCTGGTTAAATCCCGGTCTGCCGCTATTTCCAATGGGTTGAAATCCTAATTGCTAGAATTCCATGCAGAGATTCTGGGCTTTATCTCTAATCTGGTCATTCAGCATCTCCTCATAGATTTCTTCACAATTCACACTCAAGCCCTGAGACAACTAAACTATGCAATATTTGAGACATGCAATCAGTTATACCATTAGTCTTAGAAATGAATTAATTAGAAGCATCTATTGATTGACACTTATTTGAGTAGGTGTAGCAATTCACTGTTGGAAATAAATGATTAAGCAATGATTATTCTGGCCATATTCATTAGAAGCAACATAATTTGCAATTTCTTGGAATCCAGGAACATGTTTTCAATTGGCATGAATTTGCACATTCCCGTTTTTCTCAAAAGGAAAGTGTAGTAGTACTGCTGAACACCTCAGTGCTCAGCACCTCCCTTTCAAAATATTCTCGGCTGAAGTTATAGAAGATGTGGAAACCATTGCTAAGTAGCATTCAGACAAGAGTGGGCCTGCTCACAGATGGCAGAAGAAGCCTGCAGGTCTCTTCCCAGGCGTTCCGAGTCAAGCCGTCTCCATCTATGCAGTGAAATAGTTTGTCTCTGTTGTGGATTTTCTGGTGAGTGTGAAGTTTATCCTTTCTGGAAAATTTCTTCTCACACTCTCCACATGGAAAGGGCTTTTCTCTGGTGTGAATTCTCTGGTGGATAAGAAGTTTATCCTTTCGGGAAAAGGCCTTCTCACACTGCTTGCAGGGGAAGAGTCTCTCATTAGAATGAATTCTCTGATGGATACGAAGATTATCTTTTCTGGAAAATGTCTTTCCACACTCGTGGCAGGGAAAGGGTCGCTCTTGGGTATGAATTCTCATGTGGATGTCAAGTTTATCCTTTCGAGAAAAATCCTTCTCACACTCCGTGCAGGGATAGGGTCTCTCTCTGGTGTGAATTCTCTGATGAATGAGAAGTTTATCCTTTCGAGAAAAATTCTTCTTACATTCTGTGCACAGAAAGGGTCTCTCCTTAGTGTGGACTCTCTGATGGATGACAAGTTTATCCTTTTGAGCAAAGTTCTTCTCACAGTCTTTGCATGGAAAAAGTGCCTCCGAGGTGTGTATTTTCTGATGGGAAAGAAGTTTATCCTTTCTTGAAAAGTTCTTCTCACACTCTGTGCAAGAAAAACATCTCTCTCTGGCGTGAACTCTCTGATGGATTAGAAGATGTGATTTATAAGTGAAACTCTCTTCACAGACTCTGCATCTATAGAGATCTTCATTCATAATAAAGCCATTCTTTGATTGGTAAACTGCAAAAAAATAAGGAAACAATCAAATAAATAAAACATTTAGGACTTAAGCAAAAAGCAAGCAAAGAATTTATTTCTTACTATCTGAAGTTACAGGTCATTAGATTAATTTCCTCTATTACTTCCCTCAAGCTCTTTTGAGAAAGAAAATTGGTTTAAAGCAGTTGAACAGGGAAATACTCTTGACCAGACTGTAATGGATTTGAGTGAAATTTCAAAGTTAGGGTGGATTTCACAGTAGAGTAATATATGTGATGTGTATAGATTTACATAATTCTTGTCCATCACAATACCCAAAACGAGTATGCTCCGAAATCTATGTAAGTCACAGATTTCTATGCAAACGTCTACCCACCACGCAAACCACTCAAATCGATTTTCCCAGCTCTGGAACCCACTGTGAGTATACATGACAGAAATATGTTTTTGCACCTTTTTTTATTTTTGCATGTGAAACACACTTTCCCCAAGCCTTATACCTCCATGAACCATGGTGTGCATTCAGTCAGTCAGTCAAAATCACTTTATTTGTTTAATTTTAAAACCATAAAAGTATACTACATAAAATCGTAGAACCATTAAAAACATACACGTATTTCATTTGGCACATAATCTTAAGCCCCAAAAACATCAGAATAAAAATCATGCTGTCATTACAAAGGGTCGTATATCTACATATTTCTTTTAAAACGTGGTCCTATATACTAAAAAACTCAAAATAAAATCATTAGCCATCATTACGGTTTAAGAACTAACTCAAAACATCTTCAGAAACACCTTTTTTTCCTTTCTCTAGCCGCAGCAACTAAAAAGCTGGCATTATTAAAACACACCTATGAGTTATTTAACATCTGTAAATATATTAATGCAGGCCTAGCCTGCATAAAACCTTTATTTTCCAATATTGGTATTAAAAAGCGTTATGCGAATATGATGATAATTGTCGCAAAACATTATAAAGTGCAAAGTGTTCTGGGTGGAGTAATGATCACAAGACAAAAGGTCCAAATCTTCCATCTTACACAACCCCTCTGGTTCTCCCAAAATAAAGTGCAAAAGGTTAAATCCAAATCTTGTTAAAAGGAAGCGCTGGTAGGGCTTTGTAATTTTATGTAGGTACAGTTCTAATGCTGGATGTTTTTAATAGAGTAAGTGCTCGTACTGTGGGTTTCAGGAGCTCTCTCTCTCTCTCTCTACTTGCATTATACATAAACAAGCATTGGAAATGCAATAGGTCTCGCACCATTAGAGTTAGTGCTTTTAGAATTGTTTATGGTTTTTTTTTGTAAATGTTTAGCATTTTTGTTTCCTGTAGCCAATGCTAAAGTATTACAAATAAAAAAAGCCATAAACATTTCTAAAAGCTCTAACTGAAATGGTCTGAGAACTATTGCACTGTGTGAGGGTGAGGGTGAGTGAGGGTGAGGGTGAGTGAGGGTGAGTGAGGGTGAGTGAGGGGTTGAGGGTGAGTGAGGGTGAGGGTGAGTGAGGGTGAGGGGTTGAGGTTGAGGGTGAGGTGTTGAGGGTGAGTGAGGGTGAGGGTGAGTGAGGGTGAGGGGTTTTGGGTGAGTGAGGGTGAGGGGGAGTAGTTGAGGCTGAGTGAGGGTGAGTGAGAGTGAGGGTGAGTGAGGGGTTGAGGGTGAGGGGTTGAGGGTGAGTGAGGGTGAGGGTGAGTGAGGGTGAGGGGTTGAGGGTGAGTGAGGGGTTGAGGGTGAGGGGTTGAGGGTGAGTGAGGGTTTGAGGGTGAGGGGTTGAGGGTGAGGGAGGGTGAGTGAGGGTGAGGGTGAGGGTTTGAGGGGGAGGGGTCGAGGGGGAGGGGTTGAGGGTGAGTGAGGGTGAGTGAGTGAGGGTGAGGGGTTGAGGGTGAGTGAGGGTGAGGGGTTGA
Source organism: Lissotriton vulgaris (assembly GCF_964263255.1). Taxonomy (NCBI): domain Eukaryota; kingdom Metazoa; phylum Chordata; class Amphibia; order Caudata; family Salamandridae; genus Lissotriton; species Lissotriton vulgaris. Next base: position 412,549,153 of record NC_141698.1, read on the forward strand.
GGGTGGGTGAGTGAGGGTGAGGGTTTGAGGGTGAATGGTTGAGGGTGAGTGAGTGAGGGTGAGGGGTTGAGGGTGAGTGAGGGTGAGGGGTTGAGGGTGAGTGAGGTTGAGGGTGGTTGAGTGAGGATGAGTGAGAGTGAGGGTGAGTGAGGGGTTGAGGGTGAGGGGTTGAGGGTGAGTGAGTGAGGGTGAGGGGTTGAGGGTGAGGGTGAGTGAGGGTGAGTGAGGGTGAGGGGTTGAGGGTGAGTGAGGATGAGTGAGAGTGAGGGTGAGTGAGGGGTTGAGGGTGAGGGGTTGAGGGTGAGGGGTTGAGGGTGAGTGAGGGTGAGGGTGAGTGAGGGTGAGGGGTTGAGGGTGAGTGAGGGTGAGTGAGGGTGAGTGAGGGTGAGGGGTTGAGGGTGAATGAGGATGAGTGAGAGTGAGGGTGAGTGAGGGGTTGAGTGTGAGTGAGGGGTTGAGGGTGAGTGATGGTCAGGGTGAGTGAGGGTGAGGGTGGGTGAGGGGTTGAGGGTGAGTGAGGGTGAGTGAGGGTGAGTTTGAGGGGTTGAGGGTGAGGGTGAGTGAGGGTGAGGGGTTGAGGGTGAGTGAGGGTGAGTGAGGGTGAGTGAGGGTGAGGGGTTGAGGGTGAGGGGTTGAGGGTGAGGGGTTGAGGGTGAGGGGTTGAGGGTGAGTGAGGGTGAGGGGTTGAGGGTGAGTGAGGGTGAGGGGTTGAGGGGGAGGGGTTGAGGGTGAGTGAGGGTGAGGGGTTGAGGGTGAGTGAGGGTGAGGGGTTGAGGGTGACTGAGGGTGAGGGCGAGTGAGGGTGAGGGGTTGAGGGTGAGGGGTTGAGGGTGAGGGGTTGAGGGTGAGTGAGTGAGGGTGAGTGAGGGTGAGGGGGAGGGGTTGAGGGTGAGTGAGGGTGAGGGGTTGAGGGTGAGTGAGGGTGAGGGTGAGTGAGGGGTTGAGGGTGAGTGAGGGTGAGGGGTTGAGGGTGAGTGAGGGTGAGGGGTTGAGGGTGAGTGAGGGTGAGTGAGGGTGAGGGGTTGAGGGTGAGTGAGGGTGAGGGAGGGTGAGTGAGGGTGAGGGTGAGTGAGGGGTTGAGGGTGAGTGAGGGTGAGTGAGGGCGAGGGGTTGAGGGTGAGTGAGGGTGAGTGAGGGTGAGGGGTTGAGGGTGAGGGGTTGAGGGTGAGTGAGGGTGAGGGGTTGAGGGTGAGTGAGGGTGAGGGTGAGTGAGGGTGAGGGGTGGCCAACATCGCTATCCTCGTTAAACCAGTTGGCTCATCAGTGTTTGTCAACAGTGCGCCTTGTTGAGTAAGCAGAAAGAGATCGACGCCGGTTCGATAATGCCACAGCTCTGTGCTAACAAAAATGCGGAAAAAATAAGCATTTAAATCATTGGCAAATTCAGTAAGCAGAAAGAGATCGACGGCGGTTCGATAATGCCACAGCTCTGTGCTAACAAAAATGCGGAAAAAAGTAAGCATTTAAATCATTGGCAAATTCTACGGAAATTGATTGCAAATGGGAGCAGCTCTGCTTGCAAATCCTCCCTCCGTCGCCCAGGCTGCTGGACTGGAATTGCAGCAGCTAGAAGTGAGGAAGAAAAAAACAAGCAGCAGAGCACGGCGTCAGTGTTGGCATTGCTGGGGGGTAGGGGGGAAGTGGGGATTTAAAAAGAAATGCGACACGGCGGGCAGGGGAGGGGGCGGAGCGGGTAAAATAAACAAAGCCAGAAAAACACACAGAACCAGGGCTACATTTCACACATATTAAAGAAACCAGCAAACAACTACAACATAATGCAAGGCAAAATAAATACTAATTAGAGCAATGGTGCCAAGTACTAATCCTGCGTAAGCATGTGTACTACACTAAACAAGCATATGTAAAATGAAGAATGAAGGAAACAGTCCCAAATTTTGTGAAACTTATTAGTAGCAGCTTGGGTTGAAGACCGGAGATACAAGAAGAGAGATAACGACCAGGAGTTAGATGGTGAAACGTAATCCTCACGCTGCATCCAACACCAGCAACAACCAGAGGCCAAGCGTAGCCTGGCAGCCGGTAGCACGAGCCAATAGAGAGCTTGATTACAGACACAGGCAACAGCAGACAACCGCTGCAATCGCAAAGGACCCTGAGCTGAAAATAGCGTCCACAACCTCTACCTTCACTCTCATTTCAAAATCCTTCTTGGTTTAGTAATCCTCTGAGGGAAAAATGCTTGTGACGTGTGTCTGTTTACAAAAAGGACAGGCAAAAATACAGAAAGAGCTTCATAATCCAAACCAAATTTAAATCCGATAAATATTTAATAATATTTCACAAGCAGAAATGATCAAAGGTGGATCAGATCATCAAATAGGGATCCGTAAAACTGGCAAAATAATAAAGGGCAGAGCTAGAGAAGTGTTTCTTTTATAAAAGTTATTGTACGCCTGTCTGTTGTCTTGCTTTATGACGAGGTGTTGAAATTACGGCATTCCCAATAAATTCTAGATTCCAACATCCCCATGAGTTCCCGTAATGGTCCGGAATGGTCTTAAAACATCCTGAGAATCGGCTCCAAAAATAGTGATTTTTCTTAGAGTCTCCATGGTGACTTTGAGGTTTTTTGGCCCTGGTAGGGGAATTTAAAGGATGCAATCCTATTTATTTGGTGGAAATCTCCTACAAGATCAAGCCACAATTCCCCACACCAAACCAAAAAGGGGGGAAGTGGGGATTTAAAAAAAAATGCGACACGGCGGGCAGGGGAGGGGGCGGAGCGGGTAAAATAAACAAACAAGACGGAGGGAAGAGAGGGGAGGGGGAGGAGAAATGCGACACGGCGGGAAGGGGAGGGGGCGGAGCAGGTAAAATAAACAAACAAGACGGAGGGAAGAGAGGGGAGGGGGGAGGAGAAATGCGACACGGCGGGAAGGGGAGGGGGCGGAGCGGGTAAAACAAGACGGACGTGCACGCGCTTTTAAGCTCAATGCGCATGCGCATTGAGCTTAAAAGTCACGGGCACTGCAAGGAATCGCCACGATTCCTTGCAGTGGATAAAGAGTGGATAAGCCCCCATAGTCTCGCTTGCTCGATGCGCATGCGCATCGACAGGCGAGACCTAAAAATGGTTTTTCACCCACAAAAGGACCTCTCTCACTAGCCTGTAGGGGGAGTCAAATAATGCAGGTGGCCCTAATTTCACTGTCAAGCTCTTAATTTATGCTAGCCGGGGGATGCCACTTGCTTTATCTAAAGATAAGAAATCCCGAGTGATTTTACGATTCAGCTCCAGATCTGTATTGGTCCAAATCGTAATCCAGTGCAAAAGTGGGGCCATACCAATCAGATCTGATACAAAACCAACACTCAATTCCTGATGAATGATATAAGAAGGCGTTGATTGCGGGACTAAAAGTATGTTTCTAAAAAACCTTTTGCTCATCTAACTAGTCTGTTCGTTTTTTAAGGATCACTCTCGCCATTACTTTTTACTGCTGAATCAATCAGCGATATGGGCCTATAATTTTGTGGATTCTCTCGCTGCCCCTTCTTAAAAACTGGTATAATAATAGATCATGACCAAGACTTCGGCAGACCATGCAAACAGGCCACATTAAAAACATGTGCCATTAATTTGGACCATAGCCTCACATTTAACTTAGAAAGATCGTCCGGGACACCATCAAGCCTGGGGGTTTTATTGCTTGTTATTTGTATTATAGCCTCACTTACTTCATCTTCATTAAAAACCAAGGTGTATTTTCCCTCATCCAAAAACAAGGGGGATGAGGTGCCCGCATCAACCTGGTCAACATATATATGTTTAAAATAGCTGAACCACTGAACTTCGGGTATAGTGCACTCCAATGGGCAGGTACTTTCGCCCGTTAGCAAATGGCTAGTTGAGAATCTCCCAAAACCTAGTACTATTTCTGATAACATCTACAGACTGCAGGTCATTCCAAGCTTTGTTTTAAATTTCTATTTTATGAATTTTTAATGATTGCTTATATTTTTCACCTATGAATGACTAGTTGAGCCTTATCTTGGGGGACTTGCTTCAATGCATTAAGCAACTTTTGGTGGGCATCTGTGCAATTATGATCAAACCACCTCTCGCCCCCCTCCTCGTCTTTCCTGGAGGGCTTTGTCAGAGTGCTAGCCACCCATTGACAGATCCGGTCATAGACTATTAAGAATCCTTGTTCGCTCTATCTAGCCAAGATCTAATATCGTCCCTGGAAATTTCTTATAACTCATTGAGAAACTGTTCCGGGACTAGCTTGCACCACTTGAGCCTACGACCCTGATATTTAAACTTTACATTATCTCTAGTACCACCCACCCCGGGCAGTTAGATTTCCCCAGTACCCCAGCCTACCCAACCTTAGCTGGTGTTATGATCGTAAAAGGGGGCTATTTAACTATGTACGATGCGATATGGGTTAACAAGCTTGTCATAATGAAAATATAATCAATTGTGGAGTTTACACTTCTTCCCTTAAAAGAGAGGGATACAGTCCTTGGCATTATTAGCACTTGGGTATAAAAGGTCAAGAGTAGCCAGAATGTCCTCTAGCAACCCGCCTTGATTTGTATGCTCAAAGTGCAAATTTGAGCAAACCTCGAGGCCAAGATAATTAACGACATGGCAATCTTTCAGGCACAAATATATATATAAATCCCCTAAAATTATCACTGAATAAGGACTATATTGCTTAACTTTATATGACTTTAGAAAACATTTTAAACTATAGAAATGATCATTTACAGAGTTTCTGTCAAAGAAATTGTAGAAATTCACAGTTAGTAATATCGGCGTATTTGCCGGTGTCATTTGAACCGCTAAGCAATTGCGGGAACTTGTGTCAAGCTTACAATATATACCAGAGTCATTTAAAGAAATTAAAGTCTGTAAACCACCCTTAGTTCTACCCGCAGAGGAAGATTGTGCAGGTTCAAAAAAGCTTGAATAACCATCCACCCAATAAGTGTTATCGGCCTTACAAGTTTCTTACAGGCCCACCACATCATGCTCCCTTAACATACTAACCCATTTTACATCATCTCTTTTTAAAAAAAATACATTCTTTTTTATTAAATGATAAATAAAAACAAATACCATTTGTCAGTAGGCGGCACAGTGCATGCATTCATGGATAATACTATCTGTACAATAGATCAGCTTGCTGGCCACAGAAACTGCTGCAGAGGGCAGATTAGACCATCAAGTTGTATGTGTGTCTTTAATGCTTCAAAGATTGCTCAGCCGATTTTTTTTCTAGTAAGTGAAGAAAGGTTAAATGTTTTTTTGTTTCTCTAACAGAAAGCATATTTTTTATTTGAGCTGATGCTGCTTCTCATGCACATTTTGTGGTTTTCATACATGGTGCTGCAATTTAAACTCCGTAGATGCAAAATGTAATGGTACAATTAAACGACCCTTTTGCCAGCTATAACCGATTATACTTAAGTCCGTTGAAAACATTGTTCACAGAGGGCTAGTTGAAGTGGTTGGTCAGGCTATAGTGTGAATGTATGCCCAGGAAAAGTTGGAATCAGTTTGTGAAAACACTATGCCCACTAGGCACTTTTCTGTGGATGGTAACTGCTTCAGGCTCTACAGTTCTGCCTCACCTGGTGCTTCCACACCACTATAAAGTTGGGTTGGATGTAACTTAGATAATTTGCTGTTGCATAATTATGTAAAAATTACAGCAAAATTGCGGAAGATTACCTGGAAATGCTTGAGGTGTGTACCCCAGTATTTAGTACTATTCTCCTGGTGCAAAATGAATCTCACGTCGAGAATGGACCTGAGGATGTATTCTGCTCTGAGTAAATAGCGCTAAATGCAACAGAACGCGAACAGTAACATCCAGCAGCATCTTGCACTCGCTATATTAATTTTTCCTCTGGTAGGCTATTTCTGATAAATTACTCATAATTACATGAACTGGCATAATTAATTTCAAAGAAGTAGTGCAAAATTACTCCGGCATAATTAAAATGTCACCTATGCCTTGCCATGCCTATGCAATTATGCGCCTGCCAAAAACTGCCCCTCTCCGCCACTTCCCCTATCGCCCCAAACGTGGTGTCTCCGTATTGTCGAGGAAGGGATGTCTTGGAATTCGTGAAAAAACTGCTTTTTAAAACAGGAAAAGAGACGCTTTTGTGTGCCGACAATATGACTGACATATTTACAACAAGGGGTGGTGAGGGACAGAGTCTCTGAATTAAGCAGAAAGCTCTCACCCAGTCAAGAGATCAGGGCTAGATCCAACACCGTTTTTTAGCTCACTGCACCATCCCAGTTTCAGAACCTGGCTGTATGCAAATTAGTCTGTTCCTGTCCCAGTGCACGATGGGAACAGGGCAAACCAAACTACAAAAGCCAATTCTTACACTGGGAAGGAAACAAGCTCCCGGGGACCGGTTTCTGGCATTACAGCCGTCTTCGGCCCGGTTTGCTTGAATCCTGATGGTGCAATGAGCAAGGGTCTCACATCTGAGAATACCCTTCCACGCTTAGGGTGGACAAAAATATTTACAACAAGGGGTGGTGAGGGACAGAGTCTCTGAATTAAGCAGAAAGCTCTCACCCAGTCAAGAGATCAGGGCTAGATCCAACACCGTTTTTTAGCTCACTGCACCATCCCAGTTTCAGAACCTGGCTGTATGCAAATTAGTCTGTTCCTGTCCCAGTGCATGATGGGAACAGGGCAAACCAAACTACAAAAGCCAATTCTTACACTGGGAAGGAAACAAGCTCCCGGGGACCGGTTTCTGGCATTACAGCCGTCTTCGGCCCGGTTTGCTTGAATCCTGATGGTGCAATGAGCAAGGGTCTCACATCTGAGAATACCCTTCCACGCTTAGGGTGGACAAAAATATTTACAAAAAGGGGTGGTGAGGGACAGAGTCTCTGAATTAAGCAGAAAGCTCTCACCCAGTCAAGAGATCAGGGCTAGATCCAACACCGTTTTTTAGCTCACTGCACCATCCCAGTTTCAGAACCTGGCTGTATGCAAATTAGTCTGTTCCTGTCCCAGTGCATGATGGGAACAGGGCAAACCAAACTACAAAAGCCAATTCTTACACTGGGAAGGAAACAAGCTCCCGGGGACCGGTTTCTGGCATTACAGCCGTCTTCGGCCCGGTTTGCTTGAATCCTGATGGTGCAATGAGCAAGGGTCTCACATCTGAGAATACCCTTCCACGCTTAGGGTGGACAAAAATATTTACAACAAGGGGTGGTGAGGGACAGAGTCTCTGAATTAAGCAGAAAGCTCTCACCCAGTCAAGAGATCAGGGCTAGATCCAACACCGTTTTTTAGCTCACTGCACCATCCCAGTTTCAGAACCTGGCTGTATGCAAATTAGTCTGTTCCTGTCCCAGTGCATGATGGGAACAGGGCAAACCAAACTACAAAAGCCAATTCTTACACTGGGAAGGAAACAAGCTCCCGGGGACCGGTTTCTGGCATTACAGTGGTCTGTTTAATTCAGACACTCTGTTCATCACCACCCCCTTTTCTGAATCGTTTTTGGCCACTATAGGTGTGGCAGGGTATACTCAGACATGAGTCCCTTTCTCACTGCTCCATCAGGATTCAAGCAAGCCGGGCCGAAGACGGCTGAAATGCCAGAAACCGGTCCCCGGTAGCTTGTCTCCTTTCTGGTGAAGAATTGGCTTGGTAGTTTAGTCTGCCCTGTTCCCATGATGCACTGGGCCAGGGACAGACTGATTTGCATATAGCCAGGTTCTGAGCTGGGATGGGGCAGTGAGATAAATAACGGTGATGGATCAAGCCCTGATCTTTGGACTGGGTAAGAGTGGTCTGTTTAATTCAGACACTCTGTTCATCACCACCCCCTTTTCTGAATCGTTTTTGGCCACTATAGGTGTGGCAGGGTATACTCAGACATGAGTCCCTTTCTCAATGCTCCATCAGGATTCAAGCAAGCCGGGCCGAAGACGGCTGAAATGCCAGAAACCGGTCCCCGGTAGCTTGTCTCCTTTCTGGTGAAGAATTGGCTTGGTAGTTTAGTCTGCCCTGTTCCCATGATGCACTGGGCCAGGGACAGACTGATTTGCATATAGCCAGGTTCTGAGCTGGGATGGGGCAGTGAGATAAATAACGGTGATGGATCAAGCCCTGATCTTTGGACTGGGTAAGAGTGGTCTGTTTAATTCAGACACTCTGTTCATCACCACCCCCCTTTTCTGAATCGTTTTTGGCCACTATAGGTGTGGCAGGGTATACTCAGACATGAGTCCCTTTCTCACTGCTCCATCAGGATTCAAGCAAGCCGGGCCGAAGACGGCTGAAATGCCAGAAACCGGTCCCCGGTAGCTTGTCTCCTTTCTGGTGAAGAATTGGCTTGGTAGTTTAGTCTGCCCTGTTCCCATGATGCACTGGGCCAGGGACAGACTGATTTGCATATAGCCAGGTTCTGAGCTGGGATGGGGCAGTGAGATAATTAACGGTGATGGATCAAGCCCTGATCTTTGGACTGGGTAAGAGTGGTCTGTTTAATTCAGACACTCTGTTCATCACCACCCCCTTTTCTGAATCGTTTTTGGCCACTATAGGTGTGGCAGGGTGTACTCAGACATGAGTCCCTTTCTCACTGCTCCATCAGGATTCAAGCAAGCCGGGCCGAAGACGGCTGAAATGCCAGAAACCGGTCCCCGGTAGCTTGTCTCCTTTCTGGTGAAGAATTGGCTTGGTAGTTTAGTCTGCCCTGTTCCCATGATGCACTGGGCCAGGGACAGACTGATTTGCATATAGCCAGGTTCTGAGCTGGGATGGGGCAGTGAGATAAATAACGGTGATGGATCAAGCCCTGATCTTTCGACTGGGTAAGAGTCGTCTGTTTAATTCAGACACTCTGTTCATCACCACCCCCTTTTCTAGATCGTTTTTGGCCACTATAGGTGTGGCAGGGTATACTCAGACATGAGTCCCTTTCTCACTGCTCCATCAGGATTCAAGCAAGCCGGGCCGAAGACGGCTGAAATGCCAGAAACCGGTCCCCGGTAGCTTGTCTCCTTTCTGGTGAAGAATTGGCTTGGTAGTTTAGTCTGCCCTGTTCCCATGATGCACTGGGCCAGGGACAGACTGATTTGCATATAGCCAGGTTCTGAGCTGGGATGGGGCAGTGAGATAAATAACGGTGATGGATCAAGCCCTGATCTTTGGACTGGGTAAGAGTGGTCTGTTTAATTCAGACACTCTGTTCATCACCACCCCCTTTTCTGAATCGTTTTTGGCCACTATAGGTGTGGCAGGGTATACTAAGACATGAGTCCCTTTCTCACTGCTCCATCAGGATTCAAGCAAGCCGGGCCGAAGACGGCTGAAATGCCAGAAACCGGTCCCCGGTAGCTTGTCTCCTTTCTGGTGAAGAATTGGCTTGGTAGTTTAGTCTGCCCTGTTCCCATGATGCACTGGGCCAGGGACAGACTGATTTGCATATAGCCAGGTTCTGAGCTGGGATGGGGCAGTGAGATAAATAACGGTGATGGATCAAGCCCTGATCTTTGGACTGGGTAAGAGTGGTCTGTTTAATTCAGACACTCTGTTCATCACCACCCCCTTTTCTGAATCGTTTTTGGCCACTATAGGTGTGGCAGGGTATACTCAGACATGAGTCCCTTGCTCACTGCTCCATCAGGATTCAAGCAAGCCGGGCCGAAGACGGCTGAAATGCCAGAAACCGGTCCCCGGTAGCTTGTCTCCTTTCTGGTGAAGAATTGGCTTGGTAGTTTAGTCTGCCCTGTTCCCATGATGCACTGGGCCAGGGACAGACTGATTTGCATATAGCCAGGTTCTGAGCTGGGATGGGGCAGTGAGATAAATAACGGTGATGGATCAAGCCCTGATCTTTGGACTGGGTAAGAGTGGTCTGTTTAATTCAGACACTCTGTTCATCACCACCCCCTTTTCTGAATCGGTTTTGGCCACTATAGGTGTGGCAGGGTATACTCAGACATGAGTCCCTTTCTCACTGCTCCATCAGGATTCAAGCAAGCCAGGCCGAAGACGGCTGAAATGCCAGAAACCGGTCCCCGGTAGCTTGTCTCCTTTCTGGTGAAGAATTGACTTGGTAGTTTAGTCTGCCCTGTTCCCATGATGCACTGGGCCAGGGACAGACTGATTTGCATATAGCCAGGTTCTGAGCTGGGATGGGGCAGTGAGATAATAACGGTGATGGATCAAGCCCTGATCTTTGGACTGGGTAAGAGTGGTCTGTTTAATTCAGACACTCTGTTCATCACCACCCCCTTTTCTGAATCGACAATATGACTGACAGCGTGATGTGCAAAAAGAAATAATACGCTTGAAGAAAATTGCTTGAATTAAAATATGCAGGGTTCATCGGTTTTACGGTCCGGGCATTCCCCACAGGCCCTATTCGCTCACCACAGTAACAACACGGGAATGGGGTTTTCATAGGCCGTTCTACAGCAATAAAATGTACAGCTCCAGACTTCATCCTCAGCTTTCTCATGGGAACGCGGAAAGCAACCTCAACTGGTGGGTGCGCCCTTACACTGTGAAGTTGGAGAGATCACCTCGGGATCTCTGTTCATTGTGATTTCTCTTGGTTTTGATTCAGGCGCCCTCTGCTGTACATCGTCTTGAACGTATAGAGGTGTAAAACAACCACAAATAGCTGCCAATTTTTAAATTTGCGTAGTGTGACATTGCTGTGCCAGCAGAGAGCTGTGTCGCTCTGTGTGTGGCTCTGTGTGTGTGTGTGTGGCTCTGGGTGTGTGTGTGTGTGGCTCTCGGTGTGTGTTTGTGTGCAAATGCAATAGGTCTCGCATTTGCGAGAGATTAAGCTATTGGCATTGTAAATGACAATGCCATTTATTTATCTGTTTTCAAAACCAACACATAAATAAAAAGTTTGTCATTTACAATGCCAATTGCTCTAACGTTTGCAAAGGCGAGACCGTTGCATTGTAAATGCTTGTTACCATCTGCATCCCCTCTATTACAGCGATACAAGGATTTCCTCCTCTCGCTTCAAGTAGTCTAACAAGTATTTGCTATCACAGGGTGGAAGCCATGCACCACCCTCTAATAGCAAACACAAATGTCCCGCGAATGCACACCCCGGGACATTGTATGAGCTGCGCCTGAGAGGTTGCCCTCCCTAGGACCATGAAACATTTGTTAGTTTAAATGCATACTAACACTACTTACACACGTGTAGTACAGCAACCAGAATGTAGTGAAGAAGCAGAGGAAGCTCAAAATCTAAAAATATAAATCCTACCAGAAGTCAGATGACATAGTTTAATGAGCCGATGACCATTTCATGAGTAGAAAGAGCTACACTAAGGAAACAGGTCTTCAGCACAACGCAAGTAATTTTGAAATATTGGTGAGTGGTGCCTTTTTTTTGCCTTCTCCCGCTTGTCGCAAAATGTATATAGTGAAGAGGCGGACAGCAGTGGATCCAATAAGTAGATTTATTACAAGAAAACAAGATACCTGAAACAATCACCAACAGGTGCGGACAGCAAAGCAACCGTCTAATCCAGCACCGTGTACAAACACCGCAAGGTTCCCCTCATGACAGCCCTACATTCTAACATTACATACTTAGATTCTAGTAGAATTACATACTAACATTCTACTATGACTTACATTGGAATACTACACAGAGCACATGACTTTACAGCAATGAGCTCATGGTTTCATCCACGAGTGTTGAGACCGGTAGGGGTAAGTATTTCGCTTCCCACTACCTATATTGTATAAACGTAAACTAACACTTCTTACACAGGTATGCTACTGAGCCCAGAGCACATCACTTTACAGCAATGAGCTGACAAATTAGGCTCATGGTTTAATCCCCGAGTCTTCACACCAGTAGGGGTGAGTAGTTCGCTTCCCACTCCCTATACATTATAAACGCATACTAACACTGCTCACACACTTACACTACAGCGGCTAGTATCCTACAGCGCCCAGAGCCCATCACTTTACAGCAATCAGCTCGGTTTAATTCCCAAGTCTTCACACCGGTACACATCGAAGTCAGCAATGCAACATATTCTATCAACACACTTTCTAGAACATTCTACAACACGTGAAGGTTAAAAGTTCATCTTTTTTTTTTAAACCTAACGTTATTTTTTTGCAACATTTTCTCGAACATTTAACGGAAAGTGCAGGTTAAAAGTTCACCATTGTTTTATGTTCGAACAGTGCCTTCCAAATGCAAGCAGCAGGTGTGGTTGAGTTGAGCAAATTTTATCCCATAACATGTACTCCACGTGCAAACTGCTTTTTCTTAACCAATCACAAAGATACTTTTCCACAAAACGAATTTACAACCCTACTTTTAAAAAACAATGCTTTTCATCTCACAATCAGGTACCGTTTTTTATGCGAAAAGGAACTAGTTCCCCATCTTTAAATATATCTCTTATTCTACGAAGGAACTGCATGAGCTACAGACATCTTTCCATACCTTCTAGCCATACCTTCAAAATGCTAGTGTGGATCGTAGGACATAGCTATGTTTTCTGGTGCAAGAGGTATGCAGAACAGAGACGTATTGATTTAGACCTAGGTTTACAAAATGTGGACATTAAATGGTTTGGACAGAGAGGATTGAAGTTGCACCAATTGTTTCCTTTGGTTAAAACCTGTTTGCATCTCCAACACCATGACCTCATGATTGTACACTGTGGTGGAAACGACCTAGGCACATTGACTTGGGTAGGTTTGAAAATGCTTATGAAGGACACCTTTGGACAATTGATGTTACTTTTGCCTCAAACTGTCTTTGTATATTCCAATATATGCCAAAGACAAGTGGAAATGGCCCTAACAATGTTGTCCTCAGATTGAAAAAATCTCGGAAAAAAGTCAACAAAGCTGTATCTGCATACCTTAGAGACCACAAAATGGGCTCCATCTACAACAACAGCATAAGTTTTGATAAGGCAGATATATACAGAAGTGATGGAGTACACTTCACAGATCAGGGAAACCGAGTTTTCCTGAATAACTTAAAGATGTGCATCCACACTTATATGTAGCTCCAACTAATGAACACAAGGGCTCTTTTTAGAGCCACCCTATAACTTACAACTTAGGCCCACTATTTTAGGGCCATATAACGCCAACTCCCGCACCCTCGCCAAAATGTATTCTCCGCACAGTTCTGGCGAAGCGCCCAGACCATCTCACTTTGCAGTATAGACCTCTCGCTTTGATCCCCAGCTCTACTCATCCATAGGGGTGAGTAGTTTGCGCTTTACAAATACCGTATTGATTTACCTTTGCACTCCCTATACAACACCACCTAAGCATCATACACAAGCTACAATGTTTTAAACAAAAGTTCATCCAAGTAGCTATAACTACAAGCTGACACTACTTGCACCGATATGGCACAGCGGCCAGAGCACATGACTTCACAGCATATGACACACAGTTTGTGCTCACGCTTTAATCCCTGTCTCCGGTAGCAGCTCAGCTTAGCAGCATGAGACTCTAGACATACCTCACATATATTCCGTACCCCAGGACTTTCATACCAGTACGGGCCAGTAGTTCGTCCTAGTAGTTATAAACACATGCTGACACTACTTCCACAACTGTAGTGCAACGGCCACGGCACATGATTTCACAGCATAAGACACACAATTTGGGCTCAAGCTTTAATCCCCAAGTCCCGCACCAGCTCACCTTACCCACATCAGACTCTACGCAATACCTCAATTGATTTCCGAAGCCCACCACTTACACACCCGTAGGGGTGAATACTTCAATTCTCAACCCCTCTATAGCACACCCTAAACACCCCACAGAGGTTACAGTGCTCCTACCCTCCTATTTCCCACTTTTTTCCCCTTACTCGCTTCAACTGAATCAGAAAATGACCAGTTGTAACAGGGGAGGTCTCCTGGGAGGGTTTGAAACACAAAAAGGCGGGACCAATTAAGCATGCTGACCAACCAAGAGGATGCATTTATGAAGGGCACAAACAGGAATGAATGGAAAAGATGGCGCTACAAGCCACAGTCTATATTACAGCATGCCTCGCTGAGCTGCGCATACACTGCCCAGTCTCGACATGAAAATTGCTAAAAGCAAACCTATTTTTTGGTCTTGAAAACCATGCACTGCCATAGTTGTCCTCAGCACAGAAGGGAACTACTGTGTGTGCAGATTTGCTCCTTGTGAAAGAGCAGAATGCTATCAGTCACAATGCAGCTAACCAATGGTTATACAGGGCTGACCCACTGGTGCTTGCTTAATGCTGTAGAGCAGTGTTCTTCAATCTGTGGGGCGCGCCCCCCCCCAGGGAGGCGCGACACCCTCTTAGGAGTGAAGCGCACTCCACACTAAGATCTTCCCTTTCAGAGTCTTTTACTGTCCCGAGGCGTCGCAAGTCTTCACCCATTTCAAATGGGAATTTGTTTATTGGCGAGCTCCGGTAACTGAGGGTTGGAGGGAGGAGGGAGGGGAAATAGATAAGGCACAACTTGCGCTTTTGTCATGTAAAGAGCTCACAGTTAACCTTCCCAGGAGGGGGTTACTTGGTAGAGCTGGGATGCTTCAGCTGCAGTGGGAGGCAAGGTCTCCTCTGCTAAAAACGAAAGCAAACTAACAGACAGTCCTGTTCCTTTGTGTTCGATATCATAGCAGAGGAGACTCCTTGCCTCCCACTGCAGCTGAAATTACTGCCTGTTCCTTTCTTTCAGTTTTAGCTAAGGAGACATCCCAAAGCAGCTGAAGCATTTCAGCTCTACCAGTTTAACCTCGTCCTGGGAGGAAGCTCTTAGCAGAAAGGAGACAAAGTTTATTTTAATTTACATAGGCAGGTGCCCCAATGCCCACAAGGCTTCAAGTTACCAAAAGAAAAATGCCAGCCAGCCATGTGTTTTTTAAACAGCCTGCAAATTGCTGGTCTTTACACCAAATATGCTTATAAATAAATAAGTATGTATACATTTGTAATGTGACTTTTCTGTATTTGTTCCATTTTGTTATGCGTCATGGACCATTCAGGCAGCCCTAGAACACAATTAAAAGTGCTACTATTTATATTTGCTGTTCATAGTATGCAAAGACAAGTGCTGACAATACAGCTTTAGGTGACTGTTTATTTTTGTACTGCGTGGGACATCAAAATATGAGCTGGCAACCCTAATCATAAAACTGGAAGTTTGTTGCAAGATCAGCACATTTATTCCTCCACCCTGATCCCTGGGTAATGCCATATTAGCAATAGTTTAACATATCTGAAACCCTACGCTCCCGTCAATAAGCTGTTGATTTACTTCAAGTGTCTGGGAATGCACCCTGCATTCAGACAACTCACTCCTCATTCTCGCCCTTCACTTTCATGCTCACCCTGCACTCACAGTGATCACAATGCACTCACACTGATCACCATGCACTCCCACCATTCACCCTGCACTCACAGCAATCACAATGCACTCACACTGATTACCCTCTCACCCTGCACTCACAGTGATCACCATGCACTCACACAATTCACCCACTCACCCTGCACTCATAGTGATCAATCTGCACTCACACCATTCACCCGCTCACCATGCACTCACAGTGATCACTCTGCACTCACAATGCACTCACACTGATCACCATGCACTCGCCCTGAACTCACAGTCACCACTCTGCACTCACAATGCACTTTTGCTGTTCACCCTGTACCTCACCCTGCAGTCACACGAGCACACTACTCACCCTGCACTCATGAAACACTTCACTCACATGTCCCCCTTACTGCTCAATGTGCACACTCACTCAAATAAGACCATCACTAACCATACATTAATTTGTCCCACTCTGCACTTACATCTGCACCCTAATACATATGGTCACCTGACTCACCCTGCAGTCACTCCTCTTACCCTACTCTCACACTGTTGCATGGCTCACCCTGCACTCACATGGGTACTCCTGACAGCCACACAGTGTAGAGGTTTAATGTGCCTGCTACAAAGAACGTGTACCATGCAGATCAAAGAACTGAATGTGGGTAAACCATGAGTAGCGCTATAAAAAAATTAAATGTTTTCCAGAAAGGTGCTATAGAGAGATGTGATGCA
The DNA here is from genome assembly GCF_964263255.1 of Lissotriton vulgaris. Classification (NCBI taxonomy): domain Eukaryota; kingdom Metazoa; phylum Chordata; class Amphibia; order Caudata; family Salamandridae; genus Lissotriton; species Lissotriton vulgaris. The sequence goes on from NC_141698.1 coordinate 412,565,240, forward strand.
TTGTTGGTGAGTGGTACTGAGGAACTTTATGGAGAAGGAGGAAATAGGGAGGGGCCCCAAAACAGACTGTTGCACTATGTGCGACCAGTGCTAGGGCCAGCCCTGGATGAGAGTGTTAGCCCCCACCCCTGAAGTTCGGGTCTAGTTGCGCCACTGTACACAAGTATGGACATGTCGTACCCCATCAAGGTTTTCATCCTAATTTACAAAAAGGACATATTTACATGCACCGCAATCCAGCCTTTCAGGGGGTCTCTTGATAGAGGCAGCTCTATTTTTCCCCTGATGGCCTGGAATAATTCCTAAACAGATTCCTGTGAATAATGTTTTGTTTCATTTCTTTTTAATGTGATTGATCTGAGAGAGTCTATTACTATTTGTGGAGACATTTTTTTGTTTCATGCAACAACCATAAAAAAGTTTATTTTAGATCAAAACGGGTCCTCGCATATGAGAAATTGGTGGATATCCCAGATATTATTTGCTGTAAAATGAGTGGGCTGCTGCTTTGTTACAACAGAGAAAACACACATCACTATCTCTGAATATTAGATGTAAACACTTAGAATTTCGACCAGAGCACCTGTGCACCGTTAGTAGCCTGGCTAAATAGGGTATGGCAGAGCTGAAAGTGAATCATTTAATCTCAAAGCTGTTCTGAACAGGGTCCCCCAAAATACTATTTGCCCAGGGCACCCAAACTCCTTAACATGCCCCTGCCACCACAAAGTCTATCAGTCAACATTGCTCTGAAGTAAAATAGGCAACATCATTAATTTATTATCAGTTCTATTTTTATTTTAAATAAGCCTGACGTGTCCTAAACCCCCACTGCTTCAGGAAAGCAATTTATTGTACCTCTAAGGAATTCTCAATTAGGTGTTCTTTCAGCACCCTCTCTGTGGACTTTCGCCATTCTCTTCGGATCCATAACTGCTTGGTGGGCAAGTATCCCATTATAATGCTGCCTAAAACATTTGTTAATGGTTTCTAGAGAAGATTTGTTTCTTGTGTACCAACTCTGAGCTTGGGAGTGCTCGAACAATCTGGTAACACTGTCTCCCTTACAGTCACTGTTTTGGCTGAAAATATCAACAGAATATTCAGCTTTGAGAGAAACGGCTATCAAAACTCTCTTGCCTTTCAGCTTGCCCAAATTATGTGAGATTGGGTTCTCAGCACTTGCGGTATTAAAGACTAATTACCGGTAACTATGTGAATATGAATAAAGGTTTTTGAATACAAAAATAATAATAAAAAAAGACTAAGTACCGTTCAAAACTGGATGTGGAGCACAACCTGAGGATGGCAGTAGCAAAAATCCATCCACAGATTGACAGTCTATGTGATTAAAAACCGGCACACCCATCACATTTATGTTGGTGGTGTTATTATTAATCTAGGTCGTGTGTAAAACAAAGCATCCTTGTAAAAATAATTTGCTCACATTTTATCTTGTAAAATTGTATTTTGAGCTGTTTAATAAGCCACTGTCATTTCACCACACCCATTCACAAACCTGCTGTTTACTGAACACTCTTATTGTGTTAAACATTATGTGCCAACTATGGCCACTGATAAGCATGTGGCAGCCGATTATATAGTGTACCAGATTCCAGAAATTCAGTGGGCCCAACATCTAAAAAAGCTCAACCTACAAAAGTTTGAAGACCTCTGCTGTAGAGTGTAGAAGAGAAATGTCAATGTGAATGACAGAACAACACACCGGAAGATGAAGAGGGCCAGCAAAAATGAAATGATATGATGCCTATCTTTTTTGTAAAATCAAAATGTTTGACTAAATACAGACCTAAAACAAGCTTTGGCAAATCCAATAGGTCTTGCCTATGCAAGAGCTATTGACTTTGCTATTGTGTTTTAGCCATATTGTACACTGGCGTGGCTGATGTTTAGCATGGCATAGAGGAGAATGTCGTGAAATGTCGTAGAGTACAGTGTTATAGAGTGGAGTGGCATAGCGAGTCGTGTACTGGAGTGGCATAGAGTGGAGTCGTGCAGAGTGGTATACAATGGAGTAGAGTGGACTTATGTAAATTGCACTGGCGTAAAGTGTTGCAGAGTCTAGTGGCATAGAGTGCAGCAGTATAGAATTCCTCGGCGTACAAGGCAGCATCGTAGAAGGCAGTGGCGTAGATTAGAGTGCAGTGGTGCGGAGTGGAGTTGTTAAGGGTGGAGAGTGGGGTGGAGGGGAGTGGGGTGGCGGAGAGTGGGGTGGCGGAGAGTGGGGTGGCGGAGAGTGGGGTGGCGGAGAGTGGGGTGGCGGAGAGTGGAGGGGACGAGAGTGGAGGGGACGAGAGTGGAGGGGACGAGAGTGGAGGGGACGAGAGTGGAGGGGACGAGAGTGGAGGGGCGGAGAGTGGAGGGGCGGAGAGTGGAGGGGTGGAGAGTGGAAGTGTCTGGAGGGGCGCAGAGTGGAGGGGCGCAGAGTGGCGGGCACAGAGTAGAGTGACAAAGAGTGCAGGGATGTAGAGTAGAGTGGCTAAGAATGGCGAAGAGTAGAGAGGCAAAGAATGGTCCAAAGTAGAGTGGCAAAGAATGGAACAGAGTAGAGTATAGTGCCGAAGAGTGCAGTGGCCTAGAGCGAAGTGGAGTAGAGTGGAGTGATGCAGAGTAGAGTTGTATAATGTACATTGGCAGAGAATGCAGTATGCAGAATGCACAGTAGAGGCATAGAGTGCAGTGTTGCAGAGTAGAGTGCTGCAGAGTTCAGAAGTGTAGAGAGGCGTATAGTGCAGTGGTGTAGAGTGGCATAGAGTGCAGTAGCGTTGAGTACAGTGGTGCAGAATAGAGTGAAGTGGAGTAGAGTACAGTGGAGAAGAATGGAGTGGCGTAGAGTACGGTAGACAGGTGTAGAGTGCATTGGCATAGCGTGTTGCAGAGTATAGTGACAGAGTGCAGTGCCATAGAATTCAGTGGTGGACAATGCAGTGAGGTGGATTAGAGTGGTGCTTAGTAGAGTGCAGTGGTGCAGAATGGAGTGCCATAGCCAGTAGTGGCGTAGAATACAGTGGTGTTGTGTGTATTGGTGCAGAGCAAAGTGGCAAAGTTTAAAGTGCCATAGAGTGCACAGGGATAGGTGGAGTGCTCGAGAGTGCAGTGGTGCAAAGTAGAGTAGTAGAGTGTGCAGTTTTGCAGAATAGAGTGTCATAGAGTGCAGTGGTGTAGAGTAAAGTGGCGTACACTACAGTGGTGGGGAACTGAGTGCAGTGGTGCAGAGTGAAATAAAGTGGTGTAGAGATCAGTGGCGTAGAGCAGATTGTTTAAGAGCAGAGTGAATTAGCTTAGAGTGGAGTTGTGCAGGGTAAAATGAAGTGACGTAGAGTGGGGTGGTGCAGGGGCATTGAGTAGAGAGGTGTAAAGTAATGCCATAAAGGGGTGTAGAGTGTATGTATGTATGTATAGGCATTTATATAGCGCACTACTTACCCGGAGGGTCCCAAGGCGCTTCGACCACTGCGAAACCCTTCCTGGCTTCCCTGAGAGATGGTCCCTTAATGGGTATCTCCAGGGTGAGACCAGGCATCCCCGGCGGTCTGATTGGGCCGTTAGTGAAGATGAGGCAAGCTAATGCCCAGAGTTGCCGAGTGTGATCGCTGATCAGAGTGGGCACCGAGGCGAGAGAATTATCGAGTCCGCTGACCCTGGTCCAGAAACCTGCCGCGCCGGGAATCGAACCCTGGTCCCGGGCCGTCCTCTGCTCTCGGGTCTGCCGCCTCTAACCAGTGAGCCACACTACTTCACATAGAGTGCAGTGGGATAGACTGCAGTTTTTCAGAGTAAATTAGACTGGCATACCTCGGATTGGTACGGAGTAGAGTGGCACAAGGTAGAGTGACACAGAGTGGCGTGGTGCAGAGTACAGCAATGTAGAGTGGTGCAGATTAGAGTGGCATAGAATTGTGCAGTGTACAGTGCTGTACATAGAGTGGAGTGCCATAGAGCGCAGTGGTGTAGAGTGGAGTGATGCAGAGTGGAGTGATGCAGAGTGGAATTGCATAGAGTGCAGTGGCATAGAATGCAAGTAGGGCAGAGTAGCGTAGAGTTTAGTGGCATAGCGTGTAATCTTGCAGAGTAGAGTGTTGTAGAGTGCAGCTTTGTAGAGTAGAGTGGCATAGAGTGCAGTGGTGCTGAGTAGAGTGCAGTGGCATAGAAAAGAGTGGAATGGTATAGAGTGCATTGGCGTAGTGTATTGCAAAGTACAGTGACAGAGTCCAGCGGCATAGAATTCAGAGGTGTATAATGCTGAACCGTAGAATGCAGTGGCGTAGAATATGCACTAACCATAATCCTATCTGACATTCCAGGATAAAACCTTGTTTTGTGGGGCTCCTGGTGGCCTCTCCAGATCTAACAATTAGAAGAATATCTCATGGAAATGGGTGGAAAAAATAACCCCTAACCCTAAAGGCAGTTGCTACTAGAGTAGGAAACAAAGTAGATCATCTACCATCCCTTAACGAGCATTTAAGGAGAGAAGTGTGGAGGGTGAGCCAAATCGAACTCTTTGCACAGGTTAGGGATTTGTTAGGTAAAACATCAAAAGGTGGGTTGAGGAGGCCAAAGACTAATCCTTGGTTTAATAGCAATTACAGGTAAGCAAAGAGTGAGCTCACAAACTCAGGTCTCTCTATACCACTCTCTAAATCTAACCACTACTTCTGTATTTGTTTGCCCTTCACTGTACCCCCATCTTTAACCCCTCTATCTGCACCTCACAGATGGTTACATCTGACTGCTGTATCGCTCCTCCATCTACTTCATCTTTCTCTATACGTAACCTCTCTATCTTGTTAGGCCCTTTCTGCTTCACCACTCTATACCTCTCTACCTCATTTCTTTCCGTACAAGACATCAAGTCTCTACCGGACCTCTCAATTTATTTCTAGGTTTGTTCACTACCACACATCTATACCTCCACTCAGGGAATTACCACCAACCACATGTAAGAGCAAAAATGCGTAAATTCCGCATAGGTACATTTTTGATTAACAAGATTTTCTTAAAATACTGTGCTGTTCACAGATAATCAGGAACACGCCTCAGTCAATTTAGTAAACCACAAAAAGTCGAAAATCTATCTAAACGTTGTAAGAAGTCAAAAGTAGATTTCAGATTTTCGGAATTAGACTTATGAGGAAGAGGAATGGGGGACTAGGTTCAAATGGGCATCTTAGAGAGGAAACTTGGAAGGCAGTAAATTATTATTGATGATGGGAGAAAAACTGCGCTGTGTAGTTGTAGCAATCCACATTAAAAGCAAATGAAATCAGATATGAAATGTAAACATTGCCACACAAAGCAATAAAGATAAAGCTCAAGGCAGCTGGGAAAACGCAGAGAGAAATACATGTTTTGCTCTGGTGCCCTTGGTTTGTTTGCTTGTTGGTTTAGTATTTGCATAGTGCTGATAATGCCGGATATGCAAGCATCACGCGAATACAGAAATGTTTCAGCTGATCTGTAACTAGCACAACCAGGCTGCTCATCTCTCGTTAAACAACCAATAGGCAGTCTACGAGGTCAAGATCATTGATGACAATTTGAGTACTCAACAGGTACCCGGATTTTGAGATCATTGATTACAATTGGAGTACTCAAGTGGAACCTGGATTTTGAGGTGACCCATGATGGACAATTCCAGAACTTCGACAAAAAACAGTGGCTCGTGTAAGGCAAACAAGTGGAGAGAACAACATGCATGAAACGGAAGACTACTTGACCTACCAGAGAAGAAAAAGTCACTTAAACGAAGGGATAAGAAAAAGAAAAAACAAAAGATGCAAGAGCCAGGTGGATATACTTTAAAGCAAAAACACAAACAGGGACTATGAAGCTCCATGATAAAGGGAATTCAAAATAATTAAGAAATGGGAAGAAGAGCATCCACCAAATAATGGGAACAGTTCAAGTGCTTTAAAATAGAGATTGATGAGAGCGAACCAAAAAAACACGAGGAATTCATCAACTAGCATCTGGATACCTATTCCAACCTTGAGAATGGATGGAAAGGCCTGATAGAGGAAAATAAAATAGCCGAAAGAGAAAAAAGAATTGGCAAACCAACAGGTCTTTTGCGATTTTATCTGCAAAACTGCTTCTTCATACATTGTGTATGTGAAAGGTTAGATAGTGAATGTGAGAATGGAAGAACAGTTAAATTAATGTATAAATACATGGAAATTTTAATGGTTAGAGCATGGATTGATGGATGAGTAGTTAAGTGCTTGGATGAATAGCTGAATAAGTGAATGAATATGTGGATTTATGCGTCAGCAGTTGATTGGATCAACTGTTACATCTTTGCATGGATGAGGGGATGTTACAGATTACACTAATCCTGCAGGTGGAGGCCCTAGACAGCAGTTGTCATAATGTTTTAAGAAATACACTTTTAATACAATCATTTGCAAAATCAAGAAAAAAAGAAGTTACGTGGAACAATTTTATTGGTTGTTAATAAATGGTCTTCTTTTTTAAACACAAAATCGTGCAAACCCTTTGAGAACCAAACTAAGGAGCTCTGCAGGGCTGACTGGTTGTTGCGGAGAAAAAGGTTTGTTACTTAGAAGTGAGGTCTGCGCAGCTGTAGGAAACCAGCATTAGCAAAGACAATAGGTCGTGCCTTAGGGACTATTGGATTTGCCAGTGGTTTTTAGCCATGTCTTGCTCCTGCCTGCTGCCTTTTTCCTGCCTCCACCTAGCCCTGCCCACCGCCTCCAGCACACCTCCCTCCTCCCAGTACCTACTTAATGGAGGCCGCAGCGCGACCTCATTGAGAAAGACCTAGGCCCAGGTCTCCGTGTGCTGCTGCATCACTCTTGCTCCTTTCGTTTCCTTGCTTTCCCCCCTGTATTTTGAGTGCCTTCTCCCTGTTCTCCACTCGTCTTCACTGCTTTCTTCATGCTCTCCCCCTCCCCGTTTTTTGAGTGCTTTCTCCTTGCTTTCCCGTCGTTTAAAAAACAAAAGAAGAAAAAGGAAAAAAAAGAAGTTGGGAACTTCAGCACCTTCAGACCCTCACGGGTGATCTGCCAGGCTTTAAAAATCCTTGCCTGATTGAATACTGCAGGAGCACTGATCAGGATTCATAAGAACAGGAGCGAGGAACACACCCAGAGGAAGAAGTAGTATTGCAATGCAGGAAGCCAAAGGAAAAATTGCCTTTTATACTGGAAAACAGGAATTTCATCACAGAAAGGTACAGCTGCCATGATGGATTGGGAAAAAACACTAAAGGCAGGAGGAGCCTCCATTTTGGATTGGGTCATGTAAATACTCATGAGGACTCTGTGAAGGAGAAGAACTTGGAACAACATGGATATAGTGATAGCTTTCTCCCAACCAGCTTACCCGAGGAGAGGAATGGACTCGTGACGAGATGGTACTGGCAAGCCAGCAGCCACGAGGCAAGTGTGCAGGAGGAGTGATGCGGCAGTCCGCTGGCCGCTCTCCCCCCACTTGGAAAGCGAGAGGAGCAAAGATAGCTACCAGGGCGGGTCGCCTGCGCAACAACCTACTTAATTTGCCATGAGAATTAGGTTTATCTTTCACTGAGGACTCAATTAAACTTTACTCTCTAATGCACTGGCTATCTGGAGTAACCCTCCTGCAACCATCAACCAGCAGGTCATCGGGGACTGCCTTAGTTATGAACGGGGGTTGAATATATTAACCATTAATTTGGACAAATGACCAGGCCTTCTCTTTTTGAGAGTCCATATAGTGTCACAAAACCGGATAGATCTTGGCTAAAGTGTACCTTTTTTTAGTTTAAACATCTCAAAAGAGAAGAAAAATAACTAGCTAAGTCTATCAACACACAACATATTATTTTACTGACTACCCCTGATATTGAACTTTATTTAATGTATACAGTGGAAAAGATCATTACTCTGCATGTTTAGAACGGGCTCATTGCTAAATGTTATCTGTTTCCTTCTGGGCTAATTTGAGGGGGATTGTTCTAGTGTTTGCCCTTTTGATGGTGTCTCAATTCAAACTTTGTTGCATTTTACTTTTTTCTGTAAATGTATGCAAGGAAATGTTTTATTGTCTTTATTGAAAGATAAAACTTTTAGCGCACGTAGGCCAGCTTTTAGTACCCGAGGACAAACATGCTTTGTTGTATAAAGTGTATATTTGTATGATGACCTGCTATAGTCGAATAAAGTTTTATGGATGAATAACAGGTGCTTTTTTTTCTTTTTATTTACCAATCTGAATTGGATCAGTAAATAAAAAGAAAAAATGTAGTGCAAAAGACATCCTTTTAAGCGGATGGAAGGGAGTAACATGGAGTGTGGCAGTAGGGCGAACCAACAAGGAGGGAGGAGGAAGCAAAATGGAGGGCGCATCTGGGGAGAAGTAACTCGAGAAAGCAAAGCAGAGCATGGGGTGGAGGAGAGAAGCACAGGGGCGAAAGGCCAATGTGGTGGAGCAGAGTGGGAGAACTACACTGATGATAAAGCAATGCAGGAGGTGGAACCCATAGGCAAATGAATCACAGAGAGGCGCAGCTGAGAAGCACAATAGCAAGAAAGAGCAAAACTGAGCTATGGAGGAAGAGAAGCACACAAGCAAGACAGCTGGAAAAAACATGCACTCGCATGCAGTGCGTAAACAAATATATGAGAAGATCTTCTTCCAAAATCTTGACAACAATTTATCTAGCTTCTTGAAGAAGCAAATGGTTTTCATAATGGAGAGCAAAACAACATCTGATAAACTGTATAAATGGCCACATGTACCACAAGACAAAAAAAAGGTTGTAAATTTTGCACTAACTTTTTAAGACCCGTCACTAATTTTGTGATGCGTCCCATATACAAATAGGTCGTACCACAAAAACGTGCAATTGCAGGGAACATAGAACAACTTCTCTTATGAATATTAATTAGGCCACTCGCTATTTGTGACCCCGTTATTGCTTATAAACACTGGATAGGTCCTGCAAAGAATAAGAGCCCACCACCTGCAGAACTCGAAAAATCCACCTTCAATGGTGAGTGAGAGTTTCTCAGGTCGAGTTATTTTTAGCACTTACTCGTCCATCCGTGCTAGTGAGTGAACTTAAGCTGGAAGAAACAGGTGTTATGTTCATTCAGAAAGTGAAGGAGCAAGTGAGACACCTTTAAATCTTGTTTTCATCTTGACACATTTGTCTGTTCAAGAACAGGGGTCAAGTGTCAGTTTATCTTTTTACTAATTGTTGCTGATCTGTTCCTGGAAAATGGAGTTTACTTTTCTTTCTCTTGTAAAAGTTAGTGTTTTTTGTCAAGTGAGCGATCTGACAATAATTGTGAAACATATGGTTGTAAAATGTTTTTTTTTTATCGAACACAACATATAAACAGCTTTTAAATGAAAAGTAAAAGTATTTCAAAATATATCAGGAATTATGATTTTTTTTTATTTGGAAGTGTGATGCAAACAAAGATTTAAACAGGAGCAAAACAAATCGGAACACTTTAGATGGTGATGTGCAAATGACAAATATTTGCAGAAACCTTATTTCTTAACATTGTACATTTAAAACACAGGTCAGCGTCACATAAAATCATGCATGGTTTGTGATTAATCAACATCAGTCTTTAAGCATTCAGCCTTACCTGACTGATCATTTCTGAGCAAAAATAAAAGATGCATTTTTAAACTTACGGATGGGAATAAACCCAACAAAAGAGGGCACGCCGCCTTGGATTCAGCAGTGGCCAGACACCAATTGTTGAGTTTGCGGATGGCCAATGTGAATCGTTATTGCCTATAGTATGCATGTGTCCTAAATTACTTTAAATTTGGTGTATCTTTTTTAAAGCACTATTTTTGAAGATTGGGGTTAGAATAGATCAACTCGCAAGGCCCTTTTTATTTCCTTATCGGCCAGGTGAATTCCATTGCTATGCCAACTGATAACATTTTTTGCTGATGCCGAAAAATGCTTGCTATTTGAGATGTATTATATTTATATCCCTTAGCCTCAAGAATTTATTTTTAAATGTATTCCTATTCGGCCCATTTGCACTGTGTGGGATTCTGTTGAACTTAGTGTTCATGCTGCTAGGGGAATAATTAGAAGGTATCCTGCTACAGTAATTTTTGATGCACTTTCATAATCGGTTTGCACAATGGAACTACTGTCTGATGCACGTTTGCACTTTAATATGCAATGATCCAGCCCATTTTAGACAGATTTTTAAAAAAAATTTGCTTGATAAACTTGATTGGTTTTATAGTACATTTATGAATGTATTGGTAAATGGCTAATAATATTTGTGGTACAGTTTTTATATACTGTTCGATGGTTATTTTGGTTTAATTGCAATGATTTTTGTTAATCAAGCAATAATGAGCTTAATAATAATAACTAATGAGGAGATAGTAGTTTCAGCCAATAAGGAGAGAGAGAAAGACATTCTGTGAATCCAGACTGAGAAATTAAATACAGTTTAACACAGAGAATGCGTTTGGAGCGAGTGCTGCCACTGCCAGGTGGTGATAAGAGACTGGGAGCCAGATGTATCAAAGGTTTTTACCCATTCTGTGTCTATGGGGAAATGTGTGCGAACATATAGCCCCTAACCTAGTTTCTGCAAAGCAGTGGGAAGGGAGTGGGGGTTTTGTCTGCATCCAGAAAATTAGAAAGTAATCGTTTCTTCTGTCAGAGATGGTGGGATTTTACCAGGCTGCAGCTGGTGAGCTCTTGGGACTAGCTGAGCTCACAAACAATGTAGCCACAGATGTGTTGAAGATGACTGAACAATTTCATGTAATTGGGAGTGGGTTTTATAAAAAATCTAAAATACCTTTAGAAAAATGTGTGCTAGTTTCAAATATTTGGAAACTCAAATTAGCAGCAGCCATAACTAGCCAAGCTGTACGTCCTTCATCAGCTTCAGAATTATTCTATACTTTTGCTCCAGTCCAGTATGATATACAATTTGACACTGAGGTTTCTACAGTGGGTATTACTTAGGATGGAGGATTTTGTTGTTTGATAGGGCACACATGGACATTGGGTTATCTTCATATTATATTTTGTATATTACGTGCACAGCTCCAATTACAGTGGAAGTCTCATAATGACAGTGGCATTTGCCATCTCATGTCTTGAGATGTTTAACTGGTTTTAAGGCACTATATATATCTTTTTAATGGATGGGGATGTCTTTGTGAGTTTTCTTTTGGGATAACCCACTCTGCCCTTGAATATGGTCTTCACAGTTTCATTTGTTAGGCTAGATGTTTGCAAACTCATTATGTTATATATATATATATATATTGTTTTTTTTCTTGCAGCCCTGATAAAATTCACGTGTACAGAACGAAACGTGTTGACTGTCTTTTATTTATTTATTTGAAAAGTTTTATATAGCGCTGGCTTTTGCTATGAGATGCAATACAATGAAAATAAAGACGTTCTGGATTACATACATTTTGGAACTGGCCTGATATATGAATGGACTCTAACTTTCCTGTACACTACCACCTGTGTAGTTTGGATAACCATGGCACTCTTGATTTTCTCCAATAATTGTTTCGTTTTTTTTCTGACGAGCAACAAATGTGTATATATGGAGCAGTACATATTTTTTTGGTGGTAGTGGTGGTGCTGCTACAGGTCGCACTGGTGTTGTGCATGTGTGACATCTCTGGTTATGCTTCTGAACGCGTCGTTAACCCAAGCATCAAACTACCCACACTCTGAATGTTGGGAATTAAACCTAGCACAAACGCCCCTCCTTCAACAGAAATACAAGCTCAGTTGATCAGTCTTTGCAAAGGGCTCTTTATCATAGGATGTGTGTTAAAAAAATAAACTGTCAATCTCAGTTTTCTGTAAACACTCGTGTGACATTATTAGATAACACTACAGCAGAAAGGAAATACTAGCAAGTTCGTTCAGGGATCATATGACGTACGCTGCATACACCAACACTCAAAGACTGTTACGCCTGTGTTCTGTTCTATGTTGTTTACTGGGTGGCTCTCCTTGAACATCGCTCTACAGGCAAGCTTTAAGTTGAACAGCACACAGTCCACTTCACGAAAACGCTTGCTAGCATTGCACAAACTCACAAAAGGGAATCTTCTATCTTACAAAGCACACCTCATTCCCCATGAGAACTCGTATACACAGAAGCAGCTCATGGCGGCATATAGGGTTTCATAAATGCACACAAAGGGATCTCTTGACAGCACTACAGACGGCACATCGCCAGATACATTTTATCTGCACTGACAAATAAACCACAACAGATTCTTAAGTGCACTGCTCAAAACACACCAGGAACGCCACAGCTTGGATCCTCACACAGAACACTCCAAGCCGACTCTTAAACTATACACTTCTCACACGAAAAGTATTACAAGGACTGCACACAGCACATCCACAAATAACAGAGAGATATTTACATGCAGGACACACAATTCTCGGGAGTGGACTTAAGACAATACAAACACAACCTCATAAAAACAAAATACACACAACCTACCACGGGGGCGCTTTTTACCCTCAGTAAACCTAAACACAACCGACGAGAGGTGCAATCTAGATTGTTAAAGACCACCTATATTAGAGTTCTTGCTTTTACTGTACACAGTACGCCATTATAGATCACTTACTTGCTGCGAGCCCCATTTGGACAACCTCCCTTTCCATTTCCAGGGAATTATTCAGATCCGCTGTGCAAGATCTAAAGCAGAAATCAGAGTCGTGTCCTTATCCCTTCCTGAATCAGATGTTCACGGGAAGGAAAAAGACAATCTAGCAAATTGTGTCTGGGAGTGATAACCGGGAGAACAACCAAGCACAGAGAAAGAAACACGGTAGTTGACATCGATTTTCTGAGCAGAATGGGAGCGGATACTACACAAACGAAGGAAGCGGAAACGGTTTACACTTCCGAATCAGCAGAGGCAGAGGCAGCACAAGCAGTGAATTCAGCCGGGTCGCTTCATGTATCATTGGATTTCTAGTCACTCATTGATCTTCTCCGTATACAGGCGGGTGCGGCCTCAGCTCGAATATTGCCCTGAGCGGAAAGAAAAAAATTGACACCCTCGTGGCTGCCGGTGAAGAAAATGTGGCAGAATGGAGTCCCCTTTGTGTTCAAAATGTCTGGTCTCTGAAGTTAGTGTAGTGGTTCAATCAGTCATGTTCTATCTTTGCATTTTGATGCAGTTTTTTTTTATTTTGTGCGAAAGCAGCTTTACACAAGCACCAATTACATTAGACAAGGATCGGTGGTGGACGTCCGTCGGCGTAAACTCCCGACGACGCTGGTGCTGGAAACCACGGTTCGAGCCTCAAGGTCGCGTCCACATCCTGTGGTTCTGGGCAAATCACTATATCTTCCCGTGCCTGAATGTGTAATGTAAATACTGTGCTGATGTAAAGCGCTCCAAAACCTTCGAGTTCGCGGATCTGCACACAAAAAAATTGTACCAGTGGTCGAAGTATGGGAACTGTGGGCAGAGGGCGGGTATAACCCAAGGGTGGGGTCAGAGGTGTGGTCTGTGTGCCAAACATCCCAATTTTTAGTATTTGTTTAGCATTTCACGGACCAGTTACAGCTTATTGTGTTATTTAATTCAACCGATGGATACACTTGATTATTTAAGGTTTACTGGGAGAAATTGGCATTTAAATACATTCACAAAGTGGGATATAATTCCAATCACACAATGTCCCAAATACGCTTAAAAGTGGAGTCACAAGCCATTTGTCTCCAATCCATGTAGTTTCTCTCATTAGCACTTCTCCCTTCTTCCACAAGAGCAGTTCAAACATGAATTGCAAAATATCCTAGTTTGCAAATGTTTTCTATATAATTATGGCTCTGCCATATTTGCCACATAATAATACATCATCCAATGCATAATCTTAAAGTTTTAACTAATCATTTTTGTAGTTCAAACGGATAAAAAGTTACTGAAAAACGTGACTTGAGTTGCTGCAAAGTGAATGACCCCTTGCAAAGGTTGACTGATCACCTTTCTCACTGCTGCATTTGTATGATATACTGATGCTAATGAGGTAGAATCTGCAGAGACTTAATATGTGTAAAAATGTCTAAATAATAAAGTATAAGAAAATATATTTCATTACGCTGCAGCCATTTTTTGGTTGCGTAATTTAGTTAATACTGCAGCAAAAATTTGTCCCCCATTACTGCATAATTCCAGTGACACCAGAGCAGGAGCACATGTTAAAAGTGCTTGTGCATGAAGCAGAGAGACTGTGAAGTTTGCAAACTTAGTTTGGTGTTCGTGCAAATCCTGCATTGCCGATCCTTGGTGAGTTGCAGCTACTACTGCTGAAACAAGCCAATGGAGGTACCAATGGGTGAGGCAGACTTTCCTCGATGGCAGGGCCGGCTTTAGTGCTGGTGGCACCCTGTGCAATAATGTTTGTTGGTGCCCCCAATGATCACCTATGCTTCGGACTCCCTCACTACCACCCAGGGCACAAGTCGTAAAAAAAGAAGTGGGGGGACGCTGTCACCGGAAGTGACGTCACAACAGGAAGTGACGTCACGAAAGGTGCCGAGCTCCTCGTCCCAGAGAGGCCAAAGAGTGAAGTCCAGCTGTTTGACAGGGGGGACGGCGTCCCCTTGGTAAAATAAGTGGGGGGACGCCGTCCAACGGCGTGGTACCCCGACTCAAGCCCTGCTACCGTCCTTTAACAGTCCCCCTCAAATCTCCATAACCACACACTTTCTCAGATGCATTTAATTTGATTTACAGCACCACTCATACCAGTGTACGGTGTCAGAGCACTTTATTTCACGCTCACTACACAGAGACAATCATTTATACATGTGTAAATCACTGTCTAGGAAATGGTACATAAGACAAAGGACTACAAGGTGTAGAAGCCACATGACAACCATACTAGTAGGTAGTATAGTTTAATAGCTCACTGTTCTATGTTAGGATTTTAACTTATAAACTGCAAGTAACAAAAGGATCTCTCTGACTAAAGCAGTAACCTACTAACCTAGTTAACATTATGTGCACTTTGTGATCTGCATGGTACATGTTCTCTGCAGCAGGCACATTAACCCTCTGTGCTACCTTTCCAGGAGTCAACCCTTCCACTAGACACAACTCTGATCTCTCTCTAAGGAAGAACATTAATTACCAAAGTTATCATGACATTGTTATTGTTGCTGAAAATTGCTGGAGGCCAGTAAGGAGGCAGCAAGTTTTTTAAAAACCATAATATACTTGCAAATACTACGCACCCACCCGAAATAGGTACCCAGTGCGGTCACAACGTTTGCACCACCCTAACCTGCTCAAGGTTCATGTGACCTCACTGACAGGCTCACAGTGACTGGATCACTGTTTCTCTAGGGTGTGCTGCTTCGTAGGCCTGCCTGCAAGATTGGAGATGAACTTCAGTATGGATTGTGGTGGACGGGCCTTTAAGGTTAACCCAGAATTGACACCACTAGGGTACACCTGCTTGTGCTAAGACATCACGGCTTCTAAGGTCTAGTGGGGCCTTCTAAGGTCTAGCATGGGAATATGCTCCCTCAGTAGAGTGGTCTGGTGGACTGGTCATGAAGGCTGAACCCGGTTCCCCAGTTCCAAATTCAACTGCTCTGGCCATAGTGCCACATCCTCTACCCCACTGAACACCATACTGCCCCACTGAGAGAAACTCGCACTGCCTTCGGCTGCAACCTTATTGTGCCCGCTATAAACACTTGGATGTGGCTCAATTCAGATTATGCACTTGATAAGAGTAATATGCTGCCTAAAAAAAAAAGTAAAAGAAAACACTCATAGGGATTGCAAGATTAAGTAAAGCATGTGAAATGTAAGCAGACATGGTTACCTTAACGATCTCTCACTTACTATTCAGAAACCAGCGAGTGGTTTTACCTGATAAGTTAAGGACATGACTACAGGGCCCTGAAGGAAACCGTTTCAATGTCCATTGCTTGTATCCTTACAAAACGTAAGCAATATGGTTTAAAAAGAGCACATTCACAAGCACAGAGCCATGGTACACATTATATTTTCCAATCCACCCACCAACCAGGTATTGCAATACATCCAGTAATGGTGCACTTCCGCACCTGGGGACAACGATGCTGTTCAAAGAAAGACGAGAAAACAAAAGTAGCGCTTCACTGCAAAGTCTGTAAAGTGAGGCTAATGTGTGTGGATTTGAATAAAACCAATCTGGCCACTTTGCAACCACTCTGTCTTGCTTTATTTAGTTATGTATTTATATTTCATATTTAAAACCTTTTCTTTCTCTCCATCCCGAGGCTGCACTTTAGAATAGAAAAATGGTGGAAAAAGGGCATTTCCCGCAAGAGTGTTTTTCTTTTTTGGATCCATTTCACAGAGAAGCAACTAAAGGAAAGAAGGAAAGATAGCGTGTGAACTGTTTCTTCAAATCACGGCTTTCAGTAAGCAAGGAGCAAGACAGAAGGAGAGGGAATAATAGGGGGGGGGGGGGGGTGGCAGTTGCCAGCACAGAAAAGAAGAGGACATTGTCTGTGTCTTCTCTGGGCAGTGAGGAAGAGACGGAGTCCTTTTCCTTCTCTGCCTTCCCCGAACGACCACGAAAGCAAGCTGAGCCTTATCTGAATGCCTTCACTATTTCTGCCGTCCTGGGACACAGTTTTGAAAAGAAAAAGTAGGCGAACTGAATCTTTTTAATAAAAGAAGTAGGGGCACGCTGTGCCCTTCCGATCCCGCCCACTTTGACCATTGGCCAGTACTCACAGGTACTGAGTTTCGGCACTTCTTATTTTTATCGCTCTGAGTACCAGCACTTCTTTGCTGCCAAGCAGAGTACCGGTCTTCAAAGATAGGCTCATTGTTGCTAGTACTCACGAGTACGAACAAGGTTGTCTGACAGCTAAAGCGCCTCTGTTGCCCAAGCGGCGCCACCTCTAAACTATTCATCAGGGCTCATTTGCATAATGTCCAGTGTTCACCATCACGCTGTGTTTGACAGAGCAGGCTCCATTCAGGCCCTCTGCTGTCACTCACATTCACACTATTGTGTACATTTGTGCACACAATGGAATCCAGGCATCCCGCTGACAGCAGCAATTAAGAAAGCCACCTCTTGATCCCGCCTGAGGAATTTGTCTGAGTGTCTGCTTGTGTCTGGGTGCTTGCCTGATTGTGTGTTCATGTTTGTGTGTGTAAGGATAGCGAGTGAAAGAGGTAGAGAATCCAGACACTCAGGAGGTACTTTAACCCCTTGCATGCGTCGGTCGGCCCCGTCACCCAACGTCACTGAGGGCGTGTGAGTTGGACGGCCGGGGGCCATCCGATTTGCGGAAGGCGTGGAATTCGCCCGCACGGCGGGGGAATTCCAGCCTCGCCCAAAGGGTTAAAGGACATTCTTGGAATGCTTTGTGTGTGCATTGCTGCTTGGTTCTGTGTGTGCGCACTCAAGAATATATAAGTATTAGGCCACATACAAGCATATAAGAGTATGACATTAAAAAGCTGCAGATATTACAAAAGCAGGAAATATTAACATATTATTGTGATTGGCCTTCACATTGTATAACAAGGTAACCTATTTTATTAATAGTACATTTCTCATGTGTTTTAGTACATGCAACTAATATTGAAGTCATTAGTGCATTTATTCCAGTCCATTTCCAGGGGCACACTGATTATTAACCCCATGCGGATGATGGCTTTGCTGCATTAATTGTGAATTAGGGCCTATTCCTAGCAGATGTTCATACCACTGTTTGTTAACATATGAAGTTCAAAGTCTTCCCATTTCACATTCTAAAGAATGGCTGGCCCCTAGACACCATCCCTATCACACCTTATTTACATGGTGCAGCTACATCCAGTATGGGTCTCTTCGGGAGTTTTCAAATGCAGCAACCAGAGAAGAGAACTAGGGGCATTTTCAGTTAATTAAATTAACTAACTCCACATTGTGCCAGTTGCACTGCAACTTCATAACAATCATTAATACAATCACTACATCTGGCAAACTGTGTAAAGCCTTTTTGTCTTGTGTTGAAGATACACATGCCTCTACATCAGGTGTTATACAATTTACTTCTCTGAGAAGCTGGTAAATATTTAATAAGGTGTATAGTCAATGTTCTGTATATAATGTTGGTGCATTAGTAGCACTTATCTCAATGTACAGTGTTGGCCCAGTCCACCTATATAGAAGGTGGTAGGCAAGAAAGATCAGTCAACGGTGTGACAGTATCACAAAAATTAGTCCAGGTATCACAAAGTGCGCATAAATTACACAGTTCTTGTCCAGTATATAGCAATGGCAGAAATTCACATACTGTGCTACCAATAATCAATATACCATAGTCTCAGATCACATAACACTGGCCTACAATATTGTCCAGGTCTAATATCACACACAGTGATGACAGTTTGCACCTTGCAAAATCTGTCAAATTCATTCTAAGGATCCTTTGGAATGGCTGGTGTGGCCAGTAAATATAAATGCAACCAGCTTCAAGAATATGCCCCTTTCATGCAAGGGAAACATAGAATAAGCCCTTAAAATGAGAACAACTTAAAAACTGGCGGACTGAAGGGAGTGTGTGCCCAGGACTTCACAGGTATGAATTGGTGTTGCCTGGTTAAACAGAAAAAAGTGGTAATTTAAATTGAAAATGTGTTGTTTGTAATGGCAGTGTGCTACCACCTCTTGCCTACTCCACTCTGAGCCACTCCACTGAGCACCCTTCCACTCTGCGCGACTGCACTTCTACGCCTCTCTACTCTGTACCACTCTACTCTTTATCAATGCACTCTTCTCCACTCTACTCTAATCACTCTAGTCTAGGCCACACCAATCTGCTCTGCACAACTTCACTCTACGCCACTGTACTCTAAGCCACTCTGAAAAACGGCACTGTATGCCACTGCAGTCTATGCTAATACACTCTACGCCAGAGGTCTTCAATCTGTGGGGCGCACCCCCCTGGGGGGCACAACACCATCTCAGGGGGGGCGCACACTCCACTGTAATCTGACCTTCGTTCCCTTGGAGAACTCCGGTATGGCTGGAGGGAGGGGAAATCGATGGGGCACGAAGTGCCCATGCTTTTGTTATGTTAACCCACCCAGGAGGGGTTTAATTCATAGAGCTTAAATGCTTCAGCTGCAGTGGGAGGCAGGATGACTCCTCTGCTAAAACCGAAAGAAAACGCTTTTGGTTTTAGCAGAGGAGACCCCTTGCCTCCTACTGCAGCTGAAGCATTTCAGCTCTTATGAATTAACCCCCTCCTGGGAGAGTTAGCTCTTCCCAGAGAGGAGACAAAGTTTCCAGGGACATTTCAAGGCATGGGCGAGGTGGGCTCTGGGCAAGGTGGGCTCTGGCCCAGGGCCCCAGCCTTTCAAAGGGGGATGGGTGGGTTTGGGGGGGGGGTGACTGAAAGAGCCAGCTCTGTTCTACAGAGTCTTGCCCTCATGACCTTGCCATTTTTTTACACACAATGTTGTAAATAGCGTTTTTCTATCATTAGTTTTTAATGTGTAAGAGTCGATTACTGACATTTTGCAGACAAAATGTATTTATGCGTCATGCAACATCCATATAAAAAGTTTCTTTTAGATCAATACAGGACCTCACATATATGGGAGGGTGTGAATGAGATTTTTTGCAGTAATATTAATGAACTGCTTTTGTGTTACATACTGAAAACACACATCAATATCCCTGAATATCAGATGTACACACATTTAGTATTTGACCAAAGAAGGCATGAAAGAGCTGAGACTGGATCATAAAATCTAGGCTGGTCCGAACTGGGGCCCCCAAAATACATTTGGCCCAGGGCCCCCAAAATCCTTAAAACGTCCCTGAAAGTTTCTTTTAAAATTACACAGGCAGGCTCGCAAAATGCCAACCAGCCATGTGTTGTTCAAGGATGTATGACGTAACAACTCATACTTTTACAACGCATACCATAAAAACACATTTTTTACAATGCAACATCCATTAAAATGCATTCCATTACAACGCATGTCATTACAACGAATTTTTTAAAACTACCATTACAACGCATTCTATTACAACGCATAGTACCTTTACAACGCATACCATTACATCGCATACCATTACATCGCATGTATGGTAAGTATTGGTTAGTGTAGGGGTAAAAATTACTATTCTAACTCCAGGGGGTGCAACAGTAGGGTAAGTGTTGGATAGTGTAGGGGTAAAAATTACTATTCTAACTCCAGGGGGGCGCAACAGTAGGGTAAGTGTTGGATAGGGTACTATGATTTGTAATGGTATGCGTTGAAATGGTATGCGTTGTAATGACTGCGTTGTAATGACATGCTTTGTAGTGGTATGCGTTGTAGTGTCATGGGTTGTAATGGTTGCGTTGTAATGGCATGCGTTGTAATGGATGTTGCGTTGTAAAAGTTTAGTTGTAATGGGAGTGCGTTGTAAAAGTTGCGTTGTAAAGGTTGTTTCCCGTTGTTCAAACAGCCTGCAAATTGCCTGTCTTGACACTAAATAGTATGTATTCATGGCCGGCTTTAGCGCTGGTGGCGCCTGGTGTGAGAATCGTTTTTGGTACCCCCACACCCCAAGACTGCCTCCTCGGATTCTCTCACTACCACCAGGCATATGTGCCATTCATAAGTTATTGCTAAATACAGCACCTGTCCATGAGGTCGGCGCCCCCTCAATAGGTCAGCGCCCAGTGCGGCCGCACCTGTTGACCTGCCCTAAAAACGGCCCTGTACGTATTCATTTTTAATGTGACTTTTCTGTCTTTGTTCCCTTTTATTATCAGTCATGGATCATTCAGGCAGCTCTAGAAAATAATTAAAGGTTCTTTCTATTTATATTTGCTGTTCAAAGTATGCACAGACAAGTGCTGAAAATTCAGCTTTAGGTGACTGCTTATTTTTATACCATCTGTGACATCAAAATAATAAGCTGGCAACCCTAATCCTAAGATTGAAAGTTTGTTGAGGATGAACACATTATTTTCTTCCACCACCCTGATCCCTGGTTACTGCCATAATAGCAATAGTTTAACTCATTTGAAACCCTACACTGCCGTCAATAACATGCTGAGTTATTTCAAGTGTCTGGGATTGCACCTTGCATTCAGACAACTCACTCCTCATTCTCGCCCATCACTTTGAACCTCACCCTGCACTCACACTGATCCTGATACACTCACACCATTCACCCACTTACCCTCCACTCACAGTGATCAATCTGCACTCACAAAGATCACAATGCGCTCACACTGATCACCATGCACTCACACCATTCACCCACTTACCCTCCACTCACAGTGATCACTCTGAACTTACAAATCACTTGCGCTGTTCACCCTGTACCTCACCTGCAGTCACACGAGCACTCTACTCAACCTGCACTCGTGACACTTCACTCACCTGTCCCCCTCGCTGCTCAATCTGCAATCTCACTCAAATAAGCCCACTAACCATACATTCATTAGTCCCACTCTGCACTAACATGCACACCCAAATTCATATGGTCACCTCACTCACCCCTGTACACAAGTATGGGAATGTCCTGCTCCGTCAAGGTTTTACAAAAGGAGACATCTAAATGCACTTCAATCCAGCCTTCCAGGGGCCCCTTGGTAGAAACAGTTCTGTTTTTGGCCTGGAATAATTCCTAAACAGATTCTTGCAAATACGTTTTGTTTAATTTCTTTTTAATGTTATTGATGTGAGGGAGTCTATTACTATTTGTAGAGAAATGTGTTTGTTTCATGCAACAACCATAAAAAAGTTAACTATAAAAAAGTTAGATCCAAGCGGGTCCTCAC
Organism: Lissotriton vulgaris; assembly: GCF_964263255.1. Lineage (NCBI taxonomy): Eukaryota > Metazoa > Chordata > Amphibia > Caudata > Salamandridae > Lissotriton > Lissotriton vulgaris. The sequence goes on from NC_141698.1 coordinate 412,587,058, forward strand.
ATATGAGAAATTGGAGGATATAACAGATATTATTCACTGTAAAATTAGTGGGCTACTGATTTGTTACAACAGTGAAAACACATCACTATCTCTGAATAATAGATGTAAACGCTTTTAGAATTTCGACTACAGCGGCTGTGTACCGTTAGTAGCCTGGCTAAATAGGGTATGGCAGAGCTGAAAGTAAATCATTTAAACTCAAATCTGTACTGAACAGGGGCCCCCAAAATAGTTTTTCCCCCAGGGCACCCAAAATCCCTAACATGTTAATGCCATCACAAAGTCTGTCAGACAACATTGCTCTGAAGTAAAATAGACAACATCATGAATTTATTATTAGTTTTATTGTTTTTAAACATAAGCCTGACGTGTCCTAAACCCCCATTGCTTCAGGTAAGAAACTTATCGTACCACTAAGGAATTCACAATTAGGTGTTCGTTCAGCGCCCTCTCTGCAGACTTTTCAACTGTCTTCGGATCCATAACTGGTTGGTGGGCAATTATCCCATTACAATGCTGCCTAAGACATTTGTTAATGATTTCTAGAGAAGATTTGTTTCTCGTGTATCAGCTCTGAGCTAGGGAGTGCTTGAATAATCCTACAACACTGTCTCCCTTACCGTCCCTGTCTTGGCTGAAAAAGTCTGCAGAATATTCAGCTTTGGGAGAAACTGCTATAAAAACTCTCTTGCCTTTCAGCTCGTCCTATTTATGTGAGATTGGGTTCTCAGCACTTGCGGTATTAAAGGCTAAGTACGGTTCAAGACTGGATGTGGAGCGCAACCTGAGGATGGCAGTAGCAAAAATCCATCCACAGATTGACCGGCTCTGAAAAACAGGCACACCTGTCACATTTATGTTGGTGGTGTTATTATCAATCTATGTCCTGTGTAAAACAAAGCTTTCTAGTAAAACAATTTGCCCACATTTTATCTTGGACAGTGGTGTTTTGAGCTGTGCAATACGCCTCTGTCATTTCACCACACCCACTCACAAACCTGCAGTTTACTAAACACTCTTATTGTATTGAACATTATTTGCTGGATATGCCCGGAATATGCGCGTGGGGGTTGATTCCAGACATTTCCGTCAGGTGGTGGGGGGCCCAAAATCTAAAAAAATTCAGCGGGGGGGGGGCTCAGCCTACAAAAGTTTGAAGACCTCTGCTCTACGCCAATGCACTTTACTCTGTGGCACCCAACTATGTGGCCCGCACTCTACGACAATCCACTGTATGCCACTCTAATCTACTCTGCACCACTGCACTCTATGTCACTTTATGCAACTGCATGTACTCTACCCTGCACCACCCCACTCCACCACTTTACTCTACTCTGAAACAATCTACTCTACTCCACGCCATTGCACTCTACGCCACTCTACTTTTAACGACTGCACTCTACGATAATGCACTCTAAAAAACTGCACTGTGTCACTGCACTCTACTCCACCGCACTCCTCACTAAATCACAGTACTCTACACCACTGCTGTCTATGCCACTCTACACCACTGCACTTTGGCGCTCTACTCGGCAACACTGCACTCTCCGCCACTAAACTCTAAGCCACTCTACTCTACACTTCTCTACTCTACGCCACTGCACTCTATGCCACTCACTCTATGGCCTATTCTACTCTGCACCACTCTGTGCTACTCTACTTTGCACCCCTCTATTCCACTGCACTCTATGCCAATCAACTCCACTCTGCATTATATGCCACTGCAGTCTATGTCACACAACTCTACTTTGCACCACTACCACACGATGCCACTCTAATACAGGCCCCTCTCTGCCAATCCACTCCATAATACTCTACTCCACTCTTCAGCATTCCACTCGGCGACACTCCAAGCCAATCTCCTCTACGCCACTAACTTTTAGCCATGCTAAATACCAGCCACACACTTAGAAATTTTTCTGTGGTGGACTGCTGAGTCTTGAACACCTGCAGGGGAGCTGTGTGGCTTCCAGGGAGTAAACAGAGTACCTCCTTGGCATACAATAGTCTGTTCAAATAAAGTTATGCATGGCCACAGCAGTGTTACCTCAGTGTGACTTTCTGATAAGAATAGCTATATTTTCTACAGCTCTATGAGTCACCCATCTGTGGGAAAAGGCAACATGTGAAGAGCAAGTCTTAACAGTATGAAACACCCGAGGTTATGTATTTGTTTTGAGTAGATCTACTTTAAAAAAACAAACATGTTTTTTTATTGTGCTGTACAGCAAACCATACACTTGGCAGCCGAAGGAGGTGAACAATTAATCTTCTATGGGTAATAAGTGGCAGGCACATACCACAAACTGGAAAAGTTGCATACTAGCACATAGTTGCCTCTGGTGGAGTTTACTAATTGCTGCTAATTTTACCCTACAAAATACAATTCATGTTAATCGTGGAAGGATAAGGGCTGAGAGGTGGGTCCTCCACAGTACACCTAAATGTCCTTTGTAATGTATAAATCCACCATGCTAAGTTAGTAGAAGAACTTAAACAAAGAGTAACCATCTGCACATTTCTTTTATGTCTCGAATTTGAAAACTACAAACCAATATCAATTTAAGTTTGTAAGGTACGCTTTATTCATACCTATTTTATTTCATTATTTTTCATTGTTTCTGTTTTTTTCATATCTAAGAAAAACACTATACATATTTATTTACAAATGTACAAGACAACATATATATTCAAAAACATTCAACAATATATAGAGACAATTTCATCACATAGAAACAATTTCATCAACAGACATCAATTATTGTGAGGTGCCCTATCTTGACACCAAATAACAAAGCTACGTCACATTTCACTAGATATTCCATCCATAACAAACTAATGCAGGGAAAAAGTAAGAGATACTCAAAGCAAAATCATTCTGAAAGACCACACATGAATTAATTAGTCTAGAGGACTTCCAAGTCAATTGCTTCTAAATGTGCCGACGCGTTCCAAACCCTGTAACGTCAATTTTTCGGGTTCTCGTCAGGGCTCTGTTTCTTTCTACTTGTCTGTTATTCAGCAAAAATCGGTCCACAGATTCGCTTTATTTTCTATGAGGGAGAAGTGTCCTTCTACTCTGCTACCTGCCTTCAGTGTCTTTTGCACAGGCAGCACTCTTAATGCGTGTGCTTACACCTTTTATTTCATTTTCTGGAATTTTCTTCCTGTTTGTTCTTTAATCGGATGCTCAATGGTCCATTCGTAGTTATTCGGCCCGTTTAGATAATCTTTTCGGCAATTGGCCACTAGTTATACCAACTCCTGGCGGTGGATTCGCGGGAGCCGCCAAGCCTTCGTGTTGCTCAGCGCTCGCTTGTCAGCGTCTTTTTCAGGGGGCCATTGTCACTACTGGATCTCTATTTCTTCAGCTAACCGGGACTTTCTGAATCTGTCTCTGAATCTGTTTTTGAATGAATAAATGAATGAATGAGAATGTTTCCTAGCTACTCCTAGGAGTTCTCCAGCTTGAGGACCGTGGAGCACAACAAACTAAACCTTCACATCAGTTACTGAGATGAGAACAGACAAGTTTTCAGTTTCCTATTAAAGTAAATCAGGGCCCAGGGTACAAAGTTTAAGAGGAAGGTGATTTGAAGGCTTAGCTGCCAGAAAATAAACAAGCATTTACAATGCAATGGTCTCGGCATCATTAAAGGTGGAGCTATTGGCATTGCTCATGACATTTCTTTTTTTTCTTTAAATAATAAATAAATGGCATTGTCATTTACATTGCCAATGCACAGCACTCTGCACTCAACAGCACACACCACTCTGCACTCAACAGCACACACCACTCTGCACTCAACAGCACACACCACTCTGTACCTGCACTCACTGCTCTGCACACTCACTCTGCACTCACTACTCTGCATTCACTACTCTGCATTCCGCACTCACTACTCACTACTCACTACTCTGCACTCACTACTCTACGCACTCACTACTCTACGCACTCACTACTCTACGCACTCACTACTCTACGCACTCACCACTCTACGCACTCACTACTCTACGCACTCACCACTCTGCAATCAACAGCACACACCACTCTGTACCTGCACTCACTGCTCTGCACACTCACTCTGCACTCACTACTCTGCATTCACTACTCTGCATTCCGCACTCACTACTCACTACTCTGCACTCACTACTCTACGCGCTCACTACTCTACGCACTCACTACTCTACGCACTCACTACTCTACGCACTCACCACTCTACGCACTCACCACTCTACGCACTCACCACTCTACGCACTCACCACTCTACGCACTCACCACTCTGCACTCACTACTCTGCACTCACTACTCTGCACTCACTACTCTGCACTCACTACTCTGCACTCTGCACTCACTACTCTGCACTCTGCACTCACTACTCTGCATTCACTACTCTGCACTCACTACTCACTACTCTGCACTCACTACTCACTACTCTGCACTCACTACTCACTACTCTGCACTCACTACTCACTACTCACTACTCTGCACTCACTACTCACTACTCTGCACTCACTACTAACTACTCTGCACTCACTACTAACTACTCTGCACTCACTACTCACTACTCTGCACTCACCACTCACTACTCTGCACTCACTACTCTGCACTCACTACTCTGCACTCACTACTCTGCACTCACTACTCTGCACTCACTACTCACTACTCTGCACTCACTACTCACTACTCTGCACTCACTACTCTGCACTCACTACTCTGCACTTACTACTCACTACTCTGCACTCACTACTCTGCACTCACTACTCTGCACTCACTACTCACTACTCTGCACTCACTACTCACTACTCTGCACTCACTACTCTGCACTCACTACTCACTACTCTGCACTCACTACTCACTACTCTGCACTCACTACTCTGCACTCACTACGCACTACTCTGCACTCACTACTCACTACTCTGCACTCACTACTCTGCACTCACTACTCACTACTCTGCACTCACTACTCACTACTCTGCACTCACTACTCACTACTCTGCACTCACTACTCACTACTTTGCACTCACTACTCTGCACTCACTACTCACTACTCTGCACTCACTACTCTGCACTCACTACTCACTACTCACTACTCTGCACTCACTACTCTGCACTCACTACTCACTACTCTGCACTCACTACTCACTACTCTGCACTCACTACTCACTACTCTGCACTCACTACTCACTACTCTGCACTCACTACTCTGCACTCACTACTCACTACTCTGCACTCACTACTCACTACTCTGCACTCACTACTCACTACTCACTACTCTGCACTCACTACTCACTACTCTGCACTCACTACTCACTACTCTACTCACTACTCACTACTCTGCACTCACTACTCACTACTCTGCACTCACTACTCTCTACTCTGCACTCACTACTCTGCACTCACTACTCACTACTCACTACTCTGCACTCACTACTCACTACTCTGCACTCACTACTCACTACTCTGCACTCACTACTCACTACTCTGCACTCACTACTCTGCACTCACTACTCTGCACTCACTACTCTGCACTCACTACTCACTACTCTGCACTTACTACTCACTACTCTGCACTCACTACTCTGCACTCACTACTCTGTACTCACTACTCACTACTCACTACTCTGCACTCACTACTCACTACTCTGCACTCGCTACTCACTACTCTGCACTCACTACTCACTACTCTGCACTCACTACTCACTACTCTGCACTCACTACTCACTACTCTGCACTCACTACTCTGCACTCACTACTCACTACTCTGCACTTACTACTCACTACTCTGCACTCACTACTCTACGCACTCACTACTCTACGCACTCACTACTCTACGCACTCACCACTCTACGCACTCACTACTCTACGCACTCACCACTCTGCAATCAACAGCACACACCACTCTGTACCTGCACTCACTGCTCTGCACACTCACTCTGCACTCACTACTCTGCATTCACTACTCTGCATTCCGCACTCACTACTCACTACTCTGCACTCACTACTCTACGCACTCACTACTCTACGCACTCACTACTCTACGCACTCACTACTCTACGCACTCACCACTCTACGCACTCACTACTCTACGCACTCACCACTCTACGCACTCACCACTCTACGCACTCACCACTCTACGCACTCACCACTCTACGCACTCACCACTCTACGCACTCACCACTCTACGCACTCACCACTCTGCACTCACTACTCTGCACTCACTACTCTGCACTCACTACTCTGCACTCACTACTCTGCACTCTGCACTCACTACTCTGCACTCTGCACTCACTACTCTGCATTCACTACTCTGCACTCACTACTCACTACTCTGCACTCACTACTCACTACTCTGCACTCACTACTCACTACTCTGCACTCACTACTCACTACTCACTACTCTGCACTCACTACTCACTACTCTGCACTCACTACTAACTACTCTGCACTCACTACTAACTACTCTGCACTCACTACTCACTACTCTGCACTCACCACTCACTACTCTGCACTCACTACTCTGCACTCACTACTCTGCACTCACTACTCTGCACTCACTACTCTGCACTCACTACTCTGCACTCACTACTCACTACTCTGCACTCACTACTCACTACTCTGCACTCACTACTCTGCACTCACTACTCTGCACTTACTACTCACTACTCTGCACTCACTACTCTGCACTCACTACTCTGCACTCACTACTCTGCACTCACTACTCACTACTCTGCACTCACTACTCTGCACTCACTACTCACTACTCTGCACTCACTACTCACTACTCTGCACTCACTACTCTGCACTCACTACTCACTACTCTGCACTCACTACTCACTACTCTGCACTCACTACTCTGCACTCACTACGCACTACTCTGCACTCACTACTCACTACTCTGCACTCACTACTCTGCACTCACTACTCACTACTCTGCACTCACTACTCACTACTCTGCACTCACTACTCACTACTCTGCACTCACTACTCACTACTCTGCACTCACTACTCTGCACTCACTACTCACTACTCTGCACTCACTACTCTGCACTCACTACTCACTACTCACTACTCTGCACTCACTACTCTGCACTCACTACTCACTACTCTGCACTCACTACTCACTACTCTGCACTCACTACTCACTACTCTGCACTCACTACTCACTACTCACTACTCTGCACTCACTACTCACTACTCTACTCACTACTCACTACTCTGCACTCACTACTCACTACTCTGCACTCACTACTCTGCACTCACTACTCTCTACTCTGCACTCACTACTCTGCACTCACTACTCACTACTCACTACTCTGCACTCACTACTCACTACTCTGCACTCACTACTCACTACTCTGCACTCACTACTCACTACTCTGCACTCACTACTCACTACTCTGCACTCACTACTCTGCACTCACTACTCTGCACTCACTACTCACTACTCTGCACTTACTACTCACTACTCTGCACTCACTACTCTGCACTCACTACTCTGTACTCACTACTCACTACTCACTACTCTGCACTCACTACTCACTACTCTGCACTCGCTACTCACTACTCTGCACTCACTACTCACTACTCTGCACTCACTACTCTGCACTCACTACTCACTACTCTGCACTTACTACTCACTACTCTGCACTCACTACTCTGCACTCACTACTCTGCACTCACTACTCTGCACTCACTACTCACTCACAAATTCAGTTCTAATAGAAGTCACTATATCTGCAGTGGTTCATTAAAGGTTTTCTATTTGATTGTAATAGTCTATAATAATTTATGGAACGTGCATTGTGTTTTGAATTAAATAGTACCCCCAAATTAGACAGCGAAAAGCCTGGCGCTGTCTCTACTCAATAGACGGTCGAGTCGCGGCCATCTTGGAATTGTTATGTGTGGTGTTCTCTTAAAGAAAATCCTGTTTCTAATTGTGAATAAGTTCAATAAATACATCATACGTTTATTGTTTTAATTATTATATCCAACAATGTTGAGGAATTGTATCTGTTCAAAACGTATAGTTAATTTACGCATATTTTCCTCGAATTGTGAACTGTTTATTACATAATAGAAAATGACAAAAATAGTCTATATTACTAGGCAAAGAAACAAATCTGTTATTGTCTCTGGGCTTCAGAATAAGCAGCAAAACTGTTGTAGCAAGTTACCTTTGCTATCGTTGTCTCCTTTCTACACATATCATTTTCACTGTGTGTGGCTTTCAGGGTGCTTGATTGCTTTAGTCTGTTCCATTTTTGCTTCTGCAACGCCGAAGTTTGCTATACTGCCGGACAAAGTTTTGGGCTAGGCTGGGCTCTCCGAGCAATCGAGCACACTGGTGGACGTGGAGTGTAGGTCCTGCAGTTGGAGTGGGTGGATTGTGCGTGCCGTGGAGTCTGTCTATCGAAGGCGCTAGGCTGGTGTAGAGTGTAGCATGCTCATGGGGATTCTTGGGCACAGACAGGGTATCTTGGAGTTTGACTGACAGTGCTGGAGCTTTACTGCAGTGTCAGTGCTTCACTGGGACACCGGGACAGTCAGGGCTAACAGTTGTGTTAATGAGGTACATTCCGTGCTGTACAGGAAGTGGTACTGTTGGGGTGCTGAAGGAAAGTCAGTGTTCTTCATGTACACAGAGGTGGGGGTCCTTAGTCGCATGAAGAATTGTTCCTTCAATCAAAAAAACGTTGCCAGAGGCACAGAGAGGAGCACTTATGATTTAGGCTGGTAGGGCAAAGGGGAAGATTTTCTTTTAGTTAAACACGCTGCTACGGAAGAAAAGCCGTCTCCGGCAATGAGGAGCAGAGAGTTGAAAAGCGGTGCTCTGCAGGACAGCACCTACTTCCGGTTTGGCCGTCAATGCTTCCGGGTCGCCGCAGGCAGCGCGGCGGCCCGCCCTGCACGGGGAAGGGAGGCAGCTTTCGAGGAAGACAGCACCTGGCCGCGAGCGCGTTCTCGTGCGCGTGGCCTTAACAAATCGCCGCGCGCGGCCAGTGCTGTCCTCCTGGGAAGCTGAGGCGCTAACAATAAGGTCTCTGGCGAGAGCGAGCTTCGCTCGCTTCTAGCCGAGACCTAAAAAGGAAGAACGACATCTCTACTAATCCCCCTGATCTGAGGCACTACCACCAGGGCAGCCTTGGAGAGTGCAGTTCTCTCGACGAATAATAAAGTAAAAATCTTTCTGAGAGATAATGGGGCTAGAAAGGGAGAGCATCCAGTGAAATAAGGCTAAAGATTTGAAGCGGGGGTCCTCTTAAAGGGCAGCCATTGAAGGGATCTTAAATGGGGAGAAATCAAAGTATGCCAGGGAAGTCTCAAAACATAAAGGAGTGGCAGCACTACCTGGAGCCATAATCAGGTCTACTGACAGTCTTAGGTAAAGGACATTAGCATGGTTGAATCTGGAATTATCAGCACATGAACCATTGTCTTCCTAGAATGAAGTGGCAGCAGGGCACAAAGCTGCCAAAACCAGGAACCAGCAGAAACCAGCGGTTGGGATGATAGTTGGTTATCAGAATCAGAATAAACTTTATTCGATTTTAAATTTTTTTTAAATCATAAAAGTCACATTTAAAAATGTTATAAAATTAAAAATGCATCATACAAATTCATCCTAAGGTGCATCACATTGGTATAGTTCCCATCACTTATTTTAACAAAGAGCCAATACAATTGATTCAATTTAAAAGCTATACAATTCCAAAGTAAATTTACCAATGATACTTCTCTTTCTCATTATATTTTTCAAGTAACTAGTCATAATGCTCACACAGTAAACATTTTCCAATAGTTGTAAATACAACAAGCATTTGCAATGCAATAGGTCTCGCATTAATTAAGTTTGAGCTATTGGCATTGCTAAATATTGCAACACCAATTGCAATATAAGTCTATAAATTGTAGGCCAAAAAAATGTGCATTTATTTTTGTAGCAATGGTGGCATTCTGCACTTTAGATGAATATGTTTAAAAGTATAGTGCGCCATACTGCGATTGCTACACTAGTTAATTGTGGATGCGTTAACAATTGATGTGTGCACTGATGGCTGGTGGTGTGTGTGCCTGGTGGAAGAGTGCACTGACAGCTGGTGGTGTGTGTGCCTGGTGAAAGCGTGCACTGACAGCTGGTGGTGTGTGTGTGTGCCTGGTGAAACGGTGCACTGAAAGCTGGTGCTGTGCGTGTGCCTGGTGAAAGCGTGCACTGACGTCTGGTGGTGTGTGCCTGGTGGAAGCGTGCACTGACGGCTGATGGTGCCTGTGCCTGGTGAAAGTGTCCACTGACGGTGTGGTTGTGTGTGTGTGGTTGTGGTTGTGTGTGTGTGTGTGTGTGTGTGGCTGTGTGTATGTGGTTGTGTGTATGTGGTTGTGTGTATATGGTTGTGTGTGTGGTTGTGTGTGTGTGGTTGTGTGTGTGTGTGGTTGTGTAAACCGCCCTATCGCATGGTATATGGCATGTGTTGAGGAAGCGATTAAGGCCAACTCGTCATACATAAAAAGTTTGGCAGGTCCATTTCAACCACAGTTTTCAGCCCCCATAGAAGTGGCTAAAAATACCGCACCAAGTAAAATCCCCCATAAACAACCAGTAACCCCTCTTATAACATCTTCAAATACCCGATAGCAGCCGCAGCAGCACGGAGTGCTTACCTTAGAGCAGGGCCGAATAAAGATTCTATATCACATAAGGGGTCAGTTGCGAATTATGGCAATAACGCACCTAAAACCAATCATTTACACTTGCCACTGGAGGCCACCCCCTTTGTGTGTGTCCTCTCGGGAGTACCGGAACTCACAAAGGGGAAAAACGAAAGACAACAGGACCTTAGGAATAAAGTTGTCTTTTGGCTAACTAAAAATAGACCCCTCCCTCCGAACATAGATGGAAGTATTCAAAGTGTTAGAAGGGTGGGTTGGCTAGGACCTCTGTCAAAATATATAGCTGGTGATTTGGTACTGGTAAAATGTAGAAATAAACACGTTGTCCCACATCTCCAATCACGGCAGCCACAAATAGGGATTGGCCCTATATCTATCTGGGGCCTAAGTGATTTCTACCCTAGAACGTCATACGCTCCATTACCAAGTCAAAGACCTGAAATCAATTGTTCGACGAGCAGAAGTGCCCTCGTATCGAGCGGTTACATCATCCCCACTTCTAATCATTTTCACTTACTCTCGGGTTTAACCCGGATGGATTAAATTGTATAGACACTGATATTATTAATATGTAGATCCCAACCTGTCATGAATTATATATATTCTTTTCGTTTTTATACTGTGTCAATCCATTAGCCTGAATGTTTTGCAGAGTTTGCGACAAGGGAATTGGGTTTTTGTATTTGAAATATATGAAATTTTTGTACTTTTATGTAAATGTAATATTATGTTTTAAGCTTTTATGGTTATATTTCTAACCGAATAAAGTACTTGAATGAATGTGTGTGCCTGGTGGAAGAGTGCACTGACAGCTGGTGATGTGTGTGCCTGGTGAAAGCGTGCACTGACAGCTGGTGGTGTGTGTGTGCCTGGTGAAACGGTGCACTGGCGGCTGGTGCTGTGTGTGTGCCTGGTGAAAGCGTGCACTGACGTCTGGTGGTGTGTGCCTGGTGGAAGCGTGCACTGACGGCTGATGGTGCCTGTGCCTGGTGAAAGTGTCCACTGACGGTGTGGTTGTGTGTGTGTGGTTGTGGTTGTGTGTGTGTGTGTGTGTGTGGCTGTGTGTATGTGGTTGTGTGTATGTGGTTGTGTGTATGTGGTTGTGTGTGTGGTTGTGTGTGTGGTTGTGTGTGTGTGTGTGTGTGTGTGGTTGTGTAAACGGCCCTATCGCATGGTATATGGAGTGGTGAGGCTCACTGGTTAGAGGCAGCAGACCCGGAAGCAGAGAACGGCCCGGGACCAGGGTTCAATTCCCGACGCGGCAGGGTCGTGGACCAGGGTCAGCGGACTCGATAATTCTCGCCTCGGTGCCTACTCTAACCAGTGATCACACTCGGCAACTCTGGGCATTAGCTTGCCTCATCTCTACAACGGCCCCCCACATTCGCCGGGGATGCCTGGTTTCACCTTGGAGATACCCAGTAGGGACCATCTCACAGGGATAGCCAGGACGGGTTCCCCAGCGGTCTACAGCGCCAGGACGCCTCAGGGCAGCAGTACGCTTTACAAGACACATACATTACATTACATTACATTATATGGCATGTGTAAATGCATTTTGCTGCACAGCGGTCTGGTAAACTCCAGTTTAAATTAAGTCCCTGTATGGGTCTAGTGGCGCAGCTAGGAGTGCTGGGACTTTTGTGTGCTTTAGTAAGGTGAATATTTTTGCAAAAAGTAAAATAAGCCAATAATAAACAACGGAAGCGTTTTTAAAGTCAAGTATTTTCTCAGAGAACCTTTAGAAATGTTAAGGAAATATTTAAAATCCCATGTGGTTTACAACATGTTACAGTTTGTTGGCACTTTGAAACAGACAGATTACAAGAAACGTGTGTTTAGTTTTGGTGAAGGGGCCTGTATTTTAGCCCACCATAACCATAATATAACGGTGCACTAAAAAAGCCAGTGGAGGCTAGGGCTGGTGAAGAGTCAATGACTGCAGTGTTACCCAACGTGAACCCAAACAACACATATGCATTTTAAACGCACCATAGGAGACGAGGCCTAGGTTACAAACACCTCGTCTGACTGCCTAGAAATAGCCTAAGGCAAGGGAGTGGGGGGTTGGGTGAGGGAGGGGGGTCTATAGTAAAACTATGCAGAGTCCACCCTGGAGACATTCCACGGCCTTATCTGTTGTTGTAACAAGTCTGCAGACTGGGGACATGTGTCCAGGAGCAACTAGTGTGGATAGCAGTGTGCTGGGGGTCATTCCACAAGGTGGAGAACCACACCGTGCAGGGGACGAGCCTCTTGTGCAGCCTTCATTGTTCCTACTGAACACATTCATATGAAATCACGATAATGCCAAATCTGATGTACACATTAATTCGAAATCATGCACACATTCATCCGAAATCCGATGTACACATTAGAACTAATTTGCAGACCAAATGAGTTGGGGAGGTCTCTCTCCACCGTCTTTAAGGACGACCACATTCTTGAGTGGGTTGTTGAGTCTGTGCATGTTACCCTGTGTGTAGTGAGATTGTTATGAGCCCAGAGCCACATTTTTCAGAAACCATGGTTACTTAGTGCTAGACCCCACTGTGAAATATTGCAACCCCTTAAAAGCACAATTTGTGAAAATAACGCGTGGTACAAAATCGTGGTTGGAACTGGGAATATGCAGAAGGGCACATCTGGAACACTCTGTCCTCCCCCTTTGTCTGGGATTGAGGCAGGAGATGTGTTTGTGCTCCCTGTCTCTCCAAAAAAAAACAACATAAATGAAAAAATACCAGTTCTGCAGCTGTCCCAATAAATGTCATGTCAGGCTGGGATAATAAACAGTGTGTGTGGTGCCGGTGATGTGTGACGCAGTGCATGAGGTGCTGTTAGGATATGCGTCTGGGTTCGCCTGTGTGATGGCGCTGTGCTTTGTGTGCATTTCCTTATGTATGGTGTGCGTTGTTGCTGGAGTGCTGCATGCGTATGTAATATGTGCGCTTTGTTGATGCGTTGTCTCTGCTGTGCATGTGTGCGCATTGGTGATACAGGCGACTGCTGTGTGCATTTAATTGGTGATATATGTGCGTGGGGTGGTGTCCTTTTTTGTGTGCCGGGTCTTTGGTCTGTGCCCGCAGTGTATGCTGTGGGCATGTTTTCTTTTATATGCATTTACTTGGTCATATATGTGCGTGGGGTGGGGTCGTTTTTTGTGTGCCGGGTCTTTGGTTTGTGCTCACGGTGTATGCTGTGGGCATGTTTTCTTTTATGTACTCATGATGTGTGCGTTATGACAGAATGTGTGTCCTGTGTGTGCAAGCTGTGTTTGCAGCGCGAGTAGTAATGGTGTATGCTTGTGAGTATGGGGCTGCTGATGTTGATACACTGCCCTGGTGGGGTGACTAGTGCATGTTTTCTCTCGTGTGCATTGTGCTGGTAAGTGTAGTGCTATTTTATTTTATCACAAGCGTGTTTGTGCTTATGGTGTAAGTGGTGTGTATTTGCTGTATGTGCGTGTGTAAGATGCGTGTGTAGTGGAGTTTGTGTCTATGGTGAAGTACTCTTCTGCTAGTATTGTGCTTTGTGTGTTAATTAACCAGTGGGTGTTTTTGCATACTTGGGTGTGGTGATCAGTGAATGAGTAAATTGCTACTGGTGTTTTTGCTGTGCTGTGTGCGCATGTGTTTGTGCTGCTGGTAATGTGTGTGGGGGAGGGGGAGGGGCATAGAAGCGAGGCGCGCGGCCACTTTCTCCAGCAGATAACTGGAAGTCGTCCAGGGAACGATTTGCTTGCAAAACCAGACAGGGAGATCGTATTTTGGGGAAATTAAACAACTACATGGGATCCTCCCTCTGACTTGTTGCGGGTACAGCAGTATTTGCCATTATGTTATTTCAGAGTAACACTGAGACCACATCTTGAGCTGTAGAGCCCCCACGTTCATGCATTCTAGTGTCGTGTTCTGACGAATGCAGGCTGGTAGCAAGACTTCCTCCTTCATTGCCTGTCGACCGAGTCTGATCAAAGAAAGTCCAAGGCCCCCAAAAGGCATTCTTGCACCTTTCGCAGTCAAAGTTAAAAAAAAAAACCAAGCTAAGAGACGCGCTGCGTGGTGGGGGAGGAGGGAAGGGAGGCAAGTTGGAGCCCAGCACAGCGGCTCATTACTGTAGCTGGAAAAGGCTTTTGCTGGTGAAGACGTGGGAGGAGCATCAAATGGGCAGGCTGTTTAAGGCAGGTGGCGTCTGCGTGCGTTCACGCGCGCATGAACGCAAGCTTTAGGCCACATGAACGCAAGCTTTAGGCCACATGATTGCAAGCTTTAGGCCAGTGGGTCGCACTTTGAAAAGCCCCTTTACTATAAGTCGAGCAACAGTGCATGCGCTGTTCTAGCTCGACCTAAAAAGGCAGGGCGACATTGCCTCTAGCCTCTTCGCTTCAACAATGGCAAAATCCATCTTGCTCTTTCATTTGAATACATTTTGCAAAATAAAATCACATCAATGGTTGATTGAGGTGACGTATTGTCACAAGGGCAATGACAAAGATCTCTGGACCAATCGTTTACGGCAGGAAAACTGACTAAACAATGGAAACTATCAAACCTAAACATAGTAAGGACATATGTATCATACCCTCCAATACACCAAACCAAATATGGTTGTACACAATGGGTTACCAATGTCAATTGATTCTGAATCACCGTGCATTTATTAATCTCCCGTGCAGCTCTTAGAGACTCTAAATGTGTCATGCAAAGTCATTTAAACTCCTTCCTTGAAATAGAACTCATGTTTTCTGGGCGAATTTAAAAATCATATTGACCAAGACCAAGATCCATTAACATTTTTCTAACATAGTTCAACCAGGTAATCTTACTTGCATGGTCCAGTTTCATTGAGTCCTTAATAATATCTCTGTTCAACCCTGTAGTGATAGAAGTCCAAACTCGATGCCATAGTAATAAAGGTTGCACTTTAAATATATTAGAAATATAAGGAATTCTCAAATCACTGTGACAATTAAAAACTGAGGAACTCTGTGACACTGCTAAAATGAACCATAAGAATGAGTTTTCCACTAATTGAATTGGGGATACATCATAAATCCCCCAAATTCCAGCCCCATACAACGCAATGCTGATACATTTTGCTTGATAGATTTTGAGGAGAATCCCTGGGGGCCTTTTGCCCATTTTATTTGCAAAATTAACCACTGCCGCTGTAGACCTCCCAAAAAGTAGACTCCTGCTCTTAACCCCCGGTCCCCAGGAACCGGTATACTCAAATAAGATGCCCAGGTATGAAAGTGTGCTAGTTGAATCTATCCTGACATTCTCTACTTCCATACTTCTACATTTTTTTCACCTTCCCGCATGACATTACAAAAGATATTTTCACGTTAAGTTTTAGGCCTCGACTATCCATAAAACTAATGTATGTGGCAAGGGCGCTCTGTAAACCCAGCTGAGTTCTGGCCATAAGCACTGCGTCATCCGCGTAGAGAAGAGATACTATTGGCTTTTTGTTTATCTGTGGTGTATCTCTCACCCTGACCACCAGTTCCTCCGCTAAAGCGTTAGTATATAAAGAGAAAAGGAAGGGGCCAGGATGCAGCCTTGTCTCACTCTCCTCTCTACTGACAGCCTTAGGTAAAGGACATTAGCTTGGTTCAATCTGGAAGTTATCAGCACATGAACCACTGTCTTCCTAGAATGAAGAGGCTGCAGTAAAATACATTTCTTAAGGGCACGAAGCAGCCAAAATCAGGAACCTGCTAGAGCAGAAACCTGCGGTTGGCATGATAGTTGGTTATCAATTTTGACTCCAAGATTTTTGGCCACTAGCGAAGGTGGTGGAGGAGATGGTAGTGAAGCTGACCAGCCTAACTCACACCAGTTGACTTAATGGGAGTCAAATAAGACAATTTCCATCTTGTTAGAATTTCGCTTCAGCTAACTCCCATTCATCCAGTCAAACACTGCATCCATCAAACTTTAAAGAATGCCTCCTCCGATGTTGGATCATTGTCAAAAGAGAGAAGCAGCTTGCATCATCTGCATAGGAGATGGTGTTGCACCTAATTGATTCAAACAGGAGGGTCAACTGAGCCATATAGAAGTTGAATAGAGTAGAGCTCAAGGGTGAGCCTGAGGCCCCCATGCTTGATGGGCCTAATGACAGATGAAAAGGGAGCCAGCCACACCGACTGCCCCCTGAAGTCCAGAAAAGATTTGATCCCGGCCCATACCTGACCCCAACCCCCAGATTGACAAGGCATTGCAGGATAATTGAGGATGAGATGGTATTGAATGCTGCCAAAAGATCAAGTAAAATCAGAGCAGCATTCTTCCCCTGATCTGGGAGCAGCTTGTAATGATCTGACACTTCTAACAAGGCTGTCTCTTGGCTGTGCCGGGTTGGAACCCTGATTGACAGGGTTGCAGAACCTTGCACTCCTCCAAAAAGTCAGAGAGCTGATTATTAACCAGTTTTACTGCAAGTTTGGATAATGCATGAAAGAGCAAAATGGGCCGAAATTAGAAAGCGCCTTAGGGTCCAAAGAAGGGTTTTTTAATGATGGAGCAGTCTTAGCCTGCTTCCAAGATCACGGCACAATACCAACAGATAGCAAAAGATTGAAAACTCTATTAATGACTGGGGTATTCACCTAAATCACAAGGATGGAAGGGGCACTGGGATCCGCTTGAGACCCAGATTTCCAGTCTCGAATTGCTGTTTCCGACTCATTAGAGATGGAACTGCCTTTACAAACCATCCTCTCCTACAGAAGCTTTAGTTCAGGATGTAGAGATGGAACTTGCAGATTCCTGTGAAATTTGCTAGTTTTATCCTCAAAGAAATTGCTAAACTTATTTCAAAATTCCTGAGAGGGATTGGTAGTCCTGTTACAAGCTTTAGGAGACAACAAAAGTCTTAGCAATCGGAAAGATTAATCTCGAGCTGTTGGAGCCTGAATTAATGTTTGATTAAAAAAATGAAGCCTGCGCTGATTTAATAGGAGCATGATAAAACCACTAGGCTTCTTAATTTTTATTTTTTTAACCAAATTTTATTAGGATTTCAGATAATTGCTTCTCATACATCTCTGACACAATGCAATATACCTAAAGTGGTATTTATACAATTCTAAATTCCTTGAACAACAACTTGATACTGTTCCCTCACCCTCTCCGGCCCCTTCCCCCCTTGTGTTGCTGCCGCTTTTGTGTGATGGTCTGAGTGTCTCATGTCCTCGCAGTGCGGTCCTCTGTGTTAAACATCTGTAGTAGAAAGTGGTTGTATGCAAAAGGATTAGGTGTGGGGATTTTCCAGCTTTCACTCTGTCGTGCCTGGTTCCGTTCTCCCCAGTCAGGTGATGCGGGCCGTGAGAGGTTTGTCCCCTCCGCCCCCTTTCCTGTCGCTGGCAGTGCGGCAACCAGTCTCTCCCAAGCCCTTGCCTTGTCGAGTGTGCCTATGCCCCTTCTTGCCTCTCTCAGGAGGAGTTTCCCTTCTGACCACAAGGCTTCTTTATACGTGGCCTTACTAGCAAATGAATAGTCCTTGTGTCATTCTCTCTTCATTTTCTTACAAGCCTTCCTTTCCAACGTAAGAGAAGGAGAAAACTAATGGGCGGAAGAACTACAGTTGCTCTTCTTCTTCAACTGGAGTCAGCTTAAAGCCGGTTATTGATAGTGTCAATGTCAGTGTGACTGGCACCATTGAAGGAAGGAATGGTCTTAGCAGGGAACTTGGTGAGCACCTTTGTTAGATCTCGCCTGTGCGCTGCTCTCGCCATGTGAGACTTGTGAGTGCCTTTTGGAATCAATACGATTCCAGAAGTATACTTGAAGCCCCGCCCCTCTTTCCATTGGCATGCGTCATTGTTTGTGTTAAATGATGGCATGTGATTGGAAAGCGGGCTTCTCGGTTACCGCCCTGTCCACTTTTAGTATGGCCCATGTGGACAGGCCGAGGCCATCTTTTTTTGGCGTGACGTGGGAGGGTGTCCTCCAAGCTTAACCCTGTTAATTAAATCTCGGTGTTGAACTCCGTCACTTGATTTACATGAGCCTCGGTCGGTCTTAATTGTGATCCGATGCCTTGAATAATCCGTGTATACTCCTGCCATATAGTGGTTGTATGTGGAATAATCTTAAATTTACAAACCCAACCTGTGAACGAGCTTTATTTATGATTGTAGTAACCCCTTTGATATGCACCCAGAGTTATTCTCAGATAACCAGTGTTTTTTTTTAGATGTCAGGGGCACCGCGGGCACACTGTAGGAACTTGCTACCAACAACCCTTAGTCGTCATTCGGCGGGCTCGGCTTGGACAGGAGTGAGACACACACTTAACGTGTAACTGTGAGAGTGGGCGCACATAAGAAGGAGAGAGAGAGATGGAAAATAAAAAGACAAAGGCACCAAGAGATAGGTAAGTGTGACAGAGAGGGAGAGGCAACGACACAGAAAAACAGAGAGATTAGGACAAAAATAGGGAGTGTGAGAGAGAAAGTCTTCGATGAGAATATAGAGCACTAATTTGTGGAGTTTTATATAGCGCGAACTTGACCCGAAGGCATCAGAGCGCTTCATAAATTTTACAGATTAAGGTAGACATAGAGATCAAAACAATGGCGGTACGTGAGCAAGACATAAAACGGCATGATTATCAGTATCAATATGTTTGTTATGCTGTGAGACAAGATTTAAAGATATGTTTAAGCATTGTGCGGACTCCTTTCCTGGGACAGAGAAAATCAAGTAAAATCTAAATAACTTTTAAACAATAAATGATAAACAATACATTAAATTGTACAGATACGTAGTTTTGCATACAATGCAGGTAATGAGAACGTGAACCTCAGCTTGGATCCTGATTTAAAATATAAAAGGTAAAAAAAATATAGAATTGTGGACACCCAGGCGCTGTGGAGGACATGAGCCTCTTTGTTAGAAGAGCGCCTAGCTCTGTCCTGAAAGGGGGGCGCTGATGGGGGGGGGGGTCGTAAATCTGTAGGAAGGGAGGTCCATCGTGCTGGCAATGTCTGGGGTTGGGGGACTCTGTAATTACTGCTAATGGGCCCAGATGATGGTCACTCCTAACTAAGGCTTAGGGGTCCCTTAGCCTTCCTTACATGAGGTGATTCTGAACTAACGCAGGTGCAGCTGACCTTTGACTCTTGGTAGGTGACCTCAAACAGATTCTTGAAGTGCTTCTTTTTATGTCCTCTAGAGCTCGGCCCAGGACGAGGCCCATGCCCTGATGCAGCCGCACTCTGCCAGCTCCACTGTTTCATGTAGGCACAATGCGCACCGCGGAACACAAACAGCTTCATATATAGCGCTGTATAAAGCGCCTACTGGTTAAACATCTTCAGAGGCTGTTTATGAATATATGGTGATGTGAAAAGCCTCTTGCGCCGTGCTCTTTGTAATTTTACTACGTCATCTGATTTAATGCTCCCCAAAAGCAGCACAAGGCACCCTACCAAGTATTTTTTTGCAGTTTTATATAGCGCGAACTCCATCCACAGGCATCAGAGCACTTCACATTAGCACCAGTTGCGTTACAGATGGACACATTCATTTTTAGGCACGGGGAGATTAAGTGATTTGCCCAGAATCACACTGTGTTGCGCATCCCTGCCGAGACTCGAACCCAGTTTCCCAGATTTAAATTCGGCCGCTCTAGTCGTTTAGCCACATCCTCTCCTGGTGACCCGTGAAATGAATGTCTGATGGTGAAACGTGTGTCCCACACCACTGTTCGGGGCCCTCAATGCTATGTCATACCACCTTGAGCCTATGACTGGATGTTTAGACTCCGGTGGGAGAAAGCACCCCCAGGGGCAGTGTAAAGTATTGGGATGGGAGTTGAGCAGGACAGGGTCCTGGGGGTCTCTGGTGTGTTAGTTTATTTTCTTGTAGCCCTTCCTTGGGGATAGCTCATCCGTCCCCGCCCCACCCCCCCTCGCAAGTGGAGGATTGTTTTTTGAGCGCCATGAGACACCTGCAGGTCTCTGACAGCAATACATTTACTGAGAGACACGTCCTTCATTCGTGGTGAAACGGGAATCAGCAAGTGACATTTTTCCTTGAAGACAAACAACTCTTTCAGAGATGGGCGTATCGTTTATTCTTCCACGACGATTTACTTAAAAACTATTATTATTATTTTTCATTAGAAACCTTATGATGAGACTGAAAGAACTATAACGAGTCTCTTTGGTGTTACCTCAAAGGCAGTGAAGTGACTGCTACAGAGTTAAGATTGTTTTTTTCATCTTCAGGCTGTTTTTTTCATCTTGAGGCTGAAGGCAAAAATGGAGAGCTTGATAGGGGCCCAGCCCACTTAAAACACTGGGTAGATGGGATCTGGTGAGCCATCTTGGGTTCATCAGAGCCATGGGCGTCCGCAGAGGGGGGCAAGACGGATTACTTGCCCCCCCTGGATCGCCAGTGCGTCCTGTGTGGGGGAGAAGGGTGCAAGGCAGAGGGGAGAAGGATGCAAGGTAGAGAAGGGTACAAGGAGGAGGGGGAGAAGGGTGCAAGGCAGAGGCGGGAAGGGTGCAAGGCAGAGTGGAGAAGGGTGCAAGGCAGAGAGGAGAAGGGTGCAAGGCAGAGGGGAGAATGGTGCAAGGCAGAGGGGAGAAGGGTGCAAGGCAGAGGGGGTAGAAGGGTGCAAGGCAGAGGGGGTAGAAGGGTGCAAGGCAGAGGGAGTAGAAGGGTGTAAGGCAGAGGGAGTAGAAGGGTGCAAGGCAGAGGGGAGAAGGGTGCAAGGCAGAGGGGAGAAGGGTGCAAGGCAGTAAGGAGAAGGGTGCAAGGCAGAGGGGAGAAGGGTGCAAGGCAGAGGGGAGAAGGGTGCAAGGCAGAGGGGAGAAGGGTGCAAGGCAGAGGCGAGAAGGGTGCAAGGCGGAGGGGAGAATGGTGCAAGGCGGAGGGGGAGAAGCGTGCAAGGCGGAGAAGGGTGCAAGGGAGAAGGGGAGAATGGTGCAAGGCAGAGCTGAGAAGGGTGCAAGGCCGAGCAAAGAATGGTGCAAGGCAGAGGGGGTAGAAGGGTGCAAGGGGGAGGGGAGAAGGGTGCAAGGCAGAGGGGAGAAGGGTGCAAGACGGAGGGGAGAATGGTGCAAGGCGAAGGGGGAGAAGTGTGCAAGGCGGAGAAGGGTGCAAGGGAGAAGGGGAGAAGGGTGCAAGGCGGAGGGGGAGAAGGGTGCAAGGCAGAGGGAAGAAGGGTGCAAGGCAGAGAGGAGAAGGGTGCAAGGCAGAGCGGAGAAGGGTGCAAAGCAGAGCGAAGAATGGTGCAAGGCATAGGGGGTAGAAGGGTGCAAGGGGGAGGGGAGAAGGGTTGAAGGCAGAGGGGAGAAGGGTGCAAGACGGAGGGGAGAATGGTGCAAGGCGAAGGGGGAGAAGTGTGCAAGGCGGAGAAGGGTGCAAGGGAGAAGGGGAGAAGGGTGCAAGGCGGAGGGGGAGAAGGGTGCAAGGCAGAGGGAAGAAGGGTGCAAGGCAGAGAGGAGAAGGGTGCAAGGCAGAGCGGAGAAGGGTGCAAGGCAGAGCGAAGAATGGTGCAAGGCATAGGGGGTAGAAGGGTGCAAGGGGGAGGGGAGAAGGGTTGAAGGCAGAGGGGAGAAGGGTGCAAGGCAGAGGGGGAAGGGTGCAAGGGGGAGGGGAGAAGGGTTCAAGGCAGAGGGGAGAAGGGTGCAAGGCAGGGGGGAGAAGGGTGCAAGGGGTAGGGCGAGAAGGGTGTAAGGCATATGGGAGAAGGGTGCAGGGGGGTGGTGATGAAGTTAAAAATGTGTGCCCCCTGGAAACATTTCTGCGGATTCCCATGATCAGAGCCTACCCCACATACACTTCTTGTAACGCCACAGAGCTCCTTGAGCCTTTCTCTAGCCTGGCTATTTTTAGTGGGAGTGCTTTATACTACTCTATGATGGTGTTGTTTGCATTGACATGTACTTTATAAGATCTTTGTGATTGCAAATAAAGTTTTATGGTGATGGCTACTCTCTGAATCCTGCAAAAAACACAGTTGATGGACATAATGCAGAACAATGTCTTACATTCACCCCAGTACAGAGATCTGGGCCTAAATCCATCGTTTATTTTCTCTTCACACCACCCTAGGTCAGACACTGGCTATATGCAAATCAGCCTTGACCCTGTGCCTCATGGGAACAGTCCAGCCTGAACTACCAAGCCATGTCTTTCCTAGACCGGAATCAGCATCCAAGGACCGGTTTCTGGCTATCAGCCTTCTTCAGCCTGGATAGCTTGACTCCAGTGATGTGGAGAGCCTGGGACTCACGTCTGAGCATACCCAGCCCACTCGGGGTGAAAATTGCAAAAAACACAGTTGATGGACAGAATGCAGAACAATGTCTTACATTCACCCAGTACAAAGATCTGGGCCTAAATCCATCGTTTTTTTGTTCTTCACACCACCCTAGGTCAGATACTGGCTATATGCAAATCAGCCTTGATCCTGTGCCTCATGGGAACAGTCCAGGGAAAGACATGGCTTGGTAGTTCGGACTGGACTGTTCCCATGAGGCACAGGGTCAGAGCTGATTTGCATATAGCCAGTGTCTAACCCAGGGTGGTGTGGAGTGCAAAAAAACGATGGATTTAGGCCCAGATCCCTGTACTGGGGTGAATGTATGACATTGTTCTACATTCTGTCCATCAACTGTGTTTTTTGCAACTCTCTGAATCCTTCATCACGTCTGGGCTTGATTCTTCATGTAGACCAGTGGTTCCCAAAGTGTGCGCTGTGGCACCCCGGTGCGCGGGTAAAAAAATGGTGGGGAGCCACGGCCAACTGCCAATTTGGACAAGGGAGCCACGGGACAAAAAAGTTTGGGAACCACTGGGTTAGGGGAATCGACTGCACATTTTTTTCCCCGCTTTTCCTTATCAGAACACGAACAGAGATTCTAGTGGCTTTCCTGTGGTCATCAGCAAGCAGGGCGTTTTTCCTTTCATGTGTGTTGAACATTCACACCCCTTGGGTCGGGGAAGATTTTACGAGCCGAGGAGCAGACTTACTAACTTGAATTTCCTGCGCGTTAGTTCTGCCCTATCCCTGCCATGTTCCCTTAGGTATTCCAAATCTATGGCACGAGAACTGACGGCGTGGCTTCCTTAGTAAATGCTAATGAAGTCTACATATAAGATCTCCACCGTTGACCGGTGGCTGCTGTCTCAACTGGATGCCATCTCCATTAAACTTGTATTATCAAGCAAACTTGAATAGAAGGCTTGTGTCAGCTTCGTCCAGCCAGTCGAAAGTGGGGACAAGTAATTTTCATTCCCCCTAATCCACGTACGGTCTGTGCTCCTGCTCCCTGGATCTGCCACATGTCTGTTTTGGGTGTGCACTGGGGTGATCGTGGCGAATGCTGGACGTTTCAATCAACCGTGATGATGCTGATGTCTCTGCTGTTGGCCCTGAATACTTTGGCTTCAGTGTTAGTACAACCTTCTGCGCCCATAGGTGTTTTGAGTTCTATTCACAAGAGAAATCTGGTGAGAGAAGCGACAAAAGAGGCTGCAAGCCTGCTCCTTCTTGACTGCTTAGTAGATGCTGGCCCCCATGGTACTTGAAGGGCTACAGCGTGGGTGGTAAGTGAAAGCATCTCACCACCTTGAGAGGACGCCCTGCCCTACAGAACTTTGGCAGGAAGTGACGACATCAAGAGTAGAGGGCCTTGGGCTGGTGTTTAATTGAAGCCCTTCTGGCGCCTGGTTCCACATCACCTTAAGATCTGTCTTACTGCAAGCAGCACGGTTCAGCTACCACAGGACCAGGCTGTCCTAGGGGGAACAAACCAAACCACCCGCCTAAAGTTATGCTCTTCTCTCCCCATGAGTGCAGACCAGGGGTAGGGTTCCCTACATCATCGTTGCTACGGGTTTTAACACTCTTCTGACCAGGGGCTCTCCAGAGAGAGGGCGGATGCAGAGGGAACCAAGGTGTGCACCTCCTCACCTCGGGCACCTGCACGGCCAGTGGGACTGCACTCAGGGGTCGTGATGTCCCAGATTACAGAATGCCTCCCTGAGGATACCCGGCAGAGGGCAGCTGGTGCCCTACCCGCCCGCCCGATGCGAGTTCAACCGGGAGCATGGCAGACCAGAAGAGGGCAGCAAGGTGCCACCCCTCCCCCATGAGAGGTCACACCGTGGAACATTATTTAGGGCATGGTAAACTGCACTTGAAGCATTTACAAGTAATCTCGTTTCAGCTCCAATGCTCATTCGATGCCAAAGAAGGGTAAGGCAGCGTTAAGCAATCTTTTTTCATAAATGGTCTTTGCCTCTTGTTTTCCTGTCCTTTGCAACTGGTTGCTACACAGGGCAACACATGTGAATCGAAGATCTAAGCTGCAATAAAGTTACTTACCAGTAACACTAGTTTTGATCTTATAGGTTCACAGGCGTCCAACCCAGCCTCCCTGTCAGCAAAAGACTAAAGATCATACATGAAATCAATATGTACTTATAATCATTATTTTTACACCTTTTGGACCCTCTTAACCTTTTGGCTCTTTGAATCAAGTTTTACAGCAAGTGCAACAACCGAACAAAAACATGTGTTTTATAGACGGAGTTTAATGAGTCACTCCATCATATTAACTCAGTTATATTGATTTTTTCATTGATTGTTTAAAAATAAATTTTGGGGTACAGAGGAGCGTAGTGCTTCTAAGAACGTGCAAGGAAGGATCGTGCTTAGGTGATGAGAAAGGGTGAGGTGAAGCTTTTAAAATGGTGACACAGAGAAAATATTTCCACAAATTGAGAAATGGCTGGTCATACAGTCACAGCTCTATTGGCACCGGGCCACGTGTGTTTGTAACATCAATTCAATATCATTGATTTATATCAGTACAATCCATAAATAAATTCCTGAGTAACAAATTTGATACCGTCTTATCACGCTTAGATTAGGACGCTGCGCATAAGCCCTCCAGCTATACCCTGGTCCCTCCGAAAAGCCTGAGGGATCATTCTGAACCCGTATGAAGACACCCATGGACATGTGACCCTGCCACATCACCGGTACCCAGGTTACCCTATTTGTCCTGAAGAAGACGTGCAGGCTGAGGCCCCCACTCACCCCATAGCCCAAGTCGGGTTGAAACGTCGACGCCCTTCCCACCTTGTGCCTGGACCACCCCTTATTTTTTGCCTTTCTACATTTCCGTGTCACGTCGAAATATTACTTTTTACTGGTTTTTTAACTGTTTATTATATGATATTTTTGGCATATTTACTAAGCGCTTGTAGCTGCGGCACTGTAGGGGCTCTGTATGCGGAGGAGCTCAGCTTTAAAGGGCAGTGCTCCTGTGTCTACCGTATTTGCTCTTTAACCCAGGCTTCCAGACGCTGAAGATTTTTGAGAACAGTCTGGCTCACAGTTGGTTCCCTTTCCTTCAGCTTTTGAAACTCTGTGAGAAGAGATTATTTTAGCTTTCCGTACACTATGTTGTTTCAGTTGATAAGCTTCTCGGGCCAACCAACCAGCTGACCAGGATCCTGCTTTGTACTATATTAGCAGCCCGGGAAGAGCCTCCGAAGACCAGGCCGCAATTACTGCTGACTTAATATTGCTTGTATCAATAAGGAAGCATATATTGTCATCCCCACACCCTGACTCTTCCTGAGAGAAGCAAGTGGAGGCTTACGTGTCTGACAGTGCACTTCTCACTCCTTCACCACACACATACAACCCCACACACATACAACCCCACACACACAACCCCCACACACAACCACACACACACAACACCCAACCCCCCCACGACACACACCCACACACACAACCCACCACACACAACCCCACACACAACCCCATACACACAACCCCAAACACACATACAACCCCACACAGACACACAACCCCCCACACACACACAACCCCCCACACACACACCACCCCACTTACACACTGCCCACTCACACACTGCCCACCTCACACCCCCCACACACAAACACACAACCCCACACACACAACACAGCACACACAACCGCACACACACACAACCCCACACACATACAACCACACAACCACACACACAACCACACACACACACACACACACACCAGGATAGCAAAACATAGCATAGCAAAACAAAACATAGAATAGCATAACAAAACATATCATAGCATAACAAAACCTTGTATAGCATAACAAAACACAAAAAACATACCATAGCACAACAAAAGATAGCATAGCACAACAAAACATAGCATAGCATAACAAAACATAGCATAGCATAACAAAACATAGCATAACAAAACACAACAAAACATAGCATAGCATAACAAAGCAAAGCAAAGCATAACAACACATAGCATAAGAAAGCATAGCATAGCATAACAAAACATAGCATAGCAAAACAAAGCATAGCATAATAAAACACAACAAAACATAGCATAGCATAACAAAACATAGCAGAGCATAATATAGCATAGCAAAATATAGCATAGCATACCAAAACGTAGCATAACATAGCACAACAAAACAAAGCATAGCAAAACTAAACATAGCATAGCAAAACAAAACATAGCATAGCAAAACACAGCAAAATATAGCATAGCATAACAAAACATAGCAATACAAAGCATAGCATAACAAAACAAAGATAGCATAACATAACAAAGCATAGCAAAACAAAACAGCATAGTATAACAAAATATAGCATAGCATAACAAAACACAACAAAACATAGCAGAACAAAGCATAACATAACAAAACACAGCAAAAAAGAGCATAGCATTACAAAACATAGCACAGCAAAGCATAGTATAACAAAACAAAACATATCATAGCATAGCAAAACATAGCATAGCAAAACATAGCATAGTATAACAAAACACAACAAATTATAGCATAGCATAACAAAACAAAGCTTACCATAGCATAGCATTACAAAACATAGCATAACAAAGCATACCACAAAAAACATAGCATAGCATAACAAAACACAACAAAACGTAGCATAGCATCACAAAACATAGCATAGCATCACAAAACATAGCATAGAATAACAAAACAAAGCAAAGCATAACAAAACATAGCATTGCATAACAAAACACAGCATAGATTAGCATAACAAATCAAAGCATGGGATAGCAAAACATAGCATAGCATAACAAACCAAAACATAGGATAGCAAAAAAAAACTTAGCATAGCATACAGCGTCACTCAGCACCACCACAACATCACTCAGGGGCACCACAACATCACTATGTGCTACCACAGCATCACTGAACGCCGCAGCATCACTCGTTCGCCACCACAACATCACTCAGTGCCACCACAGCATCAATCTGTGCAACTATTCAACAACAACTGGTTCAAATATGTTCTCTCAATGTTTCAAGCTTTATTACAAATATCACAAAAAGATGTTAATATTTTACTTCTGTTCTTGGATTTTCATCACAATAAAATACACTGAACATAATCTTCACAAAAGTTATTTACAAAAGTTTAACCTATTGCCTTTATAAATTACAATAACTTTTAATTAAGTATTAATTATTACAAAAAAATAAAAGCCATTGTTATTTGTAATATGAATACATGTATGTCATGTAAATACAACACATATTGCATTACAAATGCTATAGGTGTCACATTTGCAAAAGTTATAACTATTGGCATTGTAAATGACATAACTATTAATTTCGCTATTTTCAAAACCAACACATAAATAAAAAAATTGTCATCTACAATACCAATAGCTCAAACTTTCCTAATGCGAGACCTATTGCATTGCAAATGCTTTTTGATATTGGCTCCCTGTCAGCACAGGCACATAAAATGAAATACGCTGATTATGAGGCAATGAATTGGCAAAGCAGTCTTAAGGAGTGGGATTGGGTTCGATTCTGGGTCGACTCTTACTACAGCAGACATTCCATCTGTTATCTTGAAAAACCTTGACGACTATGGCTGATGCAGCCACTAGATGGCAGGAGTATGTTCGCCATGCGAGTCAGCAACCACTTACAAGCTGCAAACCAATGTTACTGGCAAGCAACAAAGTTCTAGCCAGCACTGCTGTGAGAGCTGTACTTTTATCCTACAAAGGAACACACATTTCAGTGAGTAGGGTCTCTGGCAATGTCCTCTGTGTGGTCATACAAAGGACCGAGTAAGTATTGGTCGATTTGCATTAGATTGATCACATCTTTAAGATCGTCCACATCAAAACGAGATTCTCAGTGTTGCTGTCACTTTTCAGAATAATGATAAGTTCGGATTTTCATTTCATGTAGCTGTAAGTGAAGGTAAGAGTGCACGTTCGTGGCACTTCTTTAATTTTGGATCACTAGGCAGCACACGTGGTTTGATATGTTGTATACGTTTGGTCACATCTGCATGTAGTGAGCAGGAGGTGGTGGCAGTATTGGTTGTACACCGTGTTTTGGATTAACAGGTGGCAGGTGAACTTTTTTGAGCATGGTTTTATCGCACAAGGAACGTAGGCACATCCTATAAAGATCTTCTGGTTTCTGTTCATGAAAATTAAGTGCTGTATGAAACTGTAAATATTTTCTTTGATACATATGTGATAGACTTTTATGTTATTTGTAGCACATTCCCCTGAAGAAGGTGCATACCGAAATGCATTGGGACATGGCTTCATAAGATGTTTGAGGAATTCAAATTTTCATTGATGAAAAAGAAGAATAAAACTATCTTGAAGAAAGCAAATACAGAGCATTGTTTGAAGAGAATTTATTCTGTTGCTGTTTTTTCATGTTTTTCCATGTTTTCAGGCCGACCCGTATGACTGTTGACATAGGTTGTGAATACTACATGTTTATTGTTTATTATTTGCTTTTGAATATAATGCTTTAAATTGATGAAAGATGTATAGATAGGAAAAGACAACACTTAACACGTAATTGTGTATGAGTGAACAGTGCTCCCCATACCACAGGTATCTGTGAATTTGTTGTAATTTGTACTTACTTGGCTAGGGGCTAGTCAAGATATGGGTTAGCACCATACATTATTCTTTGATAAAATTCAGATCAAGGTGATAAAACAGGAGTGCTTGTCGCATAACATTGTTTAAACATTTTACTGTCTTAGCTCCATGTGTGACTAGCACCCACATACAAAGATGGATTTTGATGAAATAGCTCAGTTAACTAAGAATCAGGCAGATGTAAAAGGGTATACAGCTGAGGAAGCGGAGAACATTTACACCCTTATTAAAGAAACCAGGGACCTAAAAACCAAGCCAGGTACCACAGCACAACTGATTAAACAACTACAATACACGTTACGTAAAGAAATTAATCAGAGGCTTCATGCCACTACTCTGATACAGTACCATAGGGTTAAGCGCATCCCCAGGGGACTGCGCATCTCATTACGACCAATGTTGTTCAAATTTAATAAACCGTTTCTTGCAAGATGGTTTGCGATATTGAACAAATGTTCACTTGACTTAGTACTTCTTATAGTCGAAGAATTGTCTAATGTTTTGAAGGAGCTAGAGGTAGAGATTGAGGACATGAAGACTGAATTGTCCACTCGTATGTCTGCTGAGGACATGGATAAGACTTTGAAAGAAATTAATGATAAATTAGATGAGCACACGAAGGAAGTACATGAAAGAAAATTGAGAAAATTTAAGCGCGACACCTTAGATTATAAGTTGGATGAGGTGTACAGCTGGGCCGATAAATATGCACAGAGAAGAGTATTTAGAAAACCAACTGAAAATACCTCAGAAGAGAGCTTAGCCACTGAACAAGATATTTTACCTACACGTCCCCCAGTGGAGACATCAGGCGGAGGAGCATGTGCAGAAGGCACATCTAGTAATCAAAGTAGGCAGCCTTTTTTAGAAGGGGGCCACAGTTCCAACCATCCACCGGACGAACAAACACAACACACACAAAACAAAGCAAACGAACAAGGAGGGGGCAAGGCAAAAAAACAAGATGCAGTAAGACGCAACCCGAAGAGGAACTGATTATGAACATTTCAGACACTGTACTAACTTCCACACAAATAGCAGTACTGAATAAGGGCATGTCTTTTGTGCCCACATATCAAAGTAATGACCTTGAAACTGAAGTCTCGTTTTTTAAATTCATGAGGAAATTGAGACTCAGGTGGTTCTTCAACCAAATAAACACAGATAATCCTGAACAAACAGCAGACACTTCAGGGATTAGAACATTCAAACCGAAAAGTACATTCATGTCACCTATGACGCATAAAGCTCTAGATTTGTTTGAAACTTTGGTTAAGAAAGATCTTGGTGAGCTAAATTACCATCGCAAAACAAAAAGAAATTTGACCAGACAAGAAACTATGGCTTTGAACGAACTTGCAACAAATGAGAGACTCACTATAGTTTCTGCAGATAAAGGCGGAGCACTAGTGGTGCTCAATTCTACCTATTACCATCTGAAGGTAGATCAACATGTGAAAGACACCAACACCTACATACAGTTAGAGGCAGATCCCACAATCGAGTTCCAGATGATTCTATCCGAAATTTTGAAAAAAGGTATAGAGCTAGGGAGGATTGATGAACAAACCAAAAGATATCTAACCACGGAATATCCTAGCAGGCCGCATATCTATATGCTGCCTAAGATGCATAAAGACCCGGTTGACCCACCATTCCGACCGATTGTGGCGGGATGTGGGTCATTGCATGAACCACTAGGAAAATATTTAGATAATTTTATGCAACCTCTGGTGCAACAATGGTCAACTTTTGTGCAAGATACCACCGATTGTTTGCGTAAATTGAAGACTGTGCACATCTCTGATAATGAGGAAGTATGGTTGTGCACGGTTGATGTTTCAGCCCTGTACACCTCAATCCCGCACACAGAAGGCATAGAGGCAGCAGAGTGGATGCTTTTGCAACATGAATACGAGGAAAGTCACAATATTTTTCTTCTTGAACTATTGCAATTCTGTCTATACCATGGATATTTCCAGTGGCAGAACACTTTTTTTCTACAAAAGACAGGGACCTCCATGGGGTTTACTGGGGCACCCACCTACGCTAATATGTTCATGTCCAAGTTCGAAGACGAGCATATATTAAAGCAAGAGAAGTGGAGAGAGCATTTGGCATTATACCTTAGGTATATCGATGACATACTGATAGTGTGGAAAGGTTCGGAAGATGATTTAAGAACACAACTCCAAGTGCTTAATAGTTGTCATGCATGTATCAAGTTTACACATACCATCAACAAAGAACAGATTAATTATCTTGACGTTATGATCACAAGAAAAGGGAACATACTCGAAACAAGTGTATTTAAGAAGGCGAGCAACAGAAATAATGCCTTACATTTTGAAAGTTTTCATTCACAATCTCTAAAGAGACACCTTCCATTGTTGCAATTCATTAGGGCAAGAAGAATTTGCTCAGATGAGGATCAAGGGATAAAAACAATTAAGAGAATGCGCACAGAATATTCAGCGAGGGGGTACCCAGACACAGTCCTTGACCAAGCTGAAAATAAAGTTAAAACCATGCCAAGATCCACTATGCTAGAGAAGAGAGAAAGAGGTAAAAACAGGAGAGAAGTCTTTGTATTAAAATTCTCCACAGCCTCAGGGGCAATAAAGAAAAGCATCATGAAGAGATGGGAAATTATTGAGCAAGAACCTGATTTCAGGCAGATATTTCCAGAAAAACCTATGTTCGCTCACTCTAGATCAAGGAATATCAAAGAAATTTTGAAAAGAGGCAAGGTGGCAAAAGTGGATTTAGGTCAGAAAGGGATGATGAAGTGCCAAAACTGTGGTCATTGTGGCAATGTATTGGTAGGAAATACTTTTGCGCATCCGCACACAGGTAAAAAGATAACCTTGAGACACACATCAGATTGCAATTCAAGTGGCCTGATTTATGCGATTAAGTGTCCATGTGGACTTGTTTATGTTGGACGCACTGCAAGGAAGGTGAAGGTTCGGATGACCGAACATAAGAGTATGATACATACGAAAAACATGAAATCATGTTTGGCAGCACATTGGCATGAGAGGGGACATACGATACCTCAATTGAAATATACTGTACTGGAGAGGTTGGTGGTACAAACACATGTTGACACAATGAAACTGCTGGCGCAAAGAGAGACATATTGGATCAAGTCCCTGAGGACGCTGATCCCCTATGGGCTAAATGATAAGATTGAAATGATACACTTTTTGTAAATGTTGTATTGTAATGCGAGTGCTGTTATTTGTAATTTTGCAATTTTTTATGCATTTTTTTGTACCTGTTTATAAATATCAAGTGGCAACTATGCTCAATAAATCTCACGAACAATACTAGATAATAGGTACCTTTCACGTTTTTTAGGTAGGTTTACCATTAGTTAATACATGTAGGAAGTGAATCTCCTTTCTATATTTTGCCGAGTGATATTAACGCAACCGCCATTTTGGATGAGGACAAGGCAGCACACAGTCCGTTTTCTATGTTATTACACGCCATGATGTCAGACGCCGTGTACCGGCGTTTCCAACACAGTTTTGATCGAGGAGGGATAGGTACACGGAACAATCCGAGAACCACGCAGTATATTAGAAGCAAGAGGTGAGACGCAATCTGTAGGTTTTTACTTGAGCAACGCGCATATAAAATTGAATGAAATATTAAGGAGTCCTCCTGCCTTTACATTTCAGAATAAAAACGCGAGCTCACTAGGAAACTTCTATAAACACTAAGACGTGTGGTCATACAAAGGACCGAGTAAGTATTGGTCGATATGCATTAGATTGATCACATCTTTAAGATCGTCCACATCAAAACGAGGTTCTCAGTGTTGCTGTCACTTTTCAGAATAATGATAAGTTCGGATTTTCATTTCATGTAGCTGTAAGTGAAGGTAAGAGTGCACGTTCGTGGCACTTCTTTAATTTTGGATCACTAGGCAGCACACGTGGTTTGATATGTTGTATACGTTTGGTCACATCTGCATGTAGTGAGCAGGAGGTGGTGGCAGTATTGGTTGTACACCGTGTTTTGGATTAACAGGTGGCAGGTGAACTTTGTTGAGCATGGTTTTATCGCACAAGGAACGTAGGCACATCCTATAAAGATCTTCTGGTTTCTGTTCATGAAAATTAAGTGCTGTATGAAACTGTAAATATTTTCTTTGATACATATGTGATAGACTTTTATGTTATTTGTAGCACATTCCCCTGAAGAAGGTGCATACCGAAATGCATTGGGACATGGCTTCATAAGATGTTTGAGGAATTCAAATTTTCATTGATGAAAAAGAAGAATAAAACTATCTTGAAGAAAGCAAATACAGAGCATTGTTTGAAGAGAATTTATTCTGTTGCTGTTTTTTCATGTTTTTCCATGTTTTCAGGCCGACCCGTATGACTGTTGACATAGGTTGTGAATACTACATGTTTATTGTTTATTATTTGCTTTTGAATATAATGCTTTAAATTGATGAAAGATGTATAGATAGGAAAAGACAACACTTAACACGTAATTGTGTATGAGTGAACAGTGCTCCCCATACCACAGGTATCTGTGAATTTGTTGTAAAATGTCCTCTGCAGTGCCATCTGCCGAGTGTTAACTAATAGTGGTGACACTCAAATCTGTCGCTTGATACAAATATTCAGTATTAAACGTTAGTTCTCCCGAGCTCTAAGCCCCGCACTAGATAGTCAGTGTCTGTGGTGCTCCCACATGAACTGAGCGGTAGTGCACAAAAACTAAAAAAAAAAGATCGGCAACAATTGTATATTTCTCAAAAAAGCAGAACAGTGTATTCTTGGATGTGAAGGGTGACGCAGAGTTTTACATAATCCATGTGCACACAGGCTCAGCTCAAGAAACAACACATTTGCCAGGAGAGTGGTATAACACTACTATTGCACTATTCCTTCTGTGTACAATAATAAACAAGTGCATGCTCTTATATGGCCATTTGCATTCACGTATAAGTGAATAGGCCTGTAAGAGAAAGTAAAGAGACATCCCGGTAGGTCGGTCGGACTTGGGCAGCTTGAGTCATGTGCTACTTACCCTATTTCTCCCCTACTCTCTTTCTAGAAACATCACCCTTCATTCAGACCCCTTGATATCCCCATATCGATCCAGTCTTCCTGGTTGGAATTGCGCATCAGAGGTTTCGTATCAAAGTCCTTTGGACAGTGTGGTGCACTGGTGTTTGCACGACAACACTTCCATTCATGAGTGAGCTTTGTGCAAAGTTTGCCCGAAATCTCTCTTGCGCCAAGTCACAAAGAAGTGATTCTGTTCTCGGTAGGCTTGCAATATGTGTTGTTTGTCCTTGCTTTCCACATGGTGTGAATATTGTATATGCTGTCATGTTTTGCACTAGTGAATAAAGCACTCTCTAGGAAGAATTTGTGTATCTGGTTATTCATTTGTGTATCTGGTTATCATTACTGGTGCACTATATGTGCACCTGTTTTATGTGCTTGGGTCCTACCATTGCACCAACGATGATAGTGACCATGCCAGGTGACCAGGAAATAACAAAGTCCTGAAGTCCAAAGAATTCATGGAAAGAGTGACCATGACTGTGAAGATCATTACTGAAGATCTTGGAGACAGCTTTCTCACAAAGGTTTTGGATGGCGGTCTTGAGAGAGCTCTTGAATGCACAACTTAGGCAAAGTTCTTGGAGGATGTTCGACAAAGGTTTTAAACAAGGGTCTTGGATGGATGAGTTGAACAAAGGTACTGAACAAAGGTCATGGATGGAGGGAATCTACAACTCAAAGGTCTTGGATGAATGGGTGGAAGAAAGGTATTGAGCAAAGGCGTTGGATAGAGGGTGCAATAAAGATATGGAACAAAGGTCTTGAATAGAGGATTTAAACAAAGTATTGAACAAAGGTCTGGGATATAGGGGTTTCTACTGCCATTGTAAATAACAATGCCTTTTATTTATGTTTTAAAAAACGAAAATAGACAAAAATTGTCATTTACAATGTCAATAACTCAAACTATTATCAATGCGAGACCTATTGCATTTCCAATGCTTGGTATTTTATTTCACGGACGGAAATAGTGACTGTCCACATACCTGGTCTGTTGTAGATTGTCTTCGAGCCTCCATCCAAATGGAATGAGAAAGCGATCACACCAAAACAAAGTCTGGGTTTCTTTAACCAGGACAGGGAGATGAATAGTATTTCCAGCTTGGTGGATGAAGGAGGTCCTATTCTGGGTCACATTAAGTGAGGCCAGTTTACCTACCAAGAAAGTCGCCAACCTGTCCATTTGGGCTGTCTGATGGTAGATTAAAATTGAATAGAACAGTGAAATTGGCATACTGCTGCATCGAGTGAGCCAGCGCAAGATCTGGTGAGTTAATGAACTCTCTGACATAAATCGGAAGGTGATAAACAAAAGCATGTGCTAGGAAAAACTGAGAAGATACAGAGAAACAGAATCCTAAACTCACTCCTCATAATAATTCATGTAACTGAAAGGTAGAACAATGCATCGGTTGCTTACATGCAGTTGCCACACCACCACCCCTCCTGTTGGCCCTGCCCATGTTGCATAGGGAATGCCCTTTAGGGATAGCAAGCATTGCCATATCTGGTGCAGCTGAGTTATCAAACCAAGTTTCCGATATAAAGGGAAAATCCGGCCTAGCATTGCTCAGAAGACCATATACGTCGAGAACATGCATGTACAGGAAGCAGATGTTATTTAACATTGCCAAAATGCTTGGGGCAAGAGGCTGTGTGTTGCAGTGACTGACCTCCACACCTGTCACCTGCTCCAAACAGTTCACTGGTGAGAAGACCTCATGACAATGTAGGCAAGAAAACTTCCCAAAGCACTTCTCCACCATAACAGCAAAGTCCTGAGGGTTGGAAGCTCCTGTGCAATATACAAGAAACAGTCTGGCTGAGCTAGGCTGCCATGGGCCTAACTCAGCCACACTGGCTTTCGCTCAGCAAATGAGCCTGCTATGAGCTCCAGAAAAGTGATGTGAAGTTGTAATTCGGTTTGAGACTGCCTGCGTCCTGTGGAGATATCCCAGTACCTGGCCTCCTAACCCCCTCTGCTGGTCTCAAACTCTATCACCACCTTTGGTTGGGTACCTGTTAGACATCAGGCTTCCTGTGTAGTTCCTTGGCGTTTTCGAGAGGTCTGAATGCTTGCCTTGTGAAAACACACTTTTTAAATGATCCCTAGCTGCTATATGGGAGGTAGAGTTATGGACTCTCTCTCTTTAAATACCTTGAGTGGACAGGAAGCCAGTGCTTGGCTTTCTTCCTTGTGAATCCACGCCCCTTCATTTCCTATCCTGTTCGAGATTCGTGTCCTGTTATTCTTCGAGTGGCTTCTGGTTTTCCCTGCTTTCCCGCCATCTTCTCTCCTTCCCATTCCCTCGCCAGTCCAGCAAGCTCCTTCCCATTCCCTCGTCAGTCCAGCAAGCTCCTTTCCATTCCCTTGTTGCCCAGCAGGCGCATTTTATACGAGTCAGGCGTTTTCAAGCTGATGACTTTTGCTTGTAGCTTTGACTCGTCGCGCCGAGTTGTTTTTTTTACAGTTAAACGCAGCCGCGCCCAGATCTGTCAATTACGCAGCTGTTTTTTCTCTTTACCCTTTGCGGTGATTCCGCTGTAGTGTATTCTCTTTGTTCCGTGCGGTTACTTTGTAACCAACTCCCTGTCCTTTAGAAAGAGTCAGGATATCCCTCATACTCGGGGTGCGTGTTCCCAGCATATATTTTTTTAGGAAGGTTGCTGCTAACGCGTGGTGCACGGGTGTTCATATTTTGTTGTACTTATTATTAGATTGCATTTGCTGCTCCTGTTGTGGTGCCTTGATATCCTTCTGCCTCATTTTTAGGGCTCGCCTGCTAATGCGCTTGCGCATTGCTGGCGAGAGATATTGGGGCTTAACCAGAGCTTAACTATCGGGCGATTTCAAGCAGTGCCCGTGAAAAGCGCGTGCACATCAAAACCATCTGCTTCCCTCCCACAGCTTCCCCCAGCGTGCGCTCTGCCTCAGGCATTTCTCCTCCCCTACTTATTCACGGCCAGCCGGCCGTACTTTCACTTTTACGGCCGCCAGGCCGTGTCTCGTTCTTTCACGGATTCTATACACATCCTTCAAGATTACAGCGAACGTTTCCCAGAGCCCTAAACAGAACAAATCGAGACTACCACTTTTTCACAACTTTGAGGAATGTGCTAATGTTGCTGGCATAATCACACTTATAGTGCCATTGCGCCCTTCCTTCTTGTAGTCTTCTATTTCTCTCCAGCTCCGGATTAATTATGCAGACCATGTCAGTGACTACACCAGAATCTATTCTGCTTTTCATATACTAAATATATCGGTATATAGAATTATGTTAAATCTATAGATTGAAAAAATACAAAATATTTCTCTGTGCTAAAGCATCCCGTTACGTTGAAATTGTTCTCTTTCTGCAAAATTCTCACTCTATCTTTCTGGTCTATCTCTGTCTCTGCTCTCCTCCCCCTGTTCGCCTCCCTGTCGTCTGTCCTCTGTCTCTGCATCTCCCGCTCTCTCTCTGCTGCTCTCCCTCTCACCCTCACACCCTCACCCCCCTCACCCCCCCTCAACCCCTCACCCTCACACCCCCACTCACCCTCACACCCCCTCACTCACCCTCACCCTAACCCCCCTCACCCACCCTCACACACCTTCACACCCCCTCACGCATCCACTCACCTTCACACACCCTTACTCTCACACACCCTCAGTCACCCTCACCCTCACACTTCCTCACCATCACACACCCTCACATCCTCTCACCCTCACACACCCTCACCCTCCCTCACACCCTCACCCACCCTCACACCCCCTGACCCTCACACCCTCACTCATCCTTACCCCCTCATCCTCATACCCTCACTCACCCTCACACCCTCACCCCCTCACAACCCTCTCACCCTCACTCACCCTCACACCTTCACCCTCACACCCCCTCACCCTCACACACCCTCACACACCCTTACCCTCATCCCCTCACCCCCCCTCAGTCACCCTCACCCTCACACCCCCTAACCCTCACCCCCTCACCCTCACCCCCTCACACCCCCTCACACACCCACTCACCCTCACCCTCACACCCCCTCACCCTCACACGCCTCACCCTCACAACCCTCACCCTCACCCACCCTCACCATCACATACCCTCACATCCTCTCACCCTCACACACCTTCACTCACCCTCACCCACCCTCACACCCTCAGCCACCCTCACATCCCCTCACCCTCACACCCTCACTCACCCTCACCCCCTCATCCTCACACACCCTCTCACCTCACACCCCCTCACCCTCCTCACCCTCACACACCCTTACCCTCACCCCTCACCCTCAGCCACCCTCACACCCTCACCCTCACACCCCTTCACCCTCACACCCCTTCACCCTCACCCCCCTTCACCCTCACCCCCCTCACCCTCACCCCTCACCCTCACACACCCTCACACCCCCTCACTCACCCTCACACCCCCTCACTCACCCTCACCCACCCTCACACACCTTCACACCCCCTCACGCACCCACTCACCCTCACACCCCTCACCTTCACACTGCCTCACCCTCACACCCGCACCCTCATACCCTCACCCACCCTCACTCACCCTCACACACCCTCACCCTCACACCCCCTAACCCTCACTCTCCCTCACACACCCTTACCAGCATAGCATAACAAAACCTAGCATAGCATAGCAAAATATAGCACAGCATAACAAAACAAAGCATAGGATAGCAAAACAAAGCCTAGCATAACAAAACAAGAAATAGAATAGCAAACCACAACAAAGCATAGCATAGCATAACAAAACACAACAAAACATAGCATAACAAAACATAACAAAGCATAGCAAAACAAAACATAGCATAACAGTACACGAGGAAACATATCATAAGATAAAACATAGCATAACAAAAAAAGCATTGCATAACAAAACATAGCCAAACACAAAGCATAGTACAACAAAACACAGCATACATAACAAAACATAGCATAACAAAGCATATCAAAACATAACATAACTTAGCATAACAAAACACAACAAAACATAGCATAGCATAACAAAACACAACATAGCATAGCATAACAAAACAAAGCTTAGCATAGCATAACAAAACATAGCATAACATAGCATAACAAAACATAGCATAACAGAAAATAGCATAGCAAAACAAAGCATAGCATAATAAAACACAACAACACAAATGCCAAATTTCTAAAAATTGCAGATTCCAGGGAGTGTTCTATAAAGCGACTGGTTGAAACAAAATACAATAGACAGATAATAGTAGAAAAAATACAACGGGAAAAGCGGGCTATAGGGATGATAAAGATAAATGGGGGATATTAAATTTCTGTCCTGGAACGTAAATGGCCTGCGTGCACGAGGAAGGAGACATAAAATCATGCAGTATCTTAGAGACTCGCCCGCGCAGGTCATAACAATCCAGGAGACACATCTGAATAAACAAGAGATCACAGATATATAATGAAAAAATTGAAATGGGTTGACAAATTCATAAGCACAGATCACAATGCCAATATTCGTGGAATAGCTATCATTTTTAAAAAGGGAGCTAGGGCTCAAATTGCGGATTGGAGGACAGATCCGAGCGGCAGATGGCTGATAGCCAACGTTCAGCTCGACGTAAGCGATTCACCCTGGTGGGATACTATGGTCCCAATCAGGATGATCCTTCTTATTTAAATACATTACAAAATCACCTGATCACCATTACAGACCCAATAATATGGATGGGGGATTTCAATCTAGTGCTGGATCTGAAATTGGACAAATCCCCTAGTTCTAGAGCGGTATTACACAATAAAATGAGAGATACACTTCTGTATTGTATGTCCAATTTGGGATTGGAAGACCTGTGGAGACAAAGAGCCGGGAAAACCTTGGGTGTCTCCTTTCACAATTACAAATATAAACACAAATCGCGTATTGATTATGCTCTATTCAGCTTCTCCATAAAAGACTCTATAAAGAACTTAACATATCTACCTCAGCATATTTCTGACCACTCAGCTATTCTCTTCTCGATAACGTTGGACCAGCAACCCACTTACGCTTCATGGTCTTTTGACCGCTCCATTTTATTGGAGGAAGAGGAAAGAGAACATCTTATAACTGAAACCGCCTCTTTTCTGGAGTGGAATATAGACTCTGCCTCCCTGGTTAGTGTGTGGGAGACATGGAAAGCATATATAAGGGGCTGTATTACTAATCGTGCTTCTTTCAGAAAAAAGAAATACAGAGAGGAGTTATCAACAATAGAGCAAGATCTGGCCCTCTTAGAGTCTGTAGACCAAGGGCCCTCGGTAAATCTAGAAAAGAAAAAGGAGTTAAGAGATAAATTAGATACGTTACTGCAGGAGAGGTTGAACAAACGATGGCAGGCCAGTAAGCTTTCCCACTTTGAATATGGTGAGTCGGCAGGGAAGCTACTGGCTTGGAAAATAAAAGCGGACCAGACTAGGAACAATATAAGAGAAGTGAGGCTAGAAGGTGAAATGGACAATAGGAACACAGATCTCGAAATAGGAGAAGCCTTCAGTATTTTTTTCCAAAACATATATACAGATGAGATTAACGTTAACATTGAGGAAAGAACTGAGTGGCTGAGAAAGGTGAACTTTCCAAAGCTGACCAGGCAACAGAGTGATAACCTAGATAAATGTTATGTTATGTTATAACAATTTTTATAGCGCACTACTACCCTTAGGTGTCTAGGCGCTTACTGAGATAACTGAGGCGGAAGTCGAAAGAGTCATTAAACAATTGAAACAGGGAAAGGCTGCAGGACCGGATGGTATTCCGGGTGAACTATACCGAGTGCTAAATTCAACTGTCACCCCGATTCTAACAAATCTCTTTAATAATATATTAATCAGGGGGGAGACACCACCTACTTCCTGGGGAGAGGCAAATATTGCCTTAATCTTAAAAACAGGTAAGGATCCAGCAGATTGTGGATCATATCGTCCAATCTCGCTTCTCAACAACGACTGTAAGATCTTTTCCACAATTTTGGCTGCACGTTTGGGAAGCGAGATTGGAACGATTATCCATCAAGATCAAAAGGGGTTTATCAGAGGCCGACAACTGGCTGACTTAACTTACGATCTAGTCGGAGCGATAGATATTGCCTCAACCTTTGCCTTGCCTCTCGCCATCATGACACTCGATGCAACAAAAGCATTCGATAGGGTCAATTGGTCCTATCTAATTGCAGTCATGGAAAAGTTTCATCTTGGCCCTAAATTTTGTAGAGCGGTAGGTTTATTGTATAAAAACCCGAGAGCCAGCCTGTTAATTAATGGCACACGCACAAACTCCTTCGAAATTAGCAGAGGGACAAGACAGGGGTGTCCTCTCTCTCCTCTTTTATTTAACATTTATGTGGAACCATTTGTTCAGATTATAAGAGAGGACATCAATATTCTGCCTTTTTCTTTTTCTGGTTGGGAGAAGAAAGTCGGATTATATGCCGATGACATTCTCATTTATACAACGGACCCGGGCCAGGCATTTCCCACGGTCATAAAAAGGGCTGAGGAATTTGGAAAATTTTTAGGCTATGCAATAAATGCCGGAAAAACAGACATAATGGCTTGGAACATCACAAATCTTCAGCTTCCGGTGAAACCTTCAATCCGCTATCTGGGGATTAAAATCACAAAAGACTTAAACCTTTTGACCCAGACTAATCTGGATCTGATTTTCCGTGAATCCAAGGCATTGATGAAATCTTGGTCTTTTCTCCCTCTCACCATCTATGGGAGAACTAGCTTAGTGAAAATGGTCATCCTCCCCAAATACACATTTATCTTTAATACAATTCCATTAATATTCAATCCCAAGCAACTTTCTAAATGTCAACAAAACATCAATTCATTTATTTGGAGCTATAAATCAACCAGGCTGGCATGGAAGAAGTTAAGAAGGAGGAGAGAAAACGGAGGTCTCACCCTGCCAGACCTGGAATACTATGCTTGGGCTTTTCATCTGACCCACTCCAGGATGCTATTAAAGATCCAGCTAGATAATTCATATGGCCGTATGTTCAAAGCAATGTTATAGGGCTTCGATCTTCCATTGTATGGATTCCTATTTAAGTTTGGACATCAGAGATTTTTCAAAAAAGTTAGGCTAAAGACATTAAATTGCTCCCTAAAAGAATGGACTCAAATTAAATCTAAGGTTGGGATAGCATACTTTTCCAATTACACACCGATCTGGGATTTTCCAGGGTTCTCATCGCAACATACTGAGACGATTAAAACCGTGTTATTGGAAGCAGGAATAAAACAATGGGGAGAGTTAGCGGCAGGAGGATCCTTAATGGAATGGGAAACATTCTCAGATAGGGTAACCTCACCACTATCCTGGTTCATCTATATACAACTGTCCAGTTGGCTGCGAACTCAAATAAAGAAAAAGGTCAAAATTGGAGGATACAGTTCTCTAGAAAAAAACCTAGTTGCGAAACCCTATGGAGGTAAAAAGGTTGCCTCTTACTATTGGAACATTATGGAAGAAGGAGAGGGCGAATTTAACCTTCCGGTAAAACTATGGGGAAGAGAGGGAGAACTCCAGGCAGAGGAGATATGGATAGAATCTTTAGCCTTCTGTATAAAATTATAAAACCTGCGTGGTTGAGGCGCAACCAATTATTTACACTACATCGAGCGTATTATTCCCCTAAAAAGCTTTCTAAGTTCCAACCAGGGAAGTGTTGTAGCAAATGCCTTCTCCCAGCAGCCTCAGACCTACACATGTTTTGGGAG
Organism: Lissotriton vulgaris; assembly: GCF_964263255.1. Taxonomy (NCBI): domain Eukaryota; kingdom Metazoa; phylum Chordata; class Amphibia; order Caudata; family Salamandridae; genus Lissotriton; species Lissotriton vulgaris. The sequence goes on from NC_141698.1 coordinate 412,630,531, forward strand.
TGTCCGAACATCACTACATACTGGCAAGAAATCAAGATATCACTTAAATCAATTCTCAGAATCTCTATCCCTCTTACATGGTCTTTAACCATTTTTGGGCTAAATGACAACATCAAGGGATAAGAAAGAGAATTTCTATACTACGCTATTCTACTAGCAAGAAGACAAATATGCAAAAATTGGGTTAACATCAATTCGCCGACTCATGCGGACTGGTTGTCATCACTCTATGCAACATCGAAAGTAGATTTAGCTAGAACCTGTAGTCACCGTACTGTGAGATTCTGGAACTTCTTAATTGAGTGGAGACGGAACAGCTAGAGTACCCAGGATTTTTTTTTTCTCCGGGTCCGATGATTAAGCCTAAGAATCCATGTCCAATGGGAGGCACCCCATGCCATAATGCTACTGGACAATCAGCCGATAACGGGCTCGAATGGAGATAGATCGTGCGGGGCTCTATCTCGCTGAGACATCAGGCCTGCCTTTCTGGTGGTTATGAAACTATTTTCTGGTTTCTTAATGATACAGAGGCAATTGTGTCTTGCGGCTGGAGAGTCCCTGGAAAAACATTTTTTTGAAAAAAAATAAACCACAACAAAACATTGCATAGCATAACAAAACATAGCATAGCATAACAAAGCATAGCATAGCAAAACACAACAAAACGTAGCATAACAAAACATAGCATAGCATAACAAAACAAAGCATAGGATACCAAAACTAAACATAGCATAGCATTAAAAACAAAGCATAGGATAGCAAAACAAATCATAGCATAGCATAACATAACATAACATAACAAAACATAGCATAACAAAACACAACAACACATAGCATAACAAAACATAGCAAAACACAACAAAACATAGCATAGCTTAACAAAACAGAACATAGGATAGCATAACAAAACAAAGCTTAGCATAGCATAACATAGCATAGCATAACAAAACATAGCATAACAAAACATAGCATAACAAAACAAAGCATAGCATAATAAAACACAACAAAACATTGCATAGCATAACAAAACATAGCATAGCATAACAAAGCATAGCATAGCAAAACACAATACCACTCAGTGCCACATAATTATATGCTACATAATTACACTGCACTCAATGCAACATACTCTTCAAATACCACTCAGTGCCACATAATTACACACCACATAATTACACTCTACTGAATGCAACACACTCCACACAATACCACTCAGTGCCACATAATTACATGCCACATAATTACACTGCACTGAATGCAACATACACTTCAAAAACCACTCAGTGCCACATAATTACACTCTAATGAATGTAAGACACACACCACACAATACCACTCAGTGCCACATAAATATGTTACATATTTACACTACACTCAATGCAACATACACTCCAAACAATACCACTCAGTGCCACATAATTACACGCCACACAATTACACTCTACTGAATACCTCAAACACTCCACACAATACCACTCAGTGCCACATAATGATATGCTACATAATTACACTGCACTCAATGCAACATACTCTCCAAATACCACTCAGTGCCACATAGTTACATGCCACATAATCACACTGCACCCAATGCAACATACACTCCACACAATACCACTCAGTGCCACATAATTATATGCTACATAATTACACTGCACTCAACGCAACATACACTCCAAATACCACTCAATGCCACATAATTACACGCCACATAATTACAGTGCACTCAATGCAACATGCACTCCAAATACCACTCTGTGCCACATAATTACACGCCACATAATTACATGCCACATAATTACACTGCACTCAATGCAACATACAATCCAAATACCACTCAGTGCCACATAATTACACACCACATAATTACACTGCACTCAATGCAACATACACTCCAAATACCACTCAGTGCTACATAATTACACGCCACATAATTACACTGCACTCAATGCAACATACACTCCAAATACCACTCAGTGCCACATAATTACACACCACATAATTACACTCGACTGAATGCAACACACTCCACACAATACCACTCAGAGCCACATAATTACAAGCCACACAATTAAACTCCACTGAATACAACATACATTCCGCATAATACCACTCAGTGCCACATAATTACATGCAACATAATTACACTCTACTCAATGCAACATACAATCCAAATACCACGCAGTTCCACATAGTTACACTCCACATTATTACACTGCACTCAATGCAACATACCCTCCAAATACCACTCAGTGCCACATAATTACACACCACATAATTACACTTGACTGAATGCAACACACTCCACAAAATACCACTCAGTGCCACATAATTACAAGCCACACAATTAAACTCTACTGAATACAACATACACTCCTCATAATACCACTCAGTGCCACATAATTACACACAACATAATTATACTCTACTCAATGCAACATACACTCCAAATACCACTCAGTTCCACATAGTTACACGCCACATTATTACACTGCACTCAATGCAACATACGCACCAAAACCACTCAGTGCCACATACTTACACACCACATAATTACACTGCACTCAATGCAACATACACTCCAAATACCACTCAGTGCCACATAATTACACTGCACTCAATGTAACATGCACTCCAAATACCGCTCAGTGCCACATAATTACATGCCACATAATTACACTCTACTGAATGCAACACACACTCCACACAATACCACTCAGTGCCACATAATTATATGCTACATAATTACACTGCACTCAATGCAACATACACACCAACCAATACCACTCAGTGCCACATAATTACACGCCACACAATTACACTCTACTGAATACAACATACACTCACACAATTTCAGTCAGTGCCACATTATTATATGCGGTACAAAAGGGGGTGGTGATGGACGGAGCATCCGAATCAATCAAACACTCACACCCAGTCAAAAGATCTGGGTTTAATCCATCACTGTTCTTCAGCCCACTCTGCCACCCCAGTTCAGACATGGCTATATGCAAATCAGTCTGACCCTGTGCCTCATGGGAACAGTCCAGCCCGAACTGCCAAGCCATGTCTTCCCTGGACCGGAAACAAGCTTCCGAGGCCCGGTTTCTGGCATTCCAGCCGTCTTCAGCCATTATTATATGCTACATAATTACACTGCGCTCAATGCAACATACACTCTAAATACCACTCAGTGCCACATAATTACATGCCACATAATTACACTGCACTCAATGCAACATACACTCCAAATTCCACTAGTGCCACATAATTATATGCTACACCTTTACACTGCGCTCAACGCAACATACACTCCAAATCCCACTCAGTGCCACATAATTACACGCCACATAATTACTCTATCTATCGCCCTCACTCTATCTGTCTATCGCCCTCACTCTATCTATCTATCACCCTCACTCTGTCTATCACCCTCACTCTATCGCCCTCACTCTATCTATTGCCCTCACTCTATCGCCCTCACTCTCTCTATCTGTCTATCGCCCTCACTCTGTCTATCTATCTATCTATCGCCCTCACTCTATCGCCCTCACTCTCTCTATCTGTCTATCGCCATCACTCTATCGCCATCATTCTATCTATCTATCGCCCTCCCTCTATCTATCTATTGCCCTCACTCTATCTATCTATCGCACTCACTCTATCTATCTATTGCATCACCACAGCATCACTCAGCACCAACACAGCATCACTCAGGGGCACCACAACATCACTATGCGCTACCACAGCATCACCGAACGCCACAGCATCACTCGTCGCCACCACAGCATCAATCTGTGCAACCATTCAACAGCTGGTTCAAATATGTTCTTTCAATGTTTCAAGCTTTATTACAAATGTCGCAAAAAGATGTTAATATTTCACTTCTGTTCTTAGATTTTCGTCACAATAAAATACACTGAACATAATCTTCACAAAAGTTATTTACAAAAGTTTAAGCTATTGCCATTATAAATTACAATAACTTTTATTTAAGTATTACTTATTTTAAAAAATAAAAGCCATTGTTATTTGTAATATCAATACATCTAAGTCACGTAAATACAAAACATGTTGCATTACAAATGCTATAGGTGTCACATTTGCGAAATTTATAGCTATTGGCATTGTAAATGACAAAGCTATTAATTTCGCTATTTTCAAAACCAACACATAAATAAAAAAAATGTCATTTACAATACCAATAGCTCAAACTTTCCTAATGCGAGACCTATTGCATTGCAAATGCTTGTTTTATTTATCACGTTCCTTGCCATAATTCCTAAGTTTGTTTAATTTGGCATAAGGAACCAAACCTTTATATTCACCTATAGTCTAAACCATTTATATAAGGTGAATTATTATTAGCTCTCGAAGCCGGATAGCTACTGAGTCCTGTTTCTGCACTGCTGCTCATTCAGAATTTCATTTTGGCACCAGGAGATGTCCAACTGGTAAGAGCTTGTGGGTTTTCATAGGGCTTGCATGATATTACTGTATGCTTTGCATTGTTGCCTGGGGAAGGGAGGTTTATCTCCTAATCTTGTCTTTTATTGTGTTTCCTGTAGGTTACTCTCTCTTGCTTGCTGGTCATTCAGAGACGTTCCACTGGGGGATTGAGGCAATACGTCCTGTCTTCTAATCACCACATTTGGGGGTGTGAGAGTTCCTCTTCTTCTCGCCCATGAACTGACTTTAGGAGAGTGGGGAAATTCTCATTGGTCCTGTGGATTGAGCCTAGAAACCTACCACAGGTTAGTGGTATCAGCAACAGAAAGCCAAGCCCACATATTAATTCCACCCGAGAAACTATGAATACCGTAGGGGCTAGCGCCTTAATGGAGGGTTCTCTTCAGAGCCCTACTGTAGAAGAATTGGCAGCGGCTCTCATAGATCTTCAACGGGAAGTAGGGAGCAGAAAATCAGCAATTACATACACAATTAGAACGAGTTCAACATGCATCTAGTGATCCTGCAAGAGAAGCCTCACAAAGGAACAAACGCACTTACATACAACCAGCCCGATTCACAGTTCCCTCTTCCTCGACAGAAACTTCTGCTTCAAGCTCAGTTAATCCTCAGGCTATTCAGGTGTCAGTACATACACAGAATCCGGTCCCTTTAGCAGTACATGAGAGGTTTTATGGAGATAGTGCAAAGTTTTGCGTATTTATAAATCAATGTCAATTACACTTTTTTGTGTAAAGCATCTGCTTTTCCTGATGATGCTGCCAAGGTGGTTTTTTAAATCTCGTACATAGGGGGTAACGGGGCTCATTGGGCCGTTCCATTAATTGAAAGTAATGACCCCCTTTTATATGACTATGCCTTGTTCTAAGACAAGCTGAAAAGTTTATTTGCCAGGCACACTTATGTGCAGGCTAGTGATAGTGAATTGTTGAGCCTCAAACAAGGGAACAGAGATCTCCTTCATTACATCACTGGCCCGAAGAGAAGAGGACATCCTTGTTTTATCGGAACTGAATATGATGGCTTAAACGATCTTCTCTCACAAATCGTTGACCCTCCTGAAGACTGTCCTACTTTTATAGATCTAGTAGTAAAATTAAAAAACAGATTAATGGAGAGAAAAGGTGAAAAATCTCTTGGAAACATGGCTCGCTTCCTTGTAGTTAGAGGGGATAAGAAGGATTCCAAAGACACTAAAGACACTAGTGAACCAATGCAAATAGGAGGCATGAGATCCCCTTTGACACCAGAAGAAAAAGAAAATCGTAGAAAGAATAATCTCTGCCTATATTGTGGCAAAGGAGGACATTACACCCGTGGATATCCTGCTAAGAGTTCTATACCCACCAAGACAGTAGTTATGTGTCAAGATTACGTACCTTTGGCGGGAAACTAGAGAACTTGAGGAAAGAGGAGACCGTTTCTTCAATTTGCCATGCTTTCAAGGTCTCTCCTGAAATAGGCAATATAACGGTTCTGGTGGCGAGGCATTATACATTCGCCATAACTCTCATTGTCTCCGTTCAATGTCAAAAAGCCTTATCCATTCTGTTAGATTCCAGGGCCACAAGTAATTTCTTAGACATTCACCTTGCTCAAGATCTCAGAATCTCCTTCTTACCCAAGGCTAAGCCAGAACCTGTTAGAGCGGTGGACGGTACAGAGTTGTCTTCTGGTTTAATAATGTATCATACACCGGTATTAACTATGGTTTGCAGTAATGGACACTCTGAAGAGATAATGTTTGATCTAATAGATACCCCTAATTTTGCGGCAATACTGGGCCTGCCTTGGCTACAAGTGCATAACCCTCATATTGACTGGAACACTCGCAAGGTTTCCCTGAAATCCCCATATTGCATGTTGCATTGCTACATAGAAGCCCAAGAATGGGAAACTCCCTTATGTTGTGCCATGGAAGGGTTAGTGGATAACCTTCCTCTCATTTATAATGACTACAGAGAAGTGTTCGATGAAGAAAAGGCTTTTCCTTTACCTCCTCACAGGAGCTATGATTGCCGCATCGATTTAATTCCTGGAGCTGAGTTACCTGTGAATCGAGTATATGCATTAACGGAGCTGGAGATGGAGTATCTACAGAGATATATTGATGAGATGTTGAGTAAGGGGTTCATAAGGCATTCCACCTCTCCTGTGTCCTCTTCCATCTTCATTCCTAAACGTGAAGGTGGCTTAAGGGCTTGCGTTGACTACCGCGCCGTAAATAAAGTGACCATAAAAAACAAATATCGCCTTCCGCTCATCTCCGTATTTCTAGATCAAGTGCGTGGGGCTAAGATATTTACAAAATTAGATCTTCGAGGGGCGTACCATCTTATAAGAGTCAAGGAAGGAGACGAATGGAAGACGGCATTCAGAACTAAATTTGTATTGTACGAATACTGCGTCATGCCATTCGGTCTCTGCAATGATCCTAAGGGAGTATTTAGATTTATTCGTAATTGTCTACATTGACGATATTCTAATATACTCCAATACTGAACAAGAACCCGTAGAACATGTACAAAAGATCCTGCAAAAATTGGAAGAAAACAAATTATTTGCCAAACTAGACAAAAGCACCTTCCACACTCACAGAGTGGAGTTCTTGGGCTTCGTTATATCACCAGAGGGCATGCATATGGACCCAAAGAAGATTGATGCATTGGTCAAGAGGCCTAGTCTTAAGAATGTAAAAGAGGTGCAATCTTTCATTGGATTTGCTAATTTTTATAGACGTTTTATTGATCACTTTTCAGATCAGATCGCTCCTATTACACGTCTGCTTCGCAAGGGAGTTACGTTTGTTTGGTCCGCTGAAGCTGAACAGGCCTTTTCTCCACTCAAGAAAAAAATCACTATCGCCCCCATTGTTAGGCATGCCGATAACACTCAGCCATACTTCGTAGAGGCAGATGCCTCGCAATATGCGGTGGGGGGAGTTTTATCTCAGCGTAATCCAGCCACAGGTTGTTTACATCCTGTGGCGTACTTTTCCAAGACACTTCTTTCCGCAAAACTACACCATCGGAGAAAGGGAACTACCGGCAATAAAGCTCGCCTTTCAAGAATGGCCAAATTATCTATTGGGATCCCCTCACACTATTACTATATACACACTGATCACCGGAACCTGCAGTTTTTTAGGTCTGCCAAGGCATTAACTCCCCGACAAATGAGATGGGTTCTATTTTTTAGTGAATTCGATTTTGTCATTATATATCGCCCTGGGCCCCAACATGGGAAAGCAGACGCTTTGTCTAGATTGGGATCGGAAAATAAAATACAATTAGATGAGAATCATCCTCTCATTCCTTGTCATGAAATCATTGGAGTAGGAGAAGTGGAAGATCAAAGCACTCCCTTTTTGACTGCCTATTCTAATTTATCTCCTTTTGATTGGATAAAAGAACCAAACACACTATCAAAGATGGGTTATATCTTCATGACCACAAGATTTATGTACATCTTGCAGATCTCCAGCAACAGATTATTACATGGTGTCACAACACCTCCCTGACAGGTCATCCTGGCGGAGAAAAAACAGTTCAACTATGTAAAAGATGGTGACAATGACATGCTGTTTGTCACACCCTCCATTCTTACATAGCATCCGGCTTGGACCCCGCCTTCTGGATTCATACGTAGGCGATCACGAGCATGACGGCTCCCTGCAGATCGGCGACCCGACCCACGACCTACAGACCAACTCCCTAGCCTTTCACACGGCCTGGCTGTTTCTACTTCACTGCGGTAAGTCATTTCACTGCCATACCAGCCCGTCTGCTCCTCCAGTTCCCGGTCCCCCTCCGGGTTCCACATCTCTCACCCCTGGCTATTTCCTATCCTTCAGGGTGGACAAATCTGGCTGCTTTTCTCCACCTGCTCTTCCAGCCAGCCTACAGCAAATCGGGGCTCAAACCCTGTTGACGATCACACTGACCCCAGGCTCACGCCTTCTGATTAATTCTTCGGTAAGTTTGCACCACATCTCTCGGCACCACGTCCAGCCCCCATTGCATGATCTACCTGGACCAATGCAGTCCTTTGATTTCCAGGCAGTCCCCTTTCTGGTTTCCTACGGTACCGGATCTCTATTCTTCCACTGATTGGATCAGCCCAACCCTGCACAGTGCGATAGCAGGAACCCACCTGCCTAGCCACAAATCATACCAACTCTTATCTGACGTACTTCACCATTGGTAAGTACACCTCCGGATACATCCTCTGGCAGCTGCACTCCCTTCCTGGCCCACATTATCCATAGCTTCATTTTCTCTCCCCCCGTTCTCCGCAGGACCTCTTCTCATTGAATATCTTCCCTCCCGGTGGGACAACCCTGGCTGCCCGATCTGTTTCTCCTCTATCACACTCCCACCTTCTTCAGGTGTGCCTCACCGCTCGCATCCCTCACTACCCTGCTGTCTCCTCGCTCCTCCCCTTCCCCCTATCTCATTTTCCCCTTTTCCCTCCACTGTACAGTACCTTCAACTGCTAACCTGGTCCTGATCATGATCCCAAGTCACTAGGATCGAAATGCCGCCGACATACCAGTGCGACTTCCGGCACCTTTTTTACTATGGTTCACTAAAAATGTCTGAAATATATGACAAATCTATGTAAATAATCCTCTGTGAACTTAAGTCCTTTTGTATATATTAGTCACTTTCCACCATCACTGTTTTTTTCACTTGTCACCTGCGCCGTTCACCTTTGAGTGTCACGAGCACTTGCGTGCACAAAGTCTTCGGGCTGCCTATGCAATAATTGCTTACAGTGCTGATACAAGTGTTCCCAATTGTCTTCAAAACCAATGTTTTCTACTACTCAACTAAGTTCTTGTACTCATTCAAATATATGATGCCTTGAGCACATTTAAATCAGATTATGAGTCTCCCTATTTTCTTTTACTGTAATGTTGTGTATATACTTGGTAATTAGTTCTATCAATAATACCAGTTGAGATATTGTTGTTTTTCTATACTCTCTATCTCTATGAAACAAACAAAACACTGAGGGGCATGGATGTTCCCAACCGGCTCCCACGTGCGTTCATGTGGGCCGTACCCCTTTCAGTCAATGAGGTAAAACATTCCCTGTGCACACTCCTGGCATCCATGATGGAGCTTACTTCATGCTCCAGCTAACCTTGAACCATGATTGGGGCTGGAGATGCCATGAAATCTGTGGCCGGGTAGACAGGTTTCAGTAAGGAGACATGAAATGTGGGGTGGATCTTTATAGTGTCAGGCAAAGAGAGGCGGTTGGTGGGTTGGCCATATACTTTAGTGATGGGGAAAGGGACGAAGAAATGTGGCAGTAATTTGTGAGGACCTTTAAGTGGCATATTGCATGTAGAGAGCCAGACCTTCCAACCCATAGTGCACTTTGAGGTGGAGTATCGCTTGTCATCCGCAAAGCGTTTATATGCACTTGGGCTTGGGCTAAGTGTGCATGCGCAGTGGCTAATGTGGAACGAAGTAGATCGTGATGGAGCAGGGTTTTCAACTGGTAGAAAGTGGGAATGAAAAGTGTTCAACAGGTAAAAAGGGAGAAATTCCTGTGGCCGAGTGTACATTGTTAGATCTACCCATTTTTCCTGTTCAGCAATTAATCAACGCCCAAACTGTTCAGTGAATTGGTTGGAATTGGTTGGCTTGCTCAGTTTGGCCATTTCTTATGTGGGAGACAAGTGGTGAAAAAGTTTACTGAGATACCCAGCAGGCTGCAAAATACCCACCAAAAGTGTGATACCATATGCACCCCATGGTCAGAAATGAAGGTGGTGGGGAGTCCGTATGAGCGGACTATGTGTTGCAGAAACAGAGAATCTAACTGTGGAGCATTAGAGATCCCTCGGGTGGGGATGCAATGACTAATTTTGGTCAATCAGTTGACTTCCACTAGTAAAGTAGTGCACCCCTGGTCTTTGAGTAAATCCACAATGATGTCAATGGACAACGGACTGCCAGGTTTGGGATGGAAGGGGCCAAGGTTGCAGTAGACCTGCTGGTTTCCTCGCTGTTGGATGTAAATGATAACTTATGGAACTAAAATAAGTGTGTTTAGAGTAGATTTCCTGCCTGAAATTGGGCAAAATAGAAGCTTCTGAGTAGGAGGAAAATTCTGTAAAACTCAGTGGCAATTATAGTCACAGTGAGGCTTTAAGAGGTGGTTATTAAACATGAGGCACAATCAAATTGACATTTTTAATAATTTTTTGTACAGTCCTAAAAATGCATCTTCTGATGAAAAACAATGACCCTGGACCTTACGAACTTTCTCCAGATGGTCCGTTATGGTGATTTTATTAATGTTTAGTTTTTTGATTGTAAGTGACTGTTGGCTGTGAATTATTACTTTTGGAACTAAAATAAGTGTGTTTAGCGTCATTTTCCTGCCCAAAATCAGTCAAAATAGAAGCTTCTGAGTAGGAGGAAAAGCCTGTGAAAATGGTAATTTTGGTCACAGTGAGGCTTTAAAGTTTACAGTCTAAAGCCTGACTTAAACATTGTCTAAAGTCTGGCTTTAGGATTTTAGACTTTGTGTAAAGCCAGACTTAGACACTTTTATAAGAAATGTCCCTCCTGATGTTATTTTTCGTTGCTTCTTTCCTTTCGTCTCTTTTTTCACCTGTCCTTTTCTCCCTTTCTCTCTTTTTTCCTTATTCTTTCTTCTGTTCGGTAGCCAAAGTACAATGAAAATATTATGCCTTACAAAATATTTTATAAAAGGATCACATACACACATTACTCACGGAGTTGATCTTCTACGATCCACAATAACAACACAACAGACACAAAAACGAACTCACTACTTAAGCAGATTAAAATTGTCTCTCTAAATGTTAAGGGCTTGAATCACCCAGTAAAAAGGAGGAAACATTATGGACTACATTGACAATCAGAGAGCTGACATAATTCTCCTACAGGAGACAAAGTTGGATAATAAATTAGCGGACTCTTTGAAAGGCAGCCTCTATATAGAAGTTCTTTGTTCAGGCGCAGTAGGGAAGAAGAATGGAGTAATAACTATGATAACAAAGAGATCTAGGTTAGAATTAATTTCATACTCAACAGACAAGAAGCAAGGGAGGTGGATTACCGCTAAAATACAGAGAGAAAACTCAGTCCTCTTTGTAACCAACATCTATGCCCCGACTAACGACGACAGCTTATTCTGGGAAGACCTAGAAAATAAAATTCTCACGATCCCGGACTCTACTCCCTCCATCATCGTGGGAGATTTTAACTTACCTTTGGACCCTTGTCTGGATAGGAACTCCTCCTGTAAATTTAAAGTTAATAAATCACACAAGGCACTGATACACTTATGCAAAAGATTCAATATGCTAGATGCTTGGAGGTTGCAAATCCCCACAGAGAGGGACTACACATTTTACTCATTTCCCCATAACTCATATTCACGGATAGATTTCTTTTTGGTTTCAGGGAATGATATAAGCAGGGTCGACCAATCAACCATTGAACCGAGAGTGGTCTCCGACCACTCCTGTATTACATTGACGCTTACTGACACATCCTCACATACCAAAGAATCTCTCTGGAGATTTAATGCTGAGGTCCTAGTGTCACTGGATCACAAAAACCGTATTGAATATTCAATTTTTAACTTTCTGGTTGACAACAAAGTGAATGACACCTCGCATATTTCCAGATGGGAGTCCCTAAAAGCGACTGTGAGAGGAGTAATTCTAAAACTTAGAGCTAAGATCAATAAGGAGGCCAAGTCGAAATTACAAAAGCTAGAGGAAGACATTTTAAGACTGGAATAAACACACATCAGTACTAACGATCCTGGGACTCAAACAGAAATCCAGAATAAAAAATACGAATATAACAAAATTGTTAACACGAGAGCGGGTATCTGAGTAAACAAACAGAAAAATCTTCGTCTGTGTGAAGCAAACAACGCCGGGAAATCTCTGGCTTCTTATTTAAAATTCACACTTTAAAAAAGTTTTACGAAAAGTTATATAGTCCCAATACTGAAATAAAATCACATAAAACACAAGAATACTTAGAAAAGGCAGCATTGAACTCACGAAGTGACCATGAGAGGGACTCCGTTAATGAATTAATCATGATGGATGAACTGAAACTGGCCATTAAAAAAATTAAAAACTGGTAAGGCCCCAGGTCCCGACGGGTAAATGCATCCTTTTATAAGTCCTTCGAGGAACACATTTGTGAACCCCTACTACTCCTGTACCAACAGTTTGCAACCTCTGGCCAAATAACTGGCACACCATCGTAAACTATAATCACAGTCAACCCAAAAGAAGGGAAAGATGACTCATTGACAAAATACTATAGACCAATTTAGCTAATAAATCTTGATTGCAAATTATATGCGATGATTTTATCTTCCAGAATACAAAAATATATAACTAAACTCATCCATCTCTCTCAAACAGGATTTCTAAAAAACAGGTTGTTCAGTGATAATACCAGAATATTTTGCCATGCAATAGAGAAAGCGAAATTACTAAACTCTCCGACAGTCCCAATAACGCTTGACGCTCAAAAAGCGTTTGATAAAGTCGACTGGACATTCCTAGAGGTGTCACTTAGGAAATATAATCAAGGAGAGAACATGATCAAGATGATCATGGCACCATACCATGAACCAAGAGCTCGAGTGAGAATAGGAGATACACTTTCAGAATTTTTCCTGTTAAAACAGGGCACCAGGCAAGGCTGCCCATTATCGCCCTCCATATTCTTACTAGCGATTGAACCTCTCCTCCAACATCTATGAGCCAATCAGGAGAACCAAGGCATAAATTTCGGAAGAACACATTCAAGGTTGCAGCATACGCAGCAACATTCTAGTTGTGACCAAGGATGCAGCAAACACCATACCGACCCTCATGAAGTCGATCCAAGCTTATGCGGAGGTTTCAGGGTATACCTTCAATAGGGATAAGATCGAAGTTAAATTACTCAATCTACGTGGCTCCAGGGAAATCTTGGGCGAGTCTGGACTGTCTTGGCAACCTGGACCAATAAAGTATCTAGGACTGGAATTCACAAACGACCTCATCTCCACTCTAGATGTTAACAAATCCATCCTCATAAAAAATCACAAATCTTCTAGAAGGGTGGTCTCCAAAATTCTTATTGCAGTGGGGAAGAGTCAAAACGGTTAAAATGATGATCGCTCCTCTCATAAACTATCTTGTTAGTATGCTCCCTATGAGGCTATTGGATAACTTTTTAAATAAGGTGGATAAGCCTATTAGTAACTTCCTATGGCAAGGGAGAAAAGTGACGATCTCCACAAGTAAATTAAGGCTCTGGAAGAACATGGGAGGAGTTGGCCTTCCTAATTTCAGAAATTATCAAATAGCATTCCTCTGCAAACAGGGAGCGGCATGGTTCACAGATAACCCTAACTACAAACCACAATGGATAGATGTGGAATTAGAGCTCACTAAAGGAATTCCCCTCCAAGCTATTATGACTATGCAGACAAATAAAATGGAACACTCTAAATACATCATAGCAAATACAAAAAAGCCCTAAAACGTCTGGAGACTGTCCTCACAACAAAAAATGGGTGCCTCAAATTTACAGGCGATCTGGAACAACCCTGCGATAAAAATAAATAAAGAAACTGTATTCTGGAAAGATTGGTCATACAAAGGGATCAACTTCTTTAAAGACCTATACAACGAGACTGGACCTATTCCATTTTCCACACTTAAAAAAGATAAGGGTTTAACCGAGTTAGATTTTTATGGCTTCCTGAAATTGAAAGTCCAGATCTCGAAACTTACCTCTAATTTTAACCCCCCTTCACTCCCCTCAAAACTCACCCAATTACTAGGAACAGGTCACACAGTATCAAGGATTTACAAACTTCTGATACGAGAGCCATGCAAACAACACTTGAATAATGTGGCAAAGTGGGAAGCAGAACCAAACAGCAAAACAATTATAATAATTATAATAGACTGGAAGCAAATACACACAATGCCCTTCAAACACAAAATCTCCCCTACTCTCTCACAAACAAAATTTATGATCATAAACAGGTCATACTGGACCCCCGAAAGTCTATTTAGATTAAATATAATCCAATCCCTACTCTGCTGGAATTGCAATGCCCACACAGGTGATTTATCTCACATGCTTCTGTTATGCCCAATGCTAGAAAAGTTTTGGGATCAAATTTTCAAATACATTTCACTGACTTTTAACATCCGCCCGGTTAAAGAACTATCTTATATTTTAGCTGGCTTTTTGAACCCTGATTTGACAGGGGAGGATGAACGTTTTCTGCTTGACTTAATGTTAATACTTGCATGTAAAATAGTCCTTTGTAATTGGAAGAGCTTTGGAAAAATCACATTCAAGAAATGGCAAGAATGGTTAATTTTTTTAAGAGGAGCAGATAATATTGTCTTAAATACGTTACCCTGGAATCCCAGACACAGGAAACTATGGAAGGCGCTTGACGCTTACCCTAAGGTTTTTAAACCCCCTTGAGCCGCTAGACCAAATGATCACACTCCATATCACCCCACACTCCCCACTGCCTTTGGAGACCTCCCGCTGGAACTAACTGAAGGCTTCCCCCTTTTTGATTTGACTTTAATACACTACCTCTAGTTCTTTGGCACCGAGCTCTAGCCTCTCTCCTCTCTATTTCTCCTCCTTCTGTACCTCTTCACTCTCTGCTTTACTTCTCTTTTTTCTAACCTTATTCTGCGGGCCTTGTACTGTTCGGAATTCGACCCTTGCTAGAATTTGGTCTATCAGCAAATTCATGGATAATAGGCTGTGCATGAAGACCGATCTCATTCAGTTTGTACCCCAGCGAAACATTACAGAGGAAAGTACAACTCAGCATATGGACCTGACACGGTCCTGCCAAGTTCATCCAGTGTACATGCTATCTCATGAAAATACTCGGTAATTAAGGCCTTCTGCGTGCCTGGTCGCTGAATCAATTTCTTGTGTCCCTTTGCATTTAACCGACTGTAATATTCTGTCCGTTCCACCACTTATTGTCTTCCAGTATTGGTTACATGAATGATGTGATGAACACACAATATTTCACCCGTTCTTTTATGTATTTTGTGTTGTAAGTAAAATCAATAAAATTTCCTTGAATTCAGAAATGTCACTTGGATCTGGCCTCATGTTGATTAAAACTTTTTAAAGCCTCACGGTGACCAAAATTGCCATTTTCACAGGCTTTTCCTCCTACTCAGAAGCTTCTATTTTGACTGATTTCTGTCAGGAAAATACCTCTAAACACGTTTATTTTAGTTCCAAAAGTGATAATTCACATCCAACAGTCATTTACAGTCAAAAGATTAAACATTAAAAAATCCCCATCACGACCATCTGGAGAAAGTTTGTAAGGTCCAGGGTCATCGTTTTTCATGTTTAGGACTGTACAAAAATGAGTAAAAATTTCAATTTCGGGGGGGCGTGGCCAGCAGCTGAACAAGATGGCTGTGTAGCGAGAAGGCTCCGTGGACTAAGCGACCCTTTCACTGATCCGAGCATTAATCCGGCACACAAATAGACTCTGAGGGCTGTACTCGAAGCCCAGGACCAGGTAGCATCGATCGGTTAAACTCCGGTCATAAATTCGGCTGTGAACCGGCGGAACCTGAAGCGGCCATCCGGCAGCCTCCAGCGTGCTACAAGCACCGGCCCACGGTACCGTGGGAGCCCGAGCGGAAGTGTGAGTGGGGCGGGTGCGGCGGACAGGAAGCCCGCCCTGCAGTCCAAGTACCCGGAGGGTTGTAAAAGCCCACATCGCCGTACAAAGATAAGAGTGTCCAGCCTCGGAGCGGACCCCCTGGGAGACGCATCGGACCCTCACTGAGAAGCAAGAAGTAGTCTGGGACGCAAATTAACAGGCGGCGCTGACGCAGGTACAACAGCGCCTCGCGGGGCACTACCCTTAACACGAACTTTCGCCAGCACTAGTGCGGAGGGGGGTAGATCACAAAGCACCCCCTCCCCCCCATTTACTACACTTTGGGGGCCTGGCAGAGTGCAGAGGAGAGCGTGGCTGTCAGTAGCGCCAACAGGAGACAGGCATGCCGAGATTGTGTCGTTATAGTGGCACAGGAACGTTAAAACCGGGCTCATAAGAGGTGAGGCGGCACACCAATGGCGTCGAGGGATATTGACTAGGAGAGAGAGCAATGGCGAGATAGCGCTGACCAGACCCAGAAACTATTGAAGACTTCATATCGTGCACTGGACCCCCGTTTCACGGCGGAGCCCAAGGGGTTGCAGACTGGGAACACGTTCAGCAAGGACCCTCGCTAATCGGAGGACCAGACATTGTGGTGGATGTTGACCTGAACTGCTGGAGATAGTGTGTGCCCCTCCCGCAGTAACATACAAGGGACTCATCACTCAGGGCCCCACGACCGACCTACTACAAGGCCGCAGGCCAAACGCCACATCCAGCAGGGCCCTGAGAATAGCCCATCCTCACTGATTGGCTTGCCACAAGTACCCTCGCAGCTTTGCCTGTCTGCTTACAATGCCCAGAAAGCACGGACCCTACTAGCACGCAGCACCGCCCAGCGCAGAGTAGGACACCCCATTTCAGTAATAGCAAGACCATTTTCGACCGCGGCACTATCATAAATGACTTAGATGGTTGGGCGTCACATTCGCGTTTCTTCATTGTTAGCGTTTTTTCATAGACAGCCCTGTTTCCATTAGAATATTTTATCTTGTCTGAAATGTAAAACACATAGATAGCCCTGTTTCCATCAGAATATTTTATCTTGTCTGAAATGTAAAACGTATAGTTTCAGCTATATGTCAGCCTCGCGTCTGATCTTTGCCCCCTTTTAAAGCATGGTTCAGAGCATTTATATTGCCAACCCCATTCCTCATACCCTCCCTGAGGTTAGCTTCTAGTCTGTCACGTTTCACGTTGCCTTATGAATTGAGCTAAAGAAGAGTATAGGATGACTAGGAGGCATAAAAGATAGATAGATGACGGAAATGTAACACGTACAGAGTCAGCCACATGTTAGCTTGATATCTGACCTCTGTCCCCCTTTCAAATCATAGCTTACCATAAAGGACTTTCTAGATGCACAGCGTGGACACACGCATACACGCTTACTACATGCGGGATTTATATAGCGCTGCTGCAACACCAGGAGAGAGATAATAAAAATACTGCCTGTCATTTATAACAGCCACAGCTCAGAGCATTTACATCTCTAATCCCATACCATATACCCTCTGGCAGGTCAGCTTCGAATCTGTCAAGCCTTGCGTTGCCTTAAGAATTGAGGAAAAGATAGTAAAGGATGACTATGAGGCACACAAGATAGATTTTGATACTCTGTCAAATTCTTTTAATTACAGGTCCTACAGTCAATAGTACGTACCTGTATGGAGCCAGAGAAAGCACTACAGTCATATACCAAAAACTGACCCTATACCGAGGAACTCCTATTTCCTAGGTATATACCCAACCATATATAGAACATATTCTAATATATAAGACATACAGGCAAAATAACTAATTAGGTTCCTACGTGCTTTTAATTGCAGGATTGCACTTTTGCTAATAGGATCATAACAACAGCGCCCAGTGATACTATTTCTTCTAAAGCTTCAACATAGACAAAGGTAGCTATAACTTGACCTTACTTACTATCAGACAGCTCATACTATACCACCATGCATGTCTTGCATGTATACACATGTCAGCAAGCATATAAGGTCCTAAATCTTCTTTCCGCCTTCTTTCTGCCTACTGTCCTTACACTTTGGGAAGCACATCATTCTATGTATTCTCTTACAGGCCTTTGTATGACTCTGGGTATTAAGGTATCTAGCTTCACATTGCACTTCCCCACCCGACTACTTTTTAGACTACGGCACAGGAGAGCAATAAGCACGTTAACATTTATTAAAATTTATTAAAATTGTCGGACTAAGCGCTGTTTCAGAGATGCTCAGAAACTAACTATGGTACATATGTTCCCATTACAGACAAAGAGAACCCCTTGGTTTTAAGAGTATGAATGTACCTGTTTGTTGTCCAGTCTTTTGTTGGCCCTGAAGAAGGTGAAGTGAAATAACTATATCACCGAAACGTACGTAGGCCGTACGCACCAGAGACCCTCACGCACAAACTAATTCAGACTTTGGAGAAACAAATAAAAGGATCAAAAAAGACCAAGAACGTTTACACAAAAAAAGAATGATCTAAAAATAATTGGTCTCAACGACATCTTGAGGAGTCCACTAGAGGACATTTTTACTTGTTTTTCATTTTTTCTCACTGTTGTGTATTGTGTTAGGTATGTTAGCACCACTAGAATGATAGAGAGAGTATGTATGAATTTTGGTATGAGTGAACATAACTGTATTTGTGTATTGTAGGGGTTAAGTTCAGAAATTATTTATTCTTGCATTTAAATGATTTGTACATATGTTACCATGTCACTGTATTGTAATTTTGATAAAATAATCACAAAAAATGAGATAAAATTAAACTGTTTTGAAAATGATAGAAAATAATTGAAAGAAATAAAATATCAATACTAATTCTAAGTGTATGTATTCATGTTTCTTGCAGCATCATGTATGTAATTTTGAAGTAATGTTTTTGCTCATGTATATAATTGTTTGCTGCTGGTTTGCCACTCCCTCCTCTAGACCTAACATAATTTTAGGGAGTACCCTTTTTCCCTTGCTTTTTTGCCACAAGTACACTGCCACATAAGAGGAGACATCATGGCGGGCAGGGGGCCGAAAACGCAATCAGCACAGGCGAGGCTGGATGAATATGTCTATGAGAAGAGCAACCCATCGACGGCGGAGGGTCGGACGCCTACGGGGAAAACACCAGAGGGCGACGGATCCAGGAAAGTTACACTTGAAGACGTAATGAAAGCTCTAACGCAGGTACAGACCATGGTGGGAACAATCTCTACAGATGTCGCCCTGCTGTGAGCGGACTTTCATAAAATGACGGAGCGGATTAAGGAGGTCGAGATAGTCACGAAATCACTTGTAGAAAATGTCTCAGAATTACAAACGGCATTGGCACGCATTGAAACTGAAAGTAGACTGCTTAAAGAGAAGCTGGACGACCAAGAAGGACGCTCCAGAAGAAATAACGTCAGAATTTTAGGTATTCCGGAATCTGAAGGGTCGCCAGCGTTGGATTTGTACGTGGAAGACTTAATCAAGACCAGACTACAGCCTAAGGGATTGTCTCACGTCTTCTCGTTGGAAAGAGCGCACAGAGTCCCAGGCGGCAAGCCAAAACCGGGAGCGGCCCCAAGACCGGTCCTAGACAGGCTATTTAACTTTAGAGACAGGGACGCGATCCTCCAAGCTGCCAGAGTCTTCCCACCAATTCGGGTGCACAACTCTGCGATAGCCTTCTTCCCAGACTACACAGCTGAAGTATCACGTCGACGGAAGTGCTTCATGGAAGTCAAGAAAGCACTGCGAGCGAGGGAACTGGCGTATTCCATGTTGTTCCAGGCGAGATTGAGAGTGGTGGCGGACAATAAGACATGGTTTTTTGACACACCGGAAGCAGCGCATGACTGGTTGGAGGGTTGGAGACAGACTGGAGCACATCGCCGTACAAACAGGAATCATCGGAACCAACAGCAAGAAGACCACACAGGTTCCCAAGCGTCAAGACATGAAACACCGGACCGCTCGCTGGGAGCGAGATCAATGGACAATGAACACTAATTGGGCTCGTGGAAACAAAGCTACTGCAGAAATGCCGGTTGGTATAGAAAATGGAGATCAAGCTGTCGTTGGACACTGGCTTTGGGCAGGCTGGGGAGGGTAAGAGGGGACGCAGCCTATATGGGACCTTTACCCCAGCAAGCAAGTACTATGGGTTTCAAAAGGGTTAAGCGCTCTGCTAAGTTTGGGGGGCGGGCAGTTGAAGGTCCGTTAGGCAGGGAGGCAGGGAGGTGGGGGGTAGGGGGGGGGACCAGTTTTAGTTCTGTTGACTTTGTACATTGAGGCGGGACACAATGGAAAAGACACACTGGCGGCATTACCGAGGGATGGGCAATACACGCTACTACTCTGGAGACAACCTCACAACCATGACCGTTTCTTGCATGGCACATGACCCACACCCTGACACTCTTGGAGGTGAGACACGGGAGACACCAGTAGCGCCCCTGCAGATATTGACGTGGAACGTGCGAGATTTAGGCGACAAAATTAAGAGGGGACTGGTGATACAGGCCATAAAGCGACTAGGCCCGGCATTGGTCCTATTGCAGGAGACACATCTTACAGGTAGCGCGAATCAGGCACTAGATAGACGAGGTTACAAAATGGTAGTACACTCTGAATACACATCGGGCTAAAGGGGGACAGGCATCCTAGTACGAAAGGCATTCCCCTTCATAGTCATGCACACCTACGCGGATGACCAGGGTCGCTTCGCGGCCGTTCAGGGACAGTGGGAAAGCAGACCGCTGAATATAGTATCAGTTTACATACCTCCAGTGCTCCACTCAATCGCTCTGCCTGCACTGGGGAAATTCCTCTTAGATCTACCAGCGGGGGACCTTATCATAGGTGGTGATTTCAACGCAACGGCGAACGAATCAGTAGACAGATTCCCTGTCCGGTCCGGCGCACCTGGGCCTTCTAAGTTCAGCGGGTTCCTAGAGGCACTGGGGCCGACAGACGTATGGAGGCGCGTGCACCCCACCTTGCAACAGTACACTTATTACTCTGCGACGCATAATAGTCTATCACGAATTGACTATTTCCTGGCGCTCAGTAATGGAGCGCTAACTATTGATAATATATAAGCATTCAACCAAGGGGAATATCAGATCACTCCCCAATGACCCTAACTCTATCCTGCCAGGAAAAGTCTCGAAGGAGAATGTACCCGATATACCCGGGATACCTAAAGATCCCGGCAATTCGGAGGGACGTGCAGAAAGCGACACAGCATTACTTCACGAGAACACGATGTCCGTGACATCTTCCTCGGTCCTTTGGGAGGCATACAAGCCAGTCCTACGAGGGCAAGCCATAGCATCCATTGCGAGACACAAACGATTGCAGCGCCAGGAACTGACAGAGTCAGAACTAGCACTACACACAGCAAATACAATACACATTGCGGACACTACGCCGGGTCCCTGCATGCACTGCAGTTATGTCAACAGCGGCACGGGGACCATCTGAAACGATGGATCTTTGACAACATTACAGCAACTACGCACAGAATATACGACGTAGGGGACAAGGCGGGGAAAATGCTTACCTGGTTAGATAAGAAAGGGAGGGACACCAAAGGCATAATACAGCTACGCACATCAGATGGAACACTTTGAACGCGCCCAGTGGATATAGTCAACACACTAGCCGAATACTTTCAAAAAGTGTACACCCCGAACAGAGCGGTGACGAAAGAGGAAGCAATAGACTCCCTCAGCCACATCCCGACTCGAACACTTACGCAGGAGGCGGCAGAGGAACTGGAAGCTGCCCTCACGAATGAGGAAATACAAATGGCCATCAATACAGTGCAGTCCAGAAAGGCGCTGGGCCCCAACGGGATTCCCATTGAATGGTACAAGCTGATGTCGGAGACACTGAGTGCGCCACTGTTAGGTATGTATACAGTGAGTTTGGAGCTTACTGAGCTCCCGATGGATCAACGAACCGCTACAATCGTGGCAATTCCGAAACCCGGAAAATCACCCACTGACTGTACCTCTTACCGACCAATATCTCTCCTAAATGCAGAAGCGAAAATTCTGGCGAAATTACTAGCCAATAGATTAATATCCCACCTCCCACAATTGATTCACCCGGATCAATCGGGATTTATGCCAAACAGAAACACTACTCTGAACCTTCGACGAGTTCATGGGGCGTTGGCACGAGCATCACAACTGTCGGCATTGGCGGTGATACTGTCCTTAGATGCTAAAATGGCGTTTGATATGGTCGAATGGCAATATCTATTTGCGGTGCTTTCACATATGGGATTCGGCCCTAAATTTATATCCTGGATACAACTCCTATACACGAACCCGGTTGCACACGTGACGGCGAATGGCCACATCTCGCCCACGATACAACTTGCAAGGGGGACCCGTCAAGGGTGTCCCCTGTCCCCCTTACTGTTTGCCCTGGAACTAGAACCACTGGCAACTTTGATTAGAACTACCCCGTTGCTGACAGGAATCAACTGGGAGGATGGATGGGAAGATCGGGTCTCCCTCTATGCGGACGACATGCTGGTCTATCTGATGGAACCAGAGCGTGGTATACCTGAGCTCCTTGTACTGTGTGATGCTCATGGAGCGGTGTCGGGCTACACGATAAATTGGACAAAATCAGTGCTTTATGTACTGCAAGGGCTGGAACCAATCCTACCCGTTGGCTGCCAGTTGGAAGTAGCAAAGGACTCCTTTAAATATCTCGGCATACATGTCACCAAGAGCTCGTCCGAGTTCTATGACAAGAATTTGAAGCCAACACTGGATCGTCTGCGGCGCGATGTGCAACATTGGGCAAATCTTCCATTGACGCTGCTGGGGAGAGCAGCACTATATAAAATGATGACATTGCCACGCTTCCTCGACGCGCTTGAGAACACACCATACCCGGTGTCGCCACGCTACTTTCAACACGTAACAGCAGTAGTCTCCAGCCTACTATGGGGGAATCGCTCGGCACGTATAGCTCATGTAAAGCTGAATAGAAGCTGGTATGAGGGAGGGATCGCGCTGCCGTCCCCTAAAGAGGTGGGCATATCGGCCAAGTTCCGTCTAGTGCAGCTTAAGATACTGCATCGGATATATTACACCAGGACCACACTACACAAACTACACAGGGCGCAGCATCCGTACTGTCTCTGAGGGTGTGGGGAGGAAGGGACTTTCTTACACACCATTTGGGAATGCCCGAATATACTAAAATACTGGAGGCAGGTAATGCGTACTATCTCGCAAACATTGAAGGTCTCACTCCCACCTGTGCCCCACAAATGTCTACTGAATATATGGGACCCAAACGATCTCTCATGCCATGGTCAAATTTGGGGCACAATAGGCATTATGGTTGCAAAGAGGAACATAGCGCAGAAATGGGGAGCGGCATAGACGCCTACACTGGCGCACTGGTGTAGAAATATGGATGTGCTGATGCTGACAGAGAGAGCGGTGTATATGATTAGGGCAAGTCCGCGTAAGTGGAATAAGATTTGGATGCCTTGGAATGAGTACAGGGGGACCTGTGTGACCCACTGCCTGAAGACAACATCACTAGTTCAGACGACAAGAGGGAGGAGGATTGAGACAGAATACCTGGTAGATAAGAGTAATAGCGACAGCAATCACACACGATTCATGTGGCAGATCTGTAATGCTGCCCTGGGGCAGCCAGTGGGCACGGGAATATGACAAAAGGTAAAGTCGATATTCAAAAGGTTGAAAACTCCGTTAAAACTGTTAACAATAACTACTAAAAAATGTTTTACAGCATACTTCTCAAAGAAAATGTAAGATACTAACTTCTCTGTAGCAAGAAATGTATAATCTGCATATGTTTCCTATATTACGCCGCCGGACCCGAGGTTGTCGGCTAAAGGGCTGTGTAAATTCGAAAAGTACTAAGAGAAACTTGTGGTCAACGCAGCCGGCCCTCGAGGTTGTAGGCTCAACGCTGTAGTATAAGGATAATATACAATAAATGTCTTACAGAAAAAAAATGTCAATTTCATTGTGCCTCATGTTGAATAACCACTTTTTGAAGACTCACGATGGCCAGAATTGCCATTTTTCCAGACTTCTCCCCATTCTTAGAAGCTTCTATTTTGACCGATTTTAGGCAGGAAATTGAATCTAAACACACTTATTGTAGTTCCAAAAGTGATGATTCACATCCAACAGTAATTTAAAGTCAAAAGATTAATCATTAAAAAGTTACCATAACCGACCATCTGAAGAAAGTTTGTAAGGTCCAGGGACATCGTTTTTCATCAGAAAATGCATTTTTGGACTGTGCAAAAAAGTATTCAAAATGTCAATTGGATCTGGCCTAATGTTGATTAACCAATTTTTAAAGCCTCACAGTGAACAAAATTACCATTTTTGCAGACTTTTTCTCCTACACAGAAGTTTCTATTTTGACCGATTTCGGGCAGGAACATAACCCTAAACACACTGATTTCAATTCCAAAACTGATAATTCACATTCTTTAGGCTTTAGTGTTTAGAGTCAATTTCCTGCATAAATTCGGTCAAAATAGAGGCTTCTGAGTTGGAGGAAAAGGCTGTAAAAATGGCAATTGTTGACACTGTGATGCTTTAAAAGGTGGTTATATAAGTAAAAGTAAAAGATGGTTATATAAGGCATGATCCAATTGCCATTTTGCATAATTTTTTGTACAGTCTCAAAAATCAATTTTTGGATGATAAATGATGACCCCGGACCTGTCGAACTTTCTCCAGATGGTCAGTAATAGTGATTTGTTAATGTTTAATATTTTGACTGTAAATGACTATTGCATGTGAATTATCATGTTTGGAACTAACATAAATGTGTTTAGAGTCATTTTCCTTCCCAAAATTGGTCAAAATAGAAGCTTCTGAGTAGGAGGAAGAGTCTGTAAAATTGGCAATTTTGGTCAAAGTGAGGCTTTAGAAATTGGCTATTCAACATGAGGCATGATCCAATTGACATTTTGAATCATTTTTTGTACATTCCTAAAAATCAAGTTTCCGAGGAAAAACGATGATGCAGGAGCTGGTGAATTTTCTCCAGATGATCAGTAATGTTGATTTTTTGTAATCTTTGGTCTGTAAATAACTGCTGCATGTGAACTATCACTTTTGGAACTAAAATAAATGTGTTTAGAGTCATTTTCCTGTCTGAAATTTGTCAAAATAGAAGCTTCTGAGTGGGAGGAAACATCTTAAAAATGGCAAATTTTGTCTATTCAGCATGATCCAATTGACATTTTGAAACTTTTTTTGTACAGTCCAAAAAAATCAATTTTCTGATGAGAAACAATTACCCCGGACCTTTCAAACTTTCTCCTGATGGTCAGTAATGGTGATTTTTTTAATGTTTAATATTTTCACTGTAAATTAATATTGCATGTGATTTATCCCTTTTGTTACTAAAATAAATGTGTTTAGAGTAATTTTCCTCACCAAAATTGGTAAAAAAAGAAGCATCAGAGTAGGAGGACAAGTCTGTAAAAATGGCAATTTTGGTCACTGTATGGCTTTAAAAAGTGGCAATTCAACATGAAGCATGATCCAATTGACATTTTGAATAATGTTTTATAAGTCAAAAAAATCAAGTTCCTGATGGCAAAAGATGACCCTGGACCTGTCGAACTTTCTCCAGATGGTGAGTAATTGTTTTATTTTAATGTTTTTTTTTTTAAAGACCTTTATTATGCAGTTTCAAAAGACACATTTATACGCCTACATCCCAGGGGCCGGCAGCAATCTGCACTTCGATGGTAAATAAACACAGACGTTTAGCCGACAACCCTGGGGTCCGGCGGCGTAATGAAATAAAGTGTGCGCAAAACTACAATATCATTGTAAGACTGTAATGGCGGTCTGTTTTTTTTTTTATAGAAATAAACAGGTGAACAAACAATAAAAGCGGAGTCAAAAAGCAGTCATGAGCACTGCAGTACAGTGATAGGTTAAAATATAGATCAAACCAATCGTTATTTACCGTACATTCCCACACGTTGGACCGATACGGGACATAGCCAATTCAGCTGTAGGAGAGTCACATAGTTCCCCCTCGGTAAGCATTCCAATGTCCCCACTTCTTGTCCCATAGTTTTGGGCACCCTCTAATCTTGTATACTGTCTTTTCCACAATCATACATCGATCCATTTCAGCCACCCATCCGACCACCAATGGCCTGTCAGGCGATCCCCACTTCATTGCTATAGAGCGCTTAATCAACAGGAACCCCAATGCCGCCCACTGGAGCTCCTGAGTCGTCAGGTCGTTGATCCCCCGGATGTTAGGGACAGATTCTCTAGGTGGTGGCAGTAGTGGCTTACCCAGGGAGCTGCTCATTTTTCGAAGTGCCCTGTTGCAGAACTATTGCACCTCCGGGCACTTCCATAAGATGTAGTAGAAAGTACCAGGAAGGCCACAGCTGCGCAAGCACAAGGCATCCGGGCGCCGTCCAATCTTAGCCCCGGTGAGGGCGGACATGTACGCTCTATGGAATGCTTTCAATTGGATTAGCCTAAACCTATGGCAGATAGCCCTTTCGCTCGGGGACATTAAGGCAGAGGGCCAGTCTTCGTCCTCTAACGGACCTAGGTCGTTCTCCCATTTGACCCGCAGAGATTTAAAGGGGTCAGGAAGGTTATTACACAATTTGCAATACGTAAGGGAGATGGCCTTCTCCGGGAGAGGTTCCTACAGTAGTCTGTCCTCCAGAGGAGAGGTCACCGACAAGGTGGTAAGGTCCGGGACTGCTGCAAGAATAGCATGTTCAATTTGCAAATAGCGGAAGAGTTCAGTAGGTGCGAGGGCATATTTAGTCTGGAGATCAGCAAAAGTCAGCAGTTTTCCCCTACATACAAGGTCTCCCAGTTCTGAAATCCCAATCGTATCCCATATATCAAAGCCCTGGAGGAAACAGAGGGAGCCCAGATTCTGTGTTGGCCACAGAGGCGTTGCCAAGGTGAGCCTGTCCGACCATCCCAAACATTTGTTGGCCTTATGCCAAATAGCTACTGTGTGTGCTATCGGGCCCACATATTTAGTTCTGGAAGGTTTACTGTACAGAGCTCCCAAGTATCCCTCTCGACCCGTTTGGCATCTGTCTAGGAGGTAAACGGGTTCAAGGGCGAGCCATGCAACCATTGGTTAATCGCCACCAGCTGTGAGGCCCAATAATAGAGGCGGAGGTTGGGTAGAGCTATGCCCCCATCATACCACCCTTGAAAGAGTTTAGTTAGGGCAATCCGAGCGGCCCCTCCATTCCAGAGTAAAAGTCGGAGCTCACTCTCCACCGCTCGGAAATATGAATCTGAGATAAAAAAGGGCAGTTCTGCAAGGCATATAAGAAGCGTGGGTGGGCCAGCATTTTGAATGGTGCCGCCCTACCTGGGAGTGACAGCGGGAGTGATCGCCAGTGGGCAACGCCGCTCCGGAGTCTACGCAAGGGGCCCAACAGGTTGCGCTCGTAAAACATCTTGGAATCAGGTGTAATGAAAATACCTAGGTACGTGAAACCTTCAGTGGCGATTGCAATGGAAAATCCTCTGGGCAGGCGGGTCGGAGGGCCGTGTAGCATATAAAGCACTGATTTGTTCCAGTTTATGGAGTAACCTGAATTTTTCACAAAGTTGGAAAGGACATGGAACAAGCTATTGATAGAGGATCAGGGAGATGACACGTATAATACGATGTCGACCGCATAAAGGGAAATCTTATCTACAACATCCTCTTTCCAGTGCAGGCCTCTAATGGAGTTATCAGTGCGGACCCAGTGAGCCAGGGGCTCCAGAGTAAGGGCGAACAGTAATGGGGACGGGGGACATCCCTGCCTAGTACCCCGATGTAGTTGAAACCTCCGGGATGTGTGATTGTTGACTCGGGCTTGGCCCCACAGGTACGTATACAGCAGTCGCACCCAACTGATAAACTGAGGTCCAAAGCGGCGGAGAACCTCAAACAGATAGGGCCATTCGATCGAGTTGAACGCCATTGTGGCATCAAGGGACAAAATGGCTGCATCGTGTTGCAGGGTAGATCGGCGACTCAAGACGTTGTGGACCCTGCGAAGATTTAACGTTGTGTTGCGGCCCGGAAGAAAACCAGATTGATCATCATGTATCAGTGAGGGGAGCACTAGGAGAAGGCGATTAGCCAGGAGTTTGGCAAGGACCTTGGCCTCTGCACTGATCAGGGAGCGAGGCCGGTAGGAGCCACAGTCAGTGGGAGGCTTAGCGGGCTTAAGTATGACCACAACGGAGGCCACTCTTTGAGCGAGTGGAAGGACCCCAAACTCCCGACTTTTGGTGAACATATTCAGGAGATGAGGAATAACGTCGAGGACCATGCCTTTCAAAAATTCTACAGGGACCCCGTCTGGGCCCATGGCTTTGCCTGAATTAACGGCAAATAACACCTTGGCTGCTAGCGATATTTTCCTTCTGCGCTGCATTGCCAGAATCCCCATTGTTCATGACGAGCTCAGCTCGTCATCAGCACAGCTCATATGTGCCTCAAGACGAGCTGAGCTCGTCATGAGCATGGAAGGGGTTAAAGCCGTAGTTAGTTCCTCCGTCGTGATGTCAGCGTCCAAGGCCACCCTACCTGTGTCTGAGACCTTTGGAAGGTGCATCTTGTCCAGAAGTTGTCTGGATTCGTCGGACGGGTAGCCCTCGCCGGCTGTGTAGACACGTTCTAAATGGTTGGCAAAGGCCTCCGCTATGTCCTGTGGGTCTACTATCGTAGAACCATCCGGCTTGGTTAGGGACGATACCCATTTGGACCCCTGGTCATGGTGCTCCAGCCAGGCAAGCATTTTCCCCGCACTATCCCCGTATTCATATACCCTATGGCGTATGTGAAGAAGCCATGCTTGCGCCTTTTCCTGCGACAAGGCTTTATAGACCAGTTGTTGAGCACGAAGTTTAGTCGCAGTAGCCTCTAACGGATTCGCATTATGGGATGTCTCGAGACTAATAAGGTCAGATTCGGCCTGGCGGATCTGCTTGTCATGTTTACGCAAGTGTCCCCCCTTCAGGGCCAGTGCTTCTCCCTTTATGACCGCCAAGTACGCCTCCCAGAGGTTGACCGCCGAGTCGACAGACCCAACATTTTCAGCGAAATAGAGTTCGGTGCGTTCACGCAGCGCGTCTCTGATGTCTGGGATCTGCATTAGCCAGGGATTGATGATTATTGGGCCTCGCGACGCTTTACGATTGTAGGTGAGGTCCACACTAAGTGGTGAATGATCTGAGATGCCCCGGGGAAGGCCTCTCGGGCGAACAAAGCTTCCAACGTCCGCACTCTGGCGAAATAGATAATCGATACGAGACATGCTGTTATGTGCATTGGAGTAGTGTGTGAAATACGGTGTATCCGGGTAGCGAAGGCGCCATATGTCCTCCAACCCCATGGCATGCGCAAAGTCAGCTAAGTCCGAACTATGGCGATGGGAGCCCCGTTTGGGACTGCGGTCTAAATCATTGCTCATTGTTGAATTAAAGACACCTCCCATCAAGAGTGTGCCCGGAGAAAGGCCTAACAGCTGAACTCCCAAATCTCTGAGGGAATCCCTGGCCAGTGTTGGTGGAAGATATACTGAAATGATGTTTAGGGGGCGCCCTTCCCAGGCGGCCTCAACCAGAGCAAATCGGCCCAGGGGGTCAGCCCAAGTCCGAGTATAGGTAAGTGCAAGAGTCTTTTTGATCATGATCCCGACGCCACGAGATCCCGAAGAGAAACCCGCTTGGACTAACAATTTGTACCCTCCCCTTTGGAGTGCCTGACAGGTGTTGCCTACCAAATGCATTTCCTGTAATAAAACAATGTCGGGGGAATGAAATCTGGAGAATTGAAGGACCACGCTCCTCTTTATTTTATGTCCTAGGCCATTAACATTCCAGGACAAGATGGTAGGGGTTCTAGATAGTGGTTGTGGCATGTTGGCAGTGTCAATCGGGCTAATAGGAAGGATGGTTCGAGAAGGGTCGTCCATGATGCCTTAACCCTAGGATATCTCGGAGCGTGGGACCAAGAAGACCCCCGACTCCAAGGGAGCCCGTGGCCCATCGAGGAGGCCAGTCTTGCAATAAGGGAACATGAGTGGGCAGAACAGCACGACTAAATAGGACTCCGCTGAAAACACACAGAAAGAATAACATAACAGCAAACCTTTTCCTTGCCTCCCCTCCCCTCCCCCCACCCTGCTTCCCTGCCCGTGGATCCAGAACTATCCACCCCCCAACTAGGCAGAGTGCCTGTCGTCCTCCCCTCCATGATCGGGGTACCTGGTAGGCCGTTAACACCACTCGCCCGACATTAAAGCAGTGTAAATGAAATACATGTGTTAAATCACAAAGGTATCATGTGCATTATCACAAATTAGAAAAGTTACTTGAAAGTCAGCTGGTGAGGCCCGATCGGGGCCGGAGAAGGCTCACCCCCGGAGAAGAGGTCCACAGAGCGTAAAAGTTGTCCCACGCCATCAAGAGCTCTAAACAAAGAGGATCAATTGAGCAATGTCCTACAGACCTCGCAAAATTGTTTTCTTCTTGACCGGGATTTATCACTCCTCTTCATGACCCGGACTGGTGAATAGGTCTTGGCTGATAAGCATTTGGTCTTCCCCGAAATGCTCTCCAGAGTCTGCCCGGGTCTGCAGGGATCTTCCAGCTCGGCGCCATCCCTCTAGCCAGTCCCATTGTCGGAGGGAAGATTAATTGTGGGCAGGAGGGGCCAGGGGACTCGGTGCAGCAGCTCAGAAGCCGCGCTGGGGAGACCGTGAGAGAGAACTAAGGGAAATGGGACAGCTTAATTTGCACCGGGGTAGTCCTGGAACTCTTGCTCTAAAGACAGGAAACAATGGATATATGAACCTTGGAGACTGTTTCCGAGAGTTGTGCAAGTTTTATTAGAAGACACAGCTTCTAGAAATATTCAATAATAGCATACAAACCACATAGTACTTAGGCCTGTACCCAGCATTCTCTTGAAAGTCACATGGACCAGTTTGAGTTTACAAAGTACAGTTTACAGCTGCTATGAGAGAGAGACTATACTTTAAGAACACTTGTGAGATCTGAGGCATATTGCATAGATAAGGTTAAGCACATATTATTGGGCACACTCACCACTGCATGTAAGATGTCCTGAAAGTACAAGTTTAAAGACTTTAAATGCAGTTGAGATAAAGCAAAGTCAGAGAAAATATAACATTTAAAAAGTGAAATATAACTTTAAATGCAAAGAGGAAAAAGCATTTCATTACAGCAGAATATACAATGGTGAGCAGAACCTAAGTACATGGAACAAGGGCTATCGCGAGTAACCCCTGGGAAAAACTCCTGTCCGCCACCCATGTGCTGACGGGGAGTAGTTCCACGATAATCTGGCGGACCACCCTTTTATATTGTTCAGGAGTGAGGGGCCTATGGTCACGCTATATCACGTCACCTCGAACCACATATCCTTCTATCGCCTCTCACGCCCCTGCCTGGTGACTTTCCCATCATTAGTGTAAATGTGACTACCTTCTCGTAATTGTGTGGCACGTACGCCAGCCTAGACTGAGTTCCTGCCATTCTGACTGGAAGTTTGTCATTAATCAGAAATGTGCCATTATTGCTTCAAAGGATTCTATTCATGCGTTATTGTGCCAGTCTGCAATACTAATCTGCCACATTTGTCCTCATTTATCGGACAAGCTCGAGAAGTAGCTTGTGGTGGGAACTTCCCTTATCTCCGTTCACAGCTTTTAGGTGGGGTGCTCGGGGTGTGTTGCAAGAAGAATAGGAAGGAACTTGAACTTTAATGATCGTAAACCTAACATACAGTGGGGTGGGGGTAGGAGTGCTGAGCTTCGCAGAAGTGGAGCTGGCAGAAGCCTGGGTCAGACCTGCTTTCTGCTTCTGTTTAAGCTGAAAGAAAATGGCAGTGCTCAGGGCAACGTAACTGAGGCCTATAACTTCTAAGCAGCAGGGCCTACACAGGGGTCATGTTGAGCAGGTGATAGGTGTGTCCTTGGATAGCTATGCAGTTAAAAATCCTCCCTCCAACATTCCCCCCTCTGGTTCGAAATCCGAACCAATCAAACATATTTAAACACCATTGGAACTGCATACTTAGCTGGAGATGGGGGTGGCCAGGGCGAGTTTATGAAGAATTCTGTTCCTAAATCCTCATCTGGTCCCTCTAATCTCTTACACATGGTCTCATAGGGAGGTACTGACTTTCAGAGGGGACCTGCGCTAAGTGAGGGTCAGGGATTGTATGCTCTATGTTCAACACTGCTATCTCTACATTTTCCCCTTGTCACCTGTGTGTACCTGTGTAGTTCATCTCAACTTTCTTAGACCTTAATCTTCTAACATAATGCAACATAATCCGTGTTCCAAAATACACAATTACAAGCACACATAATATAGGCATTATAAAGTTTAGTACTGCAGATAGCCATGAAGGCATCCAGTCCAAATTGGACCAATTACTTAAAACATCTGCTTTTGCACTTCCACCCTCAGGCATCTGTCTCCCCAAATTTGTCCAAGTCCTCAATGGCCCTTATAAGTGTTCCGTTATCAGCATCATCGGCCAAAATGAAGACACAGCAGGACGATTTTCCCATTCTGGCGCATCCACCACTATTCATTGCAATTAACTGGTCTAGAACATAGCGTTGTTCCAGAACCATGAGTTTCAAAGGTCGTAGTTCTTCTTCCACGGCGTTGAACCCATCACAGGTGTTGTTAACAAGCTGCATCAGTTCATATCTCGTTACTTGGAGCCATTGAGCATTGGCTTTGGTCTGGAACATGG
This sequence comes from Lissotriton vulgaris, assembly GCF_964263255.1. Taxonomy (NCBI): domain Eukaryota; kingdom Metazoa; phylum Chordata; class Amphibia; order Caudata; family Salamandridae; genus Lissotriton; species Lissotriton vulgaris. Next base: position 412,663,569 of record NC_141698.1, read on the forward strand.
GGATAACTCCCCCAAATAAAAGTTCAGCATTGGTGAAATCTTCCGGAATCTCATGAAATGTGTCATCTGAGGAGTACCTTTTGACTTCTCTTTTCCGGTGGTGGGGCAGGTTGACATCACCTGCCATTAGGTGTGCATGGATGTCGGAAATGTTCGCTGCTGGGACGACGAGATGCCATTCATGCATCGTCACGATAGAACAAAGTCCTTGCCATTGGGGAGGCAACTGCAGATACAGATTTTCTCCACATATCCAATAGATACCAATGAGGATGGATGTGCCGTACTTCAAGTTCGAATTAAAACTAGTGCTCTTGCAATTGGCATTCCTGCCCACAGGTACCGTTCCATTACCTAGGAAGCAAAGGAGAGGAGACTTTAGCTTGTATGCTCTTTTCTGTGTGTATGGTGTACCCTCACTGGACGTGTATCTTCTATTTTCCCTACCCCATATCTCATCACACTCCCTTTCTATCTCCACATTTAAATTATGTTTGTGCTCTTGTCCTACAGCTCTGCTACCTAAGGAGGCTGCCTTACATATTAAGTCATGTGGACCATTCCACTTGTTGTTAAAATAAATGTTGGCCTTCAGGTGCAGAATAGGTCTCCACTGACAAGGGCATGTGTCATGGGTGTGGTTACATCGGTGATGTTCAGGTGAGTGGCATTTCGATGGGGGTGTTGGGAAGGTGAAGTACCCTAGTTTCTTATAGTGATGTTCCCAAACCTGCATTATGTCGGCAGGTACTTTCATATCACGGTAAACCTCCATTCTCCTTTCAATTTCCAATGGATTGGTGATGACCCTAAATGTTACATACTTGTCATCCCCCTCTGTAGTATTTACAAATGCATCATCCACTTTGGCTGAGTGGAGCTGTATCTGACCATGTATGCGGCAAAGAAACAAGTGTTTAAGACATTTGGCTGTGGGTGGTGGGACTTCTTTAGGAAAGATCAATTCATCTGTGGCTACAGCGTGTGGAATGTGAGAACATACAAAGCATAACTCATTTGTGGCTTTTCTTCCCACCTCCCTCATGTCTCTGTACCACATGTTATCTAACAATGCATTGTGTATCTCATTATCTTCTGCTGACATACTAGGGCGCTGGTAGTGGAAATCAGGCATAGAGTGTTGGTCGAAGGTGTAAGCAACTGTCTCCTGGATATTACTAATCCGGTCTGCCTTAAGTCGGGTACACGATGTATATCTAACTGGCACTTTCTCGCTACTCATTTCTATGTCTAAGACTTCTTTTATTTTGGCGGGATCGTCTTGGTGTACCTGGCACAGTGGGGGTCAAGATGATATCGAGTGCCAAGTCCTTTCCTGTAGCGTTAGCATGGGGTAGAGTAGGTGTCAAGGTAGGCACAGAGGTGTCATAGCTACTACTGGTATTTATCCCAGTTTGCTTGTTACCAGGAAGTGTTTTGGGCATGGGGAGCTCTGTGGTCGTTACAAATTTAATATTGCTAGTAGCTTCTCTCTCTCTCTCGGATTGCACTGCTAACCAGTGGAATGCTGTTAATGAAACTACAAACATAACAAAGAAAATAATAGCTGTACATATCTTTTTAATTAAAAGCTTGACATGGAGGGTGGTTCTGTTGCTGCGTCTTAGTCCGTAGGCCATCATACGATCTCCACATTCTTTATCTTGAATAGTTAGCTGGTACATGATGTCCTTCTCTCCGTCGATGTTCAAATCTGTGATGGTGCCGGGTGAATCCATTCCTTTCTGGCTGTTCGGACAGCTGTGGGTGAAAAGTCAATTTGCAAGTGTTCGTTGAATTCGAGGTCTCTCCTCTTCCGGACTGCTTCTTTTACAAAAGATGTGTGTCCCAAAGCAGATAGGCGGAAGTTCATCAGAGATAGGGCCCTTGTTCTTTGTTTTCGATATCTGGATGGAAAGGAACTTTGGAGCACGCATTAGTGCACATAAATGAACAACAATTCCTTGCTTATAATATCAGAAGAGGGCCCAGTGTCTTAATTTAAGTCTGGTGGAGAGAACAACCATATTCATTGATCTGTCAATGACAAGCCGGTGAGATGTGAGCTGGGAGTGTTTCTAAGTGTAAACAAAGCAATGGAAAGGTAATATAGCCATTCCTTCCTAATTGTAGCACTTATCTTACTGATCTTGGCTTTGAACAGGCCGTTGAGGCGCTCACCCTAACACTGTCGCAATTGTTCAAAAATGATGTTTGAAAAATGACTGTCATTGTCACTGCGAGTCACTGCAATGGCATCCAGTAATCCTCAGTGACATATGACCCCATGAAGTAGGAATGTAGTTGCGGCCTTTGCGTCATAAGGGACACATGGTCCAACTGAAATCCACCGTGAAAAAGGGCACACCACTATCAAGATGTGTCTGCATTTTTAGCATCTTTCAATCATGTCTACATAGTTAATGTGTAGCTCTCTAAAAAAGGACCCTGAAAGAATACAAAGAGTTGTATCTGTTCATGTGCATTGGGAATGAACCATTCTGTTTGCAGAGTTGTGGACATGATATCACGTGAGACATGTGTAGGAAGGTGTAACTGACTGAGTGCTATTTGAAAAAGGGCTTGTGGAATGACATTGTCTGTCTGTAAATAAAATCTGAAGTATCCTGTTGTACTCCCCTCTCCTTCCACAACTTTTTCTTCAGGTGGGGCACTTCTCTTTATCTCTCTAAGGTGCAGCTGTGCAATGAAATCATAGTGCTGTGTATTACCAATAGTGTACGGGCATGATGGGTCTTCTTGCACTGTTGAGGGTGTATTTTGGGCAAGCAGAATGGGGGGAGGGCACATTCCTTTTGTGCTGGGGATAGAGATGGTGCATGTCTGGGCCTTCTGGCTGCTGCTTTCATTTTCATAATTGAGATATACAACCACCTCTAAAATCCGCACATTTTACTTTAAAAATGCCTCCCATCCTGACAACATTGTGATACTGAGCATTGCATTGCTTGTTCCCTGCATACGTCCTCTTGACATTGAAATCTACTTTATATCTGCATTCAATTTTACTTTCCCAGCACTGGGCATGTGTGTAGTAATAACTGTACACAGCGGTGCATATCTGAAAACATATTCCTAATCTCCTCTTATCCATCTGGACATACATATTCCTTACTAATTAATTTTACCAAACTGTGTGGTCTTGGGCCACTCATTTCTCTTGCTCATTTCCAAAGACCAACGTATTATTACACAATACTTTTCCCTTTCTTATCAATCTTATTGTTAACTGTCAACTACAGGAAACCTTTTTCCTGTTTGGCTCTACGCCCAGAATATGCACTTGGCCAAGAAAGTTACTTATGAATATGGCCCGAAAAAAGGAACCCTCAGTTAGCTTTTCAGAACTTTTTCATATCTGAAAACACATGCTGTCTCTATTTGCAACATGCAAAATATACGTATTTGTATTATAGAAATAAAGATGGCTTATTTGTAATGCACATGTGCACTCAGAATTGTATATTGATGATAAACAGCAGGTCCCTATTGTCCCCAACTCAAGGTATTCCTTGAATCCACCTTAGAAGGATGAAATGCTCAATAGGCCTAGCAGCGCATGATCTTGTGTCTATATCTGAAAAGAAATGCGATGCAACTAGTGCGCATTCCATTCCATCATTTTATCTCTGGCTTGTGCCTGTGTCAGCTGCTGCTATCTATTTCTAAATGAAAATGCAAACATAGAATTGACAGTCTGCGTGCACTTGGGAACTGAAAAGGGCATTGTGCCTTTTTCATTGAAACATATTCTTAGCTTTCATATTTAGTTTGGCCATCAGATCATGTGGACTGTGGTGAATAAATTAGACGCTCCTCATTACCTTTATCTCCTATTTCTATTTGTACTTGTTCTGTGAAAGGGACTAATATCGCCCCAGAGAAGTCTAGTGTGTTTGCGTTCTTGTTGGAAATTGGCAGTGCCCTCTCCTTTATACAGGAGAATATGGCACCTGTGTCAATCAAAAAACTATACGTGTTGTTGTTAATCATGACATTCACAACTGGGTCCTCTCTAATTTTTGTGAGACATGACAACAAGGGACACACTAGAGTTGTCTGTGGGCTTATCCTAACTTAAATTGCCTCCAGCCTGGTGCTGCTGGATGGTGCCCTGTGAAACCAAATCAATGGGGGGCAGAACTGAAGCTCCTTGTGGTATTGGGGCTTGTGTCTGGGGCACCATTTTGTACACAGGCATGTGTTGCTGATGTACCTGTTGTATCTGATATTTTGTTACCTGTGTGTTACCTCCTGGCACATTTAAGGCACTTTGTGAAAAATTAGTGACAGTAGTCACTTGACTCACTGGTGTAGCTAACCTAACTGCATCAAGAGTCTTTCTTTTCTTTAATTTCTACTGTTCTAATTCAGCAGTTGTGTTCTCAATAGCTAATTGCCTTATTTGTGACATTAGAGATCCGATGTCTGAGACATCTGGAAACTTTTGGCGCAGTTCGTTCCATAGCGCTGATCTTATATTATTGAAAGGATCACCATCTAATTCTGAATTAGGGGTGCAAAGCCTTGTGTTGTTGCGTGAAAACATATCCTCTGCATCCTTTCCAATCAGGGATGTGAGTAGGCTTTTCATATCCCAAATAGCCAATGACACACCTGAAGTGTCATTTTCAAAGGCTTGTATCCACTTTTCCGCACCCTCTGTGAGGGGTGGGAGTTCTTTCTTCAAATTTTCTTTGTCCGTTAGGGACCAAGTTACTGAGGTAGGGGGGTCATTGACCTCCTTGGACAGCAGGGCAGCTGGAGTGTTACCCCTGTGGGTCTTGTGTGACAATACCTGTGTGCATATTTCTTCCATACCCTTAGGCCTTGGCGCATGTAGGTATAGTTCCAATCGTCATTTCCTTCTTCTTGCAAGATACATTCTTCAACAGTGGCCATTTCATCTGGCTCAAAGGAACCCTCTCGGGGCCAAACCTTAATTCGAGATGCATTAGCTTCTGTCCATTCTGCCAATTTATCTGAGAATGGATTGACATAAAGGTCACTCCCTTCTCCAAGTATTACCATCACATCTGGCGTCAGACCATTGATCAATGGTGGTCTTGGCCTGTCAAGGGTCATATGGTGCAGTACACCAGATCTGGTGGTGTGCAGACCTGCTGTACCTGATGCATCATATTCCTGCTGGACGTCATCCAGTCGCCCATAGTTACCTAATACTGCAATTCTTTCTATCTCTCTTCTTCTCTGCCTTCTCCTCTCTTCTGCTTGTTCGAACATTTTTGGCAGATCCAAATTGTCTTGCTCTAGCTGTTGTCTCTCTAGCCTACGTGGTGTAACTAATGGAGGTGATGCCTGAGGCATAGGCGTAGGTGGTCATGTCACCTGAGTGTTATAATTAATGACTGTAGACGGAGCTTGGGGCACACTTAAGTTGGCTGTGAGCGAAGCTGCCATGTTGATCTGTGGTGTGGCTGCACTTTTATTTTCCTGATGTAAGTCTATCCATGGCCCTTGCTGTGGCATGATAGTTGGGACTCCACCACTGTGTGGCTCTACCTCCTTCACACTACTAGCTACTTCATTCGGTGCCTGTTTTTTCTTTGCACCCATCTGCTCAGTCATACTATCCCCTATACTGGCTAGGTATAATGACAGTTGCTGGAGTGCTGCTGTATTTTCTGTGGGGCTTCTTGAGTACTGTGTGTCTGACATGTCCCCTACTTCTTTACCTGTTCTTTGGCTTAGGTCACTTTCTGTCCTATTCCTGCTAAAGTCTCCCTCAGTTACTACCTCAGAGGGATACTGTTCACTGTCTTTCTTTACTTCATTGAACTGTAGCAGGTGTTCTTTCTCTCTATTAGGACCTGTGTTAAGGGGCTGCCACTCATTATACTGACTCTGTGTATTGCAATGCTGGTGGCTCTGGAATCGGAATGGGCCATAATGTCTTGTTCTTGTTCTTGGGGTATAGTGATCCTCAGTGAGGGATGTGGGTGCTGGGCGGTCAGGTCTGGGGAGTGGCATGTGGGAGCTGTGCTGTAAACCAACAGAGGCCTCATGGCTCTCTTTATTTTCTTCCTGCTGGGGGCTGCAGAGTTGGACACGTCTCATTTTTATTATCAATAGTGTGTCAATTTGACCTGGCATTCCTGATGCTGCATCCTGCAGTACTGGGCTTTGGGAGCTTAGGGATAGCTGACCTGATGTACTCTCTGGTGTACTATCTCGTGAATTATCTGAGATGTCTGGGGCTGAGGCATCGTCATGGGCTATGGCTGCCTGGACATCTGATAAGAGTTCTATGTCAGTCTTTATACCCTGTCCTAAATTAATGTCATCTGCGTCATAGGCTGGTGGATGTGCTGTGGGTGTTGACATTATCCTTCTGTGTTGTGTGTAGGCTGGCGTAAGTGTCCAACGCCACCGGGTATTATTGTCAGCCGTACCTGCTGCAAGTATGTTATGTCAATTCCTAGGGCTGAAATTAGTGTCAAAATGACTGTACATGTCAGGGGTGAGACAGACTCAGGGGATGTTGCTGTATCCTCAGAAAGGGCAACAACACAGCCGTTCACTATGTGTACCGTAATCTGTAGTCTTGTATCTTGTGTGGGCTGTCTGCTCATCTCCTAGAGTCGAGTTATCTTTGAGGTGGGCTATCTGTGGCAGTGAATGTGGCAAAACTAATCTCCTTTTAACATGCGGTTTTGTAAATATGCCCACATTTCTGGATAATGCGTTGTGGAAGGGTGTCTTTGTAACAGTTCTGTGAGTCTTGGTGATGGCTGCTGCTGCAGCTGGTCATGCAACTCGTGGGCGTGATGCTCACAGCCTAGTGGAGTGAGGGTATCCTGTGAATCTCCCTGCCCCTCCGGGCAGCTGGTGCTTGGAGGAGGCGGTGTGAGTGAACACTGGTGAGCAGTATCAGGGCTTTCGCTACTTACTACACTACCTACTGACTGGAGTGTGAGTTGTGTGTCATCAGTGGGGGCTGTATACGTTGGCACTGGGAGGCACAGTCTCACTAGATGCAATGTAGATGCCCTTATCTCAGTACCCTGTGTGAGTGGGATTCCCAATAAGTCCCACGCTCTAGATATTAAGGACATTTCCTTTCTGTTAAATTCTCTATGAGTTTGTGCGCTCACGTTCTGCACTGATACAATTTTATTGTTCTATATGTGTAGGACTACCTCAACTTGTTGTCCACTATAGCTCATCTGTACTTTCTTGGTTATATGTACATATATGTACCGGACATCTGGCTGACCTCCTGTCAGTTGCTTTCTGGGGTGGGGCTGTTTACCACAAGCTCATCACCCAATGCTTCTATAAGGACGGAATAGAATGCTTCTCTAATTTCTTCCTTTTCTGGACCGTTGTAAATACCTTCTGGGCAATTGTCTGGAAACTGCAGGGCAGTAGGGTGGTTACCAAAACAAGCCTCAAGGACCTTGCTAAGCAAAGGGTGACGAGGCCACAATGATGTCACAATAACTGGTATCTCTAATCCCGGTATTGTCATAAAAACCTGCACGTGTATGGCGTGTGTCGTTTTGTACGTCCTATAGTTATGTATTCTATTCATTTGTGTGGAATGCAGTTAAAAAGAAACATTTCTTATTTATTCTAAACGATCTGTAGTTTAAAAATAACGCAGAGCACTTCCCTGGGACTTCCCTCGTGAAGCCTGCAGTGCTTGTAGAGGGAAGGGGAAATCCTGAATGCCAGGTGTGCACACAGGGGAGCAGCAGCAAAAAGAAAAACAATATATCTGTATGACAACCGGGGCGCTCGAAATGCTGTAGCTTATAGACTCTCTTCAGTTAGCCAGTGGCAGATCAACATACATGGGATACACAAAAATGCATTTACAATCTCCCTAGTTATTGAATCTCGCTAAAAAACCAGTCTTCAAATGATGGTCAAAAAATATATTAGCAGCAGCTTCTACTTAGCGGGCCCCTTCCCTAAGTGATAATATTGGTATGGGGCCAGAAATCACAGTTTTGCACAGAAATTCAATGTTCACAGTTTATAATCAGTGCACTTAGATACCTAAAAAATACATTCACCATTAAACACTAGGCGCCAACATGCAGGTCTGTGCTTAAACAGGCATCTAATAAGAGGAAAGTAAAATGTAAACACTTGAACAATTATTTTACAAAAATCACGCTCTATGGCCACTAGAGTGTGCTAGAGTGTTCCCTATACATGTGGGGTGCACCAACAATAATTAATAAACCACGTTTAGCTTGGCGAAAATATAATGCCTACAATATGAGTAAATAACTTCCATGTCCCGCACAGAACTCTTCCCTGGACATACAGCAGGGGATATCACCGCTAAATTAAGGAAAGATCAAAGGTCACGGTAGCTAATCGGACCTGCTGAAATTCCTTCTTTCTCATGGACTACTGACATGAGAGATTTCCTCGTCTCTGTCACTCCTATCAAACAGAGGATCACTTGCACGAATATATTGAAAAGACGCCAGACGCAACCCTTTCCTTCCCTGTAACTTCAGAGGTTCCCTTAAGCAGAAAAATGTATAATTCACATTCCCATCCTTAACACTCGGCTGTAGAAGTATTAAAGGTCCTCTCCCTCTAGAGAGGCACCGCGCTTAAGCGTAGATATAGAATAAGCCTATACAAATTGACAGCTACAATCCCTCTCTGCAATTACAGAAGGCACAGCAAAAACATGCGACTATTTATAAAGCAAAGAGAAACACATAAATCTCAATAATGACCCAACTGTCAGGCTCAGTCTCCACTTAGCACACAATCCCTCCTCTGCGTAGATCAAATGGCGAGGCCAACAGACAGGGAGCACGGAGTACTGGCAGGAGTATCGCTGCGTCACAATACTACACACCTCTCCTCCGCACCCAAACCCAAGAGAGAGAGAGAACAAGAGCAGCCACGGGAAGTCAAACGTTATGCTTACCCGCGCGCTGTGCTCCTCTCAATGGTCCGGCTAGAGAGTGGTGCAGTACTGCTTATCAGCTTCGTACTTTCTCCCTTAATCCAGATGCATCCTGTTCAGTTAGTCCTCATCATCACGTCGAGGTCACCAAATGTCGGAGGGAAGATTAATTGTGGGCAGGAGGGGCCAGGGGACTCGGTGCAGCAGCTCAGAAGCCGCGCTGGTGAGAACGTGAGAGAGAACTAAGGGAAATGGGACAGCTTAATTTGCACCGGGGTAGTCCTGGAACTCTTGCTCTAAAGACAGGAAACAATGGATATATGAACCTTGGAGACTGTTTCCGAGAGTTGTGCAAGTTTTATTAGAAGACACAGCTTCTAGAAATATTCAATAATAGCATAAAAACCACATAGTACTTAGTCCTGTACCCAGCATTCTCTTGAAAGTCACATGGACCAGTTTGAGTTTACAAAGTACAGTTTACAGCTGCTAAGAGAGAGAGACTATACTTTAAGAACACTTGTGAGTTCTGAGGCATATTGCATAGATAAGGTTAAGCACATATTATTGGGCACACTCACCACTGCATGTAAGATGTCCTGAAAGTACAAGTTTAAAGACTTTAAATGCAGTTGAGATAAAGCAAAGTCAGAGAAAATGTAACATTTCAAATAGTGAAATATAACTTTAAATGCAAAGAGGAAAAAGCATTTCATTACAGCAGAATATACAATGGAGGAGCAGAACCTAAGTACATGGAACAAGGGCTATCGCGAGTAACCCCTGGGAAAAACTCCTGTCCGCCACCCCTGTGCTGACGGGGAGTAGCTCCACGATAATCTGGGGGACCACCCTTTTATATTGTTCAGGGGTGAGGGGCCTATGGTCACGCTATATCACGTCACCTCGAACCACATATCCTTCTATCGCCTCTCACGCCCCTGCCTGGTGACTTTCCCATCATTAGTGTAAATGTGACTACCTTCTCGTAATTGTGTGGCACGTACGCCAGCCTAGACTGAGTTCCTGCCATTCTGACTGGAAGTTTGTCATTAATCTGAAATGTGCCATTATTGCTTCAAAGGATTCTATTCATGCGTTATTGTGCCAGTCTGCGATACTAATCTGCCACATTTGTCCTCATTTATCGGACAAGCTCGAGAAGTAGCTTGTGGTGGGAACTTCCCTTATCTCCGTTCACAGCTTTTAGGTGGGGTGCTCGAGGTGTTTTGCAAGAAGAATAAGAAGGAACTTGAACTTTAATGATCGTAAACCTAACATACAGTGGGGTGGGGGTAGGAGTGCTGAGCTTCGCAGAAGTGGAGCTGGCAGAAGCCTGGGTCAGACCTGCTTTCTGCTTCTGTTTAAGCTGAAAGAAAATGGCAGTGCTCAGGGCAACGTAACTGAGGCCTATAACTTCTAAGCAGCAGGGCCTACACAGGGGTCATGTTGAGCAGGTGATAGGTGTGTCCTTGGATAGCTATGCAGTTAAAAATCCTCCCTCCAACACCATACTTCTTCCGGAGATAGGAAGAAGCACGCTTTACCATCCATCTCCACAAGGAGTTTCGCAGGAAAGAGCATAGAATATTTGATGCCTTGGTTCCGTAGGGCCTTCTTGACCTCAAGAAAGCTGCGCCGCCTCGCCTGTACTTTCACCGTGAAGTCCGGGAATATCGAGATGCGAGCATTTTCCAATAGAAGCGGCGGACCAGATCTGGCAGTCTGTAGGATAGCGTCCCGATCTCGAAAGTTGAAGACCCTCGCTATGATGGGACGGGGGGGGGGGGCCCTGGCCTCGGTTTACCCCTTGGAACCCTGTGTGCCCGCTCTATGAAAAAATAGCTTGACAGTTGTTTGGGTTTAAGGTGTTTCGTCACCAAATCTTCCCCGAATAGGTCCGCAGCCGGCTCCTCCATTCTTTCTGGCACTCCTAAAATTCGAACATTGTTCCGTCGTGCCCTCCCTTCATAATCGTCCAGCAGACAACCCATTTGTTTCTGTTGTTTCTGAAGCTGGGCTACCTGTTGCTGAAGCCTAGAGGTGTTGTCAATAAGAGCCGCCGTTTTAACCTTTACCTCCTTTACTTTGGTGTCCATTTTGCGCAGGTCCGCCCGCAAAAGTGCTACCTCGATATTAACAGAGTCAATTTGCGTTTCTAGTGAGGAGCGAACTCCCGCAATCGCCTCCCTGACGTCTTCCAAAGTAAGGGTCTTCGGTCCCTGCGACGGGGACGCATTTTTCGGTTCGCCGGGGCGGGGGGCGTCTTTATTGTCACCTTTGGCCCAGGAGTTTTTATTAATTTGTCTATGAGTCGAAGGCCTTCCTCCCTTGCTGGAAGCCATAGTGGATTCCCAAGTAGCAGCGACCCAATATGGGCTGAGGCAGTATCAGGCGAAGTCTTCCACCCCACCTCAGTCGTTCCACCCAGTGTCAGGCAGGCCCTTCACCTCAAAGCTCCCGTACAATCAGGTAGAACACCCACAGGATCCACAGGAGGGCTCAAACCACCTCCACGACACCTCAGTTTGCAGAGAGGCCCAGCACACCTTAATATGGCTGCCGCTCTTAGAGCTCCATCAAGGGGTCACTCCCACGCAGAACCGGTGCCGGGCTCGCGGGGATCGACCTGTTACCCCCACGTTGTTTCGTGGCCAGAGGGTTCCGGCCTCCACCAGGATTTGTATCGGGGCGACCACGTGTTGGATTAACAAATTATAAGGCCCAAAGGTTCAGCTGTGGCACTCACGTGAATCCGGCCTCTGTGTCTGCCTGCACGTCCTGCGCTACTGGCTCGATGTGCACATTCACTAATAGAGGCTCAGGAGTCCTCTGGGCCACGTCGGGTTCACTCCTTATATGTGGCACCGTGTAGCAGGGCCGAACACGACAGTCCGCTCCCTTGCTGTGTAGACGGGCTATAGCCTCCCCTTGGGTAGCCAGCGTGTTATTGGGGGGCTGTCGGAGGATCCAAGTTGCTTCGCCCAAGTCGTCGTCAACCGCGCCGGAGCCCCGGCAGGTGTAGGCCCCAAAGCTGGGATGTCGCGTGAATGGTGTCCCGGCGGGCCGGCAGCATCCCCCAGCCTTTTCTTCTTGTCTCCCTCTGGTTTCGCGGCCGCGGGAGTGAGTTCCGGCAGCCGCGGGAGGTCTCATCAGTGGCTCGAAGGGGCAATATTGGGCGATAGTAGATCTGGGCGCCTTCAAACCTCTGAGGCCGAGCAGCTCAGGGGTCGGAGCTCCGGGGGACCTCTCCGCAAAGGGCTAGATATCAGGCACAGCGGCTCCAATCAGGGCCGCAGCAGCACAAGGTGTGCACCGTCGGTTGCGGGACAGAGGTCTCCCAGTTACAAGGGAGTCCCCGGTCGGAAAGACGGATTTATTGGGCGGATAGCCGGGCGAGGGCAGGGAGCCGCTCTAGCAAGCGACCATTCCCTCCGGCAGCTAGCCACGCCCCCGTCGTTTTATTTTAATGTTTAATCTTTTGGCTGTAAATGACTGTTAGATGTGAATTTTCACTTTTTGAACTAAAATAAGGTGTTTTGAGTTATTTTTCTGCCTGAAAATAGAAGCTTCTAAATAGGAGAAAAAGTCTGTAAAAATTACCATTTTGTTCACTGTGAAGCTTTAAAAATTGGTTATTCAACATGAGGCATGATCCAATTGACATTTTGAATAATTTTTTGTACAGTCCAAAAAATAAATTTTCTAATGATAAACGATGACCCCGGACCTGTTGAACTTTCTCCAGATGGTCAGTAATGGTGATTTTTAATGTTTAATCTTTTGACTATAAATGACTGTGGATGTGAATGGTCACCCTTTGAACTATAATAAGTGTGGTTAGAGTCATTTTCCTCCCTGAAATTGGTCAAAAAAGAAGCTTTTGAGTATGAGGAAACATCTGTAAAAATGACTATTTGGTCACTGTGAGCCTTTAACAAGTGGTTATTCAAAATGAGGCATGATCCAATTGACCTTTTGAATAATTTTTTGTACAGTCCAAAAAAATCAATTTTCTGATGAAAAATGATGACCCCCGGACCTGTCAAACTTTTGATAGATGTTCATTAATGGTGATTTTTAAAAGTTTAATCTTTTGAATGTAAATTACTATTGTATGTGAATATTCACTTTTGGAACTAAAATAAGCGTGTTTAGAGTAATTTTCCTTCCCAAAATCCGTCAAAATAGAAGCTTGTGAGGAGGAAAAAACATCTGTAAAAATGGCAAGTTTGGTCACTGTGAGGCTTTAAATAGTGTTTTTCAACATGAGGCATGATCCAATTGACATTTTGAATAATTTTTTGTACAGTCCAAAAAAAATCAATTTTCTGATAAAAAACGATGAACCAGGACTTGTCGAAATTTCTCCAGATGGTGAGTACTGGTGATTTTTTAATGTTTAATAGTTTGACTGTAAATGACTATTGCATGTGAATTATCCCTTTTGGGACCAAAATAAGTGTGTTTAGAGTCATTTTCCTGCCTGAAATTGGTCAAAATATAAGCTTCTGAGTCGTTGTAAAAGACTATAAAAATGCAATTCTGGTCATAATGACGCCATCAAAAGTGGTTATTCAACATGAGGCGCGATAAAATTGACATTTTGAACAATTTTTTATACAGGCCAAAAATTAATTTTCTGATGAAAAACAATGACCCCGGACCTGGCGAACTTTCTACAGAAGGTCGGTAATGGTGATTTATTAATGTTTAATCTTTTGACTGTAAATGACTATTGCATGTGAATTATCACTTTTGGAACTAAAATAAGTGAGTTTAGAGTCATTTTCCTGCCTAAAATCGGTCAAAATAGAAGCTTCATAGTAGGAGGAAACATCTGTAAAAATGGCAATTTTGGTCACTGTGAGGCCTAAAAAAGTTGTTATTCAACATTAGGCATGATCCAATCGACATTTTGAATAATTTAATATATAGTCAAAAAATCAATTTTCTGATGAAAAACAATGACCCCAGAATTTACGTACTTTCTCCAGAAGGTCAGTAATGGTGATTTTTGAATATTTAATCTTTTGGCTGTAAATGACTATTGGATGTGAATTATCAATTTTGGAACTAAAATAAGTGCTTTCAGTGTCATTTTCCTCCCTGAAATTGGTCAAAATAGAAGCTTCTGAGTAGTTGGAAAAGACTATAAAAATGCAATTCTGGTCATGATGAAGCCATCAAAAGTGGTTATTCAACATGAGGAGCGATAAAATTGACATTTTGAATAATTTTTTATACAGGCCAAAAAAATCAATTTTGTGATGAAAAACAATGACCCCGGACCTGGCGAAATTTCTACAGAAGGTCAGTAATGGTGATTTATTAATGTTTTATCTTTTGACTGTAAATGACTATTGCATGTGAATTATCACTTCTGGAACTAAAATAAGTGAGTTTAGAGTCATTTTCCTGCCTAAAATCGGTCAAAATAGAAGCTTCTGAGTAGGAGGAAACATCTGTAAAAATGGCAATTTTGGTCACTGTGAGGTCTAAAAAAGTTGTTATTCAACATTAGGCATGATCCAATTGACATTTTGAATAATTTTATATATAGCCAAAAAATCAATTTTCCGATGAAAAACAATGACCCCAGAATTTACGTACTTTCTCCAGATGGTCAGTAATGGTGATTTTTGAATGTTTAATGTTTAATCTTTTGGCTGTAAATGACTATTGGATGTGAACTATCAACTTTGGGGCTAAAATAAGTACTTTCAGTGTCATTTTCCTCACTGAAATCGGCCAAAAATAGAAGCTTCTGAGTAGGAGGAAAAGTCTGTAAAAATTGCAATTTTGGTCACTGTGAGGCTTTAAAAAGTGGTTATTCAACACGAGGCACGATTCATTTGACATTTTGTATCATTTTTTGTACAGTCCCAAAAATGTATTTTCTGATGAAAAACGATGACACTTGACCTGTCGAACTTTCTCCAGATGGTCAGCAATGGTGATTTTAAAATGTTTAATCTTTTGACTGTAAATAACTGTCAGATGTGAATCATCACGTTTGGAAGCGAAATAATTGTTTAAAGTCATTTTCATGCTCGAAATCTGCGAAAATAGAAGCATCTGAGTAGTTGGAAAGACTATAAAAATGTCAATTTTGGTCATTGTGAGGCATTAAAAAATGGTTATTCAAAATTTTTAATGTTTAATGTTTTGACTGTAAATGACTGTCAGATGTGAATAATCAAGTTTGGTACTAAAATAAGTGTGTTTGGATTAATTTCCATGCTCAGAATTACGTAAATAGAAGCTTTAGTCACTGTGAGGCCTTAAAAAGTGCAAAAAATCAATTTCCAGATAAAAAACTATGACCCCAGACCTGAGAAACGTCCTCTAAATGGTCAGAAATGGTAATTTTTTGAGTGTTTAATCTTTTGACTGTAAATGGCTGTCAGATATGAACCATCACTTTTGGAACTAACGTAAGTGGGTTCGGAGTCATTTTCATGCTCAGAATTAGGTAAAATCAAAACTTCTGAGTAGTTGAAAAAGTTTATAAAAATGGCACTTTTGGTTACTGTGAGGCCTTAAAAGTGGTTATTCAACATAAGGAGTGATATAATTGATGGTTTGAATAATTTTTTGTACATCCAAGATATCCATTTTCTGATCAAAAATGATGACACCGGACCTGAAGACGTTTTTCCAATTGGTCAATAAGGATGATGATTAGTCTTTTAACTGTAAATGACTGTTAGTTGTGAATTATCACTTTTGATGTAATATATTAGGTCATAAGCAGTGCATTGCGGGGGGGGGGGTGAGTTAGAGTTAACCCAGGTAACTATAACTACTGAATTTCTCTGGTTTTGCATGAGTAAAATATGACCCTAACTATAACATCCCTGTAACCATTTTTTTTAGTGAATGTGCATATATACCCACACATATAGCTACACACATATATACACACACACACATTTATATATATATATATATATATATATATATATATATATATATATACATATATATATATATATATACACACCCACACACATATATATATATATATATATACGCACACATATACACGCACACACACATATATATATATATATATATATATATATATATATATATATATATATACGCACACACACATATATACACACACATATCTACAAAAACACATTTCTAAACACACACATATATATATACACAAACAAATATACACACACACATATATATGCACACACATACATATATAGACACACACATATATATATACACACATACATGTATATACGCACACACACATACATACAAACACATATACACCTGCACATATATAGGCACACACACATATATACACTCACACACATACATACATATATACACACAAATATATATATATATACACACATACACACACGCATGTATATACACACACACACACACATATTTACACTTACACATATATATATACACACACACATAAATATACACATACAAACACATATACACACAAACATAAATATATATACTTGGCTTGGTCCCTATCAGACTTGAAAATGGTACTGTGAAGGGGTTACACTGAAAGGCAGCAGAGGAAATCGCCACCGCCAACTTGGAACCACATACACCAGAATGCACTAAGAACTTTGTAAATGGAAACTCACCACCAGAGGGATGTAAAGTGCGAATATTTTTGTGGCGCCCAGAATTGGTGTTGGTAGCTGGGTTCACCTTTGAGAAAGTGCACTGGATGCACGAAACGCGTCAGGACTGCCCGTAGCTGCTAATAAAAGAACTGAAATCACAGTGCAACGAGCGCGGCTCATTCCTTGCTGTTACAGAAGGTTTTGTGCATATAATTAACGGCTGGTTCCGTCGTAGAGCAACGCGCCGCCAGCAAGTGCGCCATCATTACCCGCCTAGAACCAGATGCTTTGCCTCGGTAAAACGAACAGGGTAACGGTCGCTGCCACGTACTGGAATGTGGCTTGGTCCCTATCAGACTTGAAAATGGTACTGTGAAGGGGTTACACTGAAAGGCAGCAGAGGAAATCGCCACCGCCAACTTGGAACCACATACACCAGAATGCACTAAGAACTTTGTAAATGGAAACTCACCACCAGAGGGATGTAAAGTGCGAATATTTTTGTGGCGCCCAGAATTGGTGTTGGTAGCTGGGTTCACCTTTGAGAAAGTGCACTGGATGCACGAAACGCGTCAGGACTGCCCGTAGCTGCTAATAAAAGAACTGAAATCACAGTGCAACGAGCGCGGCTCATTCCTTGCTGTTACAGAAGGTTTTGTGCATATAATTAACGGCTGGTTCCGCCGTAGAGCAACGCGCCGCCAGCAAGTGCGCCATCATTACCCGCCTAGAACCAGATGCTTTGCCTCGGTAAAACGAACAGGGTAACGGTCGCTGCCACGTACTGGAATGTGGCTTGGTCCCTATCAGACTTGAAAATGGTACTGTGAAGGGGTTACACTGAAAGGCAGCAGAGGAAATCACCACCGCCAACTTGGAACCACATACACCAGAATGCACTAAGAACTTTGTAAATGGAAACTCACCACCAGAGGGATGTAAAGTGCGAATATTTTTGTGGCGCCCAGAATTGGTGTTGGTAGCTGGGTTCACCTTTGAGAAAGTGCACTGGATTCAAGAAATGCGTCAGGATTGTCCGTAGCTGCTAATAAAAGAACTGAAATCACAGTGCAACGAGCACGGCTCATTCCTTGCTGTTACAGAAGGTTTTGTGCATATAATTAACGTCTGGTTCCGCCGAAGAGCAACGCGCCGCCAGCAAGTGCGCCATCATTACCCGCCTAGAACCAGATGCTTTGCCTCGGTAAAACGAACAGGGTAACGGTCGCTGCCACGTACTGGAATGTGGCTTTGTCCCTATCAGACTTGAAAATGGTACTGTGAAGGGGTTACACTGAAAGGCAGCAGAGGAAATCGCCACCGCCAACTTGGAACCACATACACCAGAATGCACTAAGAACTTTGTAAATGGAAACTCACCACCAGAGGGATGTAAAGTGCGAATATTTTTGTGGCGCCCAGAATTGGTGTTGGTAGCTGGGTTCACCTTTGAGAAAGTGCACTGGATGCACGAAACGCGTCAGGACTGCCCGTAGCTGCTAATAAAAGAACTGAAATCACAGTGCAACGAGCGCGGCTCATTCCTTGCTGTTACAGAAGGTTTTGTGCATATATATATATATCTATATCTATACTACTATTATAAAGGAAGAACTTTGAACCTTTGAGGCAGGTAAACTCGGGAACCACAGCGCCAATCCACACACCCGATACATCGTTGTAATCATCAGGGTGTGCAGATGGACATAGGCTATATAAACGTAATAAATTTATGTTATTTAAAAAATTTACAGAAAACAAAGTAGTCCCTTGGAAGAAGCGCCGGCCGCGACGTGTGTGCACGACTTGAGGAGCGCGGGGAGTAGCGGCGTCCAGGAGCGTGAGGAGGACCGAGGACATAGCGCGGGGAGGAGCGGTGAGGAGCGGCGGGCAGGCGGTGAGGAGCGGGGGACAGGCGGTGAGGAGCGGCGGATGAGGTAGGTTATTTATTTATTCATTTAGGTGCGGTGAGCGGCGGAAAAATGAAGCAAAAATGAAAATCGTGAGCAAGAGGAAGCAAACGGAGCATTCCTAAAGTGAGCCAAACGGTGCATTACTGGAGCAAAAAGTTACGTGTGCAGGTTACAAAAGCGTACATCGTGAGCAAGAGGAAGCAAACGGAGCATTACAAAAGTGAGCCAAACGGTGCATTACAGGAGGAAAAAGTTACGTGTGCAGGTTACAAAAGCGTACAAAGTAAACATAGAGGTATAATACTGCAATATATGGAGGAAGGCTCCGGGGGACCCACGGACAACGTCGGGGCGGGCGGGGGCCCTGATGCCTAATTGCTCCCGGACAACGTCGGGACGGGCTGCTAG
Source organism: Lissotriton vulgaris (assembly GCF_964263255.1). NCBI lineage: Eukaryota > Metazoa > Chordata > Amphibia > Caudata > Salamandridae > Lissotriton > Lissotriton vulgaris. The sequence continues at coordinate 412,682,432 of NC_141698.1, forward strand.
TATATATATATATATATATCTATACTAATATAATAAAGAGAGAGCCCAAACCTTTGAGGCGGGTAATCTCAGGAACCACAGCACCAATCACAACACCCAATACAGCGTTGGAAAGGGCAGTTGCAGCAGAAGGACATAGGCTATGCAGACGCCCACCATATACATTAAAAAGGTAAAAGAACCGTGCCAGCAAAGTAGTCCCTTGTGGGCGTGTCTGCGTTGTGCTGTGGGCGTGTGCTGGGGGGCTTGACAAATGCTGGGGGCGTGTGGTACGTTCCGCCCTTCATGCCATGTCTCATATCGTGTGCTGTGGGCGTGTGCTGGGGGCGTGGGCGTGTGCGGGGCGCGGGATTACGGAAAAAAAACTAGCGTTGTGCCCAATATTTCATTATTTTTTCTTCCCAGGTTCTGTACATTCCAGCTCCGGGTGTCCACCCTGCTCCCTTTAAATACCCCTGCACCACATAATCAAAACCCACTCGTACTCCTTAAAATACCCCAACACCCTTAAACACTAACCCATCTTAACCCTATAAATATACCCTGTACCCCAAAACCCAAACCTATCCCTAAACCCTAAAAATGCCCCTGTACCCCAAAAACCAAACCTAGCCCTGAACCCTATAAATACCCCTGTACCTCAAAACCCAAACCTACCCCTGAACCCTAAAAATACCCTTGTAACCCAAAACCCAAATCTATCCCTAAACCCTAAAAACACCCCTGTACTCTAAAACCTAGCCCTGAACCCTATAAATACCCCTGAACCTCAAAACCCAAACCTACCCCTGAACCCTAAAAATACACCTGTACCCCAAAACCCAAACCCAGCCCTGAACCCTAAAAATACCACTGTACCCCAAAACCCAAACCTACCCCTGAACCCTAAAAATACCTCTATACCCCAAAACCCAAACCTAGCCCTGAACCCTAAAAATACCGCTGTACCCCAGAACCCATACCTATCCCTAAACCCTAAAACGACCCCTGTACCCCATAACCCAAAGCTATATCTGAACATGTTAAAATACCAAAACACCCCAAAACATATACCCCTATTCCCATACTTACCTTTATCCAAAGATTTTTTTAAAAACATGCTTTTACCATTCATGCATTTACAACGAATTTTGTTGTAAATGTATGCGTGGTAAAAGCATATAAAATGTAATGCCATGCGTTATAATGGCATTACGGAGTCATGGTACTTTCGTAATGAAAGTATGCGGAGTGATGGTATATGGAAAGAAAGTTGCGGAATAATGGGTGTTTACCCTCCCCCAGTAAGTACATTGGTGGCACGGTGGTCCACATCTCCAGCAACATACTCATATTTTTTCACCACCCATTTGAAAAATGCACAAGTCTCTCTCATTGATGGCCAGCACCGACATACACTTTTAGACATACCTCCCACCACAAGTTCTAGAATTGGGAACTTTAGAGCTGTGGAGCTACGTTCGAATTTCAGCATCAGCTCAACATCCTGTGATTCCAGGCAAATCGCTTTGTCTCCCCGTGCCTACCACAAATGAATGTGTTCTTCTGTAATGTAAATTGTGCTCATGCCATGTTGTTGAGTTTGCACTATATAATATTGCAGGGAAAAATAAAGTAGGGAAACTCAAGTCCACACACTACTGAACGCGCACTCTTAAGTGCATCAGCAGTGCACTGTGAATCGGAGCGTCTCACAGGCCTGTCACAGATAAGAAATGCTATCAAAACGAAATCCTCCAAAACAATATACTACTGGCCGGCAGCAATTCAAACCCGGACAACGTCGGGACGGGTTGCTAGTATATATATATATATATATATATATATATATATATATATATATATATATATATATATATATATATATATTCGCTCCAATTCCACCATCCAAGAGGCACTCTCGGTCAGGTACGATGCGCGATATGTGAAAGCCGCGTTAAATCATAACTCACAGTTTCTTAAATCCAAGAAGAAACTTTGCACTTGCGGGGGCTTGTAACTCAGTTCTTTATTTCCAAATCAGCAAGAAACGCATTTTGGCGCTATGTCTTCTTCCGTGTTACTGAGACACAGCAGAAGCGGCCATTTTGGCTGCTTCCGTTGTGTCTCAGTAACACGTTTGTTGCTGATTTGGAAATAAAGAAGTGAGTTACAAGCCCCCGCGAGTGCGAAGTTTCTTCTTGGATTTAAGAAACTGTGAGCTATGATATATATATATAAAACTGTCAATATAAATGAAAGTTTAAAACGGCCACTGAAAAACAAGAGATTAGCAGGTTTAACAGTCTAGTCTGTTTTTAAAGGAAATGAAGAAGGGACTTTAAGCACTTTTCACTTTAAATGGACTGTTTGGACTGCGGGACTCGATGGTCCAGTCGAAGGCAATCGCCGAAACGCGTTGACCGTCCTCCTTGTCTGCACAATGGTGTTGAAAAGATAATAAAAACATCTTACCTGAAATCGAGTGTTGGACCCTGTTTGTGCTGTGGTGCTTCTGACCTTCTGGCTGCATACTGGAGCTGGCTGGGTCCGTTCTTCGTTGAAGAATATTGGTGCAGCGGTTGATCTGCACTCCACGAGCATGCCGCATTGAGGTGATACAGCGACACACCATCGTTTCAGCCCCGGATCGAGAGAGGGAAAGTTGGAGCTGCCGCCTCTGCCACTTTGGAAATCATACGGTCCTGGTTAACTTTAACAAGTCAAAAAGGAGATTTGTGAGACCCGGAGACCCGAGAATATATCGGAAGTGACTGCATTCACGAGCGGCGATAACCGGGCGGTGAGTACGGGGCTGCGGAGGGAGGCGTGGTGGGACCGCCTACTGTACTGCTTGAGTAGTGGGCAGGGGTGCTGTTTCACCCGTACTAACCTGTTGACCCCTGAAAGCCGCCTGTGTCAGTAACCGCTTGTTGACTTGGAGAGCGTAAGCCGGAGCACTTTTTCGGCGTCCGCGAGGCAGTCACGGAACCTACAACTAGTGGCATACGTGGAACCGGTCTGTTCGCGATTATAAGACGAGCAGACCAAGGGAACAGAGGCAACTTGAAAAAGAGGAATATTAAATAAAAATAAAAATATAAACGGATAATAACAACACGCAGTGCAGACATTCAAGAATACTCAACTAACCCTAATATCACAACTATAACGAAGGGAAGAGAAAAAAAGAGAAAAACACATAAAAATGGCCGAAAGAATGACAAATCGCACGCAGAGAGCAAATCAACTATTGGATGATAATATGGTGGCCCAGTCTCCCCAAAGCTCAACCAGCGCAGCAATATCTTCAGATAATCAAAAGAGATCAATACAGAGCATTATCAAAGAATTACAACAGGCTAAAATCGTGGAGGTCAATAAGTGGTGGGAAAAAACAACCCTTGAAAAATATATTGAATTTAAAAGAGTTCCAAGGGGTTTGAGAATTTTAATTATGCCTACACTAAATGACCTAGACATGGATTTGATCAAACAATGGCAGATGGACACCAATGAATGCTCATTAAAACTTATGAAGACACTAATAATACATGCTGAACGGAAGCTAGAGGGAATCTTGGAGAAAATTCAAGAACTTGAAAAAGAGCTGGACAAAGATCCCGAGAATGAGGAGAAAAAAGAATTATTGGAGACCATGGAGAAAAAAATTCTCAAACATGAAGCAGATGTGGAAAAAAGAAAAGCAAGTAAATTCAACCGAGATCGCATAGATTATGCAAATGGAAGGATATACACCTTCGCCAGGAAGTATGACTCATTAAGAAATAAAGCAGTTATGGATAGATGCATCAGTCATGACAATCAGGGTGTCTATGACAGCTCTGACCCGAGCTCAACAGATGAAGAATCAGACCTGGCGAAGTTGGATTTTCATGGGGAAATGAGGCTAGCCCAAATGGAGACGCGACAACGAGGAAGAGCACGAGGGACCACATGGGGAAGAGGGAGGGGATCAAATCCCCCGCAACCAGACGTAGCAAAAGAAGGAACAAGGCCCAAAAGAGGAGAAGAAAAGAAAAAACAAAAATAAAAAAGATGGCACAGAACAAAGATTTGGTTATAAATTTGTCAAGCATGACCTTGAACAAAGACCACATCAGTCTCCTTAATAACAGACTTTCTTTTTGGCCCAACACTAAAATGGACATCCCCAATTTTCGGATCGACCTATATAAATTCTGTCGCAAGGCGAAACTAAAGAAACATTTTGAAGAGAGACCGCCTAATAAACCCAACTCACCTTCGTCACCAACTGAAACATTTCTGTTGACACGGAAGGAATTACCTGCCCTGAGGGTAATGTCAAATCTAGATACTGACGCTATAGGAAATAACTCCCTTGAGTCTATAACTAATTAAACTGATCTCGACATGTGCAGACGGGAAGGCATCATGACCAACAAAGGTGGAGAGAGTGGACTTAAGTCACAATCAAAATTTTGCCCACAACTGCCACCTGGCAATAAAATAGATCTATTCCATGAAATCGTTGTAGAGGAATTGAACCAACTTACCAAACAGAAAAAAAGATATGAAAAACCATCATGGAATCTCACAAAAGGAGAACAAAAGGCCTTGAAAGAACTGAGAGACAATCAAAAAGTCATTATAAAGGCCGCAGACAAAGGCGGAAATATTGTTATGCAAGATCGAGAGCAATATATCACAGAGGCCTACCGCCAACTGAACAACCAAGATCACTACACGAAGCTAGAGATTAATCCAACAGAACGATGGACTAAAGAGTATCATTCGCTACTTCTAAATTGGAAAGATAGAGGACTCATAAACTTTGAGGAATTTATGTACTTAAAGGTAGAGAACCCCATAACAGCAACAATATCCTTCCTACCGAAGGTACATGGCTCTCAGCAATCCACCAGGCAGACCCATAGTCAGTTCTATGTGTTCGCTACTTGAGAAAACCTCACATTTTATAGATGTGTTCTTGATGGAGTACGTGAAATCTCTTCTGTCCTACTTAAAGGACACAACAGCCTTCCTGAACAAATTGAAAGGTCTTACCTGGAATGAGTATCTTACCATGGTAACAATAGATGTAAATTCATTGTACACGTCCATCCAACATCAAAATGGACTGTCAGCTGTGAGGAAATTTTTGGATTTACGGTCATTGAGCTTCCTCGAACATTCAGACATGCTACTGGACATGCTTAACTATTGTTTAACTCACAATGTTTTTCTCTTCAATGGGGAAAGTTACCTTCAAAGGCAGGGCACTGCCATGGGAACATCTGTAGCCCCAACATACGCAAATCTCTTTATGGCAGCATGGGAGGAAAACATATTACGAGGCAAGCACAAGTCCAATATACATACTTGGACAAGGTATATTGATGATTTATTCGTTTTATGGGAAGGAGACCAAAATCATCTATCAGAATGTTTGGATGATCTAGACCACAACGACTTGAACTTAACATTTACATCATCCAGCAGCAAAACCAGAGTGTTCTACCTAGATGTGGAAGTGTTTGTCAAAAACCAACGGTTCTGTACAAAAATACATAGGAAACCCACTGCCACTAATAGTGTTTTTCATGCCAGCAGCGGACACCCGGACCATCTAAAGTGGAGCATCCCGTATGGAGAGATGCTCCGCGTTAAAAGAAACTGCTCAGAAGATGACGACATAGAACAAACCATTGAAGACACTGGCCTCAGATTTTTGGCAAGAGGATATCCTATGGAGATCGTTGAAAAGGCAAAAACAAAAATTCAGGAAAAACCACGATCCGCACTTTTGGAAACAATGGAGAAAGTGGAAAATGAAGAAACAACTCGTATCATCATGGATTTTAACGTAGAACACCAAAGTCTTAAAAAAATCATAAAGAAAAATTGGAAAATCCTGATGTTAGATGATTCATTGAAAAAAACACTCCCAACTCCCCAAATAACTTACAGAAAGACAGCTTCTCTGGGTGATATCCTCACACAAAGTCATCTATCCACCATCAATCCACATAATGAGAAAGGCAACAAATCCTGGCTAACAACACCTGGCTTCTGGAAATGCTCTAAATGTAAAGCTTGTGAGCATGGCAAAAACACACTCTCATATGAACTACAAAACGGAAACATAGAAAAAATCACCAATCACATAACGTGTGAATCCAAATTTGTAGTTTATGTCCTACAATGTCCATGCCACAAACTATACGTAGGAAGTACAATAAATAAATTGAAACTACGCATATTACAACACCTCAGGGCGATCAAGAATCAGGATCTCGCTTATCCAATGGACAAACACTTTCAGGAGAAACACTCCAGCAATAACCAAGAACTCACATTTTTTGGTGCAAAATTGGTAAAGCAGAATGAAAGAGGAGGAGATAGAACCTTAGACTTAAGAAGAGCAGAATCAGGGTTAATCTTGGCATTGGGGACAGAGAATCCTTTTGGACATAACCTGGATGCAAAACTTTATGTACATTTATAGAAAAATACATTTCTGGATAACACATGTAAATATTGTTGATCGAATGGGAAGAGAGAGAAAACAATCTAAGGTTCAAGAAAAGAAAGGAGGAAAAAAAGTCTTATATAACTATCCAAAAATTCATCAAGCAAATAATGAAAATGAACATATGAGTATTATAGAGGTGGTTATACTTAATGACATAAGGTTAGGTTAAAGTATATTGAATGATTGAACGAGGTGGATTTATTTTGTTGCTCACTATGCTCTGTTTGTGTAAGTCTACTTTAGCTTGATCAAAACACAGAGAGTGGGTTACCTTGCATTTCCTCGGCTCTTCAATGTATGCAGACAGATAGGATAGACCTTGTTGAGAAAGGATATGGGAAAGGTCAAGGATAGGAATGCGTCTTTGCACATAAATGCTATTTGCATATAAAATGTTTACATATGATAATTTGCACATTGCACTTGGCACTTTATTAGTAGCATCATTGAGTGACCGACCCGATAGATAACTGTTACCTTTCCCTTCAATTTGTCTACCCTTCTTCCTTACTTTCCCTAATCTCGCTATCAATTATTACTTTCCCTAATCTTGTTATGAATTATTGAAACTGTTTGAAATAGTTATTAGGAATATATTGTACCTCATACCTATATTTCCCTTATTTTATGCAATTCTTGAAAATTTGTATCTTAATCATGAAGTTATGATGGGAGTGATGTTGCTCAAATGAGATTTTACTTGCCTTCTCTGTCATAGGGTACTTCACCAATATGTTTCTTTGCTCAAAAAACTGTGAATATAAATGAAAGTTTAAAACGGCCACTGAAAAACAAGAGATTAGCAGGGTTAACAGTCTAGTCTGTTTTTAAAGGAAATGAAGAAGGGACTTTAAGCACTTTTCACTTTAAATGGACTGTTTGGACTGCGGGACTCTATGGTCCAGTCGAAGGCAATCGCCGAAACGCGTTGACCGTCTTCCTTGTCTGAGTGTTGGACCCTGTTTGTGCTGTGGTGCTTCTGACCTTCTGGCTGCATACTGGAGCTGGCTGGGTCAGTTCTTCGGTGAAGAATATATAATTATATATATATATATATATATATATATATATATATATATATATATATATATATATATATATATATATATAAAGCAGTCCAGGTTCCGAATAGATGTCGGAACCAACGGTCGGGACCTCAAAGTACCTCGTAACCAGCAGTTCACACAAGCCTCAAAGAAAGTAAATCCACCAGTAGAGAACAGGGAAGACGTTGTTTATTTAGGATGACGCGTTTCACTCTACAAGAGAGCTTGTTCACACTATATATATATATATATTACCTACTGGCGGTCGCCAGTAGGTAGTTATAGTTAGGATTTTTTTCAATGTTAAATCTCAAAATTCTATTTGGAATAACTTTGGCGCCGGTTGACGAATCTGCCAGAAAATTCCCTCAAAATGGCCTTGCGTGCCCCGGTCCTTCCCTGAAAGTTTGGGGGGGATTTGCCAAGTGGGGGCCGAGATAAAAGGGGGGTCCCAAAACGCGTTTTCCCCATGTTAATTTTTATAGGGCGGTCGACCTCACTTTTAGCCCGAACGGCTGAATGGATTTCCACCAAACTTGGCAAAATTGTAGGGACTGGTAGCCAGATGTGCCTTTGCTATGTCTCAAGATATGTGCTCCAGTGGATTTTGAGTAATTTAGGTTAAAAAAAATATATATCTATAGGCGCGCCCCGGTACGCGCACCGGGGAGCGCACCGGGCGCGCTACGTGACTTGCGCACGGAAAGCTGATTGGCTCACTGGGGATATATGACGGTACCACGCGTACTTTTACAACGCGAACCGTTACAACGCTACTTTTACCACGCAAGTCGTTGTAACGACTTGCGTGGAGGGGCGCTGGATAGTAAATTTTTTAATTTACTATTCCAACTCCAGTCCCCGTGGACTCTAGGGAAGGAGTTGGATAGTAAATTAAACTATTTACTATCCTGGAGCGCACTCCAGCGCAAGTTGTGGTAACGACTTGCGTGGTAAAAGTAGCGTGGTAACAGCAACGCATTGTAAAAAATGCGTGCTAACTGCTGTATACCGCTCACGGGTGTCTGTAAACATTCGAAACAGTCCGGAGCGACCTCCATCTTGTGTCTCGGTGGGATCGAGACACAAGAGGTGGCCAAAACAAAGGGGGAATTGACCATAAGGGGGCAGAGTAGACCCTCCCTGACCCCCTAGGTTTGATGTGGGGGCTTTAAAAGGGCCCCGCGAGGCAAAAAAAAAGTAATTTTTTTTTCGATTTTTGCGGGGGAAGCGCCCGGTACGCGCACCGGGGAGCGGACCGGGGAGCGTACTATGGGGAAAAAAGAATGACAGACTTTTAAAAATTGTATGTTTATTAATTGTTCTTTTTGTTGTTTTTTTTTTATTTAAGTACCAACATGTAGGTACCAATGCAGAGTCTAAAATTTAATATACACCGTCTCCTTTGTAGATATCTTGCATGTTGTTACAGAAGTTATTGTGGTATATGGAATTCATACCATAGTCTGTCAGGAAAGCAGAAACAACATGGAGGCAGGAGATGATAAAGAGATGTTAAATACACATTGGTGATAATATAGTGGGAGAAAGGAAGTAACTATGAGCAAACTTACTATGTAACACAAACAAGTTGCATAGTATATTTTAAGTCTCACTTTATATTATATCTATTTTGGTACTATTTCATAATTTACATATAAAAAAGAATAATGTCTCAAACAATTTTAAATTTTTAAATAAAAATGTATTGTTGTGATTTTTCAAAATCTAAAAGAATTTGCAACATTAATTCATCAGGTATGTCCTCCTTTTCATTCCATGATTCAATTTCTTCTACACAATTAATTAAGTCTTGGTCCAGAGAGTGATCCAAAAAGTCTATTTCATATTTGTCTTCCTTAGGATTGTTTTCCATATTAATTTCAAATGAAATATTAATTTAATTTTGTTGTCCTTCCATTTTCTTGCTGTAAATTGCATAAAAAATAAATATATCAGTAGAGATAGGGCACTGTTGGGTTTAAGTTCAGACAGGTACTTGTGAGTTTTTAACAGTGAAGTTATCTTTGGGCAGTGTATGGTTTCAGGCAGGAAGTAGAACTATTAAAAAGTGCCTGTGATGAAGCCTAATTAAATTCATAATTATACCAGAGAAACCTAACTCAATCCATAATTATAATAGACAAGCCTATCTCAATGTCTAACTCTTACAGAGGGACAGTATATAACTATCTGAAAACGTTTTCCCAAATTAACTTAAAGTGCATAACATAGTTCTTTCAAATTAACAACCTACCTTCTTCAAATTAGTCGAAGTTTTCTGTCAAAATTTTTTCCAAATGTACCTTAGGTAGTGTTAGTCAAAATGGCTGTGTTTCCCTCTCATTTTTCATATATATTCATGTACTTAACCAATCAAATGTCACACATAAAAGTACAAAATGTAAGTAACATTTTAATTGGTTGAAAATTCAAACAGTTTCATATGTGTTTTTGTCATGTAATTTACCTCAGGATATTTAGACAGGGCTACAGCCCAAATGGCTCAATGGAATACCACCAAATTTGGGTAAATGGTAGGGACTGCTATGTAGTAGGGCGTATTCTATATTTGGTGTAAGTGTCTCCAGTGGTTTTTCTGTAAATTACTTTCCCACCTTTTTTTTTGGGAGCGCTTACCGGTGCGCGCCCCGGTAGGCGCACCGGCAGCGTTACGGGAGTCCTCCATTTTGTGTTTCGGTACAATCGAGACACAAGATGGAGGACAAACAATGTTGGGAATGGGTAGAAGGGGGCACGGTAGACACTTCCTCACCCTCTAGGTTTTCTGAGGGGGGTTTAGAAGGCTCATTTATGCCCCCCCCCCAAAAAACATTTTTACATTTTTCGCGGGGGAACCGCCCGGTACGCGCACCGGGAAGCGTACCGGGGAGTGTACCGGGGAGCGTACTTTGGTGAAAAATAGTGAAAAAAGTTAGAAAAAGAAAATCATTATGAGTGATCAGAGGTAGGGTAGCCTTGAAAAGAGCTTTTGGGTGCTGTGGCTGATTTAAGTACCTACAAGTAGGTTCCAATGCACAGTCTTAAATTCAGGAGGAATATTCTATTCCCCTCATCTGAGAAGTGCACACCATCTCCTCTGTAGAGGTCTTGCATGTTGTAACGCAAGTTGTTGTATATTGAACCCATTCCATAGTCTCTCATGTAAGCAGAAACAGATTTATTCCCATGTTTCCGTGCTTTCTCAAATTGTGGACAAAATTGGTTGGACCAGTTCCATTTCTGTCTTTGGCATATATTGGAATATACCAAGGCAGTTTGTGGAAAAAGTGTCATCAATTGATCAAAGGTGTCCTTTAAAAGCATTTCCAGACCAACCCCAGTCATAGTGCCCAAATCATTTCCACCACAGTGCACTATTAAGAGGTCAGGGTTTGGCAGATGCAAAAAGGTTTTCACCAATGGTATCAATTGGTGACATCTCAATCCTCTCTGGCCAATCCACTTGATTTCCACATTTGATAAATCAAGGTTGTGATAATTTCTGCTTGCTGCATACCTTTGAGCCCAGTGGATGTAGCTATGTCCAATAATCCATACAGAATACATGATGTGAGAAGGTTCTGGTGCAGTCAGATGAAGTGTGGGAATGAAATGGCAGTTGGAACAGTAGGAGTTTACAAAAAAAAAAATTGGGGAGTTTCCCTGCTGTTGAATCACAAGCAATGATTGGTGGATTCAGATAGTAGAAAACTGAAAGTTAGGGTGCATAGTTGTGTTGTGTGAAAGAAGCAATTTGAATGGTTAAGAAAAAGTCACTAAAAGCAATAATGCCCTGGATAAGCTGGTGTATTGAGAGGGTAAACATCCTTGCTGACTTAATTTGCAACATTGTAGAATAAACTTTTGAACCTGAGAGTTCAGGTAGGAGGGAGTTCCTATGGTAACAGATAGAAAGGTCTGAGAGGGGGAAGGGTGTTGGTTTGAAAATAGTGAGGGAAGACTTTTGATTGGTTGAAATAAGGCATATGTGTGTAGAATTAGAGATTTTCTATGCCAGTCTTGGTTTCAGTGTATTGAGTGCACACCTTTTGCTCTGCTAAAGAAAAATTGATGTGTGTGTCTGACACTGTTCTTAATCTCCCAAAGCATTTGTAAAGGTAAGTAATGATTCATTTAATTTAAATAGAGACTTGTTTGCTCTATGGATAATATTTGGAAGCAGATAGTGAAGTTTCAGTAGTGAAATTGATTGCTTGTACATAGGACTTGTGTTGTGTTTGTAAAAAGGTTTTTAAAAAAAGATTTTGGGGTAAAACAATGTCTTTTATATTTTTGAGAAGTAATTAATAGTGTTTGCCTCATTAAATAAATATATTTGAACCTTTTAGAATGATGTCACTTGCATTACCTCAGATTTGGAAGCAGATTGAGATTCTTTTTTATTGGTTTGTGGCATGTTTTTGGGAAATGCTTGCTATGAACATTTGCAAGATAGGGGATTTTTATTTTGTGAAACAGTGAGGTTTCAGTAGTGAAATTGAATGCTTGTACATAGGTCCTGTGTTGTGTTTCTAAAATGTTATTCAAAAAACGATTTTGGGGCAAATCAATGGTATTTACATTTGGGCTTCATTTATGATTGCTTTGTGCTGCCAGTGCATCACTTTAAACATGGGAAAAAAGTGACGCTCTGGTGGCGCAAGGCCTTCATAAATAAGGCCCTGAGTTTCTTTGCTGTTGGTTTGTGTCTTGCTTTTTGATAATGCTTGCTATGAACATTTGCAAGATAGAGGATTTGTACTTTGGGAAACAGTGAGGTTTCAAAAGTGAAATTGAGTGCTTGTACATAGGTTCTGCGCTGTGTTTCATAAATGTTATTCAAAAACACGATTTTGGGGGAAATCAATGGTATTTACATTTGGCTCTTATTTATGATTGTCTTGTGGCACCAGTATATCACTTTTAACATGGGAAGAAAGTGATGCACTGGTGGCGCAAGGCCTTCATAAATAAGGCCCTAAGTTTTTTTGTTGTTGGTTTGTGTCTTGCTTTTTGATAATGCTTGATATCAAAATTTGCAAGATAGAGGATTCGTATTTTGTGAAATAGTGAGGGTTCAGTAGTGAAATTGAGTGCTTGTACATAGGATCTTCGCTGTGTTTCTAAAATGTTATTCAAAAAACGATTTTGGGGGAAATCAATGGTATTTTCATTTGGCCCTTATTTATGATTGCCTTGTGCTGCTGGTGCATCACTTTAAACATGGGGAAAAAGTGACGCTCTGGTGGCGCAAGGCCTTCATAAATAAGGCCCTGAGTTTGTTTGCTGTTGGTTTGTTTTTTGCTTTTTGATAATGCTTGCTATGAACATTTGCAAGATGGAGGATTTGTATTTTGGGAAACAGTGAGGTTTCAAAAGTGATATTGAGTGGTTGTACATAGGTTCTGCGGAGTGTTTCTTAAATGTTATTCAAAAAACGATTTTGGGGGCAAATCAATGGTATTTACATTTGGCCCTTATTTATGATTGCCTTGTGGTGCCGGTACGTCACTTTTAACATGGGAAGAAAGTGACGCACTGGTGGCGCAAGGCCTTCATAAATAAGGCCCTGAGTTTTTTTGTTGTTGGCTTGTGTCTTGCTTTTTGATAATGCTTGATATCAACATTTGCAAGATAGAGGATTCGTATTTTGTGAAATAGTGAGGGTTCAGTAGTGAAATTGAGTGCTTGTACATAGGATCTTCGCTGTGTTTCTAAAATGTTATTCAAAAAACGATTTTGGTGGTAAATCAATGGTATTTTCATTTGGCCCTTATTTATGATTGCCTTGTGCTGCCGGTGCATCATTTTAAACATGGGAAATAAGTGACGCTCTGGTGGCGCAAGGCCTTCATAAATGAGGCCCTGAGTTTGTTTTCTGTTGGTTTGTTTTTTGCTTTTTGATAATGCTTGCTATGAACATTTGCAAGATAGAGGATTTGTATTTTGGGAAACAGTGAGGTTTCAAAAGTGATATTGAGTGGTTGTACATAGGCTCTGCGCAGTGTTTCTTAAAAGTTATTCAAAAAACGATTTTGGGGGCAAATCAATGGTATTTACATTTGGCCCTTATTTATGATTGTCTTGTGGCGCCGGTATGTCACTTTTAACATGGGAAGAAAGTGACGCACTGGTGGCGCAAGGCCTTCATAAATAAGGCCCTGAGTAGTGAAATTGAGTGTTTGTACATAGGATCTTTGCTGTGTTTCTAAAATGGTATTCAAAAAACGATTTTGGGGGCAAATCAATGGTATTTTCATTTGGCCCTCATTTATGATTGCCTTGTGCTGCCGGTGCATCACTTTAAACATGGGAAATAAGTGATGCTTTGGTGGTGCAAGGCCTTCATAAATAAGGCCCTGAGTTTGTTTGCTGTTGGTTTGTTTTTTGCTTTTTGATAATGCTTGCTATGAACATTTGCAAGATAGAGGATTTGTATTTTGGGAAACAGTGAGGTTTCAAAAGTGATATTGAGTGGTTGTACATAGGTTCTGCGCAGTGTTTCTTAAAAGTTATTCAAAAAACGATTTTGGGGGCAAATCAATGGTATGTACAATTTGGCCCTTATTTATGATTGTCTTGTGGCGCCGGTATGTCACTTTTAACATGGGAAGAAAGTGACGCACTGGTGGCGCAAGGCCTTCATAAATAAGGCCCTGAGTAGTGAAATTGAGTGTTTGTACATAGGATCTTTGCTGTGTTTCTAAAATGGTATTCAAAAAACGATTTTGGGGGCAAATCAATGGTATTTTCATTTGGCCCTCATTTATGATTGCCTTGTGCTGCCGGTGCATCACTTTAAACATGGGAAATAAGTGATGCTTTGGTGGTGCAAGGCCTTCATAAATAAGGCCCTGAGTTTGTTTGCTGTTGGTTTGTTTTTTGCTTTTTGATAATGCTTGCTATGAACATTTGCAAGATAGAGGATTTGTATTTTGGGAAACAGTGAGGTTTCAAAAGTGATATTGAGTGGTTGTACATAGGATCTGCGCTGTGTTTTTTAAATGTTATTTAAAAAACGATTTTGGGGGCAAATCAATGGTATTTACATTTGGCCCTTATTTATGATTGCCTTGTGGCACCGGTGCGTCTCTTTTAACATGGGAAGAAAGTGATGCACTGGTGGCGCAAGGCCTTCATAAATAAGGCCCTGAGCTTTTTTGTTGTTGGTTTGTGTCTTGCTTTTTGATAATGCTTGATATCAACATTTGCAAGATAGAGGATTTGTATTTTGTGAAATAGTGAGGGTTCAGTAGTGAAATTGAGTGCTTGTAAATAGGATCTTCGCTGTGTTTCTAAAATGTTATTCAAAAAACGATTTTGGGGGCAAATCAATGGTATTTTCATTTGGCCCTTATTTATGATTGCCTTGTGCTGCCGGTGCATCACTTTAAACATGGGAAATAAGTGACGCTCTGGTGGCGCAAGGCCTTCATAAATAAGGCCCTGAGTTTGTTTGCTGTTGGTTTGTGTTTTGCTTTTTGATAATGCTTGCTATGAACATTTGCAAGATAGAGGATTTGTATTTTGGGAAACAGTGAGGTTTCAAAAGTGATATTGAGTGGTTGTACATAGGTTCTGCGCAGTGTTTCTTAAATGTCATTTAAAAAACGATTTGGGGGGCAAATCAATCGTATTTACATTTGGCCCTTATTTATGATTGCCTTGTGGCACCGGTGCGTCTCTTTTAACATGGGACGCACTGGTGGCGCAAGGCCTTCATAAATAAGGCCCTGAGTTGCTGTGGTATAAACTTTAATATGTTGCAAAATAGTGTTTATATCGTTTGCTTTTTGTCATTACTTTGTTGTTTGCTAATAGTGGTCTTTAATGTGTTATTTTTTCAGAACCACAGATTGAAATCAACATTTTAAAAGCAAGCAAAAATGCCGTCAAGGCAAAGGAGTAGAAAAAATACCATACGTAAAAGAACAAAATCATCAAAGGAATTAAAGGAATCCTCTACAACAAGTACTTCAAAAAACACCAGAAAAGCTCCTGGTAAGACAATTAAGTCTTTTCTTCGCAATTTATGTAGATCAAAAAGAAATGTTAATGGTAATGTGAAGATCCAGAAGCAGAGAGCAAATCTAAAAAGGAAGGAGAGGCCCTCAAAAAATGTCTCTATTGGAGCAGGAGAGAAGAGTATGGATAGCAATAGAAGGTTAAATCAATTTAGGGACATTCGTAGACGAATGTTTCGCAATAGGATAGTTTTAAATTTGCTAAAAAATGAAAAGAAAGGTAAACAGAGAGCTGCTTTTAACAAGAAAAAGAAAAGTGTAGAGAAGATTGTTGATCAGGCTTTTGAAGTTAAGAAAAAATTATTTATTTTAGTAATCAATAGAATTAGGATACTTAATAAGGCAATTGATGTTTTCAAATCGAACAGTAGATGGAAAAGAATTATTAATCGGACTAATTTTTGTGAAGTATTTTCTGGAGAATGGATGCATAGTTCAAGTTCTGAGCCATTTTTTAATGAGGAGAGTTACTTTCAGGAAAATGATTTGGTGCATGCAGTTGACACCAGTGGTCGAGCATATGAGGTGAAAGATGGTTGTGTGATGGAAAAAGAGAAACTTATGTCTAGAGATGCAGAAGAGGTGTTAAGTGATGAAGTTTTAGGGAGACGTACTAAGGGTCCAGTGTACACATGGAAGTGCAGTAGTATTTGTAGTGTGCGACAGGATTCAATCGATTTGCTTCGAAATTTCTTACGTACATATAGTAAGAAAAGTCTAAAACAAAAAATGAAGATCTTGCAAGAGTTAGATCCTTGCAGAGTGAGAGAAAACACAGGTTTGCATGTGCATTCACTGGCTTGTCTTTATAGAAAAGTATGTCAGAGTGTTTTTCATCATTTTAGGATGTTAGCAGTGCATCATAATAAGGTGAGGAAATTAGTGAGAAGGTTGTATTATGCAAAAAGTCCAGCACTTAAGCTTAAACAGTTAAAACGTGCTCTTTTGCATAGATCTGAAGTAGATGTGAAGACTATTTGTGAAGAAATTGAGTTTTGTTATTTTGGGAACAAAGAGGACAGTGTAGAAATGGATATAGTAATGGATGGTAATGTGGAAGACAATGTACAGATTTCAAGTACAGAAAAGTTTGACGAGGAAATTACCAAGTTTAAGGTAAAATCAAGTGAAAGGCCTAATTTAACTTGTGTGTGTTGTCGACGGACTCATTATAAGATTCAGACTAGGTTAGTTGATTTATATGCAAAATGTGAATTGGAAAATAATAGTGAATGTAAGGATTTTGTAAGTTATTTGTTGGTGGAGAATTCTTTTGATTTGAGTTTTGATCAGCGTATTTCTAATTATTGTTTGAAAAAATTAAATGAAAATAGAATGCCTGCTAGAGCTGCTCATAATAATCTTCAGTTGATAGATATTCCTTTTGAATTGATGGATTTAAATACTTAAGAACCAATTTTGATTCAATGTGTCCATCCTTTTCAAGCTATTGTTCGCATGGAGCCTAAGATAGGGAAATTACCTCCTACAGATTTACAAAGAGGATTAAAGGGAAGAGTTGTTTATTTGCCTCTAGATGTCAAGAACAATATTGATACAATTGGTGTAGAAAGAGTAGAAGAGGATCCTCTTGTTATTCTAGTTAATGGGGTTCCGACAAAGAGTAAGAAAATCTGGCAAGATTTAGTGGATATTAGGAAAGTCAAAAAGGCAACGTTGTATTTGGTCAAAAACAATGAGTACTATAAAGATGTAAGTGTTGGAGCAGAGGGAACAGCAACAGAAGAAGACAGTGATTGTTCAGTTGGCCAAATTGAAAAAGTTGATGTGTCTAGAAGTGAAGAAATATATGAACATTATACTGTTCATCCTTTGCATTCCAAAGAAGTAATGGGGAATGCAATTGACTTGTTTCAAATGAAAGCAGCAAAAGGAAGTCCTATTAGTGTATGGGAAGAAAGTTTGGAAGCTGGTTGTTTTCCACAGTTATTTCCAACAGGTCGAGGTGGACGATATGACGATCGACCAGTTCAAATTCCTGCAGCTGAATACCGGACTTTAAGATTATATGCTGAAGATCCAAGGTTTCGTCAATGCATTCCGTATTTGTTTCATCTACTGTATGAAAGTGATTTGTCTGAGCTTTCTTATGCAGTTAATCATATATTGAAAAGTGGAGCTCATCTGCAAAATGTTTCAGCAAGGGACTTTATGGAGAAAGTCAATCTGCAAGACAGTATTTTGGAATCTCAGCTAATCAATCTCATGGCATGTCAGCGTGGAACAAACGAGTATTGGTTCCGTCGTCATGGGGAATTGAAATGTATGCTAAGAAACTTAGGAACTCCTACATGGTTCCTCACTCTTAGCTGTGCTGAATATGCATGGGACGACTTACTTCAATTTCTACGAGGCAAATGGAAACATACAAAATATAGAATTGAAAACACCTGGAGAACTGTGTTCTTTGGATCTAGTGAATGTTTGCAGATATTTTAATCATAGATTTGAAGCTATGATGTCTTTTATTACCAACAAAAAAAATCCTCCCCTTGGGAGGTTTTGGATTTCTTTTGGAGGAAGGAATATCAAGCGAGTGGTGCTTCTCATATACATATGTTGTTATGGATTAAAGATGCACCCAAATTTGGATCAGATTCGGATGAAACAGTGATGAGTTTCATTGAAGAGTATTCAACATTTGCTGTTCCGAAAACTACTGAAGAAAACAGTTTAAGGCAACAAGTTTTACGTTTTCAATCTCATCGTTGTGGAAAGTACTGTCGTCGAAAATTCAAAAACAAGGAAAATACTACACGAAATGTCGTTTTGCGTTTCCACGACCAGTGATTTCTAAGGGAAGAGTAAATAATTTGATGTCATCTCTACGACATACTGTGACGAGGAAATCACCCAAAAATACAAATAATTTAAAAAGAAACGAAGAGTCCAAGTACATCAACAACTACAACCCAGTGATTTTGTCCATGTGGAATGCTAACATGGATATTCAGTTCGTTTCTGACAACTCTATTGCTGTGGCTCGATATGTGACATCTTACATCACAAAAAAAGAAAAGACAGAACTGAAGGAAATGTGGGAGGACATTTCACATGAAAAGAGTCTAAGCAAGAAATTATACAGTTTCAGTCTAAAGATGTTGTCGCATCGAGAAATTGAAGCATATGAATGTTCTGATCGGTTATCATCAGCAAGTCTCTATGCCAAATCAAGAACAATCATTTGGGTGAGTCTAGGTCTTGCTGCAACACGAAACCGAGTTTTGAAATCTGTACAAGAAATTGAATATTTGGCGGAGAAAGAACCAAACAGTACAGATATTTTGAAGACAAATATGTTGGATACATACTATCCAAATAGAAGTACTCACCTTGAGAACACTTGTTTGTATGAAGTTCTGCAAAACTACAGTTATAAGAGGAATATCACAGAAGATATCAATAATGGAAAATATGCTGTCATTGGGTTTTTACTATTTATCTCTTTTGCAACTCTTTAAGCCATGGCGTACAGAACAGGAACTACTTGGAGATTTTCTCTGTTATGAAGACTCTTTTAATGCAACTAAGGATACCATAGAATGTCCTGTTTTTCCAAATTATCTGCAAATGTTGAACGAAGAAATAGAGCAAGAAACCACAATTGCTGAAGAGATTGCTAGAGACAGTTCTCAAGACAGTCAGAGTTCTACTTCATTGAGTCAGGATCCACTAGGAGGACCAATTATCCAAAATGAAGCTGCAACTGCCATGGATGAGGTGGAAAGAGCTATGGAACAAGCTCAAGAGGATGGAGTTAACTTAGAAGATTTGGTAAAGCAACTAAACGTTGAGCAGAAAAAGATATATGACGAAGTTACAGAACAGATTGAACATGGATTCAGACATGAGAAAAAAGTGTGCTCATGTACATCATTTAAGCCTGTTCGACTGTACGTAAGTGGAGAAGCGGGAACAGGAAAACGTTTTCTGATTAAAGCCATTGCAACTTATTTGCAGAAAAGGACTGAATCACCACTGTCTTGTGTTGTAACCGCTCCAACTGGACTGGCAGCACACAACATTACAGGGATTACTCTACATCGTTTACTGATGCTGCCAGTTGAGTATGATAATAAATTGCATTACAACAAGCTAGCTGGAGATGTGTGTTCTGAAGTTTCCAGAGTCTTGAAGAAAATGAAACTTCTTATCATTGATGAAGTAAGCATGGTCTCAAATCTAATGCTTGCTTTTGTGCATTTGAGAATGCAAGAAATTCTTAGAACAGAGTATGATGTGTTATTTGGAGGAAAACACATTATTGTTTTTGGAGATCTACTGTAGTTGACTCCAGTAAAAGGACAACCAGTGTTTAAAATGCTTACGCATGAAGATACCAGGAAGTCCTTTGGAAGCATTGGAAACGTTAATATATGGTTAAATTTCAAATATGCAGAACTGCTTCAAAATATGCGACAGGCAAAGGATGAAGATTATACAAATATTCTACAAGATGTAAGAATCGGAAAAGTAAGTGAGCTTGGGAAAGAAGCTTTACATGCTCGATTAATTTCAAATTTGTATCCAAATGAAAACATTCTTCCAGAGAATATTTTTAAAAAAATGACTGAGAAGAAATCTTGGATATGTTTGATACCAACTCTGCAAGAATGTTCCATCTTCAACAACAAAATGTTAAAGTTAGAAAATGAAGAGATTGTGAAACTGGAAGCAATAGATACAATAGAGCATATGGGTGCAACAATTGTTTTGTCAGAAAATTTGAAAACAAAATTGGATTCATTAGAGAAAAGTATTTCTAAAACAGCTGTTTTTGAAAAGTCTCTGAATGTGTGTTTAAATTGTCGTATCATTTTGAGTAGGAATTTAAATGTTGAAAGAGGTCTGGTAAATGGAGCAATGGGTTATGTTGTTGATTTTGTGAATTATAGAAATAGAGATGGAATTGAATTTTTAAAAATAAAATTTGATGGCATTGAGCAAGTACAACAAATCAGTCGTTGTTCTGCTAGATTTTTGATTGTAAAAGACATATGTTCGCCGAAAACAGTTTCCTGTTTGTTTGGCATATGCGGTGACAATTCATAAATCTCAAGGTTTAAGTGTAGATAGTGCTTTGGTGAACATTGGAAGATCTGTGTTTAAAGAGGGTATGGTATATGTGGCATTATCACGAGTCAGAACTTTATCAGGATTGTACTTGATTGAGTGTGATGAGACAAAGATTTGTGCAGATCTAGATTGTGTTAAAGAATACAATAGGTTAAGAAGAGAGTATGCTCCACATTTGCCTCAATATCCTCTGTTTGAAAAACGTGTGGTAGGTCGAAAAAGAAGAAATGAGGATAATTGCAGTGAGGTAGTAGCAAAAAGACAAAAAGTAGATGAAACTGTAATTCAAAACAGAAAGAAAAAGGATTCTGATGAAAATGTTGTTGGATTTCAGTTTGAAAACAGTTCTGGTGTCAACTGCTATGCTAATGTAGTGGTTAATGTTGTTTTTTTTCTTCAAACTTTACAAGAACAGATTGTTGAAAATCGGGATCAAAGATTGTGTGGTTTATTGAATTCTGTGTTTGAGAAATGTAGCAGTGATAGAGCAAAAATAGAAAGTGTAACAGAAATTCGAAATATTTTAGATATGTGTTCTGGTCAAGATAAATTTTCACAGAACATTCAGCAGGATTGTCAGGAATTTTTAATGTATATGTTTGGTGTTTTGGAGGATGAAGGTGTAGATGTAGATAATCTTTTTAGCCTTTCTTATCAATGGCAGCATGACTGCCACAACTGTAGTTCATCAAGCACTACCAGAATAGACACTGAAAGATTTATATATTTGACTTTACCAGACTGTAAATCAGTGTCATTTAAAAATCTAATTAAAGCAGCAGATCATAATATGGTGTGTACCCAATGTAAGTGTCCAATGCTATCCTCATTATTTATACAAAGTTATGGTCAGTATATCATTTTAGTTTTCCAACGATGTAGACCTGATGGAACTAAATTGACAACTTATATCAAAAATTTTACGGCTTCTCAGTTATCAATTTCAGGAAGAACCTTTACAACTGTAGCTATTATTTATCATGACGGTTCTTCGACAACATCAGGACATTATACATGGTATTTAAAATGTCAAAAAGGTTGGAGTTACTGCAATGATTCTCATTTGACTTATAAACAACGTTTGCCTTATGACTTTAAAAATTCTTACCTAGTGTTTTTAAAATCAAAGTTTTAGTAAAGGTAATTGGCCTTTGAAGACGGGAATAGTTAATAAAAGTTAGTTAGTTAGTCTAATGTTTAAAATCATTTATCTCATATAGGTACTGTAAGTGGATCTCATAGTAAAAAATACTCATATATCTGACACGATTTGGCCGTAAAGAAAGTGTAAGGTATGATGTTCTTAGATCTTTTTTCATAGGAAGTCGATGGAATGGGCTATTCCTGAGGCAGGTTAAACCATCCTACTTTAAAAAAATTAAGTTTAAAGTCATTACTGATGCCTGGAAGGTTTGGAAATTTATATCTAAACAACTGAAGATTCCAAAATTCACAAAATACACTCCCTTGTGGAATAGCTCGATCCTTCCGGATTGCCTTAATGATAGCACCTCTCGGAGGTGGGAAAATTTAGGTATTAAGACAGTTGCAGATTTTTTAAACCCAGGAGGTACCACCACCTTTGAATGGCTTCAACAGAAACATACTATTCCTGCTACTGATTTTCTTAAATACTTTCAAATATTTACATATATTCGTAATTGTATTCCCAGAATAGAATTAAACCACATTCATTTTTTTTCAGTCATTGGGAAACGTTCCACCAGTATAGGTAGCCTATACCAATTGTTGATGGAAAATGTCAAGAATGATCTGGAGCGGGTAGAGCAAGCTTGGGCCCTAAGGTTGGCTAATCCAAACGTAGACATTGATATCTCTTTATCCCTATCATCAAAATTGTTTATTGCTTCCAACCTTAAAGCTCAATACTATAGAGTTATATATGACCTGTATTATACACCAGCAAAATTGTTCTCATGGGGCTTGCGGGTTGATGACAACTGCCCAAGATGTAAACAACCTCAAGCAAACTTAATCCATATGTTCGCTGAATGCCCCAAATTAGACCTATTAAAAACGATGATAAGGAGATTCTGGGCCCAGGTTTTTGGACGGAATATAAGAGACTCAGTAACCCTTTATGTGATGGGACATGATGATTCTTTGGGTCATAGCATTGAGGAGCAAAGGTCCTTGTTTTAAGCAACCGCAATTTTACGTATCATTCTTGCTGCTCGGTGGAAGGACCTGGAGCCACCTACATTTCAGATGTGGCTTGGCCGCTTCCTGGCCACATATAAACAGGAGATTTCAATCTATGGCACTAGGGGTAAAAAAACTAGACTTCTTGGAAACCAGATTTGGGCCCCAATTTCTAATTGGCACTCTAATATGAAGTCGCCTGCCTTAACTGCTATATCCTGATTTGATAAGATTATACTGTCTAAATTATTATTAATTAATATATTGAAGTATATAATGTTGGATATGTTGAGTTTTGCATTTCGTCTTTTTTCTTTTCTCTTTTTTTATCCTTTTATCCTTTTTTCATCTTATCCCCGCTATACAGCTGATTTAGTTATTAATATGCTTGACTATTCTTTTTTGAGTCTTAATATTTTTGAAATATGTTAAATATATTTGACAATTATGTATTCATATATTGTTTGACTGAATGTTGCTCAATAAAAAGATAACATAAAAAAGGAAGTCGATGGAATGGAAGTTATAGAGAACAGCAGACTTTTTTCCACCAAAAGGACCTTCTCTATCTTCTATTTGGCCTCAAGGAAAAGTAAGTGAATCAAAGATTAGTGTACATATATGAGTTGTAAGGTTTTATGTTTTTTTTTAAACACAATCTTTTAGATTGTGTTTTTTTCCCCGCTGTTATATGATGAAGAGTTTGAACTCACTAATTTAAGTGAAATTCAATATATTCTGAGAACAGCAAAAATAAACAATGTAACACATTGTATAAGTCATTCTATAGTTTGCATTGTGTAATTTATATTGTATTCCCATTGTCTCACACTCATTTTCCTTTTTCCACCCTTTTTTAACTCTCTTTACTCACTTACACTGCCTTTTTTTAACTTTGTTCATCGCTGTTCCTTTACTCCACTTCATTAACAACTCCTCAATCCAATTTCAACTGTCTGCATTTCCTCTCTCCCTTCCACCACTTTTCATCTTTCTCACATTCTCTCAGTACCACTGCTTTAGTTCTCTTCCCCTCTCTTTCCTTCTTTTGCTCCTTTACTCTTTTTCCTTTCTCACTCATTGTACTGCAGTTCACTCAGTCCTTCACTTTGTCTTTCTGTGTACTTACTCTCTCACTACTTTTTCCTCTATCATTCTATATTAACCTCATTCCT
Source organism: Lissotriton vulgaris (assembly GCF_964263255.1). Taxonomy (NCBI): domain Eukaryota; kingdom Metazoa; phylum Chordata; class Amphibia; order Caudata; family Salamandridae; genus Lissotriton; species Lissotriton vulgaris. The sequence goes on from NC_141698.1 coordinate 412,706,436, forward strand.
TTCATCCCTTCACTCTGTGACTCCCCTTCACTCACTCTCAGTCATCTTCCATTCTACTTTCTTATTAATAGTTCCTCATTTAGACTCCTCTCCTTTTCACTCATTTTCCTTTTACTTTCTTCTCTTTCCTGATTTCGTTTTGGTATCTCGCATTCTTTTAGTATCTTACTTATCTTCAGTAATTTGTTCTCTTTCTATTTCTTTTTCCCTCTTTTTTTTCTTTCTACATTACTTTATTTCTGTTTTTGTATCCTTCACTATTGCTTTATTTCTTAGTACACTTTTTTTTGATTTTTTACCTCTTGACCTGTTTCTTCTATTTTAAAATATATATTTTACTAATTATAACTTGTTTTTTCTTTTGTCTTTCCACAGATACAAAGTGTAGTTTAAAGATGCAAGTAAGTTTTCATTAATTATATGGTAAGTGTGACTACAAAATGTAGTTTATCATCACCCTTTGATTTAACCTCACTACTTTTCTCTCACCCTACCTCACCTCTGTTTTCTTACTCTGCTTCCCTCACTTATTCTTATCCTCCATATTTACTTCTCTTTTCCTTACTTTCCTACCACATTCAACTTCTTTCAGTGCCCCTGCTTACCCACACTCCCTCTCTTTCCTTTTTTTTCTGCTTCACTTAGTCCCTTTCTGACTCTCCTTCCTTTACTCTCTCTGTTCTTTCTCTCTGTCACTCCCCATGTCTTACCCTTATTCACTTTTATCCACCCTCTTTCACTCCTCTTTACTTACACTCACTGCTATTTTCTTTCCCTCCGTCACCACTGTTCCTTTTCTCTGGTTCCGTCACTACCTTTCATTCCTCATCCTTTACTCTCCTTCCTTTTACTCTCATCACCCATTCACATTCTCCCAGAACATCTGCTTTAGTTTTCTTCCTCTTTCTTCTCTTCTTTTGCTCCCTTATTCATTTTCCTTTTTTCAGTTACTTCCTCTTATACCTTTTCTCTGTTTTACTATCTATTACACAGTCCCTCTGTGTTTCTCCGTATAGCTCTCTTTCTCTTTACACCACTCTCTTTGTTCCCATTCCTCATGGTCACTCCTTCATTATTTTTTTTTATTTTTTTTTGTTGGTGCGCTGACGGGACGCGCCCCGGTACGCGCACCGGGGCGCTCACCGGTACGCGCACCGGGAGCGCTCCAGAGTGAAATATAAAAAAAAAGAATATACTTTTAAAAAACAAAATATTATATTTAAATACAATATAGGATTCATTTTTAGAAAAACATACCTTTTTAAGCTATAGATATTTGCGAAAAAATAACCGTAGAAATTCACTAAAAAACACATAGGTATGAGGCCCTATAAAAAGTTAGGAATTAGCAGTTAAAAAACCTATGAAATTCACTGAAAAAAACATAGGTTTCACACCAGTTATAGTTAGGAATTAGCATTTAAAAAACCGATTAAATTCACTGAAAAAACCATAGGTTTCACACCAGTTATAGTTAGCTGGAAATTTTACTGACATAAAACCAATGAAATTCCCACGTTATAGTTAGTTGGACTCTGTAACGGGGTGTACAAAAGGGTGCAGGGCATGCAGGACTCAGAGACTCCCGGTGCTGGTCTACCTCGCGCACCGGGGACGACCGAGGGGAGGTCCGACTTAACTCTTGTTCCCTCCCCTCCCCTCTCTCTGTCTCAATCACAGAACCCGGTGGCGAGCGGGACGGAGTCGATCGCCATGGACTGGCCCTTTAACTCTGAAGAACACGCCGAGTGGGAGGAGCCGACATACCAGCCCTGCCCCACAAAAGGAGAACCAGACGAGTCTCAGGTGTGCTTGTTCACCTGGAGGACGGAAGGAGAGAGCGTGCGGAGGACGGAGGTTCGAGAGGAGGAAGGTACAGATCGGAGGATTGGAGCTCGGGAGGAGAGAGCGGGAGACGCCACTGGAGACATCGAGAGCCGGTCAGCTGGAGAGAAAGAAGGGAGTCGGACGACAGGAGTGGAAACGCGAGCAGAGTCGGCGCCTGCCCCAGACGGAGGAAAGCCAGGAGGCCACCGTTCCCACAAGCCGCCCAGCCACTCACCCAGGGGAGGTGCGTGGCTTCTCCAGGTACGTGACCGTTTAAGGGGCTGGGTAGGAGGTCAGCGTACGCTAGGTACAACACCACGGGACGTTTAGATATCACGGTATCCTTCAGGCACCCTTAAAAACGCCGTTCACTCGTTAACTGGAGCACCGGGAGTCCCCTCACTTCCCCCCCCTTGCACCGCTTGTTATGTGGAACATATCCCTGACACTTGTCTTTTCCTTTTCTCTCGCTGGGTGATCGCTGGAGAGCTACTCCAACAGTCGGGACGGACTCCGAAGCAGAAGAGACCCCACCCCGAAGACCGGACGTGACCCGGAAGAAGGAAAAGGTCATCCACCGTCGACGGAGTAGAAGCAGGTCACCGAGGAAATACCCTAACCGTAAAAGCTGTACAGATCAACTGTATGCATCAATAAAACCTCAGTTGCCACGAGCTCGCCTTTTGCCCCTAACTTCTGCGCCGCAACCCGCACCAATTGTAACAGTGGTGGAGAATGCGGGCTGCTTAAATCTCGATACTGAGATGGAAACCATTCTGCAAGAGCTCGTTAAAGGACAAGAGAAGCTTGGCTGGGTGGCGGAACAGCAGTTGACCTCGGCCCAGGCTGACCGGGAGATCTTAAAGAAAGCCCTCGCAGCCAGAGAGGAAACGCAACAACCCTGGGTGGATCCCGTCGCAACAGGGGGATCTAGAGGAGAAGGAACTATCCCCCACGGCTCCTCTGCAGTGGCCCTGCAGGAATACCATGCCGGAGACGACCCTGATTCGTTCTTGCTGAATTTTGAAAGGGCCGCCAGGGCCTGTGGGTGGCCCATCAGCAAGTGGCCCTTCTTCTTGGCGCCCCTCTTATCAGGGGAGGCGCAAGCAGCCTACCAGGTCGCTAACCCAAAGGGGGATACTTCCTACCAAGATATAAAGAAAATCATTCTCGATCACCTAGGGCTGGACACCGAGGCCTACAGAATAAGGTTTAGGAAGGAAAGGGGCACCCCCGGAGAGACCCCTAAAACCCTCTTCGTAAGGCTGAAGATGGCCGCAGATAAATGGCTGACCCCTAACACCAGCACTAAGGCCGAGATAATGGACCATATCTATCTCGAACAATACCTAGAAGCCCTTCCCTATGCGACGCAACGTTGGCTCCGCCAACATCACAACCTGACCACAGCCGAAGCCGTGGAGATGGCCACCACTTTCTCTAGAGCACAACCCCGCTCCTCGGGGTGGGAACATGAGCGCCACCCGAAGCCGCCCATGAAACAAGAGAGGCGCCCCGTCCCGCGGCCCATCGAACATCCGAAACCACGTAGCTGGAAGCCTGAGGTTCCATCCAGCTCTGGACCTCAATGCTTTGATTGTGGGAACTGGGGCCACATCGCCAGGTTTTGCCCCACCAAGAAATCCCAAGAGGAACCGATGGAGGTGGGATACCTGCCCAGGACAGTGCTTTACTCCGCCGAGATGGGGAGCACGTATCGGGTGAGTGTACAGGTGAACGGAGTGGTCATTCAGGCTCTACTAGATTCAGGGTGCAGGCAGTCGGTTATCCAGGCCCCTCATGTTCTTAGGTCACAATACCTCGGTCCTCAAACCGTGGCCATAAGATGTGTACACGGGGATGTTCGGACCTACCCCCTTGCTCAAATACCCATAGCCCCCAAAGGAGGCCCCCAGCAGCTAGTAAGGGTAGGTGTCCTCAATACCCTCCCAGAACCGTTGATAATAGGCACTGACAATCCGCGATTCCTTCACTGGTTCAGGCAGAGTTTGGGAACAGGGGAAAACAGTTCTCAATCTCCAAAACCGGCCCTTCTCACTCCTGAACCCTGGGTCATGGACCGGAGCTTCAAATTCGCCCAGATAAACGACACTACCCTCTTAAACGCGTGGGAGCAGGCCCACAGGGAGATGGACGACCCTCACCCCAGATACCCCCGATTTCTCATTTCCAAGGAGCTACTGTACCGTCAGGCTAAGGAAGGCGAACCAGAACAGCTACTCGTGCCTGTCTCATACCGAGAACAGATTCTATTTTTCGCCCACACCCATCTAGTGGCTGGGCACACCGGGAGCGAAAAGACCACCCAACTCATATTACGGTTCTTTTACTGGCCCGGCATATATAAGGACGCCCAGCGTTATTGCCAGGAATGCAGTATATGCCAAACCATGAACATGACAAGACCTCCAGCAGTGCCTCTCCAGCCGCTCCCCATTATTGGAAAACCGTTTGACAGAGTCGGTATGGACATCATAGGGCCGTTGCCCAAAACCCGAAAAGGACACCAGTATGTGCTGGTGTTGGTGGATTACGCCACTCGGTTCCCTGAGGCCTTCCCCCTCACGGCTACCACCACGAAGCAAGTAGCGGACAGAATGATCGAGCTGTTTAGCCGTGTGGGGTTCCCGAAGGAACTACTGACAGATCAAGGGACCCCATTCGTCTCCCGGCTGATGAAGGAGGTATGCAAGTGCCTGGACGTGCTCCAAATCAGGACTCCCGCATACCACCCGCAGACAGATGGCCTAGTGGAGCGCTATAACCGCTCCCTAAAGACAACATTGAGGAAAATGATGGAAGTAAATGGGAGTGAATGGGACCAAATCCTTCCCTTGGCTCTATATGTTATAAGAGGGCAACGCCAAAGCAGTCTCGGCGTCTCATCGTTTGAGCTCTTATACGGTCGACAACCCCGCTCTCTGATGGAGATGACAAAAGAAGCCTGGGAGAACGAGGTTCCCGAAGAAACCTCAGCCACACTGGATTATGCACAGAACCTCAAATCCAAACTGGGAAAGCTCCGAGACCTGGCCTATGCCAACATGGAGAACAGTCAGCAAAAACAGAAACACATCTACGATAAAGGCAAGAAGTGGAGACAGCTGAGGGTAGGGGAATGGGCCCTCGTATTGTTACCCTCCTCCACTCAGAAGTTTCGTGCCAGTTGGACGGGACCTTTCCGAGTTGTCAGAACCATTGGTAAAACCACCTATTGTCTACAGATCGGACCCAGAAAAACGCAAACCTACCATATAAACTCTCTAAAGAAATGGTTAGGAGCCCCCCCCGCCACCGATGTACGAATCCTGACTAGTAGTGATCCGTCTACTTCCACTCAAGACCAGCTGAATATCAATGATGAGCTGACTCAAGTGCAAAAGAAGGATGTACAGATATTACTCCAACAACATGAGGGATTGTTCTCCGACCAGCCCGGACTAACCAACCTGGCCGAACATCGAATAAACACACCGCCCGAGAAGGTTATTAATATCAAACCCTACCGAGTTCCTGAAGCCCGACGAACCGCCATAAAGAAAGAAGTACAGGACATGTTGGAGCTAGGGGTAATAAGGCCCTCCACCAGCCAATGGTCCAGTCCGATCGTCATGATTCCTAAGCCGGACGGTAGTCGGCGCTTTTGTATGGACTTCAGAGCCCTCAATGAGATTTTTGAATTTGATGCGTACCCGATCCCTCGAGTGGATGAACTCATAGAACGCCTTGGGGAAGCCCGGTACATCACGACACTCGACCTTACAAAAGGATATTGGCAGGTGCCCTTACGGGAGGAGGACAAGAAGAAGACCGCCTTCAGCACCCACGAAGGACATTACGAGTTTACCGTCCTCCCGTTCGGGCTCCACGGGGCACCCGCCACCTTCCAGAGACTTATGAACACAGTTCTAGCCCCCGTATCCTCCATGGCATCGGCCTATTTGGACGACATCGTAATACACAGCAAAACCTGGGAGGAGCATTTACAGCATATCCATCAGGTGTTTCAGGAATTAGAGAAAGCAGGACTAAGAGTAAACGCCAAGAAATCCCGGCTCGCCTACCAGAAGGTGAAGTACCTCGGTTATGTCTTGGGACATGGCATGATAGAACCATAGATAGAGAAAGTCAGGGCTATAGTGGACACCCCTTTCCCCTCCACCCGGAAAGAGATGAGGGCCTTCCTGGGGTTGGTGGGGTATTATAGGAGGTTCATCCAACTCTTTGCAGACATTGCCGCCCCCCTTACGGATGCCCTACGCCAGCCAGGAAGATCCAACGCCCCCATCAAGCCCACCGAGTGCATGGCCGATGCCTTCAACCATTTAAAGCGCATCATAACCACTACACCGGTGCTCACCTCACCAGATTTCTCAGTCCCGTTTCTTCTCCATACAGATGCCTCAGAGTACGGCATAGGCGCCGTATTGTCCCAGATAGGTAAAGACGGGCTAGAACACCCTGTGGTATACGTCAGTCGCAAACTCTTTCCCAGGGAGTTAAAATATGCCACCATCGAGAAGGAGTGTTTAGCAGTACGGTGGGCTATTGAAAAACTAGCCTACTATCTCGAGGGTCGACCGTTCCACCTGTACACTGACCACGCTCCCCTCTTGTGGATGTCAAGGAACAAGTCCAACAATGCCAGGGTAATGCGCTGGTTCCTGGCGCTCCAGCCTTATTCGTTTACAGTGCATCATAAGAAGGGAACTAAGAACATTAATGCGGACTACCTGTCTCGCCACCCCCTCCCGGATCGGGAGCGTCCTAGGGGGGAGGTGTGTAACAGGGTGTACAAAAGGGTGCAGGGCATGCAGGACTCAGAGACTCCCGGTGCTGGTCTACCTCGCGCACCGGGGACGACCGAGGGGAGGTCCGACTTAACTCTTGTTCCCTCCCCTCCCCTCTCTCTGTCTCAATCACAGAACCCGGTGGCGAGCGGGACGGAGTCGATCGCCATGGACTGGCCCTTTAACTCTGAAGAACACGCCGAGTGGGAGGAGCCGACATACCAGCCCTGCCCCACAAAAGGAGAACCAGACGAGTCTCAGGTGTGCTTGTTCACCTGGAGGACGGAAGGAGAGAGCGTGCGGAGGACGGAGGTTCGAGAGGAGGAAGGTACAGATCGGAGGATTGGAGCTCGGGAGGAGAGAGCGGGAGACGCCACTGGAGACATCGAGAGCCGGTCAGCTGGAGAGAAAGAAGGGAGTCGGACGACAGGAGTGGAAACGCGAGCAGAGTCGGCGCCTGCCCCGGACGGAGGAAAGCCAGGAGGCCACCGTTCCCACGAGCCGCCCAGCCACTCACCCAGGGGAGGTGCGTGGCTTCTCCAGGTACGTGACCGTTTAAGGGGCTGGGTAGGAGGTCAGCGTACGCTAGGTACAACACCACGGGACGTTTAGATATCACGGTATCCTTCAGGCACCCTTAAAAACGCCGTTCACTCGTTAACTGGAGCACCGGGAGTCCCCTCACTTCCCCCCCCTTGCACCGCTTGTTATGTGGAACATATCCCTGACACTTGTCTTTTCCTTTTCTCTCGCTGGGTGATCGCTGGAGAGCTACTCCAACAGTCGGGACGGACTCCGAAGCAGAAGAGACCCCACCCCGAAGACCGGACGTGACCCGGAAGAAGGAAAAGGTCATCCACCGTCGACGGAGTAGAAGCAGGTCACCGAGGAAATACCCTAACCGTAAAAGCTGTACAGATCAACTGTATGCATCAATAAAACCTCAGTTGCCACGAGCTCGCCTTTTGCCCCTAACTTCTGCGCCGCAACCCGCACCAATTGTAACAGACTCACTATAACTTGCGCGTGTAATGCACTGTTGATGACATCACATATTACATCACTCATGACATGGTCAGTGACATCACTCATGACATCACTGATGACACCATCCTTGTGACAGAGTGACTGACCTCCTTTCACTGTAAAGTAACCCTTGAAACACATATTCAAAAATACAAACTAACATTTACAAAAAAGTGGAGATACCTATACCAGTTACAACAACGAATTCAGTAATTCCACCATTTATATACACATCAACTCATTCACCAACAGTTCTATATAGTCATTCATACATATACTCACTTATCATATGTAGTGAGACACCTTTACATCCGTTAACACACCGACAGTCTTCCAAAAGTTGCTCACACACATACTCACACATGCAAATAAACTATTGAACATCCATTTTTTTGCATATACAGCTATACACACACTACCACCTTACTTCTAAGGAAACTTACACATACTTACTCTCTTAAACAATCACTTATAGAAACACATACTTATTAAAACAAGAACTCTTTCAATCTCTCACTCTCACATATACTCACTTATATACATCAATACTCACATATACTAGATTAAAATATATGTAGTTACTGATAAAGACACTAGTGAGACAGTCATTCACTCACTAACACATACATATACACACTCATTCACCCATACAGTCTGGCACATATGCTGTCTTCAAAACACATACAAACAGTGAGTCAGTCATTGATGCATCTATGTGCTAAGTAACACCCCCACCAAATCAAACAGACAATTATAAAGATACTAAAAAAAAATAATAATAACCCATATACACACACATGTAGCTACTCACCAACCCATGCAGCCACTTATACACAAAGTGAAAAACTGATACAAACATTTAAATATTTAAACAATACTCGCTAATATATGTATTCACTAAGATACACTTAATAAGCCAGTTAACCAATCAAATTTTTTTTTTAAAACATCCATTAAGACACTTATTTAAACATGTATTTTTCCATCGACCTTTACATATACATATATAAAACATATTTATTTTTCAGAAAGACACACATTCACTGGATGGTGTCATCAGTGATGTCATGAGTGATGTCACTGACCATGTCATGAGTGATGTAATATGTGATGTCATCAGCAGTGCATTACACGCGCAAGTTATAGTGAGTCTAACTAACTATAACGTGGGAATTTCATTGGTTTTATGTCAGTAAAATTTCCAGCTAACTATAACTGGTGTGAAACCTATGTTTTTTCCAGTGAATTTAATAGGTTTTTTAAATGCTAATTCCTAACTATAACTGGTGTGAAACCTATGTTTTTTTCAGTGAATATATATATATATATATATATATATATATTCAAAACCAAGAAATCGCCGCACTCGCCTTGGGTTTCAATTTGCAGTTTTATTATTCAAAACGTGACAACACCTACGCGTTTCGAACCGTAGTTCGTGTTCACGGTAGCCAGTTAGTGTAGTCCCCTCATTAGTTTTAACACATTGATGCCTATAAGACACGCCCCTGAGTTTTGGGGCATGCTGGGACATGTAGTTTTACTCTGTCGCGCTTTGTGACGCTTTAGGGCACTCAGCCCTTTATTCAAAATGGAGTATCTCCATAATAGCTAAACTTCACGTGAGCCAGCCCCCTTCCATTCTGCGGGCAGACTCAACACGCACATGTCAACATGTGCGTCACAAAGCGCGACTTGCCCTGGTTAACAGAGGGCCCGCTTTTAGGTGAGGTAGCGCCAAAACTCGCCCCAATGCAGCGAATCCCCATGACTCACACTGTAAACTGTGATGGCTCAAACAGAGTAAAACTACATGTCCCAGCATGCCCCAAAACTCAGGGGCGTGTCTTATAGGCATCAATGTGTTAAAACTAATGAGGGGACTACACTAACTGGCTACCGTGAACACGAACTACGGTTCGAAACGCGTAGGTGTTGTCACGTTTTGAATAATAAAACTGCAAATTGAAACCCAAGGCGAGTGCGGCGATTTCTTGGTTTTGAATACAAATTTGGGACACTGCCCTGGTCCCATCGCAAGCACCGGCTGTAACAGCGCTCCCGCTGTGACAGGACAAGTTGTATGCGATATATATATATATATATATATATATATATATATATATATATATATATATATATATATATATATATACATATATATATATATATATATATATATATATATATATATATATATATATATATATATAAGGCTGGAGCAAAAGACCTTCTGTTAAGAAGACGCCGCACACCACTTCAAAGGTTTTCTTTCGTTATTTATTTCCTGTAGGTTTCCACACCTATGCGTTTCGGACATAAATGTCCCTGATCACGGTTGTGTCTTTCATTTGTGTTGTTTATTTATACTAGTGACTCCATATGGCTTGTTAGGATGCATTGTGGGCATAGTAGTAACGCATTGCTTTATTCAAAGCTTATCCTTATGTTTGGAAGCCCGGTGTCTGGCAGTTCTCGACACATTGGGGAATTGATTGAAAGCTTATATCGGATTTTAAGCAAAAAACGCGCATTATGTGAGTCATTTATACAGTTAAATGGCTTAATTCGCAGTATTTGCGAGATAAACAATTTTGCGCCTTACATAATCACTGAGTGTCTAAATGTCAATTTTGGCTAAGTGCCTTTATATGACTTCGTCCCCAATCTGTCGTTCGTGCCGTTCTCACAGACCTCCCAACTTCAGATAATAAATAAATATTAAAAATATTCACTAGAACATCTGTCTCTCATTATTACAATCTGGATTTCGGCACGAACCTGAGTGAAAACGGAAAGGCGCTGGATGTGAGTGCTTTGTGCGCCCTGACTTTTGCCCTACGACGGTGCATGAGCAATGACAACTGCGGAAACTAATTGCACCTTTTCAAGCAAAGGGGGCTCAATGCTTCCTGCTCAATCCGGCTAAACTGAAGACGATTTGTAGAGGCCAAACCCGATATTTCACTTCTGGATCAGAGGCCCTGGCATACTTAAAAGAAATGGATAAACAATCAAAAAGCCCAAATTTGAGTACTACATTGAATAGTTAATGGAAATGGCTTTAAATCAGAAGTGTTTGCATTAATATTTGAAATGGATTGTTGGGTTTTACAATATAATCAGATATTGCCTCTCTCAATATGTAGTTATTGAGGCAAATTAAAATTGCCCTGGGATATGCATTCTGATCATTGCCCCGTTGCTGTATCATAAATGGGAACCTATGCGCCCTAATGACTTTGAAATCCCAGTTCCAAGCATTAAGTTCAGGAAAGGCTTCCTTGAATAGCTGGATGATAAATTTGCGTGGGTCTGAGCCTTCTTTTCCTTCAGCAATACCTAAAACGCGCAAATTATTGCGCCTTGCCCGGTTCTCTAAGTCTGTGAGCTTCCAGTCCACATCTGACTTGGATTTTTGCAAGTTCTCAATAACTGTCTGTTGTTTAGGCAAGGTGACTTCTGCTGAGGAAATTCGCTCTTCAACTTCTACAACCCGTGTAGTAACCTCCGCACAAGTTTTCACCAGGCGTCTAACTGTATTCTGGAGCTTTCTCACCGCACCTTGTGTGCGCAGGCCCTCAGCTCTGGTCTCATTCCGATGCGCCATTATACTTTTATAAATCATTCCTAAAGTTATTGAGTCCTCCTCAAAATCCTCCTCCTCCAAGGTAAACTGAGCCACTAGTGAACATTGACCATGCCCTGCGTTTTCTTCCATCTCTTCCGTCTCTGCAACTCTCCTTACTGTTCCATGGGACAATGAATATTCAAGCTCCTCCTGGTCCTCCCGGTCTTCTTCACCAGGCGTAGCCCCCCCAATCACCTGGGTTGCTAAGGCTGTCTTCATAGTTTTCTTTATCAGATGCCGTTGTTAAGTCTGACATAGAATAGAACTTACCATCTGAGCCAGTATACTCAGACTCACTACCTTTCTCGGGTGCTGGACAGTTACTGGAATCTATATTACTGGCTTCTCCTGTTATAACTCCACCATTTTCCACTGCGGGCTCACTTGAAAAGTCCTCTCCCCTTGCTCCCCCTGCTTGATCCATTGGAGCCACCTGCATTGAGTGCTCGGTAGAGGGGTTCGCACTCTCAACTATTGACGGCACATGCTGAGCGACCGCCATCACTTGAGCATTTTGAGACTCCACAATTGCCCCGGGTTTGACTTTGATTCCTTTTTTATTAAATATTGCTGGAACGACCCATTGTTTCAGTGGAACATCTTGAGGAGGTTGTATCTGACACCCCTTCTGAGCCTGATACTCACTCTGCCCTATTAAATTCAGCGAATCAGCTGATTGCATTGCATTGCAGCTCCTATCGCCACTAGCAGTACTGTCCGGGGGGACATTCCCGAAATTATTAGCTTCACCGCCCCCAGCACTATCCTGCACCACTACCACAGTCACTGCCGCCCCCTCAGCGGGGGTACTCACGGAGGCGGTCGGAGCTGTTCCTCCGCGGTTCCTCGCGGCTCCTCTTCCCTTCGCCATTGCCTACACTATCAAAAATCCGATGGCTGCAAATGTTCAAATCAGACCGCGGACCGCAGAAACAATCGGGCTGTCAAAACAACTCTCGGGCTCTTCTCTGGACACTCCACAGACCTCCACAGCCAAGTCCACACACTGCTCGACGAGCCGAACCAAGCTCTGCCCAAGCGAAACAGAGCGGCGCCTCACAGAGCCTGAGCCGCCGCAGCTGCAGCCCGTTGCAAGATTCCACCGAGCCGGTCAGTGTGAAGAGCCAGCCAGCCGGCCGACCAACCGCCACGGATCACCACTGCTGAAGGTTGCCAGGAACTGAAATGCACGGTAAGCACCCGTGCTATCCCCTCCGCTTTAACCACTGCTTTCAATGGGTTACTACCGCTTCAGGAACGGGAAAACCAGAGGGGTTATTGAGGGTTTATTGAGGAGTCAAACGGAGCATAGCTTTGAGCACCTCACACGGCCACTGCTGCGGCCGCCATCTTGCCTCCGTCAATTTACGCTCCTCGTCCTACACTCACAATTGACACATTAAAAAAACATAAACATATATGAAATCAAAAAACAATGGCAGAGACAAATAAACAAATCACAATAGACACAATACACAATCAAAAAATAATGTCATCTCTGATTTGTGCCATGTAAGATGCGTCGACGGTGTTTCAACCCAAAATTCCTTTGAGGGTCATCATCAGGACAAATAAACTAACCCCATGGTTGAGAAATGGAGGTGTTAGTGACACAAGTTATGTGTCCATTATTGATCATTTCAATCACAAATATTGGTGAAAAAATAAAGAATATAAATCAATGAATCATTAATATGCATTGATATTGAGATGTTGATAAATGCTTTTATAGATATTTATAAAGTGAGTTATCCACTGGGATGGTTAGAATTAATTATATAGTTAAAAAAATGTATGTGGTGTTGGCTATTGCATTCCTGCTTTTGCTTTTTGCTTCCGCGCGTAAGGGCGGGGATCGCAATGACCAACGTCATCGCGATCTCTGGCCTCACTGCAAAAACAAAAAATAGGTTTTAGAGATGGTTGTTCCAGAAATACACTAGAAAAACATGTGTTTGATGTGTACAGTAATAAACCTCTGGTGTGTAAAATACTGAAATGTGTGTGCATATATGTGTTTTAACTTTATGGAAAAGGTGCAAATGTCGCGGGTAACAATGTCATCACGACGTCCCAAATAACCGAAAACAGAAAATAGGTCTAAAAGATGGTTTATAAAGAAACTTAGTACAAAAATATGAGTTTAAATATGCTTTGAAAAGTATGTATATAGGAATATGTGTAGGGCAATGTTCAGAATGGATATTTTACATATTATTCTTGGATGTGTTGGTGACCATTAACTGTCTGCATTTGTTTTCCGTTTTCGCAACATATCTGCAGGGATCGCGATTCCCGACGTCATCACGACTTCCGCTGTCTTCGCGGAAACAGAAAATAGTGTTTGAAGGCGATTATTCTGTAAACTCACTACAAAAATATGAATTTGAAAAGTACAACAATAAAGCTCTACTGTTAAATATGCTGTAGAATTTGTCTATGTATATGTTTTTGTTGAGCAACCCAAAATAAGAGCACAAAGGCGAGTGGAGCTGCCAAGCTTAACCATCTGTTAGCCTGTGGGTGGTAACTTCTCTCCTTGCACAATGGGTTGGGGGGAATCTCCTTTGCTTCAAAGGTACCCTCATTCTCATTCCTTAACACAAACAATACTCCTATGGCATGGACCACAGTGAGGATATCTGCAGATATAAAATGCAGGGCTCACCCCCAGAACATTACAGTCAGGGCTCTCCCTCCAAGCCCCCATGCCCAATACAAAAAGTAACCAGCTGGTACCATTCAATCTTCAAATGCATCTTCCACCGAAAAGTAACACATGCAACATCCATACTTAGATTGACAAAGCCCCTATAAGGGACTGAAAGAACAATAAGCAAAATGTAGTGATTCCAAGAGGCTGCACTTCCCACTCTCACAGGCCCCCTGAGCGCTTCCTCTCTGACACAAATAATCAAGCAGCGTTGCGAACAGCACCTGCTCCTGCCCTCCCACTGGACTACTCAGCAGCACCCACCCTAACAGAAATTGAGCAAACAGCATTGTGAAAAGTGGCCGGCTCCTGCCTTCACATGCCCATTGAGTGGAAGCCTGCATCCACCATGTGCCAGTCTAGTTTCCGGTCTGGATAGATGAACTGTGGCACAGCCTCTTGTTTGGTGCTCAGACCAAGTGAACATTGCTTCAAGAAAGTAAAGTGCGCAGGTGCTCCATATAAAGGGAACATTGAGCCTAGACTATCTACCTTTGTAAAAGAATCCAGTGCATTCAGAACATAGCAGCCAGACTTCTCCTTCACGCTTACCCTAGAAGCATCATAAGTCTGACACTGCAAGCCCTGCACCAACTTCCAGTCAACTTTACACCTTTTGTATTAAACAAGGCAATTCATTACTTGGTATCAGATCAGTGTGCCAGATGTAAAAAATCATTATGCAGTTGTTTTTAGAGAGCCAAAGGTGCTACTGGGCCCAAAAAGGGTATTTGATGCCTTTTACTCCTGATGCCATGGGGTCAATACTACTATGTATCCTGAGCAGCTAGGCCAAGTACTCCTTCTGCACTTAACTCTCAGTGGTAGTCATGGGTGAGCAGTTAAAGGGTCCCTTGGGAGGGAAGTGAAGGTACAGGTAAGTGAACACAATTCATAACTCAAAGTGCACACATTACGAACAATAAATTTATTTCCAGTAAAATACTTACTTTTGTAAGAAAAAGAAGTACTTTATTTATAACTCTACACATACAAAGGAATAACCACATTCATGAGCACTAACACTATCCCCTTGAGGTTAGCACACTAGTTGTTGTCTGGCAAATCCCTGTTCCATACGCTTCATCATAACGTTGTCAGTGTTATTCCCTCATTCACTGGGGGCCACATCCAGGGAATATGTACTAGTAGACCATACTCAAGAGTGTCCCTTTGACTCCTTAGGGCTTAGTCAAGAGTGTCTATGGTGCCGCAGAACAATGAGCAGTAAGTCCCCAGGGGCCCCAAAGGCCGAGTTCCAGTCTTACCTGCTCCTGGGGTATGGAAGTATTCAGGGGTACAGCGAGTAATCTCTCCGTGCGTGCCCCTGAGTCCTGATCCCTTTGGATGAAGCTGGGCTTCTTGTGATACATGTGGCATCATCGAGTCGGCACAGACTCTCTCCTTCAAGCAGTGCTTCAGGTTCATTCCAGCAGTCAAAGGTGATCACACTCTGCAAATATGAGGTGGATCGCTATTCCCCAAATAGGTGATATGTGGGGAGGGGAATTCAATCCTCCAGCTCCTGACTGGGGCCCCAGTGAGGGTGCAACATCTTCAGCAGAGGCCTTGTGGTCCAGGTGGAATCTGTCAGGTGCAGATCGCATTTTGTGCTCTTGACCCGCCGAATAAAGAAGTAATCCTCCCATCCAGGCAACAAACCGTACCCTTGGTTCCAGTGGTACCAGCAGCCCCAGCTGGCATTCCGTCTTGCTGCGTTACTCACGGTCTGGGCACAGACTCTTCCGGTGTGATTGCGTTCACTACGGCAGACACTCCTGGCATACTGGGTCGCCAATATCAGCGGACAAAAGTCTCATGTTCCTGGCCCAAATAAGTTCAACATTGGCCATATCTGGCATATGGGGTCACTGCAGCTAGGCGGTGCTGGCCTGGCGCTTCCTGCATGGGGCTCCTGACATGGCAGCCCTCTTAATGCATTCAGGGGTCGTTAGACCATTCCTGCACATGAGCAATGAACCAATCGGTGCTCAGCTGTTTTCCTTACACCATGCTCAGGGAGTCCTCTTGGTAGGTGTCCCCACTGGACCTCGCTCCCTCCCACACTCTCCTCTTCCTCACCAGGAACACTGGTCTTAGCATGCATGCAGACACTAGTGCTCCTGAGCAAGCACATTTGTTTTCCCTGGGTGATGTCCCAATACCCAGCAGGGAGACTAGCTAGCCTTGGACCCTAGTCTTGGTCACAGGCAGAATGCTCTTGCAGAACTTGGCCTTCACACATATCCCATCTGGCTGTTTAGCAGATGACAAGGTTTGGGCTCTCAACCTCCCCTTCATATAGTCCATTTCCAGACACCAAAATGTGATTCAGGGTCTGAATCTTTTAAGTTTTATTTTGGGCTTCTGCTTTGTTGGAAATTACCCTCTCTGCAGGGTCACCCCAAACATTTTGCCTTTCTCCTCCACTTTTTCTTACCTCATTTTTGTTGGCTTCAGGACTCTGAGCACGTTACCACTGCTAACCTGTGCTAAAGTGCTGTGCTCTCTTCTCTGAACATGGTAATATTAGCTCATACCACATTGGCATATTACTTTCTTATAAATCCCTAAAGAAAACATCCACTTCATATGCACAGGGCCTGTAAATTAAATGCTACTAGTGGGCATGCAGCACTAGTTGTGCTACTCACTTAAGTAGTCCTCTAACCATGTCTCAGGCCTGGCATTGCAGAGCCTTTGCGTGCAGTTTACCCTGCCATTTCAACCTTGTAAAATAACCCTTTACCAAGGCCCGAACCTACTTGTTTTATAGATATAGGTCACCCCTAAGGTAGGCTCTGAGGGTAAGGTGCCTTACCCTCTGAACCCAGAGGGTAAGGCGCAATGTATTTAAAAAGCAGGACATGTACTTTTAAGTTTTACATGTCCTGGTAGTGAAAAACTCCCACAGTCATTTTCACTACTGCAAGGCCTATATCTACCATAGGATAACATTGTAAATACCGTATTACATTTTATAATAGTAATTTCCAAACGGTAAGATATAACTTATTCAAGTTTGGTGTCTCTGGAGTCACAATTTAAAGTCACAATGAATGTTGAAGTTGAATTTTAAATTGCTATTCTGAAAAGGCCACTTTTGGAAAGTTGGCATTTTCTTACATTAACTGTCAATGCTGCCAAAGATAATAGTTCTTTGGACCCCGTAGGCACAGGGAAAGAATATATCATAAATAATAATCAAACATATTCATGACTTTAACTTAAATATATGGCTTGATGCTTTTTGAATTCCAAGTCATGAAAATTACCATTATCTGGTCACTAATACATAGACCACTGCGGGGATTCTGCACATGCACAGAAATATGCGCAGGAAAATAGGACCTCAGTGTGTAGGGGCTAAGCCTTCCTACCGCCTCAGTACCCAAAATCCCAGAACCGACTAACTTTAGTGTATCATTCGTTCTCCTACATAATCACGAAGCTACAAATGATTAGACAACCCAGAACACAATACTCCCGACTGTCTCAGGAATCGTGGTAGCTAGACGTACCCTTTTGCTCACTCACTCGTACTTGTCCACAATAAGAATAGACTGAGTTACTGTTATAGTTCAAAATGTTTATGGCCCATTGAATCCAACGGGATGTAAAGTTTCAGAGTTTGGCACACTTGCCTTAGTCACAGCTTCAAAAGCAGGGATAGGTGAAACTACCAGAATGTGTTGTTTTCCCTGCGCCAGCGAACGTTCTATCCGATCGTCATTTGGACCGCAGCCAAAATCTTTTCTACATTCAAAAAACGCATTTTCACTGCTGTGTACAAATGTAATTTCTATGCAACAGGTACTGTGTCTCCTTTGTTGAATATTAAGTATGTGAAACCCACCTTCCCCGGTACAATACGTAAGACCAGGTTTGTAGAATTATCACGTGTCAACAAGAGGTTAGGCTCTAGCAGATCAGACTGCAAATATCATAGAATCGAGGTATGTTCCAGTAACCAGCAGGCAGAAGTAAATGTAGGTTGTATCAACGCATAGACGGTCTGATACGCTGGGCATAATCGGGAATGTATGTCCTCCCATTCAAAAAACCCAGAAGAGACTGAAGTTACTTCAGTGTAGACGGAGGTTGCAATTGTGCACATTTCTCTAGAAAGTGGGGACTAACCCCCTTCTTTCATTGTTGAGCTCGTAGCCCAAAAAGAGCACCGCAAAGCAAGCGATGTGTGATTTAGAAAAATTAAATGTGTATCCATTTTCAGCAGACAACAGAATAATTCATTTGACTGGACAAGATGCAGTAACAGTTCGTTGTCCGTCAGATAAATTCCATCTACATACGAGAACGCATCTGGGTCTATGCTGTGTAACAAAGACACAACAGGTGCAGCAAAAGCCCCGGGCTGTTCTTATACCCCATAGGCAAACGTGTAGATTTTTTCCGATATTCGACGGTGGTAAATGCCGTCAAGTCACAGCTTTCAGGAGCCAAATTGTGACTGTAGAAATCATTGGATATATCCAGTGTCATTTTATATTTTTTATGAACAATGCTGTTCAATAGCGCAGAGCTGTGAGTGTTCTGTACCGCAAACGTACGATAATGACTATTCAAATTTCGATAATCTAATATAATGCGATATGAACCGGCTGGTTTCGTTACGGAAAAAAAAGGATTATTTATCAGTGATACACAGGATCCAATTACACCCTGCTATTCCAATTGCGTCAGAATGTCACAAACAGGAGCTTTAGCCTCCCGCCTGATTGGATGTTGCGGTATTGGCTGCGGCATAGACTGCAATGGAATCTCATGTGCTGGCGAATATCTATCCCAGCCCACTTGATTACGGTACACTGCCGGGGCCAGGGCCAACGCCCACTCCGATGCGTATGCTTGTTTAGCTTCCTCAGGGATGTATGGTGAAAAACTCGGAAGTATCACGTCTTCCCCTCTAGAAGCAGCCCAAACAAATGGTGGAGGCCAATCGGCCTCCACCAACAAAATGTCATATAAAGAAGTAAATTTTCCCAGAACACCTCCATAAATGTACGCTGTATATCACCCTCAATTTGGAGGACTATTTCATAGATGCGATCCAGGGGAGCAACTATAGTATTTGCTGTTTCTACTGTAATAAATGTATCAGTTGCTCTTGCCTCCAGACAGGGACTCCCGCACTATGGTAACCTCCGCTGTGCTGTTGATCAGAGTCACTGCCCATCGACAGTCTAGGAGTAGCGCCCTCACTGTCTGAGGCATAATTTTCTTTTAAAACGCCAACTTTCTTTGTTTGATACGGGGGGGTCCAAAACGAGGTAGTCCCTCTTGATTGGCCTTCACGTCAAACTGGCGAGGTTGATCCTGTCCCTATTGAGTGCCCGCACCTTTGCCGCAAACCTGACACTCCCCTCCACCGACTCGAGAGTCCAATGAGTCCTGTGAAGAACGAGGAGAGCGCCGATCACAGACTTGAAATCGATCAGGAGACTTAATTTTAGCGCGATCGAACAAATCATAAGTGCACTCCGAAGATTTGGGTGTCGGTGAACCAGTACACGAACCCTGCTTCTGTTGTTGCTGCCCCTGTTTTTAGGGCTCGCCTGCTGATGCGCTCAAGCGCATAGCTGGCGAGCTATATTGTGGCTTAAACAGAGTTTAACCATCTCGGCAATTTGTTGCAGTGCCCGAGAGCGGGTGCACATCAAAGCCACCAGCCTCCTCAGGCATCTCAAGCTTCCCCCAGCCGGCATTTCTCCTCCCCTAATTATTCACTGCACGGCCGGCCGGCCGGCACATCAAAGGCTGCTGCTCCCCGCCCCCCCATTCCCACCACAGCAATGCCGAGGGCTTCTTTATATTGCAGCCTAACCATCTCGCACGCTGCTCTTGAAACAATAACCGTTGTTGGTCATGATATAATTAAACGCTGTAATTATTTTTTCAGGGCCACACAGAATTTTATAAAGTCTTTGCTGGCATTTTCGTTTTATGCGGATTGCTATTTTACACCTTTCACATGCTGGCGATTTGCTTCAAAGGAATACATTCATCCTGAATCCCGTTACTAGAGCTTTCTCCTCTTCTGCTATATATGGATTTTAGTTGAATTTCATTGATCTCTTTTACTAATGATTTATACAAAGTGCTACCCACCACACAGCTCCACCTACACAGCTTCACCGATGCACCCACCACACAGCTCCTCCGATGCACCCACCACACAGTTCCACCGATGCACCCACCACACAGCTCCACCGATGCACCCACCACACAGCTCTACCGAGGCACCCACCACACAGCTCCACAGATGCACCCACCACACAGCTCCACAGAGGAACCCACCACACAGCTCCACAGATGCACCCACCACCCAGCTCCACCGATGCACACAGCTCCACGGATGCACCCAACACCTAGATCCACCGATGCACCCACCACACAGCTCCACCGATGCACCCACCACACAGCTCCACTGATGCAACCACCACACAGCTCCACCGACACAGCTCCACCGATGCACCCACCACACAGCTCCACTGATGCAACCACCACACAGCTCCACCGACACAGCTCCACCGATGCTCCCACCACAGAGCTCCACAGATGACCCCACCACACAGCTCCACTGATGCACCCAAGACACAGCTCCACCGAGGCACCCAAGACACAGCTCCACCGAGGCACCCACCACACAGCTCCACCAATACACTTACCACACAGCTCCACCTATGCACCCACCACACAGCTCCACTGAGGCACCCACCACACAGCTCAACCGATGCACCCACCACACAGCTCCACAGAGGCACCCACCACACAGCTCCACAGATGCACCCACCACACAGCTCCACCGAAGCACCCACCACACAGCTCCACCGATGCACCCACCACACAGCTCCACTGATGCACCCACCAAACAGCTCCACCGAGGCACCCGCCACACAGCTGCACCGATGCACCCACCACACAGCTTCACCGATGCAGCCACCACACAGCTCCAGCGATGCAGCCACCACACAGCTCCACCGACACAGCTCCACCAATGCACCCACGACACAACTCCACCGATGCACCCACCACACAGCTCCACCAAGACACCCACCACACTGCTCCACCGATACACCCACCACACAGCTCCACGGAGGCACCCACCACACAGCTCAACAGATGCACCCACCACCCAGCTCCACAGAGGCACCCACCACACAGCTCCACAGATGCACCCACCACACAGCTCCACCAAAGCACCCACCACACAGCTCCACCGATGCACCCACCACACAGCTCCACCGATGCAGCCACCACACAGCTCCACCGAGGCACCCACCACACAGCTCCACCGAGGCACCCACCACACAGCTTCACCGATGCACCCACCACAAAGCTCCGGCGATGCAGCCACCACACAGCTCCACCGACACAGCTCCACCAATGCACCCACCACACAGCTCCACTGATGCACCCACCACACAGCTCCACCGATGCACCCACCACACAGCTCCACAGATGCACCCACTACACAGCTCCACTGATGCACCCACCACACAGCTTCACCGATGCACCCACCACACAGCTCCACCGAGGCACCCACCACACAGCTCCACCGAGGCACCCACCACACAGCTCCACCGATGCACCCACCACACAGCTCCACAGATGCACCCACCACACAGCTCCACAGATGCACCTACCACACAGCTCCACCGATGCACCCACCACCCAGCTCCACCGATGCACCCACCACACAGCTCCACTGACACAGCTCCACGGATGCACCCACCACACAGCTCCACTGATGAAACCACAACACAGCTCCACGACACAGCTCCACCGATGCACCCACCACACAGCTCCACAGATGCACCCACCGCACAGCTCCATCGATGCACCCACCACCCAGCTCCACAGATGCACCCACCACACAGCTCCACAGATGCACCCACCACACAGCTCCAGAGATGCACCCACCACCCAGCTCTACCGATGCACCCACCACACAGCTCCTCTGATGCACCCACCACCCAGCTCCAACGATTCACCCACCACACAGCTCCACCGACACAGCTCCACCGATGCACCCACCACACAGCTCCACTGATGCAACCACCACACATCTCCACCGACACAGCTCCACCGATGCACCCACCACACAGCTCCACTGATGCAACCACCACACAGCTCCACCGATGCACCCACCACAGAGCTCCACAGATGACCCCACCACACAGCTCCACTGATGCACCCAAGACACAGCTCCACCGAGGCACCCACCACACAGCTCCACCGATGCACCACCACCCAGCTCCACTGATGCACCCACCACCCAGCTCCACTGATGCACCCACCACTCAGCTCCACCGATGCTCCAACTAAGCTCCACCAATGCACCCACCACACAGCTCCACCAATGCATCCACTAAGGTCCACCGATGCACCCACCACCCAGCTTCACCGATGCACTCACCACAGAGCTCCACTGAGGTATCCACCACCCAGCTCCACCGCTGCACCCACCACACAGCTCCACCAATGCACCCACCACACAGCTCCACTGATGCACCCACCACACAGCTCCACCTACACAGCTCCACTGATGCACCCACCACACAGCTCCACCGAGGCACCCACGGCACAGTTTCACCGAGGCACCCACCACACAGCTCCACCGATGCACCCACCACACAGCTCCACCGATGCACCCACCACACAGCTCCACCGATGCACCCACCACACAGTTCCACCGATGCACCCACCACACAGCTCCACCGATGCACCCACCACACAGCTCCACGGATGCACCCACCACACAGCTCCACTTATGCACCCACAATACTGCTCCACCGATGCAGCCACCACACAGCTCCACCGACACAGCTCCACCGATGCACCCACCACACAGTTCCACCGATGCACCCACCACACAGCTCCACCGAGCCACCCACCACACAGCTCCACCGAGGCACCCACCACACAGCTCCACAGATGCACCCACCACACAACTCCACCGATGCACCCACCACCCAGCTCCACCGATGCACCCACCACCCAGCTCCACCGATGCACCCACCACACAGCTCCACAGATGCACCCACCACACAGCTTTACAGATGCACCTACCACACAGCTCCACCAATGCACCCACCACCCAGCTCCACCGATGCACCCACCACACAGCTCCACAGATGCACCCACCACACAGCTCCACAGATGCACCCACCACCCAGCTCTACTGATGCAACCACCACACAGCTCCTCTGATGCACCCACCACCCAGCTCCAACGATGCACCCACCACACAGCTCCACCGACACAGCACCACCGATGCACCCACCACACAGCTCCACTGATGCAACCACCACACAGCTCCACCGACACAGCTCCACCGATGCACCCACCACACAGCTCCACTGATGCAACCACCACACAGCTCCACCGACACAGCTCCACAGATGCACCCACCACAGAGCTCCATAGATGACCCCACCACACAGCTCCACTGATGCACCCAAGACACAGCTCCGAGACACCCACCACACAGCTCAACAGATGCACCCACCACCCAGCTCCACTAATGCACCCACCACACAGCTCCACTGATGCACCTACCACTCAGCTCCACCGATGCTCCAACTAAGCTCCACCAATGCACCCACCACACAGCTCCACCAATGCATCCACTAAGGTCCACCGATACACCCACCACCCAGCTTCACCGATGCACTCACCACAGAGCTCCACTGAGGTATCCACCACCCAGCTCCACCGCTGCACCCACCACACAGCTCCACTGATGCACCCACCACACAGCTCCACCTACACTCTCCACCGATGCACCCACCACACAGCTCCACCGAGGCACCCACGGCACAGTTTCACCGAGGCACCCACCACACAGCTCCACCGATGCACCCACCACACAGCTCCACCGATGCACCCACCACACAGCTCCACCGATGCACCCACCACACAGTTCCACCGATGCACCCACCACACAGCTCCACCGATGCACCCACCACACAGCTCCGCGGATGCACCCACCACACAGCTCCACTTATGCACCCACAATACTGCTCCACCGATGCAGCCACCACACAGCTCCACCGACACAGCTACACCGATGCACCCACCACACAGTTCCACCGATGCACCCACCACACAGCTCCACCGAACCACCCACCACACAGCTCCACCGAGGCACCCACCACACAGCTCCACAGATGCACCCACCACACAACTCCACCGATGCACCCACCACCCAGCTCCACCGATGTACCCACCACCCAGCTCCACCGATGCACCCACCACACAGCTCCACAGATGCACCCACCACACAGCTCCACAGATGCACCTACCACACAGCTCCACCGATGCACCCACCACCCAGCTCCACCGATGCACCCACCACACAGCTCCACAGATGCACCCACCACACAGCTCCACAGATGCACCCACCACCCAGCTCTACTGATGCAACCACCACACAGCTCCTCTGATGCACCCACCACCCAGCTCCAACGATGCACCCACCACACAGCTCCACTGACACAGCACCACCGATGCACCCACCACACAGCTCCACTGATGCAACCACCACACAGCTCCACCGACACAGCTCCACTGATGCACCCACCACACAGCTCCACTGATGCAACCACCACACAGCTCCACCGACACAGCTCCACAGATGCACCCACCACAGAGCTCCATAGATGACCCACCACACAGCTCCACTGATGCACCCAAGACACAGCTCCGAGACACCCACCACACAGCTCAACAGATGCACCCACCACCCAGCTCCACTAATGCACCCACCACACAGCTCCACTGATGCACCTACCACCCAGCTCCACCGATGCACCCACCACACAGCTCCACCGATGCTCCAACTAAGCTCCACCAATTCACCCACCACACAGCTCCAGCAATGCACCCACAAAGGTCCACCAATGCACCCACCACACAGCTTCACCGATGCACCCACCACAGAGCTCCACTGAGGCACCCACCACACAGCTCCACCGATGCACCCACCACACAGCTCCACCAATGCACCCACCACACAGCTCCACCGATGCACCCACCACACAGCACCACCTACACAGCTCCACCGATGCACCCATCACACAGATCCACCGATGCATCCACCTGCACAATTCCACCGAGGCACCCACCACACAGCTCCACCGATGCACCCACCACACAGCTCCACCTACACAGCTTCACCGATGCACCCACCACACAGCCCCACCGAGGCACCCACCAAACAGCTCCAGGGATGCACCCACCACACAGCTCCACTTATGCACCCACCACACAGCTCCACCGATGCAGCCACCACACAGCTCCACCGACACAGCTCCACCGATGCACCCACCACCCAGCTCCACTGATGCACCCACCACACAGCTCCACTGTCACAGCTCCACTGATGCACCCACCACACAGCTCTACCGACACAGCTCCACAGATGCACCCACCACAGAGCTCCATAGATGACCCCACCACACAGCTCCACTGATGCACCCAAGACACAGCTCCGAGACACCCACCACACAGCTCAACAGATGCACCCACCACCCAGCTCCACTAATGCACCCACCACACAGCTCCACTGATGCACCTACCACCCAGCTCCACCGATGCACCCACCACACAGCTCCACCGATGCTCCAACTAAGCTCCACCAATTCACCCACCACACAGCTCCACCAATGCACCCACAAAGGTCCACCAATGCACCCACCACACAGCTTCACCGATGCACCCGCCACAGAGCTCCACTGAGGCACCCACCACACAGCTCCACCGATGCACCCACCACACAGCTCCACCAATGCACCCACCACACAGCTCCACCGATGCACCCACCACACAGCACCACCTACACAGCTCTACCGATGCACCCATCACACAGATCCACCGATGCATCCACCTGCACAATTCCACCGAGGCACCCACCACACAGCTCCACCGATGCACCCACCACACAGCTCCACCTACACAGCTTCACCGATGCACCCACCACACAGCCCCACCGAGGCACCCACCAAACAGCTCCAGGGATGCACCCACCACACAGCTCCACTTATGCACCCACCACACAGCTCCACCGATGCAGCCACCACACAGCTCCACCGACACAGCTCCACCGATGCACCCACCACCCAGCTCCACTGATGCACCCACCACACAGCTCCACTGTCACAGCTCCACTGATGCACCCACCACACAGCTCTACCTACACAGCTCCACCGATGCAC
Source organism: Lissotriton vulgaris (assembly GCF_964263255.1). Taxonomy (NCBI): domain Eukaryota; kingdom Metazoa; phylum Chordata; class Amphibia; order Caudata; family Salamandridae; genus Lissotriton; species Lissotriton vulgaris. The sequence goes on from NC_141698.1 coordinate 412,732,683, forward strand.
CCACCACACAGCTCCACCGATGCACCCACCACGCAGCTCCACCGATGCACCCACCACACAGCTCCACCGATGCACCCACCACACAGCTCCACCAATGCACTCACCACACAGCTCCACCGAGGCACCCACTATACAGCTCCACCAAGGCACCCACCACACAGCTCCACCGATGCACCCACCACACAGCTCCACCGAGGCACCCACCACACAGCTCCACAGATACACCCACCACACAGCTCCACAGATGCATCCACCACACAGCTCCACAGATGCACCCACCACACAGCTCCACAGAAGCACCCACCACACAGCTCCACCGATGCACCCCCCACACAGCTCTGCCAATGTATCCACCACACAGCTCCGCCGAGGCACCCACCACAGAGCTCTGCCGAGGTGCCCACCACACAGCTCCGCTGAGGCACCCCCCACACAGCTCCACTGATGCACCCACCACACAGCTCCACTGATGCACCAACTAAGCTCCACCGATGCACCCACCACACAGCTCCACCAATGCACCCACTAAGCTCCACCAATGCACCCACCACACAGCTCCACCGATGCACCCACCACCTAGCTCCACCAATGCACCCACCACACAGCTCCACCGACACAGCTCCACCGATGCACCCAGCACACAGCTCCACTGATGCACCCACCACAGAGCTCCACCAATGCACCCACCACACAGCTCCACCGATGCTCCAACTAAGCTCCACCAATGCACCCACTAAGCTCCACCGATGCACCCACCACACAGCTTCACCGATGCACCCACCACAGAGCTCCACCAAGGCACCCACCACACAGCTCCACCACTGCACCCACCACACACCTCCACCGATGCACCCACCACACAGCTCCACCTACACAGCTCCACCGTGCACCCACCACACAGCTCCACCATGCACCCACCACACAGCTTCACCGAGGCACCAACCACACAGCTCCACCGAGGCACCCACCACACAGCTCCACCGATGCAGCCACCACACAGCTCCACCGACACAGCTCCACCGATGCACCCACCACCCTGCTCCACCGATGCACCCACCACACAGCTCCACCGACACAGCTCCACCTTTGCACCCACCACACAGCTCCACCGATTCACCAACCACACAGCTCCACCGAGGCACCCACCATACAGCTCCACCAAGGCACCCACCACAAAGCTCCACCAATGCACCCAGCACACAGCTCCACCGAGGCACCCACCACACAGCTCCACAGATGCTCCCACCACACAGCTCCACAGATGCACCCACCTCACAGCTCCACAGATGCACCCACCACACAGCTCCACAGATGCACCCACCACACAGCTCCACCGAAGCACCCACCACACAGCTCCACCGATGCACCCACCACACAGCTCCGCCGATGCACCCACCACACAGCTCCACCGATGCACCCACTACACAGCTCTGCCAAGGCACCCACCACACAGCTCCACTGATGCACCCACCACACAGCTCCACCGATGCTCCAACTAAGCTCCACCAATGCACCTACCAAACAGCTCCACCGATGCACACACCACTCAGCGTAACCACAGCATCACTCAGCGCAACCACAGCATCACTCAGCGCAACCACAGCATCACTGGTTCAAATATGTTCTTTCAATGTTTCAAGCTGTTTTCAAGCTTTCACGCTTTATTACAAATCACAAAAAGATGTTAATATTTCACTTCTGTTCTTGAATAAAAAACACTGAACATAATCTTCACAAAAGTTATTTACAAAAGTTTAAGCTATTGCCATTACAAATTAAGGGGGTCATTAGGATCGCGGACGGACTTGAGTCCGTCCGCGACCCCAGAGCATGAGGGAACGTCCGCATGGGCTGCGGCGTTCCCTCTGTGCAGATTAGGATGTGACCGCCAGGGTGGCGGTCACATCCTCTATTTTTAACATTGCTGCGGGTGGAGCTTCAAGCTGCACCCGCAGCAATGTTAAAAATGCATGCACAGCATTTGCGTGCACAAAGCGGCAGGCACCGCGCGGTGCCTGCTGCATTGTGCACGCAAATGCAGGGTGGTACCATAGGTACCCCCCATGTGCACCCCCCACCCCCATTACACCTAGGGGGCCCGCAATGGGCCCCTGCAGTGCAGTTACACATGCTTTTCCACGGCGGAAAAGCCGCCGCGGAAAAGCATGTTCCCAAGCACATCCTAATCTGGCAGACGGTGTCTAAGGGACACCTTCACCATTTTAGTGCTTTTCCGCCGCGGTTGTAAGCCAGCCGCGGGGGAAAAGCTGCGGACCTAAACCATGACCCACCAGCCATCCTAATGTGGCGGTGGGTGCTGGTGGGTCAGCAGAGGATTTTCCGCATCCTCCGGGCCGGCGGTGGCTTCCGCCGGCCCGGAGGATGCGGTAAATCCTCCATCCTAATGACCCCCAATATATTATTTAAGTATTAATTATTTAAAAAAATTAAAAGCCATTGTTATTTGTAATATCAATACATCTAAGTCACGTAAATACAAAACATGTTGCATTACAAATGCTATAGGTGTCACATTTGAGAAAGTTATAACTATTGGCATTGTAAATGACAAAGCTATTAATTTAGTTATTTAAAAAAACCACATAAATAAAAAAAAATCATTTATAAGACCAATAGCTCAAATTTTCCTAATGCGAGCCCTATTGCATTTCCAATGCTTGTTTGTTTTTCCAGTTGTTGTTAGTAAAGAACGGTCGCCCATCCTTTTTAGCTTGGGCTTTTTGTTGAGTTTGAGTCCGAGTAAAAGGCTTAATTCCCAGACTATTCCGCCCCAAGGTTTTATAAGCTTTAGCAATAATCTTTGGCAATTCACTCTGTTTGTCTGCGTCTGCAACAGCCTCCTAGCGTTGCGCCACTTGCAAGCTTACTGCATCACCCTTTATATTAGCAAGGATCATATCGAAAACAATATCGAACACTCCCACCAGTCTCATCCCCAACTACAACCCTCGGCCCCATGTTCATCTGGAACACGTTTTATTACAGAAGGGAGAATGGTCATTGAGGGAGTGCCAAAACACATCGGATATACAGCTGCAAACACTCTACCCCAAGTGTTACAGTCAGCTACCTCAGGTACTAAGCCATTAGGTAAACTTATCATCAGGATCCTGTGTTTCTCCACAGGTGTAGTAGTCAGAAAAACAGCTTCGAGTTGCCAACATTTTTCAGCAAACCAATAAGGAAGTTCATCCTTATTTTTAGACACTTGCCCATCACAGAATTAATCATGACCAGACTGATAACTACACCACCAGGTCCTGGTGGTTGTGCTGCAATGCCGGGTGGCCCCACCTGCATGTTGCATGACATGAACTGTATAACAGCTCGATGTACACGTATTAATGAAGTGTGTAATACGCGTAGCTCTGCAACTGGAACATTAAGATAATTTGTATGTGTGGTATACCCAGCCAAAATGGGCAATGTGGCCCCATCAATTGACAATGGACCTAAACGTACCTCTGTTGTAGGGTGAAGAAGGGCGCCATTAAACCAAATGGTATGTTGCCAAGTCGTCCACCGAATCTCAAGATATCTATAAGGTACCTTCTTAGCGTCTGCTTGATTGGAAAGAAATTAGGAATAAAAACCTAGAATTTTAGCGTTTTTATAAAACTGGCTTTTTTAATTCTTGATTATTTATAACTGTAATAACTTGTTTTTAACAATTGGTCTTGTATTATATGGAAGAAAGGTTGATTGCATTTGAACAAGTGATGTACTGCCCCAAAAACTGCAATTGATTTGTGATGATGCTCTGGGTCCTGCACATATTGCACTTTTTTGCACCTATCGGTATTGTGAATGTTTTGTTCAGATTTTTAATATATGATTATGATTGTATTTTTTATGTGATGGCTTAATGACAAATTGTCGAATAAAAAGCTTTACTACTACTACTACTATAAGGTCGATAATCCCGTGGAAGTACGTGGCAGTATATTCCTTGAAAGAAATTATTATTTCCCTCTACTGCTGCAAAGGTGACCCAAGAATAAAATACCTCAAAGTGGTAAGTTGCATCCACTTCAACAACAAAAATAAGAGCAGCAGCAGGGACTCCATGTTGTGTCAAACAAGCTGTGAATGGAGTGCGGTTAGAAGCCAATATGGCAACTGCTAAATTGATAGAATATTATAACAACTTATGAGCGGCAGCGCAACACGGCTATAGAAAGAGAAAGACCTTTTCAAATTCAAGCTTGAAAAACCTATAATATTTCAACAATAGGAGGCTTCACCGTCACATCCGTCCCTGGAAACAGAAGTGAGGGGATTGTGGACAAGCACAAGCACTACCAAGGAGTCTCACAGATAAGTACCACACAAAGCGTTGGAGGCGCCATGTTACGGGGATTCTGCACATACACAAAACTATGCACAGGAAAATAGAACCTCGTGTGTAGGGGCTAAGCCTTCTCCCCACCTCAGTACCCAAAATCCCAGAATCGAATAACTATAGTGTCTCATTTGTTCTCCTACATAATCACAAAGCTACAAATGATTAGACAACCCAGAACAAAACACTCCAGAAACTCTCTGGAATCGCTGTAGCAAGACGTACCCTATCGCTCACTCACTCGTACTTGTCCACCAAAGAATAGACTGAGTCACTGTTATAGTTCAAAATGTTTATCTAACTATAGTGCTCTATAATGCAATATACGAGCCACTACCAGCAGCAAAATGCATAAACCTGAAACAGTTAGCATAGTAGCAAGTCCATAGACTATGAAAGGGGATGTCATCATATATAGACAGTGGATAAAGGACTGTAAGGCCTAACCACCCTCCCCTTGGAAAGAAGAAGTTTTATTATATAAAGGAAGATCTTTGTCAACAGACCCCATACCATAGTGCCTAGATGACAGTTTTACATCATAGAGACAGCATAGCTCTTCACTCTGGAAACGTCCCTCTCCAAGTGTGTGTTAAACCAACATGCCATCCCGTAATATCAAAACATAAGTCTTCAACAAACACAGCTGTGTTAAGGTATTTTGTCTAGGTGCTAGGGACTGACCAGAACAGAATAACAAGGGGCATTTTTTATCGACCTTGCACTCTGTGTTCAGACTAAACTCCAGGAAAAGGCAGAAAGCAGACAGTTCTCATGTGAAGGGCACAAAGTCTTGCAAAATAAAGTCATGTAGTAACGTGACCAAAAGCAGCATCATGGCAGTAGAGCTCATGCTAACTTAACAATGTCGACAATGACCCCCAACAGCCATATGACAGTCTGCTCCTCTCTAATTTGTGCACTTCAATTTACTACACTTAATTTAATCATGCATACAATAAATCATAGATTTCTGAAAATACAATCATTACTAAACAAAGTTGCTCAAGGCATTTCAGGATGCTCTCCCTTCTTCAGGGGCTGATGTTTATAACTGGAATAAAACCAAACATAAACAAACATAAAAGTCAAGTTGGTTCACTATCTACGTAACAAACTGTATATAATGCTGTTACTAAACGTAACTCCCTCTGTGCTATTTACCAATAAAATGATGAGTTGTTGTGCTAGAAATGAAGGTATAGTTCACCATGTAAAAAAGAAATCTAGTTCGCCATGCAAAAAAGATAGTTTTAACAGTTAGATGACCATTTTGGGTGAAAGATCAACAGAGGCGTAGCTAGAGCTTGTGGCGCCCGGGGCTGTTCCTCAGATTGCTGCCCATGGACTCCGTAGCCCTATGATTGTGTGACCTTAAGTCTCGGACTCGAATTTCAATGACTATGAGTGACACTTTCTCCCGAGCAAAATCAAGCAATGAAGACGAGGGAAACATATACATATCAGAAATTACTCCCATTTGAGCAAAGAGAAAGTCTAACAGCTGCAAAGCACCAGAAAGGAGGGGAACTACCCTAGTGCCCATTTAACCTGATTGGACAGTGGCCTCAGACACTCGCCTCAGACACTCTGCATCCTGCAAGGCTTAGGGGAGTGAGGGTGAGGCACACATAAGTTACAGCCAGCCACGGTGGTGTTGTGTGTAAAATGGAATGTCCCGTTATGAGAAAATCCAAACATGGCAGACGCTGACACACCCAAAGAGGACGGGTTAATGTTTGACATAGGCAACAAAAGAGGTGTGCAGTTTCATTTTGTTTTTTTATTAATTCACCATACGTTTAGGCAGGAGGAGCACTTCTTGCTCAGTTTCCCAGCGGACGACGGATGTCCTATTAATGTTAAACACAAAAGCCTGGAACAACTATTAAAGTCAGAAAGAGTAATGGTAATAATGCGGAAAATGTCTAGACTAATGGCCATTCAGAAAATGACATTCCTCATTTGTAACGTTGAAGAGGAGTCATGAGCACAAAAAAGCTATATATAAATGTACTGTAGCACATAAACAGGTAAGCTCTTTCAGACAAACCGAGAGAGAATAAAAGAGCTGCACTGGAGAGACAGTGAGTTCAGGTACCTAATATCTGTGGACTGATACTGGGCTGCATCAGTTGCCTTAGATGATTAAATATAACGTGCACCGTTTTAAATCACTTTCTGAGCAAGTAATTTACAAGAATAACTTTCTCAAATATGTTGCTCAACGACAATAATGTATGTTGCGATTTTCAGTGCTACAGGACAGTGAATGCAAAAGCAGAAGAGCTAATAAAACCTAATACAGTGCTTTAAAATAATTTAGGAAGCAGTCACTGTATGGCACATGTATTCAGGAAAAACACAAACCTTTCCCTCCCAAAGCTTGAGGTTAGCAACTCTCAGTATGTAAGTCACAGTATCAATTTATGAAAAAAGTGTCTTATCATCATGAAGTATACATGTCAAGTGCTTGCTGACGAGTCCCTAAACACTTTCCATAGCTGCCAAGGTTTCAGATTGCTTATGTGTGACATTTTCATAATTTCAGTGTAAATATGATTGGCATTTCAATGACCATGAGTGACACTTCCGCATGAGCAAAATCAAGCAATGAAGACGACTGAAGCATATAAATATAGCAAATTGCACCATTTAGCAACAAGAAACTCTAAGAAGATCTGAAAACTGCTGCAAACGACCTGTGGCTTTGCTGTTACTCAATATTTGAGTCTGCTGTAGTTTCTATTTTATGTTCTTTGTCAATGCCCAACGCCATTGTGCGGTATCATTTATATGCCTTATATCTTTATTTGTAAAGCACTCTAACATCTTTCAGCCCCTCTCTCACACATTTTTCATTTGTTTTCTAGTGCTGCTCATACCAATGAAGCATGCCAGAGCACGTTACATCAGACAAACCTTATACCAACACAATGACTCTTTCGTTGGAATTCCAGTCTAGCAAAATGTAATGTGTAGCACATTTCCCCTGACAACAGCTGAACTGGTTTCATAGGTAGTTATGAAACTGAAGTGATTTGCAGTGTTCACAAGCATTTTGCCTAGTATTCTACAACAAATAGAGCACACATACGAAAATAGCAACTGGGGGCCCAGCCAGTAGGATATTTAAAACTGAAAATATCCCGCAATGTCACCTTAGTACTAACACAGGCAGGCACGCACCGGCTTTAATCCACTGAGCTCTCTCACCCATACTATTTTTCTGTCTAAATCTAGATGCTTATATGGCGTGAAGATTAAGGCTGATTGGAGAGATGTGTGTGTTGTGTCGCCGTGGTTATGCGCTTGTAATGTACAAAGGTCAATACAAATGAGATCATCAGTATCCTAATGAGCATTATTAAAACGTCCAAAAAATAGCTTCTATTTTTGCCACAGGATATTGAAAATTTAGAGCGTGACAAAGACAAAAGGGCGCCAGATATCATTGTCCACTGAAGTGCAGGAACTCACACTTGTGATAGAAAGCCCCTAGGGCACTCGGTACCAGCTCATTTAAAGCACTGCTTGTGCAGGTACCCCCAATTTCCCCTTACTGTGGGTGTCTGCCTCGCTGACTGCCGCTCCTGTAGGCGTCTGCCCCTCACCCAGGACTGAACCTTCCAAGCTCCCTCCACCCCCCCTCCCCTCCCCCCGTCCTCTGCGCAAGTTCCGCTCTTGAGGCCGGATACTTTTACTCCACATACGAGACCAGTAGTCCAGATTTTATACCCCACTCTCAACTGTACATGTTCTGCATTCCAACCCAAGCTGCACCCCTCCACACTTCATGCCTGACATGAGAAAGAGTTCAAACATGTGCCACCTAACAATCATCTCGCTGCCTGACAGCGCACTGCCATTTATTGTGTTAGTCACACAGAGGCTGGTGGCACTTACTTGGGCAGTGGCCCAGGGTCCGAAGGGGGGTGGCGATGGCGCTCCATGAATTGCGTGACACACCGTCTCTCAAGGCAGTGGCTGCAAGCTCAATTAGGCCTCTACTGCGCACTGTGGCAATTCGGGTGTGCCTGCAGCCTCATTATAACATTCACCCTCTAGGCTGCAAAGGTGCAAGCAAGGCTCAGCCGGCTGGCTGCAGGCAGGTTAAGGCCGTGAGTCACAGCAGGCCGCAGCAATTTGAGTTTACCGGCCCGCCTCCAGTGATAGTCGGACTCATGCTGGCCGCCTAATACAACTACTAAACTGAATACACACACACCGGTCGCAGGGAGCCCAGGGTTAAAGTTGAAAAAAAGCACTTACTTGAAGTCTCTCCATTCTGTCTTTTCTTGTAATTGCCTCAATGCTGACTTGAGGACAGCATCCATCGCACTGATCCGGATCCTGTCAGTTGGCTTTAGTGCTGCTGCAATTGAATATCAAATCGAAGGTCACTGTAGTTTGGCGTCACCATCGACAGTCAAAAGACGCAAGTCTGTCTGTGCCGCCCACCCTTCAGCACAAGCGGAGGGCAGCAAGTGATGCGTGCTGCTCAAGTTTGTTGAACTAGAGACAATCTGAAGGGCAGCGCATCCGCCATGAAGTATGCCATGCGCTCCATCACAAGTCAGCTGGCTGCCTTTAAAGGACACAGGCCGGTGGTGTATGTGTCCCACCCGCGACCCCAGCAGCTTACGTTGAGGCAGGTAAGAGGTCAGGGCGTGTCTGTCAGGGCCAGGGAGGGCTGCTGAGGCATCGGGCCACACAGGTCAGGACTTCAAACAACATTGTGCCTGCAAGCAAACAACGAAAAACTAAGCTGCTGCCCGCTACCTGAGATGTGCTCTGGGCTAATCACTCACTGTCCATAACGGGCAAGGCGCGAACGTTCGGACAGTTGGCAGCCGCTCATGAAAGGAGAGCGCGTGATACGTCACATCTGCCGACTGCCATGCTGCGCTACATTTCAGCGCGAGGGCTGGCCAAACATCATGCCCAGGGCCGTCATTGGCAGCGCTTTTGCGCACTACAAGATTGACGGCTCTGGGACAGGAAACACAAAGGTACGTACCACGTCGCTTTAACAAGCACTAAGCAGCCAGGTGTGGTTGGTGTTCACACGGGGGCCTCGCGGCACTGGAGGCCCATGGCAGCGGTCTTTATAATTCATTTGGGGACACAGACACTACTGTAGTGATTGACAGTAGTGTCCGCGAGTGTCCAAATCAATTATAAAGGCTGCGGCCACGGGCCTCCAGTGCCGCGCAGCTGCCGCCCCCAAAACAGTTCCGCCTGGGGCAGTCTGCCCCCCACGCCCCACCCTAGCTACGCCGGTGAAGATCAAGTGCCCAACTTGGGAGCTGATTCCGATTCAGTAAAATCCCGTCCGAATCGTTGTACGAAGCCTTTTTCCCATACGAATCGTACGGAGAACCGCACCCGTACGTTCGATGTAGTACGATGTGTACCCAATGAAGTTCTCCGTCCGATTCGTACCAAAGAACGAACGACTCAATGATCCATACGAATCGTATTCGAAACACGCAGTACGCGACGTCCGTACGGTTCGAAGCAGCTTTTTCCGACTTAGCAAGTACGATTCGTGTCGACAGCATCCCGAATGACGCTTTTGCTACAGGAGTTTAAATCGTCCGGAGAACGAGATTTTGGCTCGAAATGCGTACGGACGGACCCACCCGTGTACGGTGCGTACACCCCATCATTGCAGGGGTACGGTGCATCGGGGTACGGTGCGTATACCCCTGGCTTACAGGGGTACGGTGCGTATGTCCCCGTACGTACCCCCCCATGAATGTAGGTGTATGGTGCGTAGGGGTACGGTCCGTACCCCCCATGGTCGTACGTGTATGGTGCGTACAACCCCTGCGTACTCCCCTTGAATTTAGGGGTACGGTGCTTATGTGATAGTGTAGATCTCCGTACGAATTGCTCATACCCGACGTATCTGTACGAATCGCGTCCCCATTCCCCGTTCCGGATCGTACTTGGTGGGTCATACGGCATGTTTACGATTCGTACGGTTTACTGTGCGGGTCTATGTTGTACGGACTCACCCTTGACTTTCGTACGGTTCGCGATGATTCATACGTATTTCAAGCCAACAGATCGTACTACGCGATTCGGACTGATTACTACGATTCTATTTCTATTTAAAATTATTTATACAGCGCACGTACACCAGCGGTTTCTTGGCGCTAAAAACTGAAAGAGGTCAGAGCAGAAGTCCCGGGGTAGGGGAAAAATGAGGGGCTAAGGTATTAATTAAAGGATTTGGCGAAAAGGTATGCCTTGAGTTGTTTCCGAAATAACAGGTATGAGGTTGAAGCTCTGAGCTCTGCAGGCAGAGAGTTCCAAAAAGTCGGGGCGAGGGTCGCAAACTTCGAGCCTCCCCATTTCTTTCTTCGAAACCGTGGGACAGTAAGAAGGGATTGGGAAGATGACCTCAGTTCCCTAGATGGAACGTAGGGAATGATCTCCGAAGAGATGAAAGCTGGCGCCGTGCCCAGTCGCGCTTGGAAGGTGATAGATGCAAGCTTAAACTGGACACGGGCCCAGACAGGAAGCCAATGTAAAGATTTCAAGAGGGGAGTGGTATGGGAGGATTTAGGGAGTTTGAACACCAGGCGCGCCGCCTGGTTCTGGATCTGCTGCAAACGCCGAAGACTATATGCAGGGATACCTGCATATAGGGCGTTGCCATAATCCAGGCGGGATACGACCATGGCAAGAGTGATAAGTTTTAGGGCATCAAATGAAAAAAAACGGGACACCTTGCGAATAGTGCGAAGAGCCAGAAAGGAGGAAGAAACCACAGAACTCACCTGGGAGTGAAGGGTGAGTTGTGAATTGAGCTTGATGCCTAGGGTTTTAACCGAGGTAGAGGGAACAGGTGGGGCACCAAGGGAAGGGGGCCAGAAGATGGGGGACCAGGGGCTGGATGAACCACCCGTCAACACCAACTCGGTCTTATCTGGGTTGAGTTTAAGATGGTTGTGGTTCATCCAGTCTCGGATGTGAATCATGATAGTTTGAAAGTTGGAGACAGAATCGGGGGAAGAGGAGAGGTTGAACACAAGCTGGAGGTCATCCGCATAATTAAATACGGTGACCTCCATTTGTTGCAGTGAAAAGATAAGAGGGGAGATGTAGAGATTGAATAAGAGGGGGGAAAGGGAGGAACCTTGGGGAACCCCGCACTGAACGTCGCGGAAGTCCGCAGTGAAGTCACCCAGGCGAACTGCCTGGGTGCGGTCCCTCAGGAAGGAGGATAACCAAACCAACGCGGTACCCCCGATCCCCGCCGCCCTGACACGGGAAAGTAAGATGGAGTGGTCCACCGTGTCAAAGGCGGCTGAGAGGTCGAGGAGAACCAGGGCATGAGGTTGGTTGGTATCCATTCCCTCCCTGAGGTTATCAAGGACCGAGAGCACTACCGACTCCGTGGAGTGTGCGGGGCGAAACCCGACCTGGCGGGGGGCAAGAGCCCCGTTCTTCTCCACGAAAGAACTCAGGGCGTAGGTGACGTGACGCTCGAGTACTTTCGCCAGGAATGGTAGGAGAGAGATGGGGCGGAAATTGGCTGGGATTGAGGGATCGGCACCAGGCTTTTTCAAAATAGGGACTATTACAGCAGATTTAAGTGAGTTGGGTACCACACCCTGGGATAAAGAACTGTTGAGAAGGTGGAGGGGGGGATCTGGGCAGCTAGAAAAGATATGACGGAGGATATGAGCTGGGCAGGGATCTAGCGGGGACCCCGATTTAACAAGTGGGATTATGGCAGTTATTGATTCCTTAGTTAGAGGTGGGAGGGTGGTGAGATAGTCCTTGGGAGGAGGACACTGAGGGTCCACAAAGGTAGGGGAAGGAGGGGGAATATTGGTTTTAATGGTTTCGATTTTTTGAATGAAGAAATTATTTAGGGAGTGACAGAGTTCCAGAGAAGGGGTGGGTTTGAGAGAGGTTCTATCTGAAAACGCTAGATTGTGAACAATCGAAAAGATTTCCTTCGATTTGCTTTCGGCTGCGAGGATTTTGGAGGAAAAGTAGATGGTTTTTGCCTCAAGGATGTTTTTCTTATATAGGGTCAGGATGTTTATAAACTCTAAACGTAAGGAGGGGCAGTAGTTTTTCCTCCAGGCCCGCTCCGCACGCCGCACCGCCAGTTTAGTGGCTTTAAGATCTTGATTAAACCACTGGTTGGCGTCCTTCTCTCGTTTGGTTGAGACCCGCTTCAGAGGAGCAATGGTATCACAGCCTGCAGAGAGCCATTGGTCAATGGCCATGACCTGGGAGCTGGTAGGTAGGTCTTGGAGGAGGGGAGCGGAGGAAGTGAGTATGGAGGATAGACTGTCAGGGTCAACTCGGCCCCATGCTCGAACCCAGGTGTTTTTGGGGAGCGGGGGCTTGATCGGGGGTGAATGGGAAGAGAAAAGGAAATCAGGTGATGGTCAGACCAGGTGCAGGGTAAGATTGAAAGGGATTCAACGGGGCAGTTAGAGGACCAGATCTGGTCGAGAGTGTGACCTTTGACGTGGGTGGGAGAGTGAATATGGGAAGTGAAGTTAAGAGAGGAAAGGGTGTCTGAGAACTCCTTAGAAGAAGGGCATTCGGCTTGGTCAGAAGGCCAAAAATTAAAATCACCCAAAAGTAAAATGGAAGAGTTGTTGACTGTGATAGTAGCCAGAACTTCCAAGAAATCCGGAAGGAACAATAAGGGAGATTGGGGGGGACGATAGATGAGAATACAGGTGAGAGGGGGCGTGATGGAAGTGGTACGGATGGCTAAAAACTCCGTGGTAGCGATATCAGGAAGGGACAGGGGCTGAAAAGGGAGGTCGGTTCGAGCGATGACCGCCACCCCGCCTCCAGCTTTGCCATTAGGCCGGTCGGCACGGATAGCGTAATATGGAGCTGGTAGAGTGGCCAATAAGGTGGGGAGGGAGTCGTCGCGGAACCAAGTTTCTGTTAAAAAAAGAAGGTCAGGGGCATGGAGATCCAGCAAGACCGACAGTTCATGGGCGTGGGCAACTGCAGACCTAGTGTTTAGATAGAAAGCCGTAAGAGATCTAGGAGCAGCTGGAGAAGCGCTACCGCTAGAGGGAGTCGGGGGCACAGGTTGAGGCTAAGGTATTATCAGAGGGGCAGGAGGAGCTAAGCCAAGAGACGAAATGTGGGAGCAGATGGAGGCAGATAACGGCCATGGGCCCCGAAGGCAGCGCAGTTGGGCAGGAGAGTAGGTGGTAAAGCGAGCAGAGTGACATGCCCCTTGCCCCGGACGGTCGCGGACGAGCGCAGACGAGCTTGCCTTAAGCGCGCCTTCGGCGAGCAATCGTCGCGCCCGCTGCGCTCGTCCGCTGCGCTTCCTGCCAAGGCACATAATTTATGTTGGTTGGTCGGGGCGTTGGAGGGGGTGTGGCCAACCGAGGTGGGCGTGTCTCGTGGCTCGCCTCGCCGTCAGGAATGGCGACCAAGATGTAAACAAGCGTTGCAGCGCGAGGCGCGCTGTTCAGGAGAAGCACGAGTCAAGCAATAATTAAAAGGTACATAGTATCACAAAGATTTTAAAAATAATGTCTTTCGCCCTCCCGGCTTCCGCCTCAGGAGTCTCTATCAGTGTCGCGCTTAGAGATCTGCGCGCACTATTTATAGGTCTGGTGAGGGGGCGTGGCCAACCGAGGTGGGCGTGTCTTGTGGCTCGCCTCGCCGTCAGGAATGGCGACCAAGATGTAAACAAGCGTTGCAGCGCGAGGCGCGCTGTTCAGGAGAAGCAAGAGTCAAGCAATAATTAAAAGGTACATAGTATCACAAAGATTTTAAAAATAATGTCTTTCGCCCTCCCGGCTTCCGCCTCAGGAGTCTCTATCAGTGTCGCGCTTAGAGATCTGCGCGCACTATTTATAGATCTGGTGAGGGGGCGTGGCCAACCGAGGTGGGCGTGTCTCGTGGCTCGCCTCGCCGTCAGGAATGGCGACCAAGATGTAAACAAGCGTTGCAGCGCGAGGCGCGCTGTTCAGGAGAAGCAAGAGTCAAGCAATAATTAAAAGGTACATAGTATCACAAAGATTTTAAAAATAATGTCTTTCGCCCTCCCGGCTTCCGCCTCAGGAGTCTCTATCAGTGTCCACGATTCATACGGAAATGGCTACGAATACGAATCGTCGTATGGATTTGTCCTGAATCAGAATTGACCCCTTAATATCGAATACAGGGTGGCGTTAAATAGTAAAGTCTAAGAGCAAACATGCTGCCCTGCCAATGTTGCACTCAATGCCTGTGATAAAACAAATTCCCCCTGTTTTCAAAACGGACTTCCCTAAGAAAAATCACTTTAACTATAAAAACTATATTAATTAAAACCGAACATAGACTGCTGCCTAGGTATCTAAAACGATAAAACCTGCTATAATCACATCACCGAATGCTAAAATTCACTTAGTCTGCTGTAACTTTATGTTACTGCCTACAAAATATAGCCAGTAACATTTTTCTTAGGGCATAAAGGCAACTTCTTCACTTGAAAATGTGTTTTACGCATGTTTAAGAAGATAGCGACTTATTGCATTCTGTAGTAACAAATTTGGTATGCCTGTTTAACAACTGATAACTTGTGAACAATTAGTTGAGATGCATTTGTTATATACGGTTATAAGGCTGCAGGATTTTGGTATGTTGCTTAATGTCTTTGAGGAATTTAACTGGCATGCAATGCAGATATTTTTACTAAATACAACTACAGCAGTAGTGTTTTTCACACTCCAAGGAGCAGGCCTTGTGCTTTCGCATCAAACAGGCCCTGCAATCTGCAGTCGGAACCTAAAAAGGTGCGTGCATTTTAGGGGATTTCAAAGCCTTTTTTGATAGGCTTATGCGGCTGCGTCAGTATATTACAGCAATCCACAAATAACAGCAATCTCGCACTTTATTGCATCATGTTTGAAGGCAGAATGTTGACTTGCTAGGTAGTGTGTCGAGGTACCACCCTGGCTTTCAGTAAAGGCCAGACAAAGTGGGGGCGCGATGCGAGGGTGGGGCCCTCAAGAAGCAGGCACGCTGGCTCCCTCCGCCCCCTCCCCTCCAGAGCAGAGAGGACGACAGTGCACCGCAAGGCGTGAAAACCAGCGTGATAACTAAACGGTCATGGAAAGGCTCCCCCTGGTGAGTGGCACAGATTAATACTGGGGAGTGGAAGTGGCCTCCAAAGGGTCACAATACATGCCTTGAGGACAGGAGTACAAGATAAGATGAAGAGAAGCCCGATTGTGTACAGCAAATAACCCAGCGAGGAAGCGTCATCAGTCATAGATACCTGGCCTGGATGCACCAGCAAGCA
Source organism: Lissotriton vulgaris (assembly GCF_964263255.1). Classification (NCBI taxonomy): domain Eukaryota; kingdom Metazoa; phylum Chordata; class Amphibia; order Caudata; family Salamandridae; genus Lissotriton; species Lissotriton vulgaris. Next base: position 412,748,348 of record NC_141698.1, read on the forward strand.
GTGGGGCCAGAGAGCTCCACACATCTACATTGCACAACAAATCCCCCCCCCCCCCTCCCTCCCAAAGCAAAAGACTAAAATGGGAACTGGCTGATTTTAACTCCAAGGTCAGAATCCCTTGCCTGACCTCAAGATGGCTGCCACAATGGTCCCTACCTCGGACACGTCAGTGGAAATCAGCCAGTCCTCAAACACATCCCCCTTCCGGCCTACCCATCAGGATACTGAATCTGTGAACCTACCTCTGACCGTGGAGACCTAGCTTTTTGGCCGATGCCCGGAGGAGCTACTTGATAGCTATAGAGATGGGCTGTGGACTTTCCCCTCTGCCGTCACCTACCTAGCTGGACTTTGGGCAGACTCTCCTTCGTCTCTCCATCCTATCTACCTCCTACCCCGTTACCCTTCTAAACTCCATTTATTTCATCTTCTATGCTCTTGAAACGTTTTCCTTGTAACTGATGCAACTTTGTAATTTTGTGGAACCTTATGTAAAGTGCTCCGATACCTCCGGGTCTAGCCAGCGCTATATAAAACTCAAATAAATAAAATAAATAGCACCAAGGGAGTTGCGTTTAGTAACAGCATTATGTACCGTTTGTTACGTGGACAGTGAACCGACTTGACTCTCATGGTTGTTTATGTTTGCTTTTATTCCAGTTACAAATATCAGTCCCTGAAGTCCCTAAAGAAGGGAGAGCATCCTGAAATGCATTGGGCAATTTTGCTTTGTAATGATTGTATTTTCAGAAATGTAGGATAACCTGATGTGGAATCTTTTTGTGTGATGTTTTTACAGTTTTACTGTTTGTAGTGTAGCACAAATCCTTAACACATTGCCTCTTAAGTTAAGCCTGACTCCTATGTGCCAAACTGCCAGAGAGTGAACACAGGTAATCACATAACATAAAAATCACATAAAATCACATAACATAACAGGTTAATTTAGTGTATGTTTATGACTTACCATGACTAGGATTGTGGTTACTGCTTGATCAGTGCTTGTACACCAGTCAACCAGGAACCCAATGTATTTTTTATTTTTTCTCTTATTTATTATTTTTCCAAATAAAAAGAAAAGCACCACAGTTATCAAAGCCATTCATGCCAAATGCAGACATCATAAAAAGAAATAGAATCTCAAAATAGGGGGAAACAATGATTGAATAGAATATGTAGGATATTCTAGTCTTGTGTCTGGCGAGCGGTACTCTATAATCCCACCTCCCCAACATATCGCAATCTCACAATTCTCAAGAAGAAGAGCAATCGCTACAAATTGGTGCACTCCCTTTGGGAGATCGTGCATGTCACATGGTAGAACTCACAGAGGTTAGGGGCCTGCGATAGTTCAATCATCTAGGAGATTTTGGAGAAAATGTCCTCCCAATAGCAGCCTATGTGGGGGCACATTCAAGTAAGATGCATAACGTCTGCAACCGTCGAGCTACATTTGGGACAGGTCGATGAGAGAGTTGGGTCAATCCTGGCCAAGAGGCAGGGTGTCAAATAAGTAGGCAATAAACAGTTAAAATGCATGTGGTTGGGGGATACCAATTTAATCGGTCAGCAGCTGTAAGACCAGACAGCGTCCGGTATAGAGTGAGGAAGGTCTTTTTATCATGTCTCACACAATTGTTCATCCGTGGTAGGAAGCAGGTCAAGGCAGGCGCGGTAGAGCCGGGACACAAAGTGTTCTTGTAAGAGGGTGAAAGTCATCAGGAGCAATAGGGTATACGTGGTGTAATAAAATCCTGTTGAGTAGTGTGGCATCAGTAAAGTGGCTGTCCTCAGACCAGGAAATAGCATTGCCATCTGGAAACAAATCACCAGTAGTACATGGTTGAGTGCAAGTTTAACTGTGGCCTCCGTCATCGGGGGAGCCACTGATTATCAGAGAGTGGGAGGGCAGAATAGTACAAATGCTCCTTCCCCAATATGCGTAGTGTTGGAAATGGCCCTTTTTGCAGGATTATCCCCAAACTTTTTGCTTCTTCCTCCTATTTTTTTCCTGACCTGTCTTTGTTGGATTAAGGACCTGGGCACTTTACCACTGCTGATCAGTGCTAAAGTGCAAATGCTCTCTGTGTAAATTGTGTAATGGATTGGTGTTTCCATGATTGGCATATTTGATTTACTGGTATGTACCTAGTAAAGTGCACTGAGAGTGCCAGGGCCTGTAAATCAAATGCTACTAGGGGGCTTGCAGCACTGATTGTGCCACCCACAGAAGTAGGCCTGTAAAGGTAACTCAGACCTGCTTCTGCAGAGTCTGTGCGCAGTTTGTAACTGCCATGTCGACTTGGCAAGTGCACCCACTTGCCAAGCCCTCATTTTCCCCTTTCTTACATATGTCACCCCTAAGGTAGAGCCACAGTATCTCTGTGGACAGGGTGCTGTGTATGTTAAAGGTAGGGCATGTACTGGTCTGTGTGACATGTCCTGATAGTGAATTACCGTGCATTTCAGTTCTTTCACTATGGAAAGGCTACCTGTTCCCATAGCCTGGAATGGGGAGTTGGCTTATAACATCTTATAAGCATAACTACCCCTGGGAACTAGGTAGAAAAATAAAGTTTAGTATGCCTGAACTCAGAATATTATAATGCATCTTTTAATGAGAGTGATTTTTACATTCTGTGTTTGAAAATACCACTTTTAGAAAGTAGGTATTTTCTTGCTTAGCCATCCAGTGCGCGTCTGCTAGGATGTGTATTGACTGTCTGGCTTTAGAGCGACAGGGGTGGGGATGTGCAGTGGCTCCAGAGAGGCTGGTTGAGCCAGGGCTGGGCTGAATAGACCTGGGCTGCATTTAGAGTAGGGGGAGGAGATTTCCTTTTACCTGAAAGGGCCTGGTCTGCCTTCCACAATGATGTCTGTTATAAAACAGGGGTAGACCCATTGTAGTCAAAGGACCTGGGTATTCAGCAGTATAGACAACAAATGGTCCTCGACATAATTTCACTGGTGAAAATAATCATAACATTTGATCAATCTTACTAACTTCACATTCAGACTTAATCTATAGTCTTTCTGACATGAATGATGCTAGCCCACAACCACAAAGAACATTTACAGTATGTGCCAATAACAGGGGATATCTCTCAAAGTGCACGTCAATTAAAACCATTCATGTGGCACCCTCCCGTGGTGCCTTGATACGTCCAAGTGCGACGACCGGTCCGCACTTGTAATATGCAAGTGTCCAAAATTATACCAATGCGTTTGTCACTGGTGTGCTTATTTCAAAATTATATCATGTCAATCCAGCACGTCTGTTCCCACACGCTTGTGTGTTCAATCAGCGCCGAGGTATCTTGTTGTTTTAGCTCCGTTTAGCAGTGTGCAGCCTTCCGTCTTGCACCGCGTTATGGAATGCATTCCATAACGGGAGGGTGCCACATGAATGGTTTTAATTGACGTGCACTTTGAGAGATATCCCCTGTCACTCCGTCCTGATGAAGACCCGTTGTTGAGGACTTGAACCGCCCACTCTTTATTTGGGTCGAAACGTCGATGACATTCCCTTTTGGGAGCCTGTACCTAGTGACCCCTGTCCCCAGTCCACCTTCCATCCCTTTCTCCCTGGTAATCCTATTGCCAACGGGGCAATCTAAGGACCAAGGAATTGTAGATAGCACTTAGCGAGTAAAAAAGAAGTATTTTTTACAAGCTATACCTAGGACAGGCTCAATGTTTCCCTGTATATAAATGACCTACACTGTTTTTCTGATCCTCTTGATCATTCACTTGAGCACACGCTTTATCTTTCTCTGTGCACGTTCTTCTTTCCTGTTTTAGAGAAAAAATGTATTTTGTCTTAGGATGTGTGTAAATATATGTATATAGAGACATTGATTTCCATTTGTTAATACGTGATATATTAAATTAATTACCTCAGCTGAACCCCCCTTTTTTCGATTTTATTGATTTATTGGCACATACTGTAAATGTTCTTTGTGGTTGTGGGCTAGCATCATTCATGTCAGAAAGACTATAGATTAAGTCTGAATGTGAAGTTAGTAAGATTGATCAAATGTTATGATTATTTTCACCAGTGAAATTATGTCGAGGACCATTTGTTGTCTATTCCACAAAGATGTCTTCACCTCCTGCCATGAAGCTGGGCTAGAGAGGACAGAACTGGTTTGGACTAAGCACAGACACTCTCTACCTGAGAGACCCAAAGAATTCTGAGTATAAATATTGGGGCCCAGACCCCAGAATCCTAGAACTTGCTGGAATCAAGGAATCTGCCAAGAAGAAGAGCTAGAAGAGCTGCCAGGAGGAGGTCTGCCCCTTTGCTGTGTTGTTGCTTTGCTGGGTTGGCCTGCAGTTGCTGCTTCTGCCTTGGGCAGTGAAAGGACTGGACTGGACTTTCTTTTACTTGTGATGGGTATCTCCAAGGGCTTGAAGTAGAGCTTGCCTCTTATTCTGAAGTCTCAGGGACTGCAAAGTCTTCACTAACCTCTGGGTACTGCCACTTGAACCGCTGTTTCAGTTGCTACAGAGAAGGGAAATGCAACTGACTCAGTCATCGACTCCGTCGCTGACTCTGTATCCTGACTGCACTGCAGAAGGCACTGTCTGCATCTCGCACGGAAACTCTGGTCTCACTGATGACCGACGATGAGGACACCGAGCAGCTGCTTGCACCGTGACCTGTGGGCACCGCACTCTGCACCGCCTCACTTCACTTTGCCATTCTGGTCTCACCGACGCCATCGCTACTGCTGACTTCCACACCCGCGAACGCATCATGGCTGTGGGCACCGCTCGTAAGTTTCCCGATGTACCGCCTCATCCCACACAGCAGTCTGGGCCAACCGACACCAGCTCCCGGCTTGGTCGCTTGCGCTGCAACATGCCAACACCACATCAAGCACGGCCTCACCCTGCACAGTAAGCCTTGGCCTCACCAACGCCGTCTGGACGATTGTCACCGAGCTACTGCCTGCACTGCATCAGTAGGGCACCACACCCTGCACCGCTTCCATTTTGCAATGCAATCATGACTGTTGCCACGACCGGCTCGCACCAACATACCAGCCGCAACGAGAAAGGTATTGTTACCAAGTCTGTCCATGCTTTCGCTGGCCCCTGCCAACGCGGTTGGCTGGAACCGTTAGACTTTGTTGTTTTCAGCATCGAGGTAGCCCCGTACAGAGCTACCGACACGTACGAACTGTGAATTTGAGGTATTTCTAAAATTTTAAGAATATCTTGCAAAGTATATATTTTTAAAGTACTGTATGTTGGATTTTTATCGTTTTGGTCTTGTTTTGGATATATAAAAATATTGGATATTTTTCTAAACTGGTGTGGTGTCCTTTTGTAGTGATTTCACTGTATTACTATTGGTTATGTGCAAATGCTTTACACACTGCCTCTGAGATAAGCCTGGCTGCTCATGCCAGGCTACCAAGGGGGTGATCAGGGGTTATTTTAGGAGAATAACTCTCTTACCCTGGCTTGGAAGAAGGGTCCCAACTTGGACAAAGGTGCAGACCCTTGCCAAAAAGAGACCCCCATTTCTAACATTGGTTGTCAACGGTGAGGATAGGCATTGTGTTTGCACTTGTCTTACAGTGATTGGTGTGCCCTACTACCATATTGCAGACCATTACATACCACATACTGGTTCTTTTTCTTTTTGGCCTATTTTTGATCTTGCCAGTTTTTATTGAGAACTTGAACTTCATTCTTCATCATACCTGAATCAAGGGCATCATCTGTTGCATCCTTGGAAGTGGCCTTTGAGGAAGATAGGTTGAAATCCTACAATGTGAATGAATTGAAGGCTATTTTCAAAATCCTAAAGGTCCAAGTCGGAGGCCTCACCAGGAAGGAGGAGCTACAAAAGGCTCTGATGGCCTGGGTAGCAGCCAGACATGCCAAGGGGCAGTCTGGAGATCTTAGTGTGGAGGGGGAGGAGCCCGTTCTTAGGATGGATGTGCTTTTGGGAGGGGGGAACCCTCCACGCCAGGCAGCTTTGGCTAGTCCCCAGAGGAGCTGGCGGACAGGCGGAGGGAAGGAAGTTTGAGTTGGAAAATCTCGGCTTGGAGAATGAAAGGGAAGACAAACGAATGGCCATGGAGGAAAGGAAAAGTATCTTGGATCATTAGCATAAGGTGAGAGACCTGGAGCTGGACTGGAAAGCCGGGGGGGCTTGGTCCAGCCCAGATGGTGGCAGCAAAAGTGTTAGGTCCAGTACTGAGTGGTGGGTACACAAAAACACTCAGACTTTGCGCCCTACTTCAAGGAGGGGGTTGACATACACTAGGGGGTTAAGGATTGTGACTTAACTCCAGTGGTGCGCAGGGTCCCTGAGGTGAGTTGGAGAACTGGCACAGGGGATAATATTCCTGGTGGTGGGAGGGACACTCTACTGACTCTAGATGAGAGGCACAGGGAGAAGGATTCCCTCATGGATGAAGCCCTGGTAAGTGAGTAATGAGACCAGGCAGAAGAGTATGGGTTGAGAGACAGCAACAGCCAAACACTGTCTCACCAGTCTTGCGAGAATGATGTGGGATACTTTTCTGAGGCACTGGTTGGGTGGGTGATGGGTAGTTTGGTTGACACATGTAAGGGGCTGTGTAATTTCGATGCTGGAGAGCATATGTTCAGTCACTGTTTTCCAGAGCTATGCCAACACCCAGTGGAGTGTGAGTTCTCTGACCCCAGGGCACTCACACTGGAGGCAGACCTTTTGGTGGATTCCAGTGGGTCTGGAGAACCATCTGGGGTAATCCAAAAGGAGGTGGCTCAGGTTTTCTCCAACCAGGTGAGGAAGGGGAGGTTGGTAGTGAACCAGATAGGTCCCAGTGTAGTGGGATGGATGAGGGGTCCCATGTCCTGTCTCTGAGGTGAGGGAGTAGGCTGAGTCCCAAGGTGCCAAGACTCCATCCCAGAGCTTAGTTGATTCCATGAGGAAACATCAGGAAGGGGGCCTAGTCTGTAACAAGAGGCCATTCTCTGAGGAGAATCTCAAGGTATCAGGTGAGCTGGGGGGTGTCTGCAAACAGCGTCCCACCAGTTCCGGGGTCTAGCAGCACCGCTCCAGTAGGAAGGGTGCCTGAGTCCAGAGAGAGGAGTGAGGGGCATGCATTCCTCAGTGGAAGGACCAGTGGGTCAGGGGTTGCCAGCTGAGAGGACATAGCGGTAAACATAGTTTATACCGCATGCAACACAATGCATGCCATTACAACGCGCTCATTACAATGACTGCGTTGTTACAACGCATGCCATTACAATGCAGGTCAGAACAATGACTTGCTGTAGGGGTCAGAAGGTGTTGAATTTAAAATCCAACACCTTCCCCACTGTTGCACAGACTGGAGTTGGAATAGTAGATTTTATACTATTCCAACATCCAGTGCCACCCCTAGAGCAAGTCGTTGTTCCAACTTGCATTGTAATGCCACACGTTGTAACAACGCAGTTGTTGTGATGACCGCGTTGTAATGGCATGTTATAAAAAAGCATGCAATGTAACGTGGCATATTTGTTGCAGCACCCCAGGACTGACCCTTTTGATAGAATAGAGAAATTCATGTTTACGCATTATTCTATATGAGTTAGGATTTGCAGCGCCATTTTCTATTTGGACACCATTTTGAGACATAATCAAAACTAATTCTTTGTCCTTTCTGAGTAAAGACCTCTGCTGAGTTTCAGTTCCTCGAGATTGGGTTTTACTTCACTAATCAATACACTTTACTTATTAGCGCATACCAGTCCTACTAGATAGAGGCCTTCTCTTACTTGACTAGTGGCGGGCATGGGCAGAGCGACCTTGAGTAGTAGATAGTGTGTGCCTCCCGACAGGGGGAGGTCGAGGCCATCGTCGGGTCGGACTGACATATCAGGTAACCCTGCATGAAGAGTTTCTGATACTCGCAGCTGCATCTTCAGTCCTGCCGGACGGTGCCTCACCCAGTGGTCATCGCAACTGGAGTCCTGAACAGTGAAACCCTTGGATCTGAACGTTTAGTCTGAAGAGTCGGCAGTGGAGAATTGGTTTGTTGGTGCTACTCTTATCGGTTAAGTTTGTTTTGGTTCTTTGTGGATATGGTACAATTTTGGTTTGAATTTAATACGGTCTGAGGACCGTTTTTGGGATAAAAGCATTTGTAATTGCTTTGATAGGTATCAATAGTGAAAACGTTTTCTTTTGAGAATAGCATAACATAACGTGTATTTGTAAAGCGCACGCTCACCCGTAGGTATCTTGGCGCTGAATAACAGATGTTTATTGTTACCCAAATCAAAGGTACTCATTTTATCGACCTTAGATGGATGAAAGGATGAGTGGACCCTCTGGGATTTGAACCTGTGACCATGAGGTCGAACACAGGCCCCTGCAGTGGACGCATTAGTCCACTGAGCCACAGTGGTATAAGTAATGTTTTCTCTTTGTGCTGTCGCTCTTGTTCTGCAGATGCCCGATTAAAAGAATCCCAGGAAGTAGTAAGGGTACGTAGGGTGCTTTTGAAAGAAGTACAGTAAGCAGAACAGCGGCTACGAGAGGTGGCACAAGATCGTCCTGAGAGGCCAGACAAACAGGGAGAGCTATTGGAAGCTAAGGAGAGGGCAGCGGTATTGGTGGAGCGACTACGTTGTTTTGATTATAAAACTTATATTGTGAGTGCCCATACGGAAAGGGACAAATCTGGGGCTCTCTTGGCGTGACTGGCTGACCCAACTCGAAGGGACTCCTCGATTCTAGAGCTCAGAGACCGACAGTTGAAGGCCAGCTGCATTCAACAGGGTATAAATGAGGTATTCCTTGATTACTACACAGATCTATATAAAAGTAAATCCACATTGACAGAGGATGATTTGAACGGGTTCACACATGCAGTTCAACTACAGTGCTTAGACAGAGAGCAAGCGGAAGCACTGGGGCGAGATATTGAGCTGGGTGAAGTGAGAAGGGCTATCATGTACATGGCACGATCCCCAATAGAATTTTACTTAACCTATACTGAACAGTTGGCGCCCAGATTACTTACGCCATATAACGAAGCGAGGCAGATAGGCCAACTTCCTGCATCGACATGAGAGGCAGTCATTATACCGCTCCTTAAACATGAGAAACCTCCCTGGGACAAAACTGCATATCGCCCTCTATACATGTTTAATACAGATTATAAGATCTTGAGCCATATCCTAACCACTCAACTCATCCCTCATATGTCGACCTTAGTGCACAAGGATCAGTCAGGGTTCATCCCTACCAGGAACACAGCTGTGAATATCCACTGATTATTACAGATTTTAGAGGCTGATTCGTATTTAAAAGATTAGGCCACAATTTTTGCAGTTGACATTGAAAAAGCCTTCGATAGCCTCGAATGGCCCTATTTATTCCATGTCATCAATAAATTCAGATTGGGGGACAAGTTTATACAGTGGACGGCTCTCTTATATACTCATTCCACTGCAAGGGTCAAAACGGGTGGACTGATATCTGACACCTGTGATGATACTAAGGGTAGGAGACAGGGATGCCCATTATCCCCCCTCCTATTTGCCCTGGCGGTGGAACTGTTGGTGGCCAAAGCCAGAACTGGTAGGCATTACTCGGGCCTACACATACATGGGCGAATCCATCATATTGCCCTGTACACTGACTACCTGCTAATGTTCCTGGCAAACTCTAGGGAAGTGCTTCGGGGAGCGAAGGAACTGCTCCATGCTCTTGGAACCGCTGCAGGGCTTCAAGTAAACTGGGTGAAGTCTTTTCTATTCCCGGCCAAGGGGAAGACCATTGGCCCACAGGATACCGCAGGAGTGAAATGGGAGTACGGGATCTGCCATATCAAGGCACAGGGATATATCACACGCAAGGAGATCTGTTGGAAGGCAATATCTGTAGGACAATTAGAGGACTGAAAGGTAGTATTGAGTTTTGGGGAACGCTCCCATTGTCAGTGGCTGGGCGAGTGGCCTTACTTAAGATGGTGGCCATCTCGAGACTCTTGTATTATTTTAAGACATTACCGATCTGGATCCCAGCGCGATATTTTAAACAAATCAAAGCCATAATCACTGTTTTTTTATGGGATACCGGCAGACAGCGAGTGTCATTGGCAGTTCTGATGCGACCTCGAGCAGAAGGGGGATGAGCGGTGCCTGATTTTGCAACTTATTACCTGGCAGCTCAATTATAATGTGATGTAATGTAAATGTAAATGTATGTGTCTTGTAAAGCGCACTGCTGCCCTGAGGCGTCGTGGTGCTGTAGACCGCTGGAGAACCCGTTCTGGCTATCCCTGTGAGATGGTCCCTACTGGGTATCTCCAAGGTGAAACCAGGCATCCCCGGTGAATGTGGGGGGGCCGTTGTAGAGATGAGGCAAGCTAATGCCCAGAGTTGCCGAGTGTGATCCCTGGTTAGAGTAGGCACCGAGGTGAGAATTATCGAGTCCGCTGACCCTGGTCCATGACCCTGTCGCGTCGGGAATTGAACCCTGGTCCCGGGTCTGCAGCCTCTAACCAGTGAGCCACACCACTCCACTCATGCAAAACATAGCATCAAGGATAAGAGGGATGGGGGAGCCGAGAGATGGCACGACGGAACTGGGGGTGCTCTCTCGGGTTCTGTTAAACCTCCCTGTTTGCGCCAGTGACCTCCCTGGGGATCTCAGAACAGCAATACAGTGTTGGAGGAGGAGCATGCAAAGGGTGAGGATTGATGCTCCCTTCGCGCCGGATATCCGGCTGTCCATGTGCAAGGTATTGCTTCAAAGGGGCACCTGGGGAGGGCTGGGGCTGTGGAAGGAGAATGGCCTGGCCACCATAGGGAATTTGTATGAAGATGGATGTATGATTCCCTTTAGCGATCTGGAGTAGTAATATGGGGGGACTTTCTATCACACGCTGCACTTACTGCGGCTATGCATCAGCACTGGAAGTAGGACCTTATTAGAACAAAAAAATATCACTGGGATGCCAGTATTTAGTAACAGAGGCAGGAACCTTCAAAGTAGTTACATGCCTGCATAGACGGCTCACACCGGAGATGCTGTTACCGCTGACTATATTGCGGCATAAATGGGAGGAGGATGTGAGGGTGGAGATTCCGGACAAAGCTTGAGCCGAGATTATGACTGCCATACTAATTTCTGGTGCCCTACCTTGTGGCCCGTTACCAACACCTACAAATACGGTGGGAAACTTGGGAGTCACGTTTGACTCTATGCTTTCTTTTGAAAGCCATGTCAATCAGGTCACATCCCTCTCTTTTTTCACACTAAAATTGCTGAGAAGGATTCTTCCATTTATTCCGGTTGAGTTGCGGAAGCTAGTGGTTGCTGCTCTGGTATTATCGGGAGTTGACTACTGTAATGGCTTATTTATCAACCTTCGGAAGAAGTGCCTGTCCAAATTACAGATTGTGCAAAACGCTGCTGCACATCTTTTATTGAACATTACAAGACACAAATCTGTATCACCAGTGCTTAGGGAACTACACTGGCTGCCAGTGAGGAGGTGGATTGAGTTTAAGGCTCTTTGTATCGCTTTTAAGTCCACGCATGATATAGGGCCAGTCTTTTTTAAACATAATCTACACCCTTACATACCTGCTTGCAATCTTCGTTCATCCCATTCCCATGACCTGATAATTCCCAGTGGGGTGGAAGAAGTTTTTTGGTCAGTACGACCAGACTCTGGAACTCCCTTCCTCTAAGGTTAAAACAAGAAACACATCTGTGGCCTTCAGGAAGGCCATGAAGACCTGGCTGTTTAACCTCTGACGTGGCCTTGAATCGTCCAGTTAATTCTGTTTGATGAGCTAGCGCCTTGACACCTTCGGGTAAATGTTCACGCTTCATAAGTCTCCTGTTCATTTCATTTCATTATGGAGAGGGCGTGGAAGAGCACCAGAAACACCCATTTCCAATTAGTGCACTTTTGCATATTACATAGAGCCTACCATACCTCAGTGAAACTTAATGAATACTTTGATACAGGCTGAGATACTTGCCGGCGCTGCTGCAGGGAGGGAGCCTAATTTCGCCACATGTTCTGGGGTTGCCCACAATTGGACGTATATTGGTCTGAAGTGGTGGTATTCCTGAACACAATCACCGACAGGGAATTGGAATTTGCCATAGGACGTGTATGTTGCATTAGTTTTCTCACACAGTCAAAAATAAAATTACTAGTAAGTTCATAGACATGGGTCTCCTGCTAGCTAAACGGGAAATCTCTATGCATTGGAAAGAGCAGAGGGGCCCAACATAGATCATTGGAAGAAAGAACTCATTAAATGGGCAGAATGTAAGTGAATAGTTGGGATGCGGTTGACAAAGAGGGCGGGGAGCGAGAAGGCATTAGATGCGGAAAAGGCATGTGAAACATTGGTAGTGCTCCTCAAGATCCTTGACAGTGATCGTTATGAAGAACCTGGGGCATTGGTCCCTGAAGTGGGAGGACAGACTGACCAATTATGGGAATGCTGAAAATGTTAAGTATTATGAATCTGCATCTGCTGTGCATTGCCCTTTGCTCTGATAATGTTGGTATATTAAGGAAGCCCAACGTAACATCAAAACACTGCAATTTGTATGAAGAACTAGAAGTGACATGCCTGGGAGAGAGGGAGGGAGGAGAGGGGGGTAGTTCTGGGAAGTTAGAATAGAGTTAATTTTTACAATAATGGTAGCGAATGCTGCAAGGATGACATACAATGTGGAATTAATTCCTATGGTATCTGTTTATTTTTTTGAACTAGAGGGTGGGAAGGAAAAGCACTTCCATGAATAGAACGCTTCAAATGTTTGCATCTTACATGTTGGTTCCATTTCTCTTACTGATTGTATGTATCTTACTATGGAATTTACAGGATGTGTAGATTTGTAAACTTCAATAAAATATGTTTAAAAAATTATAATAATTAGAAGAAGCCCAGCTGGCACCTCTAGAAGGCACTCCTAATTTTGATATGTATGTGAAGCATGGTCTTGGCCCTATTATGTTTAGTACATTATGGCACAAATATATGAGGGACAATGCCACGTTACCGTGGCCACTAACAGGCACTTTTGATGAACAAAAGATTGTGTTTTTACATGAACAGCTATTTAAAAGATGAAGTAGAAAGTCTATGTTTGATTCTCTCAGAATGTGGCAAAAAGCAGCTAGGCAGAGTCGATTGAAAATTGAAAAAGATGCACGGAGGAGGAAGATGCAGATGCTGATTCAGAAAGCTGTAGTACATGATAAAAAAAAGCAAGAAAAGGCAGTTGAATGTGAAGATAGGAGATTTCGGTTGCAAATTGATTAATCCTATTGGGCTCAGTAGTAAATGACCCTTTTTATGGAGGTATTGTTAGATACTCGACCCCCACCCCCATATGCCCCGCAGAGAATATATTGCATTGTTCCCTTGTCATCACAGCAGCTTGTTACAACTGCTCCAACAGTCTCTGTATCTACTGCTGTGGTATTGACTGCTTTGGCTACTGCACCCACTGCTCCCTCTTTCGCTTCGTCACCTGTGGCAACTATGACTGTTAGTAAACCTATTGTTTCAACAGCTATGGCTCCTGCTCTCTCTCCTCTAGCGCAACAGCCAGTGACTATTTTGCCTGTTACTTCTGTCGATTTTCCCTCTATGGTTCTTTATCCGCGACAATTGCAAGTATTGAGACACCAGTTCGTGGATTTGAGGATAGAGACTTGACAAAGTTTAAGGAGCGTTTGGTCCCATTTGTTCGATCTGAGGTGGGAGATGAGGAGAAGAAGGTATTAGCCAATCAGGCTGCGCAGTGGGGTCGTAATTCCATTTACAGTGTGGAGGATGTTTGGAGTGTAATGAAAGATTATGAGCCTTTTATACAGCAGCACTCCCTTAAGCATATGTCTGCTACGTTAATTAATCTCTGGCAGCAAAATTTTAGGGATGAGGCACCACAACTTTTATTTGATATTAAAGATTTTGTGTATGCTAGTGGTATGGAACCTGGCCAAGTTTTTGGGAGTATTACGACGCTAATCGCTTACAGGGGTAGGTTGCATGAGAAGAGTCCTACCCCGGTGTCTCATTTTCCAATGCGAGAGGTTAATTCTGTATATCTTTCAGAAATACCACAATAAACAGACCAGAATGGTGTTCTCACCAGACCGGGTATAGCGGCCATTTCCAAGAACAGTGGGCTTATACTCCATGTAAAAAGATTGAGGTTCTGTCCCATAAAGCTCATTTGCCCGACCCTAGAAAAATTCCTACTGCTTATTATAAATAATTGAATGAAGATGCCTCTTCTACTATTGCTGACATTGAACTGTTCTTTGGTCTCCTTGTTCTAGTTGATATTTGGAGACAGGTTCATACTCAGGACCAGGTTGCTAAACTGGGTGGTACATGGGATGTGATTAAGGGATGGGATATGGAAAGGAAGCCAGGTGATAAGCACGGAGCCGAGATATTTGCTTTGCCAGGTCCCATTATTACATACATGCATTCTCTTATTCCGCCAAAGAAAGTAGGTTGGGGTAATTTGACTGCTTGTCGACAGGAGGATGAAAGTGTATCTGGTTAGTTTACTCAGTTTGAAGATACGTTTTTAGATTATAGTGGGCAGGATATGTCTATTGAGGGAGGTGTTTGATTGTTTGTTTACATATTTGTTTCTAACTTTCTTCCTAAAATTGCAACTCGTTTGAAGGCGTCTGAGAGTACTTGGACCACCTCTTCCCCTTCTGTTATTTTGAACATGGCTTAATATTATGAGCATTGTGATCAGGAAGAGAAAGAAAAGATAGATAAGAAGAATAAGGATTTAAAGATGAAGGTGCTGTTGCAGCAAGCGTTTAGAGGAAATGGTTAGGACGTGGTGGCGATCTTGCCAGACAGCTTCCTCGCACTAGTAGGCATATAACCATGACACCTTTGGGGCTCAATCAGTGTGCATATTGTAAGGGAGAGGGTCATTGGAGTAGCAAGTGTCCTGTGCTACTGCAGAAGTTGGCGGTTTCGAGAGGGCGAGGTCCTCGGAGACGAGGTTGAGGGACCAATAGGGCTCAGAGTGCTGCAGTCTCACAGGGTAATTCCGATAATAATTACTTTGATGACCCTCATGATGGACAGTATTACCATGATGATTATGACATGGATGAGGTGACAGGAATTTCTTATAAATGGGACAGGGTGAGGGACCAGTTCAGATACCTGTAGATCAGCGAGGTCCTTATGTTACTGCAGATTTGCATGGTTCAAATAAGGAATATTTGATGGATACAGGTGAGACGAAGAGTTCCGTTTCTCGAGCTTTGGTCCCTGGGGTGGCTCTGTCTATGTTTCAGTAGGTTTTTCAGGAGTACCAGTTGTAAGCCCCATTTCACGACCCCTTGCATTGACCATTGGTCCTTTAACCGTGGATTCTCCATTTTTGTTGCCATCCAATTGTGGTGAGAATTTGATGGGTTTGGACTTGTTGAAGAAATTGCATGCTACTATATATTGTTCCCTGGAAGGTTTTTATTTGACGATGGACTCAAACGTGAGTATTAAATAGTGCCGGACTCTCCCTATTCCTGCTCAATTTTCTGACATATCATGGACTCTTTGGGTAAAGGGTGATAAAGATGTGGGACTGCTACATATACCACTTGTTTTGATTCAGGTTAGAGATAATGCAATTTTGCCTCGTCTTCCTCAGTATTAAATACCCCAGGCGGGAGAACGGTCCCATTTACAAATTATTCAGGATTTGATACACAAATGAGTAGTTGAGGATACGTCTGCTAATATTTCCATTTCTCAGATTCTTAAACGGACACCCTCAGGTTCCCCTGATGATCATGAAGATGTTTACCGTTTTGTGATTGACTTGAGCAAAGTTAATAAAATAGTGGTTCCCCAGTTTCCAGATATTACCACACTTTTGACAATAATTGCTTCCACTTCTAAATTCTTTTCTGTCATTGATTTGAAAAACGCGTTTTTCAGTATTCCTATTCATCCAGATAGTAGATGTTGTTTGGGTTCACCCTGTCTGGTAGATGCTATTGGTTCTGTTGAGCTCCTCAGGGCTATACAGAGAGTCCATGCATTTATCCCCAGGCATTAAAAGGTCAGTTGGATTCCTAGTCGCTTCCCGCAGGTAATGTATTGGTGCAGTATGTTGATGTCCTCATTATTGCTTATTGCTATGAACAAACATCTGCTTCGACCAGACCACCCAGCCCCTCTGGACTGACCACCACTGTGTCCACTTCACCTTCAGCGCCACCACCGCATCCAAACCTGCCCTACGCCTGCCACGATGGAACTGGAGCAAGGTCACAGAGGAGCACCTCAACTCCACCCTCCGCCATCACCCCCTCATCACCTCGACCGACACCAACTCCGCAGCCAGGGAATTACACCGCTGGATCTCATGCTGTGCTGACAAGCTCACACCCCTCTGCCCCCTCCAATCAATTCCAGTTGAAAGATGCCTAGTTTACCACACAACTTTAAGAAGCTGGATGATCCTGCAGATGCCTAGAGAAAACCTGGCAAAACCTGAAAACCACGGAAACACGGAACAACCACAAGAATGCGCTGAAGGAATACCACCAGCTCATAATAGACACAAAACAGACCTTCATAAGTGACAAAGTCCAGACCAACGTGACCAATGCCAAGGACCTGTTCAACGTCATATAGCAGTTCGGAAAACCCACTTGCGAAGCCACGGACGTAACACCTTCCCAGGAACTCTGTAACAAGCTCAGCTCCTACTTCCATCTGAAGATCAAGGCCCTCTACAACAACTTCAGCGAACCTATGATGAGCACCACCCCGTACCCACTGCCGCCGATAAGCCGACCATCACATTCTGGGACCCCGTTACCATCAAACTAATCACCACAACCATGAAGAAAACCCACTCAGGAGCCCCAACGGACCCCTGCCCACCGCACATCTTCCACAGGGCTGCCACTGTCATCGCACCCGAACTAGGACACACCATCAATGCCCCCCTCAGATCAGGCATCAGCCCAGATGACTGGAAAAGGGTGGAGGTTAAACCCCTCCTCAAGAAACCATCGCCCGACCCAACGGATTTGAAAAACTACCGGCCCATCTCTCTCCTCCCCTTTGTGGCCAAGGTCACTGAGAGAATCATAAATGCCCAGCTGACCGCGTTCATAGAAGATAACTCCATCGTGGATGCCTCCCAGTCTGGATTCCACAGCACCGAGACCACCCACCTTGCCGTCACTGACTACATCCACATGCTACTTGACCACGGACACACCGCGGCCCTCATCCTTCTAGAACTCTCCGCAGCCTTCAACACCGTTTCACATCGCACTCTCGCAGCCAGACTGCACGATGCAGCAATACAAGGAGCCACCCTCGACTGGATCCAATCCTTCCTCTCCGGCAGAACTCAGAGGACCTGACTCCCTCCTTTCCTCTCCAAACCCATGGAAATGAACTGCGGAGTACCCCAGGGATCATCACTCAGTCCCACGCTCTTCAACATCTACATGGCCCCCCTTGCTGCCATCGTCAGACAGCATGGGCTCAGCATTGTATCCTACGATGATGACACCCTGCTCATCCTCTCACTCACAAAGAATCCGGAGGGCACCGGACTCTGTTTCTAGGAAGGAATGAAGAACGTGGCCGCCTGAATGAAGGACAGCTACCTAAAGCTAAACTCAGAGAAGACAGAGGTCCTCATCCTTGGTCCCTGCACCTCCGCCTGGGAGAACACCTGGAGTCCCTCCGCCCTAGGGAGCCCACCCACCCCCACAGACCACACTCGGAACCACACTCAGAACCTAAGCATCCTCCTTGACTCCTCCCTCTCCATGAACTGCCAGATCAACGCCGTTGCCTCCACTGGTTTCAACTGCCTTCGCATCCTCCATAAGACCTTCAAATTGATCCCCCGACTGCAGTCGGACTGTCACCCACGCACTCATTACCAGCAGAATGTACCACGGCAACGCCCTCTACGCCGGAATCAACAAAACTCTTCTACACAAACTCCAAACCATCCAGAACGCCGCAGTCAGACTCGTCCTCGGGACACCGCGCCATGAGCACATGACCCAACACCTACGAGGCCTTCACTGGCTTCCCGTCGAGAAGAGGGTCACTTTCAAACTCCTCACCCACGCCTTCAAATCCCTCCATCGGACCCAAATACCTCAACGAGAGAGTATCCTTCCACGTACCCAAGAAGAACCTCTGCTCCGCCAACCTCGCCCTGGCAGAGGTCCCCTGCATCCACAGAAACAGAACCGGTGGGAGAGCTTTCTCCTACATCGCAGCCAAAACCTGGAACGAGCTCCCTGTGAGCATCAGACGCTCCCCGATCCTGATCCGGTGCCACCCCCCATCGCCTTGAGACCCTCATGAGTGAGTAGTGCGCTTTATAAACCCCTGATTGATTGATTGCTTCCGATACGAACAAGGTTGTAAAGACAGTACAGTTAAGTTATTGCAACGTTTAGCTCAACATGGACATAAAGTTTCTCTTTCTAAATTTCAATATTGTCTGCAGGAGTTCACCTATTTAGGTAACCTACTGTCGAATGAGGGTAGGAGATTGACCCCTGAGTGTATCAGTACCATTGTTAAAATACCCATTCCACAAACTCAGAAGATGTGCGCGCTTTTATAGGTATCACTTCCTTTTGTCGGCAGTGGATACCTAACTACTCCCTATTAATCAAACCCTTGCTTGTACTAACAACAAAAGAAGTACATGAGCTTTTGCCTTGGATGCCCGAATGCCAGCAGTCTTTTGAGCAATTGAAAACTGTGCTTTGTTAGGCTCCAGTACTCAGCACCCCTAATTATGCAAATCGTTTGTGTTGTATGTCCACGGGGTAGCTGGTTGCGCGCTTTCTGTTCTAACACACACATTTGGAGATAAGCAACAGCTGTGTGCTTATTTCTCTGCTGTTCTTGATCCAGTCGCGAGAGCCCTCCTAAGTTGTCTAAGAACAGACGCGGCCGTGGCCATTTGGATAAGACAATCGGCTAGACTTGTACTGGATACTGATCTCACAGTCATGGTACGCCCTGCTGTGGATACACTTCTGAATAAGACAAAGACACAGCCCCTTCCCATGCATGTCTTACTCGCTAAGAATTGACATTGTTTTTCGAACATATCACAATCAAAAGATGTGCTACTATGAATTCAGTCACATTACTGCCCCTCCCTTTCGAGAGTGATGACGTCGAAAAACATGACTGCATCTTCCGGACTGAAGAAGAGACGAGAGGGCGGGTAGACTTGACTGATGTTCCCTTATCTGGCCCACAAGGGGAATTATATGATGATGGCTCTTGTTTTAAATTACCAGATGGCACTACAACTGCAGCTTATGCTATTATCACATTACGTACAGTAGTAGAGACATCATGGGTTCCTTATCAGTTGGCTCAAGCTGCTGAGCTTGCTGCCCTTATTCGAGCTTGTGAATTGAGTGAGGGGTTAGTTGTCAATATCTATACTGTCACCCAATATGCCCTCTGGGTCACGCATAATTTTGGGTGACTCTGGGCTGAGAGAGGGTTCCTTACTTCCCATGGCACCAGAATACAGCATGGCCATCTTATATTGAGGCTTTTGTCAGCTTTAATGCTTCCCAAGAAATTGGCCATAGTGAAGTGTAGCACCCACCGGAAGGTCACTGATGTAAGGAGAGGAAATGCTTTTGCAGACCAGACAGCTAAGGAAATGGCCCAGACAAAGATGTAAAGAATGTCTGTAGCAGGTCCGGGTTGGTGGGTGCTTGAGGTTGTCATGTTTGAGGACACCCTTGTGAATCTAAAAGAGATACAAAGCGAAGCCACAGTAGAAGAATTAGCGGTGTGGCAGGAAAAAACAGCACAATTGAACGATGAGGGATGTTGGACTGATGAGTCAGGGAAGCAGAGATGGATGTTACCAGATGCATATGTTCTCTCTGTAGTCACTATGGCCCACGGCCCAGCTCATATCAATGCTAAGGGTATTTGCAAGTTGTTAGACCCTGTAAGGCAGAATAATAATATTCCTAAGACAGCTGCACATTTAGTGAAGTACTGTATGGTGTGCATGATGCACAATCCTGGAAAGGGTACCACTACACCGCCTGATAACCTTGCACCACCCAATTCCCCTTTTGAAGTCCTTCAAATGGACTACATTGAGTTAGAGAGATGCAATAATTTGAAGTATGTTTTGGTGGTTGTATGTGCATTTAGTAAATGGGTTGAGGCTTATCCCACTAAAGATAATACAGCCATTATGACTGCAAAGGTGCTCCTGAAGGAGTTCTTTCCTCATTTCAGCTTGCCCCCCATTGATTTGGAGTGATAACGGAAGTAATTTTATTGCAAAAGTGATTCAATTGATTTGTGATGGTTTACACGTAAAGCAAAAGTTCCATGCTGTCAATCATCCACGGTCAGCAGGTTTGGTTGAGAAGTACAATGGTACTCTCAAACTGGCGAAGATTCAGGTGGCGACAAGGTTAAAGTGGCCAGATGCTTTACCGTTAGCTCTATTGTCAACAAGAACAACAGCACATTCTAGGATAGGATTGTCACCGTGTGAGGTCGTGTATGGGTGCCCGGCAAATGTCTGGGGCGTCCCGTGCCCTCAGCATTTTTCTGATATTGTGTATCCATTGTTGCTTGATTATCTCGGCCAGTTAACAGAAAGTTTGTGTTCGATTCACCAACAGGGTGGGATACCCTGCCAGCCTCACCAAAGGGACCCAGCCACAACATTCAGCCCGGTGACTTTGTTCTCATAAAGAACTTCCAGCGGAAGAAGAGTTTGGAGCCGCGGTGGAAAAGGCCGAAGCAAGTCCTTTTGGCAACGCGCAATGTGGTCAAAGTGCTGGCTGTAAGAACTGGATTCACGCGACTCATTGTTGCCGAATTCCGTTTGCCCCTGCGCTACGACCAGTGGGTGAGGGAGGGGATTGGGGTCTCCGAGTGTGAGACTGTGCCTCGGTTTGCCACCTTTGGTGCCAAATTGACCTGGACGCAAACGGACAAGGAAAATGATGACGTGTTGAATTCAGCTGCCCCTTCGGAAATACGAGCTATCCAGGAGCCCCTGTTTGTTGACCATTGTGTGCCTGGAGCCACCAGGTACAATTTGCTCCCTCGGTTAAGGGGCGGTCAACAAACGGAGAAGAAAGATTACTTAGGGATGGACTGTGTAAGTCAGGGTGTACTTTGTTATAGTACCAACAGAGTTACTTCAGGATGATTACATTTTTTTGCACTGTTTGAACATTGGACAGGATAGATCGAAGTATACAGTGGAGGTATACGATCCTGATCAACGTGGGATACAAGCTTAGGACAGCGCAAGCTCCACCGCCGGTGCTCAAGAGCACCAATGTATTGATGGACGATAGGAGCCTGTACCAGTGAGGCTCTAATGGACACTGGGAACTTGCATATTTTTCTGAAATATTGCCCCATTTCATCATTTGTTATGCATCCCTTTTGTAGAATGGTTGCTGAGGAAGAGCAGCAAGTGCTTTTTGTTGTCCGACACAATATGGTGTGGATGCGTAAACAGAATTTAACATGTGTTGCCATTGTGAATTTGCTGTTGATCATATTATGTGGTGTATCATGGGTTTTAGAAAATTATCAAAGTGTACCTTTGCCTAGTAAGGGTAAGGTTACCTCCCCAACAAGAAACAGAAGAGCAGCCCCGAGCAATGTATTTTTAGAGACACATAAGAGGTTCTTTGGAGAAGGAACAGCTTTTTACCCCACTCAATCTGTCACTAGCCTACAAACTGTGTACCCTTTATCATTGTAAAGTATACATATACTCAGCCACCTGATTTTGTCGAATTGAAAGGAGTGTTAAGGTTTGGTTACTCAGGGCCATGTCTCAATTATAGAAAGCCACTGGGGAGGGTTATCCTAGTTGTGATGATAGTACACACTGTGATCCTTTTTAGATGGAAAAAGAGAATATAACTTTGGTGGATTGGCATAACAAGAAATTGACAGTTCCACGAGAAGCTGGTTATTCACCTGCTTGTTGTCCGATTATCAACAATACTGCTACTTCATTGTATATAAATTGCTCAGAGATAGTATTTTATAAGGAAACGTTCCCTTTGGTGAAGTCAAAAGACCCCAGTACCTTTGGATGGAATTCCAGAGATTCTGCAGTGGATTATGATACATTGATTAATTCACACCGGGGTTTTTCTTTTTGTCTAATGGAACATATGCTAATATTCATAATGGTATGAACGATGTAGCACTTGGGATGGTGCTGCCCTTGGGCGTACCTTGTAAAAGTTCAAAGCCTAAAGTAAGATGGTTTAAGAGAACATTGACCAAGAAATTCTGCGGAGTGACAGCTATATAGGTCAATAAGTATAGTAATGGCTACATCCTTTTTTCTATTTTCACTTTAGGTGGTACTTCTATGGCCAGAGGTGAAAAAACCAAAGATTATTTTGGGAACAAGCTCCAAATTGTATCTAATACTACTGTGGCTGCTATACGCAGCATCACCACTCAATTGGAGATTATGTGAACAAACAATATATAGTGGTGGTGTATGTGCTTTAGTGGAAAATCAGTGTGTTATCGGGATACAAATATGGAAAAGAATATCACCCAAACAATTTTGGACATTCTGGATAATGTCAAGGCAATGGAAAGTGGAAATAGAAGTTGGTCCCTTTTTGGCAGTTGGGGCTGGATTCTTGAAAAGGTGATTTATTTCATAGTGATCTTAGTGTCTTATTGTGCCCTTATTCAATGCCTTCCATTTTGTTGCTCATATTGCACCACTCTTCTTACTCCAAGAGGGAAAGCGTCCATTCATGATACTAATGCTGCAATTATGGTCCAGAAGGAGATAGATGATCTCGTGCATATTGATGAGGGCATTTTCAAAACTTCTTCCCTCATTACAGTCTCTTTTCCTGATGCTGACAGTATGAAGTGCTCCTAAGAAGTTTACCAAGACTTTCCGTTTTATTGATTTGTATGCAGGGCCGGACTAGTAAGTCTGGGCACCAGGCAATCCCCCAGTAGGCTGGGGAAAATGGGGGGGGAGGGTGGGAGGGGGTTGTGGCAGGGGGCCGGTTTGTTGCTGGGGCCGATTAGGCCGTGTGGAACCGACCCGTGCGGTAGTCAGAGACAGTCATTACATTAAAAACAGCCAGGCATTACCTTCCCTCCTTTCGTTTATTTGCTCCCCTGTGAAATGGATCCAAAAAAAGAAAAACATGTTTGCTGGAAATGTCTCTTTTTCTGACATTTTTCAATTTCTAAGTGTGCAGCCTCGGAGTGGAGAGAAATAAAGCATTCAGAATATGAAAAATAACTAACAAACTAAAGCAAAACAGGGTGGTTGCAAGGTGACCAGATTGATTTATTTACACCTAAACCCATTAATGCCACTTTACAGTGTATGCCAGTGAAGCGCTAATTTTGTTTTCTCATCTCTCAACATTGCTTAACCTGGGTGGGAAAGTGCACTATTACTGGAGGTACTGAAATAAATGCTTGGTGGGTGAATTGGAAAACAAAATATGTACACAGCTTTGTGTTCACAAACGTGGTCTTTTTAAACCATACTGCTTATGATTTGTAAGGAAATAAGCAATGGGCATTAAAACAGGTCCCTTCTACACCCTGTAGTCATGGCCCAAACTTTTCAGGCAAAAGCACTCACTAATTTCTGAATAATGAGTGTAAAAAGAAAAAGGTAACCATGTTGTTTCCTACTTACATTTCACATGCTTTACTTAATCTTTTATTCCCTATGAGTGTTTGATTTTTCGAGAATGTTGTTAATTTATTTTTTTAGGCAGCATATTGCTCTTGTCTAGTGCGTGATTTGAATTGAGTCACATCCAGGTGTTTATAGCGGGTCAGTGCAGTGCAAGTTTCTCTCAGTGGGGCAGTATGATGTTCAGTGGGGGAGAGCAGGGGGCACTATGGTCAGAGCTGCTGAATTTGGAACTGAAGAACCAGGCTCAGCCTTCATGACAGCCACCAGACCACTCCCCTGACGGAGCACATTCCCATGCTAGACATTAGAAGGCCCCACAAGACTTTAGAAGCCCTGGTGTCTTAGCACCAGCAGGTGGACCCTAGCAGTGGCAAGTGTGGGTTACCCTAGAAGGCCACAAATTAATTCTGAAGTTCACCTTCAGCTTTGCAGGCAGGCCTATGAAGCAGCACACCATAGAGTGACAGTGACTCTGTCACTAAGGTCACAGGACCCTTGAGCAGGGTGTCTCTAGGGCAGTGCGACCGCACCAGGCGCTGACCAACCGGGGTCCATGCAGGTAACAGCAGTGGGGCAGAAGGGCCGGGTAAGGAAGGATTTCGAGGGATGATGCAGAGGAAAAATTAAATAAATAATTAATTTTCCCTCTGCATTGTCCCTCAAAATCCCCCTTTACCCGGCCCCACCACCCAGCGCTCTTACCTGCATGGACCGCGGCTGGTGATGACTTCCGGTGGGGGCGTAGTGTTTGCACGTATAATATGGTTTTAAAAGCACTTGCTGCCTCCTTCCTGGCCTCCACCAATTTTCGGCAACAATAAAAATGTGATGATAACTCCAGTGATTCATGTTCTTAGTAGAGACAGAAGGTGTTTAGTCTAGTGAACGTTTTGACTCATGGAAACAGGGTTAATGTGCCTGCTGCTAAGAACATGTACCATACAGATCACAAAGTGTACATAATGTAAATAGTGTAACTGCAACAAATGAAACTGGTCCTAGGATGATTGTTTCCAGTTCAGGGAGGACCTGGCCTGGCAGTTCAGGTTGGACTGTACCCATTGGGCACAGGGTCAAGACTGATTTGCATATGGCTGGGTTCAAACTGGAATGGCATGGTGAGCAAAAAAACTATGGATTTAGGCCCAGATCTCTGTACTGGGGTGAATGTTTGACATTGTTCTACATTCTGTTCATCAATTGTTCTTTTTGCATAATGTAAATAGGTCAGTGGGTTCCTGCTTTTGCCAGAGAGGCTCTATTGTTACTTGCAGTTAATAAGTTAAAATCCTAACATAGAACAGTTAGCTATTAACTTTCATGTAAGAGATGCATGCAAACTGCAAGGTATAAATTGGAGTGTTATGTTTTTTCCCCAGTCTTTGATTATCCTAATGTTACAAAAAAGGGTTCATTGGGGTAGAAATTAATTCTGATTATTAAAGAGAACCCCCAACCAACCATGGTATTACGTTTTAAATTCTGAGTTTGTGTTTCTCCAGACCAATCACTATTGAGCTATGTTGTTTACCAGTATGGTTGTCATGTGACTCCTACACCCTGTAGTCCATTTTCTTATGTAACATTTCCTATACAGTGATTTACACACGTATGATTGATTGTCTCTGTGCAGTATGTGTGATGTAAAGCGCTCTGACACCCTACACGGGTATAAGTGTTGCTGTACATTTTCTGATAGTTTATTATTTTGACATTTGTACGCATGCTAAAAGCCTCTGCAAAGATTTTGACTTATTAGTACCAGTAGAACATACAACTGCAGCAGGGATGAAGGTGACCAGTCAATCTTTTCATGGGGCACTCAACTTCACAGCAGCACAAGTCACATTTCTTTGTAACTTTTGATATGTTTGAGGTACAATCTTTTTATTAGTTAAAATCGTCTGATTATGCAGCAGATGATGTATTATGTGGCAAATATGACAGAACCGTAATTATGTGGAAAACATTTGCCAACTAGGATATTTTGCCATTCATGTTTGAACTGCTCTTGTGGAAAAGGGAGGAGACGTTCTGATGACAGAAACTCCATGGCTGGGAGACAAAAGGCTTGCAATTCCACTTTTAAGGATATTTGGAACATTCTATGATTGGAAACGTATCCCACTTTGTGAATGTATTTTAATGTCAATAACTAATATTAAACCTTAAATAAACATGTGTATCCATTGGTTAAATTAAATAACGTAATAAGCTGTAACTGGTTAGTGAAATGGGAAACAAATACAAAACATTTGGATATTTTGCTCTTTCTGCCACACCTCTGACTCTGCCCATTGACCCAATCCACGGGTTATTCCCGCCCTCTGATTCTCTGCCCACAGTTTCCCTACTTGTTTTCCCCCACTTCGACCACTGGGTGGTGGGTGCTGGGCGGCACTGTATGGGGGTTTCGCAGTCGGGCCAGAGAAATTAATTAAAAGCAAATTGGAGCAAAAGGGGCCTAAAGGGGCAAGGGGCAGCAGGGCTAGCCCCCGGCCCGGTTCCAAAGCGTATTGTTGTTGTTTGTTGTGAGCAGGGGTGGAGTGAGGTGGTGGCTGGACTCAGGCTCTAGGCCAGGTAGGCTCTGATTGATGACTCGGGGAACGGCTATCCCGGACACCGATACTCCATGTAAATTAACCAGCCATGAGCCATCACCAACCCTCAGGGGTCGAAACATGCTACATGCATCAACCTGGAATCCAGGAGGACCTCGAGGGCATGTGGTGAGCTGGGAGCAGGAGGAGGTGGAGAGCCTTTGCTATATTTCGGCTAAAGCATCACTCGGGCCTTTTCCAGAACTCATTAGAGAATACATGCACAGCAAAACTAATTGGCAAAACGTCCATTGCCTCACTCAGGGGAAACCTAACTGGTCTTCTGTTACTTTTTTTAAAATT
Source organism: Lissotriton vulgaris (assembly GCF_964263255.1). Taxonomy (NCBI): domain Eukaryota; kingdom Metazoa; phylum Chordata; class Amphibia; order Caudata; family Salamandridae; genus Lissotriton; species Lissotriton vulgaris. The sequence goes on from NC_141698.1 coordinate 412,774,997, forward strand.
ATTATTATTATGGGCCTTTTTTTCCCTCAATAAACTGAGAAATTCAGGCACCTCCCTTTTCAAGAATTATTATGTGAGTGCACCCTTATGGCAGAACAACTCACCCCAAAGGGCACCCAAGTCTTGCAGTTGCACCAGATCGCTACAAAGATCAGTCATTCTGTATAAAAAGCAAACATAAATGCCTCAGCCCACACACAGCATTGCTGCAAAAGGGTTAGCAAATGATTAAACTAAATAAAGTGGGTGCTCACTGTCCCATATTGCTGCATTCACCTCAGAAGTGCAGTCACTGGCCTATCACAGTTATAACACCCTGGCAGTGACGTGCTGCACCAAGAAAGGAAATCAGTCCTCTTTAGAAGTGTTACTTTCGGTCGCACTAAAGAGTAGTAGCTCTTTGCAAAAAGTGTTGGTACCACAAGGGTTGAAGTACACATTGTCTTGTACACTTTTTACTATGAACCTTTGCACAATTGTTTGAAGTTAAGTGTGTTTTTAAATGACTTTATGCTATTTTATATGAAGAATAAATTGGTTATATTTAAATTCATGTTTCGTGCTCGACATTTCATTTTTTAGTGTTCTCTGTAGTAATGTCTGTGATTTAGGACTGGGTAGTGGTTGCTCACTGCGCTTGCTCGCTACACACCATGTGGGGGCTGGTCTCGCTTTCTCTTTGTTCTCTCTGATTCACTACTTGTGTCTATTTTTGGTGCTCTCTGAAAGAAGGTCTATGGGTACATATGACTTGGTGGGTAACCTGGTGCTCTTTAAGATCATCATCTACTATTTGCTGTGCTTTGAAAGTTGATACAATTGAATATGTAATGAAAAATGTGCAGTAAAATTCACCATTTTGGTCTGTCTTTTCCCCAAAAAATTTCCCCCCCCCCCCAAACTCCCCGAGTAGCCGTCATGCACGCTCGCTGCACTCGCTCGCTACGGGCCGGACAAGGGCTGGTCTGGAAAAATTTGCCAGGGTTGCTTTCAGTTCCTGATCCGGCCCTGTTTATATGCTCTTTGCTATTACTCGAAAGAGGGCATACTTGCCATGTTCCCCTCACCAGCGTAAATGAAGCCGAAAGAGAACCAGTAGCACAAATGCAGGTCGTAGGCTGAGAATACCGAAGCAGTATTAAGGATGCAAACCAAGTTTTTAGAGGGTGTCAAATAGGAAGGGCCATTCGAGAAGTCCAAGGCCTTTTCCTCATCAAGAAAGGGCACAGATGCGGGGGTATCCGGAGAGATCCGCTTAAATACCCAAAAAAGCATGCGCACATTTATATAAGTTGACCGATGAGGAACAAAGCCCGATTGAAGAGGGCAGATGATTGTTACCAGGAGAAGAGACAGCTGGGTCGCAAGCTCCTTGGGGGGGGCGGGAGAAGGAGGAGGGGGAGGAGGAGGGGAGGAGGAGGAGGAGGAGGAGGAGGAGGAGGAGGAGGAGGAGGAGGAGGAGGAGGAGGAGGAGGAGGAGGAGGATTCCAGTGTCAAGAGATTCAGCATAAAGCTCCAGCATATAAGGGGCTAGGAGATGCTGATATGCGTTGTAAAATAGGCCCGGGATCCCATTCGAACCAGGGGACCCGTTCATGGATTCTGTGGCAGTGATAATTTCTTCTGCCGCAATCGGTTCACTGAGGAATTGCTGTTGCTGGGAGGACAGCCAAACCATAGCCACATCCGATAGGCATTTTGATATCTCAGTTTCCTCCCCAGTACAACAAGAGGTGTAAAACTGAGTGTAGTAATGCAACAATTCTGCTTAGACCACATCAATATCAGAGGTCCGAGTGTCATCTTCAAGTATGAGCTTCGAAATTAGTTTGCTCCTCATCTGCAGTCAGAGGAGTCGAGCCAATGTACGACCTGGGCGTTCCACCTTGCTGTAGCGGAGTACCCACGGAGGCAGAATTAATGCGCCGCAGGGTAGACTCCACTCATTCCAAACAGCGGCAGATGTCACGCAGTACGCTATATTGTTTAGCTATTGTGGATGTACGCCTTGAAGGCTTCCCAGAGAGTGGCCTGAGGAGAAACCAACTCCTTGTTTAAATCAAAGTAATCAGTAATGGATGTACGCAGTTGGTCGTGAAAAACCGAATCTGTGAGGGCCAGGTTAGGAAACCACCATGGTCTCAACACACCACCGGGGAATGGAAGGCATAGGGTCATGCAAACTGGAAAATCTGTCTATCGGGGAAAAGGAATCGAGTGATGTGTCAGGATGCACACCCCCAGAGAATATGTGCTATAGGTAGAAAAGTACCTACAGAGGCCCCAGTTGTGGCAGATGCCAGGGGTGTTCAGGGATTGGTGAATCTTTTGAAGGATTACAATCTTGACCCCATGCCTAACCAGGTGCTGTAGGACCTGCTTGCCTTTGAGTGGTATTTTATGCCTCTTCAGTTCCATGTCATGAATGGGACCTCAAGTCTGCTAGCCGCGGTGGTCCTTGCTGCAGGCATGTACTGGAGAAGTCATGTTGGGCATGTGGAGTGTGTCATCGCAATAGTTCTCACTGTGTGGTGCAAAAACAGACAAACAGAGTACAACCCTTGCCATCCCCCCCCCCCCCCCCCCACCCATCCCAGGCAAAAAAGTGCCTGGTGAAATCCTACAATAGAGCAAAAAAAGAAGAATACCACAGAGTGAAAAAGAACCATGAAGGTGTACACCAGGAGGGTGAGCAACGCTCCAAAACCTGGTTCCAATTTGCAATGCAATAACAGCAGAGATAACACAGGATAACACAATTTAAAAGAGCAATCACAAATACTTCAGACCCTCATCGGAGCCCCGCTGCTGCAAGTTGTGAGGCTCGGTGTTCGTGTACCCTCTGATCTGCGGTGAGCGCCAGGAGGATGGCCTCTAAATGTCAAATCGCAGTCAGCAACATACTGAGTCAGGTAACAGCCGGCCACCCCCTCTGAAAGAGAAGCACTCACCAATCTGCAATGAAAGGAATAGAGAGTGACAGGTTACAGCGGTGACATTTGAACAGCAGTGGGCGAAGGCATCAACTATTCCGATGTGATCAGTTCCGAACTAGTTGTGGTCTGTGAGTTAGGAGGAGATCATCTGGAAATCTCCCAGGTTTGTTCCACTTTTTGGTGTATTTCTTACAGAAGGTTAGAATATCAGCAGGGGTATCGAATATATGAGGTTTCCCGTGCACATCCACACTAAGTCGTGCTGGGTATATGCAAGTCTAGCTTCTTGGACATCTAAAGTGAAATCAGGGTATAATGAGCTAGAGGACCCCTGGTGTTGAACTGGACCCTGCTCATGCACCAGAAGTATTGAGTATCTGTGTCTCTAAAGTTCAGCAGTCTGGCAATTATGGGGCGCTTTGTTGCTCCAGGCAGAGGTCGGGTCCTAAAGATCTATGTGCATGGTCCACCAAGAAGGCAGTGGAAAATACTTTGCAGCCAAACAGGTTTACCAACAGTTATTCTACAAATATGTTAAATTTACCCAGGTGTGTAGACTCTGCAAATCCGGTATTGCGGAGGATATTTCGGTATGACCAAGCCTCTAAAACGTTGTTCTTCTGGGCAATAGTCTTTACCTGGCGTTCAAGTTTATCCACCCGTTTAGACATGGCAGTGGCTCCATCCTTCAATTATGAAACGCGGACCTCGGCCCCCTCAATACAAGTCTTCTGGCAGTCCAAACTCTCAGCTATACCATCCAGTCTGCCCTACAGGGCATTGAATCTTGCATTCATAGCCCTAAATCCCACCCGGATTTCAGACATCAGAGCCTCAACGGTAGCAGGTTGAGCCAAATTTGGGGGTGGGCCCGACGCCTACGTCATCCTAAGTAAAGTCGCAGTATCCTCCCAATCCCCAGTGCACTCAAATCGGAACCTATGCTATTTTGGGTCCGTACGACCCATACTGCGGGTGCTGTAAGGAAAGTGCGGGGGGGAGGGAGTCAGGCACCACCACAGTGGGCAGCACAGCTGGGCTGTGCTCCTATCTAGGATCCCGTGGGGCCAATGTTCATCAGGATCCCTGCAGGGGGTCTAGATCAGCAGGGCAGCAGTCGGAAGAAAAAGCATTCTGCACCAGGAGCTGCAAGCAGTCATCAGGCTGACCCAGTCCCTGATGCAAACGGGGGATAGAGATGAGCAGCAGGTTCCTCCATAGGTGGGCGGACAAGTATGGGGAGGGGCACAGATGCACACACCCATGCACAAGCCAGCGCCCAAAAACTGAAAATGCGCAGGGGACAGGAGATAGGCACAAGATGTCCCAAAGCCTAAAAATGGAACCAGTGTCACGACTGCAACTGAAATATAGGCCTCACCGTCCCTAGCACCACACCCTTATGGTACACAGCCCCTAACCTTCTATCCTCCAGGCAGTGGCACAGGTCTGGGCACCAGCATCCATCAATAGACAGCAATCCCACCACTGCCAAGTCCAGGAAATAGGGTCGGACCTGGCATGACCCACCAACAGCCCCGCAGCCCGACTCATGTGGGCCAGGAGGCTGAGCCACCTCCAGCTGCAAAGCGAGGTAGTGGAACAACAGACGAGCCTGCACGATTCCGGCAGGCACTGCAAGTGCCAGAAAGCAACCAGTGAGGCCGGGAGTCAGCCGGGGACTGTACCGGGTCATTCCTGATCTTCTTGAGAACTCTGGGCATTGGCGGAAAGGCGTACAAGAGGCCAGAGCTCCACTTGAGACAATAAGCGTCTTCAAGCGGGAGCTGCGTTGGAAACTCCAGTGCCCAGAACTGCTGACATTGCGCGTTCTCGGTGGTGGTGATCAGTGCCAACTAAGGCTCACTCTAGTGCTGAAAGAGACCTTGCACCACCTCTGGTTGGAGATGCCACTAGTGAGATGCTAGGCATCTTCGGCTGAGTCGGTCTGCGCTGGTGTGCTAAGAGCCCACCAAGTGTTGAACCACCAGGGAAATGCCATGATGTTCCAACCATGTGCAGAGGCGCAGGGCCTCTTGACAGAGGGACCACGACCCCACTTACCCCGTTTGTTGCAGTACCACATGGTGGTGGTGTTGTCTGTGAACACCAGACTAGGCTTCCCTAGGGTCGAAAGGCTTTAAATGCCAACCGGATCACTCAGAGCTCCAACAGGATGTTGTGGAGTCCAGATACGTAGGAAACCAGAGTCCTCTGATCTCTACCTCTCCAACATCTGTTACTATTGTCAGATCTGGTTGGGGAAGAAAGATCGGTCTTTCGCTGATCCAATTGCAGTTTGTCAGCCACCACTGCAGATGATCTTTTGCAGGGCCTTCCAAGATCTGAACCATGTCAAAAGATTCCACTGCTGCTCAGGAGGATAAGCCCAAAACTGCACTGTGTCCAGAACAACACAGATAAAAGGGAGCATTTCAGAAGGGATAAGGTTTGACTTTGGCACAATGATAGTAAATCTCAGTGAGTGCAGGAGGTCTGGCGTAGTCTGGAGGTGGGAGTTGACCATCTTGGGTGAGCCTGCCTTCACAGCCAGTTGTCAAGATAGAGGTAGAATAACACCCCTGATCTCCACAGATAAGCTGCATCCACCCCTTTACCTTGGTGAACACACAAGGGATGCTAATAAGGCCAAGGGGGAGCAAAGCAAATTGAAAGTGATTGGGCCCACTGTGAACCACAGAAAATGTCTGTGGACAGGCAAGAAGGGGAATATGAAAATATGCACCCTGCAAGTCCAGTGCTACCATCTAGTCTCCAGGGGTGACAGGACTTGAGCGAGTGTGAGCATTTTGAATTCATACATTGTTAGGAAGAAATTTAGAGGATGCAGCTCTAGGATAGAAAAAAGGCCCCCAATATTTTTTTGGGCACCAGAAAATAGCAGAATAACAACTACAATCTACTTCTGATGCCAGCACCCTCTCCATGGCTCCCTTGGCCAAGAGAGTGATCGCTTCCTGACAGAGTAATGGGTTGTGGTCCTCCTTCTGCCTGCTGCAAGTAGGAGGCACGAGTGGAGGGGTAGTCACAAATGGGAGGGAAAAGCCCCTTTGGACAATTTGGGGAACATTTTATCGACCTCCAGTGGTGCAGGTGATGGGGGTATCCACCCTCCTACTGGTTGCCCATGATGGTCAGAGGGCATACTAAAGGGGCTTGGAGACTGTAGCTGCCGGGAGGTGGTGGACATGCCCAACCTCTGGCTACCTTACCCATGAGGCCTGTGGGTGCCATGACCTCGAAAGACTGAGAAATGTGCTGGCCATGGCGGCTGGGCAGTTGGAGATGTGGCTGGAAAACCCTTTTGTGGCCACTCGTTGCTATGGAGTCATGGAAAGACCTAAGGACCTGCCTTGTCTATAAAGAGACGGGAGACATTACAGAGCATATCCATGAGCGAGATCAGTACATGCCCAGAAACCAGTCGTCCTCAGCCAGGCGTGGCACCAGAAAACCACCCATGATGAAACTGCTCTGACTAGTTAGTCAGTCCTATCCAGCCCACACTGTATGGCACATATAACTGCATCTCTAATGTCAGTAACAGCTTGAGAGAGTATGGTTTGGCCTCCTATGAGACCATAGGAAGTACCTGCGTAACTGGGTCCCAGAGCGAGTGGGGGTATAAGCCCAAAAGGCATGCAGTGGTCACTAACTGCAGAACCAAGATGGTGGAAGAGATCAACCTCTTCCCCAAGATGTACAGCCTCTTGCATTCCCTATTTGGGCAAGTGGCAGGGAATGCACTAGGATTTACTTTGTAGGTGGAGACTTGGAACACCATGCCCTCCGGGGTGCAGTGTTTTGTGAGTAAATTGGGGACACATTGGGTGGGCCGGTGACAGCGGACAACCAACCTATTCACAGGAGCCCCTGTGTAGGGCTTGGTCTAGGCCCTGAGTAGGACAGCCATGAGAGCTTTGTTGAGCTGGACAAGCAGTTCGGATGGGTTGACTCTCAAATGAAAAACCTCCATCGAGTCATTTGTTTTGGCACCCACTGTAGGCAGCTAAAGGTCTAGGACCTCAGCAACCCTTCTTACCACCATAGCAAATGAGGTCCTTCCTCCATAGCCATCGTAGGAGGAGAAACCAAGCCAGTATCTGGAGAGTTGTCCAGTCTACTGGCATCCATAAGAACCTCACACCAGGTGCCCTGGGTGAAATCTAGGTGCTGGTATTCATAAGGGTCCAGTGGCCTCTCTCAATCAACTCCAAGTCCTGGCCCAAAGGAATAGGGTACTATCTCCAGCCTGGGTGGTCTGCCCCCAATCAGCACCAGAGTCAGTGCCAGACAACACCCATCCAGCTCCGTGTTGGAGTCCGGGATGAGCATGGAGAATGCATCGGCAGAGGAGCCAACACCGGAAAGGTCGAGGTGGCTTAACCAGAGCCGCTCTGTATTCATCCATGGATACAAGGGGCATGACTGGCACAAGGGGCAAGCCTGCCAGCGGAGAGGTAGTAGGCACTCCTCCCAAGCCCACAGGGCATGAAGGTTCTCCATTAGGAACGGGCCACCCAAGTATGAAGTGCCTGGTCGGTCTGGCTCCAGGAAACTCCGGGAGGAGAGGAAACAGCCGTCGCGCAAGCATCACCACAGAGCCAGGCCTCGAATTACGACAATTCTCATCTTGTCAGATGACTTCTACAGACAGGGAGAAGTTGAAGACCTCTACAACTTCACTCTTTTTTCGGTTGTGGGACTTGCTCAATCACCCGGACTATTTCAACTGTGACGATGATCGCCTGTAGGGGCTCCGTGACTGATCCCAAGACCTTTCTCTCGACTGCGATGGAGATTGTCACAACGTTGCACGTTAAGCAGCAAAGGACCTTGAGGGACCGCTCCCTCCATGTCTAGGGTGCATGACATTACAATCGAAACAGGTTCTCGTATAGTGGTCAAGCTCGACGTACCAAAGACAGATGAGGAGAGAGTCCGCCTCCAACATTTGCTGGTGACAGGCACCACAGGGCTTGAAACCAGCCTTCCTTGTGGACATCTCGGCCACACCAGGAGACAAAGTCTCAAAAAAATAGTCAATAAAAAGATGAAAAAGAGTCAGTCTTAAAATACTGGGGAGTAGCTCTTCTCTGAATCTGCGCTGACTAGCACAGAAGTAAAAGAACTGATGTTAGTGCGCTGAGGTGGTGCCAGTATAGGCAACATGCACGTCACTTCCGGCACAGTCGACGCGTTTGATGCCAAGCAGAGCCAAGACATCACCTACCGGTGGGCAGGGGTACTGTTCACAAAACATTTCCTGATCCAGTCTGACACCTGGAGATTTTTCTATGGTAAGGAATCTGCAGCTATAAGTCTCTATCGGATACACTTTGTACTCTGTTTGCTGTAGTACTTTAGGCATGGGCCATGCTGAAAATTACTTGTATTTAATTCATGTGCAAAATACACAAATAGTAACTCCACTTTATGGCATTACTTTCAATATTTCCTTGTCGCTCAGCTCAAATGTGGATGATGGTGTAAACCAATAGGGTACCCGTCTTGTATGTTCTCCTTTCTAAGACAAATGAAGTAAAGTATATCCACTTAGGGAAAGTGAGAGAAAAAAAAATTCTGTTCAAAAAGTGGACACTGTAATTTTTGAGTTATGCAATGTTATCCTAAACAAGGAAGAACAATTTATGCTAACAGGTATAGTACAGTGACTTATGGACCAATCTCCAAAAGTTAAGGTGAGTGGTGGGCAAGGCCCAAGGCAGCATCAACAGTACACCACCAGCGGCACTAGGGCAGCCGGTTGCAAGGTGCCAAACAGCGTTGGGTGGCCAATGATATTCTTTGGAGATCGGTGTCTGCGAAAAGAGATTGCTGCCTCCGGCTAGGAGGCAAATGGGGCTGAATCAACAGGGGTTCACTCACGATGCTTGGGTACAGGGGGATACCTTTGGTCCTCTTCTCTATCGCACGGGGGTGAAGGGTGCAGACGTGTCCTTAAGTGTCGGATTTTCCCAGTTGAGGGGGCCTGCATGCAGAGGCTCCAGGCGAGGTGGGAGGATCCACAAGGGTTGAAACCACGATGGACTCTCGAAGGCCTTGTTGGCAGCACTAGCCCACTTCGTCTCAGGATTGGAGCGACGGGTGCAGTGCTGGCTTCAAGTGTCGGGTTTTGGTGGTTCTGGAGGCCTCAGAGGTCTTTCTTTTGCCGTTGCTGCAAGATGAAGGGAACACGTCCGCTGCCCCATGGGAGATCTTGGTTCTTTATCGAAGGCAGACAGTTCTCACGAGTTTCTGGAGTTAACAGCTGCAGGACGAGTGGATTTTGCTGCAGTTTACGATGACGATTGCAGGCAGGCTGGCAGGGGTTGGTACCAGGTCAGCTGCTTCTTCTCTCCCCTGTTTATTTTAGCAGCTCTTCTATGTCCTCTCTCTTCTTAGGTCATCATGATATGCTTCTCTGGTGTCAGGGACGCTCCTAAATACTGAATTTAGGGGTGTTAGGGGAGTGTAGGGTAGTAGCCAATGGACTACTGAACCTTGGGGCCTCTACTCCCCCTCTATGACCACTTCCTGCAGGCATAACCCTGTCCCAGAATTCCTAAGTATGCCATCACAAAGATTGTCACATGGCCCACAGGGACATTGTCGTCCTCCCTATGTTAGAGTGAGCACGCAGTAGACTCTCCGCTACTTTGCGCATGTTACTAAATGCATTTGCTTTGCAAGTGTCATTCTGAAACTTTCACATAAGTACATACAGTTGTTTTCACACTTGGCAGGTTCCTGAAATTTAGTCTGAACATTGTGAACCAGGTCGAACAACAATGCCCCATGT